>NC_081411.1:424292125-425021996 GCF_030272615.1 Cryptomeria japonica | reverse complement strand
TCCCCCCTCGTCTCTCTCTCTCTCTCTCCTCTCCCTCCTCTCCTCTTCTCTCTCCTCCTCTCTCTCTCTCTCTTCCTCCTCCCTCTCTCCCTCTCTCCTCTCTCTCTCTCCTCTCTCCCCCCCTCTCCTCTGCCTCTCTCTCCCTCTCCCCCTCCCCCCATGTTCTCTCCCTCTCTCTCCCTCTCCCCTCCCCCCATGTTCTCCCCCCTCTCCCCTCTCTCTCCCTCTCCCCTCTCCTCTCTCTCTCTCTCTCTCTCTCTCTCTCTCTCTCTTCTCTCTCTCTCTCTCTCTCTCTCTCTCTCTCCCCCCCTCTCTCTCTCTCCCTCCCTCCCTCTCTCTCTCTCTCTTCTCTCCCTCTCTCTCTCCCTCTCTCTCTCCCTCTCCCCTCTCTCTCTCTCTCCCTCTCCCTCTCTCTCTCTCTCCCCTCTCCTCTCCCTCTCCCACCCCCCTCTCTCTCTCCCTCTACCTCTCCCTTCCCCCCATGTTCTCTTCCTCTTCCCCTCTCCTCTCCCTCTCTCCCTCTCCCTCTCCTCTCCCTCTCCCTCTCCCACCCCCCCCTCTCTCTCTCTCTCTCTCTCTCTCTCTCTCTCCTCTCTCTCTCTCTCTCTCTCTCTCTCTCCCTATCCCCTCTCCCTATCCCTCTCTCTCCCTCTCCCCTCTCCTCTCTCTCCCTCTCCCCACCCCCCTCTTCTCTCTCTCTCTCTCTCTCTCTCTCTCTCTCTACCTCTCCCTTCCCCCCATGTTCTCTCCTCCTCTCCCTCTCTCTCCCTCTCCCCTCTCCTCTCCCTCTCTCCCTCTCTCTCCCTCTCCCCTCTCCTCTCCCACCCCCCTCTTCTCTCTCTCCCTCTCCCACCCCCCTCTTCTTCTCTCTCTCTCCCTCTCCCCTCTCCTCTCCCTCTCTCCCTCTCTCTCCCTCTCCCTCTCCTCTCCCTCTCTCTCCCTTCCCCCCCTCTTCTCCTCCCTCTCTCCCTCTCCCTTCCTCCATACCCCTTCCATAACTTTTTTAAGGCTTAGTAGCATGTACACAGTACTTATTACTCATAAGAGGTACTATTCCCATTAGTAGCGCGTATGCGCTACTTATCAGTCGAGAATACCATTGGGCTTGCCAACATTTTATGGCCTAGCAGTGCGTACGTGGTTATCAATGTAGCACGTACGTGGTTTAGAGACATAGTTTTATTTTCCCAAGAGCCTCAACGGCCTCAAAAGAATTTTTTGAGATCATTGAAGGCCCCACTTGAATTGTGTCTATACTTCTATCACTGTTGTATACATAAAAGTATAAATTTTTTATTTCAAATGATTGAATTGTTGTTTTTATTAGTTTTTTGTTTTTGCATGGTTTCAAATGATTAAATTTTGATTGTTTAATAGTTTGATTCCAAAAAATAGTGATAAGATGCATACTTATGGTTATTTATTTATTTTTGAATTTTTTCTTTACATATATATGTAATATGATTCTATTTAGGTCAACAAATCTCAACCATGGGAAAGAACAAGCGAGGAATGAGGGAACAATGAGAGGCTCAAAAGGAAAGACAAAGGCAGCGTATGAAGAAATTGCATGACATAAGAACAATGGGAGAAGAAGGTATGTCAACCTCAACATCTCAATTTGATTTACCAAACGAAATATAATGCACCTAATGCAATTGAAGAAGAAACATTTGATAATTTACCGTTTGAACCTAATGCAATTGAAGAAGATACCACATTGAATAATCAATTAAATGATGAACATATTACACCTTCTCTACTTGATGAATTAAATGTACATGATGCACCGATGTTAACACCTCCTAGAATCATTCGTAGGAAACCAAAGTATCTAATTGACATTGATGAGAATATATTGAAGTCAATGCCCAATAAAATGAATGAATGCAATTGTAGGAGAATGGTTAAAAGAATATGGCAAAACTATTTTAAAAACTTAAATCAAACCACAAGATGTCAATTAATTGTTCAAAATGATTAAAAATTTGAATTTTAGAGAGACAATGAAAATTCTAGGCTAAGATCATCTGAAAGTAATAGTGAAAGAACTATTGTTAGAAATCTATTTGATGCATATCAATCTATTGGTTCAAAATCACGTAGTAAAGATTCTAATGCTACTCGACATGTCATTACATCAACCATAATGAGTAAGAAAATAAAAAAGATCGTTTGATAAGCAAAACAAGTAAGTCATTGAACGTTAGTAGAACAACATTAAGTAAAGCATTAAAGAGGCGAGAACAAATAGAGGAACCTAACAATAATTCTCTTTGGGCATTCTCGGGTAGACCACCACGCAAAGACAAGGTTGTTGTAGATGCACTAAAAACATTAATTGAAAATTTTTGGCATGACAACACAAGAGTATCGCCCAACCAAAGAGATGTTGTTAGAAGGTGAATTGGGTCTAAAAATCATGAGCCACATGTGAAACACTATTTGGATATGACTCAAACTAAATTTTATGAAATATTCCTTCAAAAGTTTCCTCAAATAAAAATTTCTCAAAGATTTTTTGAAATGGAAAAACCTTTTTAGATTAAGATTAATCATGTATGCACCACGTGTTGTTGTAGGATGCATATTGAATTTTCATGCATTATGATATTTTTTGTCATATTTGTTCTACTTTGCACACTAACGATGTTTTGTAGGAATGTAATATACAAGCACCTCCTAAGTCGGCAAGAGAATTTATTTCAAGTGTGTTATGTAATAGACATGATGGTTGCATTTATTATAAGATGCCTTGTTTGGAAGGTTCTTGTGCTATATGTGGTGGTTTGCAACATTTACCAAGATGCATACATTTGGAGAGCACACATGAAATTGGTATGAAACTAGTTTCTTTTGGAAAATACAAGATAGTCACATATGGAGTTAAAGATGGAAAAGATTTGAAGAGATGTGAGCTAGTGAAAAATGATATATGTGTAGCTCAATTTATGAAAATGTTTCAAGAGAAACTAGTTTATGAGTGCATAATGCATACACATAGAGCTCGATGGTTAGATGAGCAATTCAAGTTGTGTAAGGACACATTTCCTCTTGGCACCATTGTCTCTATCATTGATTTTACTGAAAATTATACACTACAACCTCAAAATGAAGTGCAATCCATGTATTATCACTCTACACAAGTTTCTATTTTTGTACACATAACATTCATGCATGCAGATGATAGCACAGAGAAGGATAGAAAGGTTGTAAGAGAGTATCACTTCTACATAAGTGATGATCATACTCATTCATCAGAGTTTGTACAAGAATGCTTTAAAGTTTTCTATGATAGTTTAAGGGAAAGGAACATACGATACAACCGACACTTAATATGGTTAGATAATTGCACCGCACAATTGAAGAATGCAAGGATGTTTTATTGGCTGACAAGGATGCATGTGACAAGCGGTGTACAACATTTTTGGAATTTCAATGAGGCTGGACATGGTAAGGGAGAGCACGATGGTGCAGGAGCATGTGTGAAAAGAGCCCTAGCCAGGGAAGAATTGAAGTATGAAGGTGGTGCTGAGTTGGTAGATGCAGAAACAATTGTGTGATGGTGTAAGTCTACGATGGGTCCAGGTAATCCAGGTACGTCATTGGTTCGTAGATATTTTTGGTTGATTACTGAATCTAACATTGATAACTATCTAGATTGTTGTATAGTTGCAGGATCGAGTGACATGCACTCATTTATGAGTTCAAATTCAAGTTCACTGGTCATTTATACGAGACAGATGGTATGTTTTTGCTCTTCATGCATGTATTGTTTGTGGGAAGAATGTGAATCAGAAGAGTGGGTTGACAAATGGTCTTGTAGACCGTTGGTTCCCATTTATTCATATCAAATTCCCAAAGCACTACAATTGAGCCAGATGGAGACATCAGTGGATTTTGACCATGTATTCGACCTAGTGGATTCAGGTGATTTTTTGAGTTAATTTTTTTGCTAGTATTCTTTTTAGTTCATTTTGTTGTACATCATACTTTATTTTTGGTATTAATTAACACTTTATAAAATGCAGGTCATGTGTATGCAGTTGTTGCAAAAGAGAACAATGAAGAAGGAACATATTACTATTTGTGTCGTTGTGTTGAGCCTAAAATAAAATTGACAACCACAATCATTGACGGAGAGGGTATTGAGTACCCAATAGGGTCTGTTGTCGCGACTGGAACATGGCTTTGGAGATACCCTATCAAGAATTCTGATGTTTGGTTGTTCGAGGACTTTGAAACACATAGACATATTCTTTATTTCTCTAACCTTGTTGTTGCAACAAATATTCATTTGATGAAGTATTTGTTGGGTCCCAAATCAACAGATTGGATAGGTTCTAAGGAAATGCCAACTCCTATGGTTAAACCCTCCAATTGACTTGGCCAACATATAGAGAAAACTAATTCAAATTTTACTCTCTCACTTCAGGCTCTGCAGGACCTAGGCGGGTATACCTATTCACTGAATGTCTCCAATAACCAGTGCTTTTTTATAGCAGATTTATTATCCTAATCTGATATCTCCTAATCTTGAAATGGCATAAGTTCCTTGAAGGGAGATATAGCAGATGAGTTCAAGATTGTTGTTGTAATAATTATTTGTTTTATGTTTCTTAATTACTTCTATTGTTGTTAAAATAATCAATGATGAATAAATCGATGAGTGTAATCTGTAATTAGCCAGTGCCTTCTTCGTTGTTAGGGCTACAGAGTCATTGCATTTTTCTTCAGGACTTATGGTGCGAACCTGTGAGACAGTTTTTTAATTCATCCCTTTATGAACCTGTCAGTTATTATTTCTTTTGAAACCAAATAAATGCTTATATCATATGTTGATTGAGTGAATTTAACCCTACCCTTAAGGGACCAGTCAATTAAGCTCTGCAAGGAACAATTACAATCCGCAAGCAAAACTCTTGTTTCAATATTATGATACAAAGCATGGATTTGATCTCAAGAACATGAATAACCTTATCCTATCAGACAATATCACAGACGATTGCCAAAAGAAAATGAAATGATCTGTAACACATATGCAGAGAAATAATTTATCAGAATTTGTATTCTATTATGGTTCGTATATAGAAGACTTACAGGCTGTTAAACATCGCTATCTTGACCTTAATTCCTCCCTTACATTACAAAAATCATTCTCATATATATATGAGGATGAAGGCTTTTCATGAAGAGACACGACTTTTCGAAACACTAATCGTTAGTTTGAGTGTTTCTAACAAACTTAAGCAAAAAGAGATTTAGAAGTCCTAAATGATGAATGTAGTCATCGTCCTTGAAGGTTTTGACTCGAGCACTCTGTTTCTTCAATTCATCTCCCTGCGACAGATACTTGAATATCATCTGGTTGACAATAGGGGCCATATCCTTACTTCGATCTATTTCTGACAAGGCCCAATCCTTGACGCTGATGAGCTCTTTTCGCAAATCTTCCAGGGATATCACTTCTCCTTCTTTGTAAACAGAGGGCATTCCAACAGGTTTCTCATCATCCAAATCCTTCAGATCTCTTCTCAGCGTATCTTCAAGTTTAACATGATTCTCCATATACGCAGTCCCCTCAGTTTTTTCCTCTGGTGTCATGGCATCTACATTATTCAGTACTTCATGCAGTCGTGCTTTTAATCTCTCATGCTCTGTTAACGCCTTTATTGTTCCACTATATACTTTCCAATATGGTTCAACCTGCAAGAGCATGGTGTTAAATCGATGTCCTATGATATCGTTGACCAGTTTGTCCATCCTTTGTTGGATACCTTCTGCGCGTTTATTGGCCTTTTCTGTTTGATATTTCCAGTACAGAGCATCAGAGACATCGTCCAAGCTACGTCCCGTGGGGTATGAGGTGTACTCGCTTATAGGACTCCCTGTCTCTAGTTGCAATATTTTTGCTTGCAACTTTTGATTCTCCTCTTTAGACTTCTCATACAACCCCTTATATGTGACGTTCTCTCTGACCAAAAATTCTGTCTGGTCCAGGTTCAATCTAGCAACATCCAAGTTGAGTTTAGCAGTGACCCTAGGGTCAGTTTTTCCAACCTGATGAACCATGAGGTGTCCAAAGGTTTCTTCAATGTCTACAATGATAGGCCTCTTCCCCTTTGGATATAATGCCCATTGTAGGAGAGCTTTCTTATCTGGATCATATCCAGAGCCTAGGAACAATTTATCTATCTCCTGAGGCAACACCTGTTGATTCAAGTCTTGTTTTTTCAAGAACCCGTCGAATAAAAGTGCTGAGTTTATATCCCAACCAAAAAAGATGATTACACCGGCCTCTTTTAGTAATTTCCTCCCTTTCTCAGGAGTCATATCTTTCATGAGGACATCAATCTCATCCTGCAATTTCTTCATCTGTTCCTCCTCTGGTCTTCCAGCCATGCTTCGTTTTACATGAGCTCCTTTGTATTGGTATAAAAATGAGAGGAATTCCCTAGAAGAGGCGAATCCATCATCAGCAACAAAATCTTCATGTTCAGTCATCCTTATATCGACGACATCCTTAATATTGATTTCACCAGTGTCCATATTCATTTCTGCTTCGAAACCAGAAGGATAATCTTCTCTAGGAGAGTCAGCAGGGATACTAGCAGTCGATTTTGGTGACATGTGAGCTAAGGGTTGACTATCCTTCTCAGTGTTAATGAAATGAAGGAATTGCGAGGGCACTCTATGCATGATCTCTGCTTCATGTTAAAGCAGCCTTTTAGCCACTTCCAAAGGATCTTGGAGATTTCCAATTAGATCTCCATCTATCATTCCCCTTGCCCTTTTCCATTTGTAGGCTTCCCAAGTCAACTCACTCTTTTCTCTCAAAGCCTTGGCCTCTTCTCTTTCAAGATTTTTAATCAGGTCATCTGGAATTTTGGCCACATGTATTCCAGCTTTGAGTTTTTGTGACGTTCTGGCAGCTCTTATGTACCCTTCAGGATCGAAGTTCTCTCTAGGCTCACCCAGAGTCATGCCATAGTAGTCTAACTTGTTCTGCAGTAAATGATAACTTTTTGAACTTTTAACAATGAAATCAGAGAAAACCAATAAACCTAGAACAATGGATTGTTTACCGAAATCTGTTAAGTGTTTAGCACTAACAATAGACAATTGTCTTATGATCTCCAGGCTAGCCACCCTGTTTGGCACTGTAATTGGAAGCATGTGGGGTTTCCCTTCATATCCAAATATCCTGATTTCTGTGTGATTATCATGGCAATACCAATCACCCCAATTATGATCAATTTGTGACTCTGGAGAGAAATCCTTTGGTCTGAGGAATCTCTTGATTTCAGGGGACAAGTTTAATCCCTGTGTTGCCCAAAAGCTGCACTAAGAGGTTTCACAAAATATTCTTGAAAGTGCCAGTACTGGTTGTTCATGAACCTCTGGTCCCATGCAAAAACCCATAACTGAACTGGTTTCTTCAGACCATTCTTATCGTAAGATCTAATGCAGAAATCATCTGACCAGAAGTTAATTTCTTGTCCACAATAAAGAATGATATGCATTAACAAGGAGTATAATGAAAAATGAATGTTCACAAGGTCCCCTTTCAATTTCTCCAACCCATGATTTAAGGCATCTGCAACATAAGTGGCAAAATCAAATGACCTAGGGTCTTTTGACTGTAAGTCAGCACACAGAACCATAACCCCAATATCCATGAGTGGATGAGCCTCTAGGCCTAGTACCAGGGCTACAACATAATATGTATATTTGAAATATGGATGGAAGTGGTTGACATCAAACGGCACCTTGTCATCTTTGCTGAACGGAACAAATGACCCACCCACTTTTGGCCTATGAATAGGTAGTCTCCAAGTCCTGTAGATGTTTTCCAAACTAAAGAATTCTTGTGAAAGTTTCTTCATATCGATACTCTCCTCCACCTCCCAGTCTAAATCAAACACCATATCAATAGTTTGTTTATTAATCACCACTAATGGATTCCCTCTGTAATCACATATGGTTTTGGTCCTCGGGTTATAACAATCTACCAGAGCTTTCATTAATTCTACATCTACAAACACGTTCGGGACTACCAATTTGCCTAAGTTCTTCTTCCATAGATTACTTATGGGTTCAGGAGCATCCCTTCTTTTGTAACTAAATAAGAATAACTCATGTCCTCTGATTTCAGTCCAAATGTCTCCTAGATTTTCAAATCTATCCTCCAATCCTTCTTCTTCACTTTTGATCTTTTTGGACCTCACACTAGATGAGGGACACTAGTCTAACAAATCCTGCGTCAGAGCTCTCCCTTCCTTCTTTTGTCTTTTGGGCTTCTCTTCAGGGTTTAGCTCTTTTCCTTTCCTACTCCTTTTAGAAGAAGAAGACGAAGGTTCCATGATTACAGCAAATACGAGAGACAACACTTACTTGGAGAAATGCCTAGCTCTTCTGATTGTCGTTCGCAAGTTTCTGCAAGTTCTTCACAATTTTCAGTCTTTTAGCATTGATCTGGTTCTTATGAAAATTCAATCAGTTCAACTGTAATCATATGGGCAACTTGTGCACAGTTAATGTTCTGCGTCTACAACGGCTACTCAAGTGTTTAAACTTAATTGCAGATGTGACATTCCTCACTTGGGCCTTTAACTCTTTCGCGGGAAGTACAGTTCGATCAAAGTGATCATATTTCAAGTTATCGATGAAACCCTTGTCTTCGGCCGAGTATTTAAATCTTTCATCGAAAGCCCATTCTCTTCGATACTATTCTTTCGATGAGTAGCCCATGTCAAGAAGCCACTTTCAAGACTCATCGAAATCATTCTCTCATCGATAGACCTCTTTTTCGATAAGTCACTCGCACGTTTCATCGAAATCATTCTTTCGATGAGTTCCTTTCTTCGGTGAAGGCTCATGTATGTTCATCAACATTCCTTTTTCATCGATATCCTCCTTTATCGATGAAACACCTTTGCTTTTGTTCGACATTATGTCATCGATGAAAACTTGCATTTCGATGAATGCTTTATGAGTTTCTTCGGTAATGATATTCCTTCGAAATTACTTTTTGCCTTTTGTTTTTTACCTTTTCGATGAAACTTGGAGTATCGATGAGCGGTTTTCTATATCCATCGAAGGTGACTTTTTGCCGAAGTACTTCTGCTTGGTACCTTATGTACTTTGTTTCGATGAAAATACTCTTTCGATGAAGCTTCTTTTGAAATGCTCGATACAATTTGCTGGCCGAAAAATCTTTTAGTCTTTACACCTATGGAAATATATATTTTTTATATATATTTTTTTATTTTCAAATATAGTGTCCAACAGTATTGTGGTAGACCTCATAACAAGATTTTATGGAAAGTTCGTGAATCTAACCATGAGGCAATACTTGACACAATATGGGTTAGAGCCAATCCTGAAGGCTCACTTGATTGATTCTATGGTTCAGAGTAGAATGATTTTGAGAATTTTGTATAAATCGTCGACAAATTGTTCTGTATTCATTTTTTGTATATATAAATGCCCATGAGCTGATTTTTACATGTTTAGGGGCATAATTTTGTATATTTAAGTGGCAATGAGTTGATTTGTACATATGTACATGCCAAATTTTGTATATTAAAATGGCGATGAGCTGAATCGCACATATTGTAATGCCAAATTTTGTATAAAAGCCCATGAGATTATTTGTATATTAAAATGGCGATGAGCTGAATCACATATATTGTAATGCCAAATTTTGTATAAAAGCCCATGAGATTATTTGTAAGACAATTGTTTGTATAATCAAATAGCCGAGAGCTGATTTGACCATATTTAGAGGCAAATTTTTGAATAATATGTGACTATTTTGTGTGTCAATGTTTTGTGACTATGTTTTGAGTATATGTGATGTGTCCTTGGTCAATCATGAGCATTCTTGATTCTTGTATAATCATGGATAATTATTTGAGTCATTATCGGGTCATAGGGGTGATAGATTGAGACTAGATACAATTTGAGCAAAAATTGTCATTGTTGTCAAAAAAATTGTCAAAAAAGTTGTCAAGCAACTTCTACATTGCATTGGTAGGGTATGACTCTCAACGTTCTGGTGCTTTGGGATGCATGACAGGGGCATACCTAGCGTAAACATGCCCACCCAGATGCACTCGCGATGTCGATTTGTGCACACGAGGAACAAAATCAATTCTAGCCAATCTTGCAACTTTTCCTTGCAAGCAACTGATGGTTTTTTGAGTAGGCAAAAAAATGCTACTAATTGAAAATGGCTTCAAGTCTTCAAAAACCGAGATAGGGCATTGTAGTGGAGCCTCATGTGACCCCATGGGATCAAACAGATTGACCGTATGTGTCGTGGATTGGAAGAAACAGTCCGTCAAAATTTGACAATTTTTTGGACTCAGGACACTTGAGAGATCTCACCAGTAGGGTATGACTCTCGATGTTTTGGTGCTTTGGGATGCATGATAGGGGCATGCCTAGCGTAAACATTCCCACCTATATGTTCTCGCGACGTCGGTTTGTGCACATGAGGAACAAAATCAATTCTAGCCAATCTTGCAACTTTTCCTTGCAAGCAACTGATGATTTTTTGAGCAGGTGAAAAAATGCTACTAATTGAAAATGGCTTCAAGTCATCAAAAACTGAGATAGGCCATTGTAGAGGAGCCTCACGTGACCTCACGAGATCAAACAAATTAACCGTATGTGTTGTGGATTGGAAGAAACAGTCCGTCAAATTTTGATAATTTTTTGGACTCAGGGCACTTAAGAGATCTCACCGGTAGGGTATGATTCTCGACGTTCTGGTGCTTTGGGATGCACAAAAGGGGAATACCTAGCGTAAACATGCCCACCCAGATGCGCTCGTGATGTCGGTTTGTGTACACAAGGAACCGAATCAATTCTAGCCAATCTTGCAACTTTTCCTTGCAAGCAATTGATGGTTTTTTTAGCAGGCGAAAAAATGCTACTAATTGAAAATGGCTTCGAGTCATCAAAAAATGAGATAGGGAATTGTAGAGGAGCCTCACGCAACCCCACAAGATCAAACAAATTGACTGTATGTGTCGTGGATTGGAAGAAATAGTCCGTCAAATTTTGACAATTTTTGGACTCAGGGCACTTGAGAGATCTCACTAGTAGGGTATGACTCTCGACGTTCTGGTGCTTTGGGATGCATGACAAGGGCATGCCTAGCATAAAAATGCCCACCCAGACGCGCTCACAATGTCGGTTTGTGCACATGAGGAACAAAATCAATTCTAGCCAATCTTGCAACTTTTCCTTGCAAGCAATTGACAGTTTTTTGAGCAAGCGAAAAAATGCTACTAATTGAAAATGGCTTCGAGTCTTCGAAAACTGAGATAGGCCATTGTAGAGGAGCCTCACATGACCCCAAGGGATCAAACAAAATGATCATATGTGTCATGGATTGGAAGAAATAGTCCATCAAATTTTGACAATTTTTTGGACTCAGGGCACTTGAGAGATCTCACTGGTAGGATATGACTCTTGATGTTCCAGTGCTTTGGGATGCATGACAAGGGCATTCCTAGTGTAAACATGCCCACCTAGATGCGCTAACAATGTTGGTTTGTGCACACGAGGAATAGAATCAATTCTAGCCAATCTTGCAACTTTTCCTTGCAAGTAACTAATGGTTTTTTTAGCAGGCAAAAAAATGCTACTAATTGAAAATGGCTTCGAGTCGTCAAAAACCAAGATAGGCCATTGTAGAGGACACTCACGTGACCCCACAAGATCAAACAGATCGACTGTATGTGTCATGGATTGGAAGAAACAGTCCGTCAAATTTTGACAATTTTTGGACTCAGGGCACTTGAGAGATCTCACCAATAGGGTATGACTCTCGACATTCTGGTGCTTTGGGATGCATGATAGGGGCATGCATAGTGTAAAAATGCCCACCTAGATGTGCTCGCGATGTCGGTTTATGTACATGAGGAACAAAATCAATTCTAGCCAATCTTGCAACTTTTCCTTGCAAGCAACTGACGGTTTTTTGAGCAGGCAAAAAAATGCTACTAATTGAGAATGGCTTTGAGTCATCGAAAACCAAGATAGGCCATTGTAGAGGAGCCTTATGCAACCCCATGGGATCAAACAGACTGACTATATGTGTCATGGATTGGAAGAAACAGTCTGTCAAATTTTGACAATTTTTTGGACTCAGGGAACTTGAGAGATCTCACCGGTAGGGTATGACTCTTGACGTTCTGCTACTTTGGGATGCATGACAGGGGCATGCCTAGTGTAAAAATTCCCATCTATATGTGCTTATGATGTTGGTTTGTGCACACGAGGAACATAATCAATTCTAGCCAATCTTGCAACTTTTCCTTGCAAGCAATTGACGGTTTTTTGAGCAGGCGAAAAAATGCTACTAATTGAAAATGGCTTCAAGTCATCAAAACCAAGATAGTCCATTATAGAGGACCCTCACGCAACCCCACAGGATCAAACAAAACAACCGTATGTGTCATAGATTGGAAGAAATAGTTCGTCAAATTTTTACAATTTTTTGGACTCAGGGCACTTGAGAGATCTCACCAGTAGGGTATGACTCTCGATATTTTGGTGGTTTGGGATGCATGATAGGGGCATGCCTAGCATAAACCTGCCCACCCAGACATGCTCACTACGTTGGTTTGTGCACATGAGGAACAAAATTTGACCATTGCGAGCGTGAGGGTGCTCTCGCACCAAACACATTGTTGTTTAAATTCATATTGTCGATTTTTGTTGTTTATATTCATATTGTTAATTACATATGCAAATATTCATTTAAATTTATAAAAGGGCAGCCACCAAATATAACGAATACACAATAATGAACTGAATACAAGGAGTTTTGTAGGGTTAATTGAACATTTTAGAAATTTTATCAAATCATATTCCACGATTGCAATGCTTTATATCATATATTTTTGTTGTTTATATTCATATTGTTGATTACATATGCAAATATTCATTTAAATTTATAAAAGGACAACCATAAAATACAATGAATACAAAATAATGAACTCATTACACATTTATTGGATCAAATATCGATATTTATATATATAAAAAAAGGCATGTCTGCCAAGTCAATACACGTATTACAAAAATGTGGCATATGCCAAGTCCAAATCGATATACAATAAAAATGTAGAATATATCTACATGTATTGGTCATTCTATGACCAAAACTAACACTATATGATCCTAAACTTCTGGTGGATCATCAAAATCAAGCCTCTTCGGTGCAATACATGGCTCTGTAGATGGCTGCAAAACCACAATTCAAAAGCCAAGTTAGAATTCTTTTGTAGAAAATAGTTCACAATTAACATCATAACTATGCATTTAACTTTAATTCCTGTGTAGGGGAAAAAGTGACACTAAGCAAACATGCCCTAATCTCACTTTCAATCACACACTTGTCGAATACGAAAGAGCCTAGAGGTATCACACAATTGGCTAGTTCTTTTTGTGGAAGAGAGAGCCATGGGCTACCTATTAGGATTTCTATTCCTTTGTTTCAAATGATAGATAGAATGATGCAAGTTCAACTACTAACCCTAAAGTGTAAGTATGAACTAATAACTTTGAGCACAAGATTGTAGAATTGAGATTTAATGATGAACAATTGTAAGGATAAGAGGAGAAATGTAAATGTGTACCTTGAATGGATTTGATTTTGCAAGATCTGCTACTGAAGCCAGAAGCCTGAAATACTGAAGCTGCTATGTCTGAAACTGCCAAAATTCACTGAAATGGACAAGGACCAGGGTGCCCAGCGCCCCTGTCCCAGGGACCAGGGTGCCCAACACCCCTATCCTGGCAGGACCAGGGCACCCCACACCCCTGTCCTAGCTTTCTGGGTTGGAATTTGGTGTGAAGTTCTGTCTCGGTCCACTTCCATCGGATCTGCAACTTGCGGCGTCCTTCGAATTCAGAAATCTGCACTTATATCTGAAAAGGTATGGTGGGCGGCTATATAGGGTTTTGCCTTAGTCAAACCCCCGCTTTGGTGATTTCCACCTCCACGAATAGCCAAGTTGTATTGTAAAAGTAGTGTGTGTGCAAACCTTGTGTGTGTGCAAGATCCTAAAATGCAAGTAAGCAAACTAGAGCAACCTAGAAAGTAAACCCTAATTGCTTGTAAACGATAATGTCAATGCTCCAAACCAAGATGCAAAGTGATCTAAAGCATGAATACAAATGACATAATGAGGCTTATGCAAAGACATGAAAACAACATGAAATCATACCCAACCCCAAGGGAGGGGTACAAGCCAATCCTCAGTCGGTGATCCCTTATTGCTCTTCAATGCCTTCAAAGCCCTAAATGGATGAATGAAATTGATGAATTCTTGATGGATGGATGTTGAATGTTATTGAAGTCTTCAAAGATCTGCTCTTTCGCTGCATATAAGGCCCCTGAAACCAAAATTCAGATCCTTTCAAATGAAGAAAAAGAGCTCTTATATATGAAACCCTAGGTCTTAATTTCAACTTTTGGCCGACCTAGAGATTGAATCTCCCACCAATTTCTTGGGGTTAAGCTTTATTTTATGATTGGATTGTGCTCCTAAAATTTCAAGAAAAATGTCCCGGACCGTGTGCACTCCGGGTGCCATGGTCCCGGCAACTTTTCACCAAATTTTTTAGGGCCGTCGGATATGATGATTTTAGAGAGAATCCCGAAGTTACAAGTGATTTCGAGATGTTTTGACCCCCGAAATCAAGCCCCCAAGTTCAAAATAGGACCTAATTAGGGTTTTTGATTAAATGATGTATTGGAAGAATAAAATGAAAGGGGCACACTTTAATGAAAAGGGCCCAACTTTATGATATGGGAGATGATAAAATAGAACTTTAGACCTAATTAATTTAATTAATTAAGTGCTAAAGGGGAAATGCAATGCAAAATGCAAAATGCGCCAAGGCGGGTGCTAAACTAGGTGTGAAATTGTACCACCCTAGTAAGTGCATACAATTTACGACGCTACATTTAGCCCCCACTTTAGCAGTCATATGAACACTACAGGCATATGCAAGCTAAAGTACAGAAAAGTAAACATTATTTGAAAAAGGATATATCCATAAGTTGCCGGATGAAGCCCCCAGCGACATCTGCAGTACTCAGTTAAGAACCACAACCTACAAAACCACATGTTAGATCACAAAATCACCTAATGCTTACTAAGGGAGGTGATGAAAATTCGAGGGTAGCTATATGCCCCCCCCTGTTTCGGCTTGCTAATTTTAGTGAGTTGAAACAGGGTATCATGTTTACCACTTCGAATTGTTAAAGAATATTGATGACAAATGCTCACAAGAAGATTTGATATGAGATCAAAAACTAATGGAGAATCATTTGGTAAGAAAGAGGACTAAATCTCAATTCCAACACAACAAAGAGTGTGAGGATTTGAGAGTTCTCTAACACAAGATGAAGGATGTAAATGGAAACAAAATGCAAAGAGAAGAAAAGAAAGGAAAAAAGCATGAATACACACATTGGTGATCCATGAGAAGAATAGTGAGAGAGAAAACATGGACTTCTCACCCCTAGATCTTGTCTAGGTGATCCATGGGAAAAAGGACATGGAAAACAAGCCCCTAGAGTCTGTCTAGGTGATCCATGTAAGGGAGGAGAGTGAGAAAGTCTAGCCTTATGCCGCTAGTTCCACTCAACCTTGTGCATGTGTGTGTAAGTGAGGTTAGAAGCACCTCATAGGAGTCTATGCCCAAGTATGCTACAACCTGTATATGTATAGTACAAAAGCGTGACATCTCGCTCTAAGAGTCTATACTCTGGTTCCAAGAATAATCACCTTGCATAAAAGAAAAATGGAGACATCTCGCTCTAAGAGTCTATGCTCTAGCTCCGAGAATGACCCATTGCTCAAAAAGTGTAATGTTTATGTCATAAGCAAAGTAGAACAAGGATACCTACCTTCATCACAAAAGAAGATACCCCAAAAATGCAACAATGTCATAGATCCAAGCAAGAGAGTTTTGCACTCTTTAAGCAAGGATAAGATAGTTGAAAAGGGATATCTTGTAGTATGTATAAAGGAGATCCTTAGAGGAGAAGAGATCTTTGTACAAAAGACACCTATCCCCGAGAGGAATTGTCTTAGACAAATATAACGTCTTCTATAATAAGACAAAGAAGAGAATAAGAATTCAATACTTCCTTCTTTTGCGAGGTGAAAGTGATTCTTAATGAAGGATGATGCTCCTTTTAACCCAATTGGGAGAGTGAATTCATTATGGATGTATTTTACCAAGTGCAAAAGAGGTTGTAGTCAAGGACTTACACCTCTTGTAAGAGAGAATCCTTGGACAAACAACAACAAATGCATACAAGGAATAACATCAAGTAATAAAGTTCACACCATCCACGAAATAGGAAAAGGTGGATCCTTAGATAAAAATAAGGGAAGATCATTGCCTCCCAAGGATAAGGACAATGAGAAGGACTTACACAATCTTCTAGGGAGAGATTTAGACATAAGCGAAATGTACTACATACTCACATGAGTTCATGCAAGCAAGACATTAGTATATGTAAAATGCTCCTCACAAGAAGTGGGTAGGATAAGAAAGAGGATACACATCTTCTCCCATATCTAGGAAAAGAGGATTCTAAAGAAAAGATGATCAATATTTCCACACTATTACCCCAAAGGGAAATTTTAACCATAAAAAGAAGAGATGTATGAAATCACTCTTGTCCCCACAGGAACAAGAGATAACATAGAAAAATAGGCTATTATGTTGCTTCAAAAATATGATTGCACTTGAAATTGTACCATCATGAATGACAATGAGCCCCCAATAAATGAGCTACCAATGTCACATAATGATGAGCAACTTAATAGCCATTAATGTTATTTAAAGACATGATAGATTGAATGAGGTATTTGAATATGACATGCTAAATGCTCAACTATAAGTGAGATCAAAAACATGTATAAAATGATAAAAATTGAAGAAGAAAAGTCACAAGAAATCTTAGAAGAGGGATGAGTATAATTTATTAGAGCCTTATCCCTGGAGGAAAGGACTTTATGATGAATAGGAGATAAATATTCATAAGTGGATTTAGAAATTTGAAGGGATTCATAAAGAGATTTGTTCATCGCCAAGATTTTCTTGTGAGGGGAATGAGAGTTGATAGAAGTAGAAGATGATTTAGTTGAAGTGAGATCATCATCACTACTAAATATAGCATTCACATTGAGAGATGGTCTTTTAGATGCTTTGGTGCGCTTGTAGGGATTATAACCAAGTCCAAAGGTCTCATCATAAAGATTATTCCCTAGAGGAACCTTTATCCCTTGTTCGTGAGCACCACAACCATTTCCATTATACCCATACTTAACTAAAATATGAAAACCATGACTATAACGATTAGCCATTTCAAAAAGAGAAGGCGGTTTTTCATAAGACAAAGAATCAAATTCTTCAAAATTAGAGGTGTGAGGAGAAGAAGTTTGAGAAGCGGCCACAAAATTATTGTTCATAGGTTCAGGTAAGGTTGATTGATCTTTAGTTTCTTCCTTCTTTTTAACTTTAAGCTCTCTAGGAGGAACCCTATACTCACCTATAAAGGTGGGATTAAAGTCAAGAGATCCCCAATCGTCTTCTATGAGAACCTTCTCAGGATCAAAAGCCTTTTCATGTGTAGATTCAAGTTGAGAAGAATCTTCTTCAAGAACTTCAGACTCATCCAAAGAATTTTGATTATTAGAGGGTGATGATTCATCCATAGGTATCTTGTTTAAAGAGTCATCACTAGAAGAGGAAGGTTTAGAAGAACTCCCTTTGGAAGTAGATGTTTGCAAACAAGCTTGAAAATTAGTATCACCTATCAAGGTATATGTCTTATTGTTATAAATAAATTTAACTTGTCTATGCAATGTAGAGGGGACAGCTTGCATACTGTGAATCCAAGGTCTCCCTAATAACAAGTTGTATGTTAGATTTCCCGACATAACATGGATAGGAGTAGGCAAAGTAACAGGTCCCACTATGATGGGTAAGGTGATAATACCTAACGAAGACTTAGCCACATTATCAAAGCCTCGAATGGGATGAGAGTCAGGCTCAATAAGGGATGTATCCACATTCATCTTATGCAATAGATTAATGCTACACACATTAAGGCCAGAGCCATTATCTACTAGTGTTCGTCTTATAGCAGTGTCATTTATGATAACCACAATCATCAAGGGATCATATTGATGTTGAATTTCACTAGTAGGCAATTCATCTTGAGTAAACACAATTTGAGCTTTAGGATTCATCACAGAGTTAACCAAAGACACTATATTACTAGATGTATTAGGTGGAGGAACATTCAAATCTTTCAAGGCATCTTGTAACATTCCATGATGAGTGGAAGAAGTTTGGATAAAATCCCAAAGGGATATCTTAGCAGGGGTAGCTTTAAGTTGTTCTATGAGATCATATTCCTTAACAATAACTTATGAAATATGTGGAGCTTGTAGAAGAATTGGTTGAGGATTAGGAAGAGAAACTGGAGTAACAGGAGGAGGATTAGGTTGTCTATTGTTTCTTGTGTTATAGGTATGAGCAACCGCATTATAACTATCTCTAGTCAGTTGCTTAGCATACTCATAAGGGCTCTTAGAAGAATAACCTCCTTGCATAGTAATAACAGGTTTCTTAGGAGTGCAAAA
This sequence comes from Cryptomeria japonica, assembly GCF_030272615.1. Lineage (NCBI taxonomy): Eukaryota > Viridiplantae > Streptophyta > Pinopsida > Cupressales > Cupressaceae > Cryptomeria > Cryptomeria japonica. The sequence goes on along the minus strand of NC_081411.1, from coordinate 425,003,301 downwards.
AGAATCATTAGCATAACTACCTTGAACCACTAAGATAGGCTTATTTAAAGGTTGAGAATTTTGAGAAGGACAAGCACCTTGGACAGTGGAGAGAGGTTTGTTAGGTGTTTCATTCACATGTATCAAATTGATTGAGGATGGTTTAGAGGAATGAACAAAAGTGTTGGAAGAATTATTGATAGCCTTCTCTTGCACTAAAATCTTATCACAGATTAAATCAATTTTAGGAGAGAGACAAGGGGTAGGCATTGATGTTCTAGTAGGAAAAGTAATACTAGGAAAGGTCATATCATCCTCTATCATCAAAGGATCTACATGGGGAATAAACTCTCTAGGAGAAGGATCAACATTACTCTCTAAAGTCTCACTTTTGAGAGGGAGATCTTTGAAAGAGATGTTAACCATCTTGCTTTGAACTAGGGTATCCTTATGAGTAGAACCAAGTTGAGGAGAGGGAGATGCTTTATTTTTAGAGGGAGAATAATTGAGATTCAAGGAAGGTGAGAAACTATCAAGGGAGTTTTCAATCTTGATTTCATCCCCTTTAGCTAGGGTTCTCTCATGGGATAGAGAATAATCTACACCTTCTTCTAATGGTTCATCCCAAATAGTGAAGTGGTTGAAAGGAATGTTTGAAGTATTGTCAATTTCGGGAGAGGAGATAACATTGTTTATTAATTCCTCATCCTTAGGAAGGAGAGCATCAATAGATGTGTTAAACTCATCCTCTTTCCTCAAAATATGTTGAATATGATCTTTAGGGGAGAGAGAATTAAGGAAATTTCTTATTATTTCATCTTCTTTCTCTAAGGGATGCTTATGGGTAAGACAAACTTTAGGAGAAGGGTAAGCATTTATCATTAATTCATCATTTCTAGTGGGAATTTTGTTGGAAAAGGAAATGCCATCACTAGGAAATGTAGGGATAATGTCATCTTCTTGCACAAAAGGATCCTCATGAAGGGAGTGTTTTTTAGGAGGAACATGAACATATTTCTCCAAAGATTCATGCTTAGGAAGGAGAACTTTGAAAGAAGTGTTCATAACCTCTTGTTGCACTAACATGCCCCCATTGAAATGACCAACTTTAGGAGAAAATAAGTCAATGTCCATCAATACCTTTTCACATAGAGAGGCATCATGTAGGGAAGGTGAAGTAACATTAAGAAAGATGTTTATGATATCATTCTCTTCCTCTAGGATAGCTAAATAGGAAGGGCACATTTTAGGAGAATTGTCAAGATCACTCTTAAAGTCTTCATCCTTAGAGCATGGGAGAGTCTCAAAGGGATTGGTAGCAACTCTTTTAGGCACTAAAATGTTGTTATAGATGGGGGGAGGTTTTTTAGGAGAAGGAAGAATTGAAACAAGGGAAGCTAACCCATTATCACATCTATGAAATGAGTGCATCATGACAACAATTTTCCTTTTTCAAATCATAACACATGCAAAATAGAAGGAAATGTTTAATTTTAACCAATGAAAGCACTTAGAATGTAGATTTAGAAAATTAAATTTATGATTCAAATGAGTTCCTAAATCAGATTTGAAATTATTGATCCCAATTAAGCTATCCACAAGCTCAACTTTGAATTGAAAAATTAGGGTTTTAGCAAAAATTTCCTCTAAATTTTTGAATCTTGCAAGAAATTAAAACTTGTAAATACAAATTTGAATTTGAAATAGCATAAACACTCAAATTTGAAAACATAAATCAGAATTAGAGAAGATTGGAATTCACGTCGGGTTCACCAAAAAATGTGTAGGGGAAAAAGTGACACTAAGCAAACATGCCCTAATCTCTCTTTCAATCACACACTTGTGGAATACGAGAGAGCCTAGAGGTATCACACAATTGGCTACTTCTTTTTGTGGAAGAGAGAGCCATGGGCTACCTATTAGGATTTCTATTCCTTTGTTGCAAATGATAGATAGAATGATGCAAGTTCAACTATTAACCCTAAAGTGTAAGTATGAACTAATAACTTTGAGCACAAGATTGTAGAATTGAGATTTAATGATGAAAAATTGTAAGGATAAGAGGAGAAATGTAAATGTGTACCTTGAATGGATTTGATTTTGCAAGATCTGCTACTGAAGCCAGAAGCCTGAAATACTGAAGCTGCTACCTCTGAAACTGCCAAAATTTACTAAAATGGACAAGGACCAGGGCGCCCAGCACCCTTGTCCTAGTAGGACCAGGGTGCCCCACACCCCTATCCTGGCAAGACCAGGGTGCCCCATGCCCCTATCCTAGCTTTTTGGGTTGGAATTTGGTGTGAAGTTCTGTCTCAGTCCGCTTCCGTCAGATCTACAACTTGCGGCATCCTTCGAATTCAGAAATTTGCACTTATTTCTGAAAAGGTATGGTGGGCGGCTATATAGGGTTTTGCCTTAGTCAAACCCCCACTGTGGTGATTTCCACCTCCACGAATAGCCAAGTTGTATTGTAAAAGTAGTGTGTGTGCAGACCTTGTGTGTGTGCAAGATCCTAAAATGCAAGTAAGCAAACTAGAGCAACCTAGAAAGTAAACCCTAATTGCTTGTAAATGATAATGTCAATGCTCCAAACCAAGATGCAAAGTGATCTAAAGCATGAATACAAATGACATAATGAGGCTTATGCAAAGACATGAAAACAACATGAAATCATACCCAACCCCAAGGGAGGGGTACAAGCCAATCCTCAGTCGGTGATCCCTTATTGCTCTTCAATTCCTTCAAAGCCCTAAATGGATGAATGAAATTGATGAATGCTTGATGGATGGATGTTGAATGTTATTGAAGTCTTCAAAGATCTTCTCTTTCACTGCATATAAGTCCACTGAAACCAAAATTCGGATCCTTTCAAATGAAGAAAGAGAGCTCTTATATATGAAACCCTAGGTCTTAATTTCAACTTTTGGCCGACCTAGAGATTGAATCTCCCACCAATTTCTTGGGGTTAAGATTTAGTTTATGATTGGATTGCGCTCCTAAAATTTTGGGAAAAATGTCCGAGACCGTGTGCACTCCGGGTGCCATGGTCCTGGCAACTTTTCACCAAATTTTCAGGGCCATTGGATATGATGATTTTAGAGAGAATCCCGAAGTTACAAGTGATTTCGAGATGTTTTGACCCCCGAAATCAAGCCCCCAAGTTCAAAATAGGACCTAATTAGGGTTTTTGATTAAATGATGTATTGGAAGAATAAAATGAAAGGGGCACACTTTAATGAAAAGGGCCCAACTTTATGATATGGGAGATGATAAAATAGAACCTTAGACCTAATTAATTTAATTAATTAAGTGCTAAAGGGGAAATGCAATGCAAAATGCGCCAAGGCGGGTGCTAAACTAGGTGTGAAATTGTACCACCCTAGTAAGTGCGTACAATTTATGATGCTACAATTTCTTTGCAATTGAAATGTAGATTACCTCATCGGTTGATCCAAGAGCTAATGTCTTTGCTCTCCTCTCCTTGTCACTCTTAGGAGTTTTCTTGAAGACATACTTAAATGGATCCACGTTATAGCCGTACCGCGAACAAGTCTATTGTAGATTAAATGTACAATTAATACAATGTACTAACATAAATATATCAAAAACACTTAAAATCTATAATATAGAGAACAATGATGTACTTGTGCCTTAGATGCTTCTCCAATGGACTGAGGATGGCTCACCATCGATGTAGAAATGGTCGCTATTACCTATACAAAAAATGTACAAAGATTAAATATAATTAATATAATGATAAGTATTGAAGGTTGAAAACAATTAATTTTACATATCAAACAAAAGTGTACCGGATCTTGATATGCTTCTCCAGTGCAAGGAGGAAGATTATAATATATCACAAGTTCACATGTACGCGTGCATATAATCATGAAATCAAGAAAATAAAGTAGAGATACATACCTCTGCCCTCTCTTGATTCGCAGGTGAATCAAGTGCATTCAACATATCCACAAAGCTCAATGGCCACCGTACATGTAAAATAGACAAAAAACACTAATCAATCTACAAACTCCAACTAATACTTGATTTCAACATTTTCAAACAATTATACAACTAAAAATGTGTTCAATTACCTTCTTCACACGTTTTGGCATCTTCGAGATATTCTTTTTCTTTGGGTGAGCCCTAAACACGGAGGGGGTGCCCTAAAAATAGAAAATTAATATGAGATATTAGTACAAATAATAAATTAAACATAATTTTAAAAATCTAAAATGAAATGACTTGCATATTCCATCAAAACAATACATAAAAAGAGTTGTACAAAATATGATACCGTATAGCCTTGTAGGCCAAAATCAATCGTCAACAGCGTGATGTCATCAATCTGGGACATTTCATCCCTTGTCAACACCTACAAACCAGAAATTGGACCAAGCATTAAAGATAGTTAGTATATCTTGTATTTTTTTGAATTGAAAGTGTACTATTCTATTTTAACATGTTGCAAAATTTATACCTCAGGTGTCGAAGTTGCAGTTGTGGTAACTGGGGGAGGTGTATGGGATATCGCTACTGCATACTGAAATGCATATTATTTATCTCAATTTAAATCGATGTATACATGAAAATTCATTTATGTAATTACAAAATTAAAGTGACTGATAAATAAAATGTTATGAATTCAAATCAACACACCTGTGTCTGTGGCTCATGGGCAAACACCATGTCCATCAACTCATCTGTCAGCGCGACATCCTCAATCGTGTGAGCCTGACATCTACAACTGCAAATCGTGCATAGATGATATGAGTATCCATCTGCACTAGATGCATCATCTATCCCCAAGCATATCCCCGAGCAATTGACACACATATGCTCGCTGGGCTCTCTATCACCCTCTAACGGCTCATCATCCAATACAATAGGGTGTGCTAATGATGTCCCATGCTAGATGATGGCACTAGTCAATGTTGTGGCCACCTGAAGATTTTGTAGCTCCATCGACTCTTTCAGCTCTAATGGGACAGCCTGATGCACCTTGGGTTTGGGTGCTAGGGGGCGGTGACTCTCCACGGCTAATCGCCTAAGGCTCCAGGTCTATCTTGGGCAAAGCCACCACCTCTACCATGAAACTCTCTCATGTCAAAATAATTTGGGTGCACATTGAGCACAAACTCACAATATATTTTTCTCAAAAAAAATAATGGCACCTCATAATTATTACAAGGTGGATCGTCAAAGACCATCCACCACCTCTGCCAAAAAAGATTCTTCATCTACTCATTGGTACATCAATGTATGGGAAACCTCTTTGCATTAGGAGGTAATGACTGACCAGTTTTGGGGTCAACAAAAAGGGCACATATTTGTTGTTTAGAAATATTTTTATTTTTAACTCCATCGTATGATAGCCCATTGGCATAGAATTGATGACACCTATCCCTAAAGCTTCCCCATTTGGTAATTTCTGTGGAAATAGCTATGGCAACACTAGCTAATGTTTCTAGGCTAGTGGCGAGGGATTGATGATGGTCAAGCTCAGAAGTTTTCAATTTTACAATCAGTCTATTGATTTTGGATGTATTTTGCCCTAACTGATTAATTAATTCTTCTTGTGTTTCGGCTGTGCGGTCAAAAGGAGGAATTGGGGGTTGTTCTTGTGTGTTTTCAGGAGGTGCATTTGGTTGTTCTTGTGGGTTTTCAAGAGGTGCATTTGGTTGTTCTTGTTCTGGATTAGAAGAATCTGGTTTTTGAAACAAAAAATGAAAAAACCTAATCAAAATTAATGAAATTAAATTCAAAATGTAAAACAAATTGCATAAACCAAAAAGAAAGAGAAAAATAAACAAAAACTAACCTTGATCCATAGCCTGGAGGACAAATTTAGCACCCCGTTCATGGTTTAGGTTAGAAAATGGGAAAAAAACAAACTAAAAAATGCGCTTTTCGGGTAAATGAGGACCCAGTTTTAAAAAAGAAAAAAATTTATCAGGCACCGCGTACGCGGTTTTACTAGGATTATTAGCACGTATGAACTCATTTTCCTATTATCAGCGCATACGTGCTAATTTTCCTAGTCATAGCGCGTACGCACTCAGTTTGCTAAACTCGATGTGTACGCGCTACCTTTTCTAGGCTTGGGAAGAACAAACCTAAGCGCATACGCGGGAATTTGAAATTTTAAACCCCATATGTGCTGCCTAATTTTCCAAGTTTTTTTTGGGTGGTGTCCACTTTTCTGACCACCATCTTTGTGCACACACCCTGAATGTGGAATGTAACAACAAGATAAGTCCACAAAAGGTGGAAATTCTCCTACACACACTATCCCAATGTGGCACAAACACCCAAGTGTCTCATACCCAAACTACTATGAAATGCATTTCCTAAGTAAACTTAAATAAGGTGTAATAATATCCAAGATGAATAATTATTTACACCAACACCCCCCCTTAAGTGGAAATTAGGGGAATGCACTAAAGTCTACAATGCAACTAAGCAATGCAAGATGGGTCCCGACTACAAGGCCATGTTAGGTACCCATGTACAAATGCAAATGCATGCAAACCAATGCAATGAAATCTCTCACAAAGAAAGGAAAGAGAGAAAAATCCGATGGGAAAAAACCCTCCCCCAAAAGAGAGATGAAAACTAGATACAAAGAATTCTCATAGAAGTATGTGAAGGACAAAACCCCATGTGAGGAAAAAGTCCCCCCCATATGAGAGAAGAAGAAGAGAGACTAGGAAGCCCCCCCCTCAATGTGGAATCTGCACCAATGATAGAATCTCGAAGATGAATGAAGAAACTGCTCCACGAACGTCAAACCACGTTCCTCCCCTTAGGAAGAAACAAAACCAAAGGTGTATCCAAAAATTCTAACCAACCATGAAAGAAAGATGAAGCAAAAATACTCATGATGAAAGGAATCTCCGAAAACTACTCAAGTGTCCTTATGTCGATGCTGAAAGTAACCTCCTCCAAAGGTGATAAATTGTGCCATGCTGCTGAAAAAGGCACTCCAAGATCTAGTGAAGATGAATGTAGAACAATGTCCAAAGACTCATATGTCTCCTTAAAAGATAAAAAAACCTCCTCCAAGTGTTGTACAAAATTATCCACAATCGTGTCAACCTCTAAAGATTGATCATGTAGAGAATGCACAAGAGGGTCAGAGTGATCCCTCGCAACAATCAAAGAAGGATCATCTTCATCAAAGAGAAGATGAATGTCATCAATGGTGTCTCCCAAATTTGCAATGTAGGAGTCCACAAACAAACTAGCAATGTCTGTCAAGTAGGCATCCCAATCAATTGAAGCTGGAAGACATGAAATATCCTGCTGCACTGAATCATAAGAAGGCAAAACTATCACACTAGCTGCATCATCAGGTATAATAAGTGGTGTGATATCAATAGGAGGAGATAAAATGCAAGGCTCAAGAATGGGGTCACATGTGAGAATCCCCAAGTTCAAATGCCCAAAGTTCTCAAAATCTGAATCATCAACATAGGAAGAATCAACCTCATCAATAGGACCGAAATCCAAAAAAGAGTACAACTGAGATGCATGATCAACCACCCCAGTCACAATGATAGCTCCACTCTCCAAGTCTCTAATGATAACTGAATCAGGTGTGAACTCCATAGTTTTCCTTGTTGCCCCATGTGTGATTTGATAGATGGAAAGAAGATTGTTTGTCAAGTGGAGTACACACAACACATCATTGAAGGAGTTATCCCCAATGGTAATAGATCCTTTCCCAATCACATCCATGTATGTATGATTGCCCATCAAAATTTGTGGCATGTGGCAAGGCTCAAATGTGGAAAACATAGACTGCGAAGATACCATATGATGAGAAGCCCCTGAATCTAGAAGCTATCTCCCTGAACCATGACTTGTAGTAGCACAAAGAGCTTGTCCCTTTCCTTTATTTGTGCCAAAAGAATGATCATTTCCTTTATCCTTGGAAAAAGAAGATGATGTAGACATTCTAGAAGGTAGGTTGATTCTATTCTTCTCAAGAAGATTCTTCAACTCATCAATATCCTTCTTATAACAATGATGTTCATCATGTCCCGACTTCTTGCAATATCCATAAAAAAATTGTCCTTATAAGATTTCCTCTTAGGTGAGAATGGTGAATCACCTTGTTGTGGAGAGGAATATTGTTCTCCATCTTATTGTGGTTTTGACTTAGGTTGCTTTTGATTCTTGCCTTTTCCTTGGTTACTTTGATTCCCTTTGTTAGCCACCAAAGCTTGTGACTTTGAAGATTTGAGAATCCCCATCATGGTCAACTTAGATTGCTCAAGTATCAACATCTCCGTGATTGAATCAAATGAGGGAGAAGTGTATGAGGAACCTTGAGCTAACCTATGGGTGTGAAAGCTAGATACAAAGGCTGCATACTCTGAAGGAAGCTTGTCCAACAAGTTATAAACCAATTGAGCATCCTTTTTGTCAATTCCACAATCATTTAGCTTTTCTCTTAGCTCGGTTGCTTTTGTGACATAATCTTGGATTGTATCAAAATCCTTGGGATCCAAAGTTGTGAGTTCACTATCAAGATTATAGCCCTTAATCTCATCAACTTGACCATAAAATTTCTTTAAAATATCCCAAGCCTCTTTAATTGTTGTACACTTATCAATGTGAAAAATGAGGTCATCTAATACATACTTTCCAAGAGTTCCAAGTGCCATAGCATTCTTAGTAAGCCATTCAATTTGAGCATTAGGATCAACCTTAGGATCAGGTGGTGTTGTAATAGTTTCATTTACATAATGAATGAGTCCTTTTTCCTTTAGTTTACTCCATGCTTTAATCTTCCATGATGCATAATTATGAGGAGTTAAAAGTGGAAATTTAGGAGAACCCATGGCACCAAAATGAAAAAAATACAAGATAGAGAGAGGCAGAATCACACAAGACACCCCCCCAAAATACTCAATCAAGAAACCCCCCCAAAATGGTGATTTTGGCACTTTATACTTAGTGCGTATACAATGGGCCACTTGCAAAACAAGGCAAAGTGGACTTCTGATTTCAATTTACAACTTCTCAAAATGAGATCTAAGAGATTTCAACAAATATTGCTAGTGATCTAAACTAAGATCCAAGCAAAATACAAGTACCAAATAGGCCAAAAAATGACCAAAACCAAATACTAAAAGTACAAATTCTACTCAAAATCACTGCAAACAAATGGTAGATTATGAAAGTAGATGAAAAATTATGCACTCTCAAAAAAATGACACTTGAAAAGGAGTCCATATGACCGCAAACAAAGCCTCCAAAGTTGTAAAAATCAAGATTTCATGATTTTCGAAAAACCTGTATCTGAAAAATGGAAAAAACTTGCACCACTGTACAGACAACAAAATTCTACCCCAAAACAAAAAAAAATTGCTCGAAAAAACGAGTCCGGATGAGTGAGGTATCACTATTTGAAAATTGTCTGCAAAATTATAATTTCTGGAAAATTTCCGCCGCAGCTTCAAACTTCAAATGCTTCTAGATTTGGCCTCTGAAGTCCGATTTGGATGAAACAAAAAGAAAAACTGACTTTCTTGGACCTCCTCAATCCAATGGTAACCTCAGATTTGACCCATCAAGCTTCAATAATAACCTGCAATAGAAAGCTCCAAAATGCAAACCCCAAATAGCATCAAATTTCTCTCAATTAGCAAACCAATGACACTCTAATGGCTCTAATACCATGTGTGACATGGACCAGCTCTGATACCATGTGATATTTTGCCAATATCTAGAGCCAATGGAAAGCACAAATAAAAGAGAATAAAATAGATGATAGAAATAAATTGTATTCTATGAAGATGAAAATACTGATCAACTGGATCATTAATCGTTACATACAATGAATATGAGCCTACTTATATAGGCAAGGCTATATGGATATGTGAGCACACAAACATGACATGTGGCTCAGTAAGAAACAAGGGTAGGTAGGAAATAGGTGTGGGTAGGTAGGAGAAACAATATAATATTCCACATGAGGTGGATTACCCATTGAATGTGGAATGTAACAACAAGATAAGTCCACAAAAGGTGGAAATTCTCCTACACACACTATCCCAATGTGGCACAAACACCCAAGTGTCTCATACCCAAACTACTATGAAATGCATTTCCTAAGTAAACTTAAATAAGGTGTAATAATATCCAAGATGAATAACTATTTACACCAACACAAAGCAATGTCAAATGTATCTTGATTTGGTCGAGAAAGCCAAAATTGGGTTTTCATGTCCTCCCATGAATGAAGACTAATCGAATCTCTAGAGAAAAAATCATGGGGGCTATGAATGCCATGCTTATGAAAATGTAAGGCAATCGAGCTAGAGGAAGCCCCTAAACCTGAATAAGAAAAGACCAGTAGATGTGATGTTGGTTAAAGGAAATATCATCTTGAAAGCCAAAGATGACCCATTAGAGTCATGTCTTAATGGCTTCCCAGGCACACCAAATACTCTTGGTTATGAAGTTGCCTTCTATGTGAACAACATCTTTCATATCCAACAGGGTTTGAAAGCCAACCCCCTTCCAAGCAAGTCAGTTAACAAGAAAGCTAGAAGAAATGTAACTTGCTTGAGGAGAATTTTCCAAGCTTCATTGCTAGAAATGGCACAAACAATCCACTTAACACAAAGGGCCATTCCTTGCCACTAAGTAGAGAGAAGCCCAAGACTACCTGAGTCATGGGGGAAGCAACAAAACTCCTAGGCAACTCTATGAAAACTCTTGTGGTCTTCAATAAAGGTCCACAAAAATTCCCTCAAAATCTTTTCCAATTTTAAATAAAGAGGCTTTAGAAGGATCCCAATGGGAGGAATAATAAAAATGAGTGGTCGCGATAATTTTAGAGCACACCTAGAATTTAACAGCTATAGAAAGTGGCTTGGTGATCCAGTAGGAAATCTTTTTCATGATCCTAGCAAGGACCGCATTCCAAAGCTCCATTAGCGAAGCTTGGGAAGTAAAAGGAATCACTTGAAATCAAAAGATTTCAACATGTCTGATCCACTTCCACCCATATTGAAAAATCCAAGGTGGAGCCAAGAGAAAGGATTGCTTGTAAGATTGTGTTTTATGTCAAGAACAACAACCCCATTCCATGCCTTCCCAAACAATAATAATGTTCTCCAAGATGTATCGGGATTCAATAAAACCAATCTGCTCAAAACAAACAATTTGGGGGAGCATGTGATGAATATTCAAAGCTAAAGCCTTCGTAATGATCTTGTAGGAGACATTACACAAGTTTATCAACCTTCAATTGTAGATATCCTCTAGATCACAACACTTAGGTATGAACTTAATGTTATGTTTGCTAATCAATTATCCTAGAGAATAATTTTGAAATGCCTCTCGATAAACTTTGTGCAAATCAAGATGCACATAATGCTCAAGGGTTTTACAAAATTTACAAGGGAATCCATAACATCTGGGAGCTTTGTCAGTTGCCATGGAACTGATAGCTTTTTTGAGGCCATCAAGAATGATAAATCACCTACAAAAGGCATTCTAAGCTTTAGAAAGATTGACTGGGACCACCTGAAGATAATCTTGAAGAGCTCTATCTTGCTCAGGGGAGGCTTCTTGAGAAATGAAGACCTTTTTATAATGGCAAACAAATGCTTGAAGAATGTTTGGTATCTTAGAGAGCACCATTTATCCTTTAATTTTTTAATGCCTAGTGATGAGTGATGACTCATGGATCCAAAAAGAACTCTTTGAAATCTCAGTTTGCCACCTTTAGCTAGTGAAGTCTAGCTTTGATTTGACTCTCTCTGGCAAAATGGCTATTTGCAACCTACTTTTGGTGGTGAAGCTGCTCCACCTTGGCTTGCAAATTGCAAGAGAAGGGATTGAAAGCAAGATCTTTTGTGGCACAATGGATATTCAAGGTGGTAGCCTGATGCAGAGGGGAAAATAACACCTAAAAATTTTCAACATTCAATAGAGATCAAATGGACCCAAGAGACTCCATGGGCATTCACCCAAAACTTGCAAAAGGATGGACTTGACACCTTTCACTTGGAACAAACAAAGGTACAATAAAGCATTACACTCAGAGGTGTAGACACATTCAAGGCACTATATGCATCATGAAGATCTCCAGGAAACACAAAAACACCATTAACAGAGACCCAATGTGACATTTCATGCATTAGTTATGCTAACACCAACCAGGCCTAGTAGCCTATTCCAAAATCACAAGGGAATGACTCCTCCACCATGGACCCTAGGCACTGATAAAGGGATTTTTGAGGCTTCTCCACATAGCCAAACAACATGTCATAGGGTTAGTTACCTCTTCTCTAGACCAAAACATCCAACTAACTGGTTGACCTACCCCTTTAAGCTTTCATTAGGTTTCTTTTACTAGGGAAGTACCCTTGAAATGGACCATACAAACAAACTACCACTTGGAACAAATCCCAACCTACTTAAAACTGAAGATTCCAACCTTAATCAATGCCTAAACCTCTTAAATTTACCATTGTGACAATGTTTTGCACTTCAAACGCTCATTCTCTGTCTGTCACATGAGGATGCCAAACCCCAAATCGCCCATATATTCTTTCCATCAATTTGTCCTACTCTACCACCACCAAAATTTGAAAGTAGACCCTAAAACCTAGCATTCCCCAAAGTTACAAATTTTTCCAATGTTGGAATACTAAGTTATAGGCATTTTTGTCTGCAAACCCTAGACAGTGAGGGTTTCAAACCTGTTTGCAAACAAACTCCTCTAACTTTGTCTAGACTTAATGGATTGAGCCCAGGCTAGCTGGAAATGAAAGCTAACTCTCTCCCCTTTATAATGATGTCACATTTAGTTCATGGGAGCATTTTACACATTCACACAAATAGATTGTTACAAGAAAAACTGTGAAAATTTGCAGGAAACAGAGCAAGTTTATTGATTTCTTCCCCAAGGCAACATCAACAACCCCCCTATGATCAGAGGAAGGCATATTTATACCCCTTAAATTCATCCCAACTGGTTCTAACCATATTTTGAATCTCTTAGCCATTGGTAATATTAGTTGAAACAATTAACACTTAAAAGTGCAAAAGTTGCATTAGCAACTTTTGACAAAGTTGACAACTTTTGTTCCCTTACACAAAAAAACTCTAAATCCCTCTAATACAATGTCCACACACCACAAAGGGATTCAAAACATAAATTACATCAACTCCACTCCATTTTGACATGCTGGGAGGGTTGGACCATCCTTGACCAATATAGGGCCTAATGGCCTACAAGACACAAGCATGGCACCAAGGTCTTACAAGTTGATTTGGAACAATAGAAATGGTCTTCAAGACCTTATTACACCTACAAGAAACACTAAAGCATAAATTCATCCTGAAAAAATGTCACACCATCATTAGGCCTATTAGACCCATAGATGCTCTGGCACCAGAGCCTCATAGGACTGCCAATTGAGACATGCATTGAATTGCATGATTCCACTAGGCAATCCACCTAGATTTCTAAGTAGGATGACAATCAAGGTTCCTAGTCTTTGAATGTGGGCCATTATAGGCTTGTGACTCAACAATTAGGTTTTAAGGAAATATGGGATTTTGGAAGATCGCATCGGACCCACTCGCCAGCTAATGCTAAAATTGATGGGAAAGTGGTCTGACAGGGTGACCTCAAGGATAGGCATCACCAAGGAGCTTAAAACAAGATGTAAAGGTGAAAAAATATTGTTTTGTTATCATAGCACAATCAAGCCATTTAAGGACTATCATTTTTTGCCCAAAAATTGCTCCACGCATGTCACACAACATGTTGTTGATGGCAAAAAGTATTGGAATCATATAGACCCAATTTATTGCTCAAATAGAATCATGCCTCTCATTTACCAACTGTCTAGTGAAAAGGTAGGAACCCGTCCTTGTCAGATGCTACTTCAACAATATTAAAGTCTTCACAGAATACCCAAGTGGCAAGAGGAATTGAATCTACAATTCAATGCGTCAAAGAAAATCTCTCAACAATGTCATTAGGAGCATAAACATTAATGATCCCAAAAGAATGATTGTTGATTGACATGAGGATCAACAAAAGCTACTGAGTAGGATTAGACCCATGATCAATCAAATAAGATTGCCACTATGGTGCAAGAAGAGTAACAACCCCTCTTCAACCCACCTCATGTTTGAAGGAAAAAACCAAGACATATGGCCAAATAACCCAACATGCAACAAAGAGCATGAAATTGAAGATCTTAACTTCCTGAAAACATAACACATCAACACTTGGATAATGTTGTGATTATCTTGCATAGAATACTTCCTAGCAAGGTCAGTGAGACCTTGGACATTCCATGATAGAAAATTTATGATTCAAAATCATGCATATCACTCTCATCCTCAAGAGAGGACAAACAATAATGCAAAAAATTAGTGACTGATTGGAAACTAGGAAGGTCATTCCATCACTTTTCTAGAGCAATCGTGCCCTCTTTTACATGCCCAAAAGAGCTACAAAAGTGATGTAAGCTATGTGGTTGAGTCGAGAGCTTTGATTTCAGTGGGGGTGTTTGCACTTTAGCAAGATGAATAGAAGCCTTAGTGTTGATGGGAGGTATAACTCCCTTCCCCTTCTTAGAAAGCTTTGGAACTGGCACTGAAGGTGATGACAACATGGTAGTTGGTTCACTGTGTTTAGATAGCCCATTGTTGTATGCAGAAGGTTTACCCTTATAGGTAGCTATATTTCACTTTTTTCTGGCTTTGAAACCTCTAGAGCACACAAAAGGTCAGAAATCTTAGGAGGTGACTTAGCCCTCAGAGTTGCTAAAGGGAAATCCATGATTTTATGCTTTGAAGACTAACGATGAAAATGAGTATTGGAAAAATTTAGATAGACCACACACTAAGTGTGACAAAGAGCTTGTATCTAATATCAATCATCTCTTGAAGGTCACAAGACAAATCAAATTCAACACATACCCTTATTTGGAGTCGAGCATGGTAAAAGTGGTTAGGTTTGACACACACAACTTTACCAAGAGATTGATCGATGACATGAAAAAAATGTCAACATGGCAAAGGCAACCCATGAAATTATATCTAAAATGGGACACAAATTTTTTTATCATTAGAGACAATAAAGTCTCAAGATCAAGGCTGGAAAACTAGCAAGGAAGACCTAGCATACCAAGGGCCATGTTGTAAAATGGCCTGAACATGGCTAACTTTAGCAAAATGAAAAAGAAAAAAACCTTTGGTCAGATTTTGGATGCCATCTAGGTGGACCCCATAACGGTCCATGCCTTGGAAACCTAATCCTAGAGCATGCTTTCAAGGGGGGGGCTCCCAACAAAATATCTTATAAGAGTATGCTTCTCTAACCATTGACATGCATTATTAAAATGCTCAACAAATAAAACTACATCCACATGTTTATCAAAAGGCATACCTCGTGAAATTCTTTGGGAAAATTTTTGGGGATGTTTGTTCAAAGGAGCCATTATTGCCAGACGCCAAAGCATCAACACTAGTAGAAACTATTGGGTTGAGGTTGGTCAAGGCCATTATAAAACTAAAAGAACTCCCATAGTTAATGCAATGAAAGCACAAAACCATCAAGAGTATTTTAACATATTTGATTTATTATTATTTTACATTTTCTTGTATTGACTCTCAATCTTGATATTTGTACTTTCCAAACTTAGGACAAACTCATGGTGTGTGGGATAGATCTAAATTTTCTTGAAGTTAACTCCAAAATCAAACTTTAATACAACACTAAGAGGGGGGGTGAATCAGTCCAAAACAAAAATTAATACAACACATAAATAATTAAGCAAAAAAGCACATTCAACACATGAACACCAAGAACTTCTATGTGGAAAATCCAGATAGGGATAAACCACAGTGATCACCTACCCACAAAAATATATCCACTATGTATATCAGATTACAAAAAGAGCTCACTACTCTGGACTTGCAAACCAAGGCTAAATACTCATGGGGCAAGATACAAAAGATGAATTACAAACCCGAAGCTAGCTGCAATAAGGCAAGATACAAAAATGATATGAAAAGAAGGATCTCTTGATCATGAAGTTGTCCTGGAACTTTGCATCAAGCAACCAACATTAGCACATGTCTAACTCAAACCTCAATTGCCAACACTCTGTCTCAAATCTTTGTCACAGTCTCAGCACAACTTGCATATCTTTTGAACACAACTCTTCTCCATTGCTTCATTGAAGCTCACTGACTATCTTCGCATCACACATCTACACTTCACACCTCATCATCATACACATAACTCAATCACGCTCATCCTTATATACAAGATAGATCATCAAATCTTGAACCAAGTCGGCCTAAACCAAAATATACTTCTTGGACCAAAAACACACACACTAATCCACTCTAGGAGAAAGAGGGGACAAAAACACATCTTCCAAAGATCAATTCATCGATCCCCAATCACCAAAACATAACCAACAACATATTGACACTCTATCCATCCATATAAATAATTAACGGTCAAAACATACTCTCCAATGCAAATAACTTAAATCCAGATCTTCGCACGCTACAGTGAGACCCATAACACATCAAACATTCTCCCACCAATCA
Organism: Cryptomeria japonica; assembly: GCF_030272615.1. Taxonomy (NCBI): domain Eukaryota; kingdom Viridiplantae; phylum Streptophyta; class Pinopsida; order Cupressales; family Cupressaceae; genus Cryptomeria; species Cryptomeria japonica. Next base: position 424,986,714 of record NC_081411.1, on the reverse strand, counting down.
TATCTAGACCTAAGGATAAGTCTAACATAGAATATCATGACCAACAACGAACAATGCCATGACACTTTGAGAACACAAAGGTATTTCTAGACCACAAAACTATCATATCCATGATACCAAAACTATATCCAACAAATATAACCATAATAAACAACATCAGCAACACTTTTCGAACCCGAACACTTCTGAAATAACCAATAGAACAACTGCAACATCAACATAGCAAGATAAATCTAAACCATAGACATTCCATACCAATCCGGAGCAACAATTTTGACATCAATGACAACCACAACAACACATAATTCTAACAATTTTAACTTTCCAATCCTAAGAAAATCTCATGATGTGTGGGATAGATCTAGAGATTCTTGAAGTTACCTCCAAAATCAAACTTTCAAATTTAAAAATTGTCAACACCCACCCTTTTTAACTAATCTTTGGGAGTTGGCTTAGTAGTTGTTTATGTGACCATTCATTATGTATTAGTAATTGAAGACATTCATGTATGAATTTAAACACGCCTAAGAATCATACAATAAAAACAAGGAGCACTAATCATGGGAACATTTAGATTTGGAGCACTAAAAAATGCATTTTCATTATAATCAATATATAAATAATAATATGCCTGAGTTTGATGTCTTTAATCACTACTTAAGGCCACAAATCTGGTATATCAAGAGGTTTGACTAAGGAGGACTTGATCCTTGCAATTCATTGCCTTCCTTAAGTTATTTTCAAATATTAATTATCCATCCTTACACATAATCAAACAACATAGATGCCAATGAACAAGGTCAAAAAAGTCTATAAATTGCAAGATCATATTTGCACCTCAAAGGTCAATTCCACACTATGTGGAATCAACCCCAAGCTTCTTAGGATCAACCCCCAAAAGATTTTGATTTTGTTGCAATTCCAAGACAATGAACACATTAAGAATATCAATTTATAGACATTGACAAATTAGTTCTATGTTGCATTAACATTATTCTAATGTCATTGTTCCAAGAGCCAAGTACACATGTTTTCCTCATTTAATTTTACAAATATCTTTCAATTTATCTTTTTTGACTTTCTCCTCAAATAAATATAAGTTAGTTGTTCTTTATTTAATTATGCTAGATTTATGTAAAAGAGATTTATTGCCTTTATTTTTTGCAAACTTGATCATTGCTTACACAATCTAATTTTTCCCAAGGGTCTTTTCTATTTTTAGAAAGGTTTCAAATATGTAATTTTGGATTGATTTATCATATTTTCATATTTGTTTGGGGTTGATTTTTCTCTTATATTTGTAACACAAAAGTGAGATGGATGTCATAGGGGAGTGGGAAAAATCAAACATGGATTGATTCATGAATTTTTATTCAATAAAAGACGATAGATATAGTAAAAAATGAATCTTAATACATGGTAATATAGGAGATGGGGGTTGAAATCCAAGTAAGTCACCACTAGTTGTCTTAAACCTTGTAGAAGTAAAGACATGTTGTGGATAGAATGAGGTGTACTATAATTCAATATAAAACACAAAGTGCATGACATAGAGTAATGCAATACTTCTTTAAGTGTAATGTGTTCACACTTTTAGCAAACTCCCCACCGTCCATTGAACATAAATAGAAGATTCCACTAATTATATCTTCTAGTGTATGCCATTGATATTACTAAGTACATAATTCCTCCTAGAAAAATTATATGGAACACTTATGATATTTATTTAAATATAAAGGTGGTCCATTTGTAATGCACTCTTGCAAGGGCCAACTTATAGCCCCATAGTTTGGAATAAAGTCTTTGTGTGGGGAGATTGAGGTCATGAATCCACATTATTCCTAAAAAATTATCAAACATTTTTATGGTTTATTTTTCATATTGCTAATCATTTACAAGTAATTTTCTCATACAAACATCAAAATGAGAATAATACAAGCTCTTGCAAGAACAACCATGAGATTAATATAATATTATTTCAAGCAACCACACTAGAAACCACCTATGAAATACCAAGAGACAATACTTATAAATCCACTTATTTAGAAACCACATCCACATTAGAAGCCAACTATGAAAGACCAAGAGTCACAACTTATAATTTCATATAAAATGTCTTATTGGGATTTTAACTAGGGTGTCCACATTGAGAACTCAATTCTTTAACCAATTAATCTCAACCCTTTAGACAATATTTTCACAATTTTCCTAAATTAAGGTAGCTATTAAGGAACTTATTCCTATGGAGTTGCATTTCCATGGTGAATTTTTTCCTTGATAAAGGGTGAGAAACTATTGTGAAAGGTGTCTCAACCTTGCATCCTAATATTTTGATTTATCAATCAATAAAAAATGAGGGAAATATTTATGTTTGGTACCTAAACTTGGGGAGAGGGGGGGGGGGGGGTCATAAATCCTAGAACACTTATCAGATATTGATGTTTTGGGATGTATTTGAAATATCTCTAAAATTCCTAAGTAGAGACATAGGTTAGTATTAGTCAAGGATGACATAACTTCTTAGACCATCTAAGGGATAGAAACACTTTGAAGGCCTCCAAAAATATAAATTTTAATACAATAAATGTTAGGAAAATGGTGTCTCAACCTTGCATTTACATTTAGGTTACTATTTATAGTAAGTTTACATTTGAGCACGAATTGGTCTGAAATTTTCCTCAAAGCTTCAAATTGGCTAGAGAAGCATGCTGGTAAGTTTTTGTTACAAGATCATGTCTATATTTTGGATATATTAAAGTTTTTATTTTTGAAAATCACAAATGAAAGTTTGAAAGTCTATTTTGGATATATTAAAGTTTTTATTTTTGAAAATCACAAATGAAAGTTTGAAAGTCAATTTTGAATGCCTTAGAGGCTCTAAAACGGCTTGAAAGTGTATATAACTAATGCAGTAGGTTATAGCTTGATAGAGCATGTCACAAGCTTTTTGGTGCTTCAAACAGTTTGTCAATCAGAAACCTAGTTTAAAATTTATGGCCTTAGATAGTTGTGTCTCCTGAAATAGGAAATATAAAAACGTGTTGGACACATAAATGAGCTATAAAAGGGAATTACTTGTGTTGTTGTATGTTTTGACATGTCATAGCACACATGGTTTTATAATACTGTTTAAAAATTTTATGTATTGTATCTCCTATATATTAGGTGTGTGAGATGGAGGTTGTGTGTAAGAGTCTTATAGCTATTGAGTTACCTCTAGATCTCTGGTTGGTGATACTCTTGTGAGAAGCTTTCTCTACAAGTATATTATATTTTATTGTTGATTTTTGAATAATATGCTAGATGACTTTTGGAGTGTGGGGTTTTTCTCCCAAAAGGGTTTTCCCAACATAAACCATTATCTTGTCAATGCATTATTAGCTAAAATGGATGATACCATTGCATTTAGAAGGCCCAAAACCCCCATTTTCATGTAATTTTTATTTTTTATTTTTGATGAATTTGATCTTTGTTTTTTTAAATTTTGTTAGGGGGTCCTCACTACAAAAACAATTCAACCCTTTTTTCAAAAATTAATAACTTATAATCCAAAAGTTGGATTTTTACAAACAAGATATCATTGAAAATTTGGTTATATTTACTTTCAAATAGTGTAGGTTTCATTATCATATCTTATTGCTAGTAAAATTTATTGTTGATTGAAATCAGATCTTATTTCTTGGCTCCCAAGCTCATAATTTTTTGTCGTGATCTTCAATTTTTGTGATTCTTACATTGTTGTAAATGTATTCAAGAGATATTGTATGCCATCCATTATATTTTATTTAATTTTATTCAATTTTTTCCATATTTACATTCTGAAGGATTACTTAGATATGTTGGCACTTGGGAAGGTGTTTTATCAACTCATTTCATTTTTAGCCAATGTTTATGTATTGATCTCTAATTTTATCATTTGAGGAGTATATCATTTTATAATCATGAGTTATGCAACTCATCATTTTGTTATTACTCTAACTAAGGGCAATTATGAGTCTTGGCAAAAGGGCATCCTAACACATTATAGTTGGTTCAGTGATTTACCTCATCTTTATGGACTCATCTTTGAGCAAGAGAAAATGGAATAAATTAGTTTGGGGTATTAAAAAATATCATATCATAGGATTGATCAGTATGAGTATCAGTGCCAACATCATTAGAGAGACTTACAATCATATCTTAGGAATTATGTTCCAACACAATTTGGACCAATATGTGGGAGATCTATGGATATTAACATAATTCACCATTTCCAAATGATCTTGCATTACATTTCCTCATTCCATTTGTTGATGTTGATAATATACCCTTTGATGATGATACCTTAGAGGAAATTGAATATGATGTAGTTCTTGAGCATCTTGATGATCAAGAGACCTCACCTACAACTCTCACTTTTCTAATTGAGATCACACATCAAAATTATATTTCCAATTCATTGATAGCTTTCAATGATTCTTTGCAACATGTAAACCTAAGTATTTTAGCTTCATCTTTGTGGGATTCATACTTGATAAGTATTTTAGACTTTTTTGTGGAGTCTCACTTTTCATATTTGGATGACCAATTCAAGGGGTTATCTCTCCTCTTTGATGATAGTCATAGCATTATTATTTGTCTTTAGATCTGGTTCAATATCATTTAGCACTTGATCCCAATTTGTCACCTTCTCTCTTGATTGAGCATGTACTTCATTTGATTATGGCATCATCATCTACCAAGGACCTAACGAAATATAAGAATATTTTAGAGACACCATCTTTGTACATATGGATTCTTCTTCCTACTAATTCCTTAATTGGTACTTGGTCTATTTTCTTTCCAAACGGAGAAATATTTTTTGTAGGCATTGGATCTTGTTTTGTCTCCAATATTTTTCCATTTCTATAGGACATTGCACATTATGGGGGGGCGGGGGGGGGGGGGGCAGCACTTAGTTTCTCTCTTTCCTTCCTATAGAGTGATAATTTATTGTATATTCGTGATGGATGTAGTCCTTAGGTGGTATCTTTTATTTTTCCATTCATCACTCTTTTATCATTTATTTATTTTTGTATCTTTTCTCTCTTTTGGAAAGGATTTTTCTCCCACTTGGTTTCCTCCTTTATTTATGGTTGATTTACTAAAAGGCCTAGTATCTGGGACCAATAATTCTAATTATTATTATTATGCATAATTTCCATTCATTTTCTTCTCCCTAAGATACACTTAAGTGGGTTTGGTGTGAATAAGGTATTTCACCTAACTTGTTCACTAACATTTCTTATTCACATGTTAATTTTACTTCAGTCCTAGGAATCTTTGTATGACTCTTACTTTTCATGTGATCATTTATTTTTGAATTTAATTCTTGTCCTAGGTAATTTTATAAAAATAAAGTTAGTTGTCTCATTGTGTATGATTAAGACACATGTCATGATCTTTTGTAATCATATCTATCAACCTTTCTTATAAGCAATACCTCATATGATGTGATGAAGTATTGAATTCAATCTAATCCATTATGCCCATAACCAAACATTTTTTCTTCTTGCTACTCTTTTATTGATGACATCTTTTTAGTGTTGTAGGTAATCCTAGAGGCTTGATTCCATTGGTGACTCTAGCATGATATATATATATATAACTTGGGAAAGATAAAGTGGGGAATAGAAAGGAAGAGAGATGGTGTATATATGGTAAGATGAAGAAGGAGAGAGAGGGATAGATATAGAGAGGAAGAGGTATCTATAGATAGAGACAAAAAGTGGAAGATAGAAGGAGGGGTAAAAATAAATAGAGAGATAGAGAGAGGTAGAGGGGGAGATAAATATAGAGAGATATATGGAGGTATTGTTGCCAATTGTGTTGATCACACCAAAATACTGAGAGGGGGAGTGAATGACTATATAATCAAATTTATACTTTTATCACTTTGAATCTCATAGCCACTTAGTTGTTAGATACATTAATAAACATAAAAATAAGTACAAGTAATGAATGCATACATACAATGACCACAACACTATATTTAGCATCAAAACCCTAGTAGTGAAAAACCATGGTGAGAAAGCATCTTGGATCTATTGTCCAAATCTAGCCTCACAAAGATAATCAAATGACTACAATCATATTTAAAGGCACCAACCTTTAGAAGACTAAAATCCCCTTTCCAATACCCTAATTAGGGCACAAACCTAAGAGAACTACAATCCCCTTCTTTATATCTATACAACAATAGATGGGCACAAACCCTATAAAACTCAAAAGGTAACAACCTTAAACAAATCAGAAGGCACCAATCTTGTTGTTGAACATTAGACATACTTCTATTTGAGACAAGATTAAATATTGCCATATTGGACCTTGTAATTTTTATTTTTCATTTCTCAACCTCTGGTACATGCACTCTGCTCTACAACTCTCTCTCCTCACATCCACATAAAAAAGGGAACATGATCCATTCCAAGTATCTCTTTTTGATACTAGTAATATCTTTGTTATTCCAGTAACATGTCCCTCAACTCAACACATAATCAACATAATGATCTATTGTATTTATATACATCTATCTGCACCATTTTTAAGTCAACAAGGAATAACAAAAATACACTAAATATGTCGGCCAATAACTAGATTAATCACTATAGGATGATCATGTTGACACATACTACATGCTTTCACTACTTCATAGTCATGCTAAAATATTCAAATTGATAATCATGAATTAGTCATTTGTCAACTTTAAACTTTAGAACTATTGATCCCTAAATTTTGTGGCACAATGGATAGGTTTAAGGTGTAGTCTCTTTAACTAACTACAAAGACTTTTTGATTGGGCCTGTCATAAACCCATGGTATCATTGAGCACTATTGCAATAAGGAGACCTAGTCCCACACACAGTGTTACAAAAATAGGCTAGCCATTGATTCTTGTTTACTTTCCTTTCAATCCCGTGGTCAAATAGATGATGTCCCACAAAATTCTTGCAAGTGTGTGGGACCCACTCGATCTCCTAACACTAAGATGATATTCAACATTGCATAATTTCATAGCCAGGGGAGGAAGGTCCTACCATGACCTTGTGATACTATAGGCACTATCAAATATTCAAGCATGCATTGTGATCGTCGATCTAATCCAAATAACAAATTAATCCTCTAACTTAGGAAATAACAAAGTATTTGACATCTGGTCAAGTTAGTAATTGCTAAGAAAGAGGGGTGCTATTACACAACAATCATAAAGGCTTAAGTGATAACTTCAACTATCAACAATAGGCACTATCTAGTCAATGAAAAATATTAAAAAAACATGCTCATGCCCAAAACTTTCACCTAGGTTTTAAGGAATATGGCAATGTATAAACCCTAAATAGACCAGAGAGTATAAGATATTGATTCGAAAGCCAAGACTGATCAGCTCACCTGATATGAGCGTACCATCAAATCTGAACCATGATGCCCAACATCTTCATATAGTTTTCTTGCACATGTGATATGGAGACCAACCTTTGTGAATATTATAGCAATTCATGAAAACTTTGTAACTTTTGATGACAAAATTTGTAACATCACTACAAACAATAATATCCCCCTTTGGTGAGCACTCTTTCAATTTTACAAGATAACATCAATAACAAATATGAAAACCCTATGTCCAACAATCTCCCCCTTTTTCATTGACTGCAACACTTACTCTACGCAATAGTACATTATTTTGACATTTATTTCTCAGCAATTTTCTCCCCCTATTGGAGCTCAAAATCACTAGTTTGATGAACCCTAAGAATATGCCACTTTCTATGATCAGGATCAATAACTGATTTTGGCCAACTAATGGAATAACCAATCTGGTTTCAATTTCCTACTCTTTTGGCTCTGCCAAACCAAGGCAGGTGTACCTTATTATCATATATGTTTATCTTGTTGTGATCAATTAATAATATTTAGGCAAATTATGATTGTAGAATTTCTTCCTTCGATCAATTTTGAACTACCATAAGGTTTGAAATTGATCTGATTCTTTACTCCTACACCTATCTTATTTTTTCCAAAAACAAATAAACTGAAACTAAAATAGAATTCTTTTGTATATTTATGATCAGTGCCTCATTCAAGGTTACAGAGTCATTTAATCCTACTTCTAATCTTATTCAAGTTATTCGGCATTAATAGCATTCATACCTTGTATGAACATGCAAGTATGTAATATTGTATGACTCTTCTTGTTAATCCAATTACTACCTTCAAACTGTTGTAATTTAATCAAATGGATTTTTAATTATGCTTGATAGAACCCAATCAACTAAATCACACAAAACAGTAAGAGTTTCTTTGATAAATCATAATTATCCTTGATAATCAATTTAAACATGTAAGAAGGAAAAGGAATTGGAGACAATAATGCACTATTTTATCTTTAATGATCAACATATAACTAAGCCAGAAATTTTGGATTTTTGTATTATATTCACCACTGTACAGAGATAAAATTTGTGTAGTATTCTCCTATTGTCATTATTTCTCTATATCTTATCTTCTCCTCCTATCATTGGTCTTGGTTTCTCCCTTTTATATAAAATGTGGAGAAGTGACAAGCTTCAGACCATTACAATGCTTCTTTTCATATCACCTTATAACAAAGAGATTAAAAAATGTTTTGTTTAAACAAGAAATCACGAGTAAGATGAAATATGATTTTAAACTAGCCGAAGAATGCAAACTAGCCTATTATCAGGATACTACGAGTAATAACCCGTGACCCTTAGGTCTGGCAAGGTTATACTTTTAGTTGGGCGGCTCTCCCATTCACCGGATGACACTATGTGCTATTAATTTTCGGGATCCTTCAGATGATTAATCTCCCACTGGTACACTTCATAGTCATTGGGCCACTAAAAGTTCATGATGATAGGCATGTTTATTAGATGATCCATCCATTTCTTGCCTGTTAGAGTCCAAACTTCTTCAACAAACCTAGCACAAACAATATCTAAAGTGATAATCAATGATTTTTTTAGTGGCTAATATTTGCCAATTGGCTAATTTTTAAAATCTGAAAATCAAAATTTGGCTAATAGTTCAAATTTTATGGTGACCTAAATCGCCACATTTTTACAAAATTTTATTTTATTCTTATTTAAATTGCTAGAGGGTTTATTTTATTAAATTTTTTAACTCAAAGATTCACCAAAATATTCGATACATGATTAGATCAAATTCGCCATAATTTTATAATTTATTATAAAAAATTAAATTAATTTGCCAATAATACTGCATAATTATTAGTTACTTTAGGGTTTTACCAGCAATCTTTAGTTGCCATCATTGATTCAAAATATAATCTAATGACCATTATTGCATTCCATGAGGAAAATTGCACCTACAAGTTGTAATGCTCACAAGGGTTGTGTTGCTTTTCAATTGTTGATGCCAATGGAAATCAATGGCCTAAAATAATTTTGGCCCTGTGAGTATTACAAATTGTAAGTACATTTTATTTGACAAAATACAAACAGGGCTATTAGATTAATTTAAATTTACAATAGTAACTAAATAAAGTATTGTCTACCCTTTAAACTCATTAATGATTTCCACCTTAAGCCTCTACTTTTCTATATAAGAATTTATTTTTTTAAATGAAATTATTTGCAATACTAATTAATGCATACTCATTATTTTCAAAAATTCACCAAGATTTTCTACCAAAGAATTTTGATGTAAAAAAATTCGCCAATAAAATTAATATTTTTCTTTTCAAAAATGAAAGATTCGCCAATAAAAATTATTATTTTTATCCAAAATAAATAAAAATTCGCCAAAATTTTATATTTGTTTTTGAGGGGGGGTTTCTTAAAGTTAACTCTGGTGATAATCCTATCCTGAAACACATTAAAGCATTGAACACTGGTATTTTTCTCCTCCTTCATGTGTGCAATGATCTTCTGCACCATCTGGCTGAAGTCACTCTTCCAATCATTGAATTCCCAGAGGTGTTTGCCACTATCTGTAATGGAAGGGATAGTCCAATGTTGAAATGTGTGGAAGGAATCAATTTTTGGCTCTTACTTTGTGCTCCTCATTTATGACATTCTTGAGTCCTTCATTGATGGTATGCACCATTTGTTCAATTCCTTTATCTTAGGGGAAACATCAAAGTTTCTTTTGTTAGACAGTTCAAATAATCGGAAGACAATTGAGAGGGGGGGGGGGGGCGAATCAGTTGTCACAGATTACCAGAACCTTCAACAATTAAAACTTTAATACCAAAAACCAAAACATTAATACCAGAATAGAAGCTAAATGGATTAAGAATAAGCAATAATGACATAATAAATACCATCCACATGACACCAAGATTTATACGTGGAAAACCTGGTAAAGGGGAAAACCACAGTGGGAATCCTACCCACAATTAGATAATACTTCTATAGTAAGTATGTGAATTACAATTGAGGGGCCTATACTTGCAGGAAGGCCAACAACCTAGAACGCACTACCCATCACAAAAGGAGCCTCACTGACTACATAGAAATCCAGACTACAATCCAGAGAAGTGTTTGAACTGCAAAGATAACATCTCCTATGCCAGAGTATAGCTCCGGTTAAGCTCAATACTGAAGGGCTAAATCCTCTTGCATAAACCCAATTCGATCTCCAATGATCAACCAAATCCTCTACCTAAATGATATTACATTATTCTCACATTACATCCCCATATCCCATTCCCTTGATCTCTATCATATGATCTACAATGAGATCTTACATCTATATATACAAACCCTCGACCATAAACAATCAGGTCGACCAACAGACAATAAACCAATTACATAATTACAAAAAATGTCGGCCTTAGACCAAAAAAATAATATCCAACACATAAGACATCCCAAAAACATATCGAGAAGTCCTATCCACACGCTTCATTAAGTCGGTCCATAACCTAGACTAGCTGGGACCAAATATAGGTCCACACACTACAATAATGATCTCCATCTACCAAGTCTTGAACATGATCACCAACAACATCTCGAATCTCCACCATAAATTGTACCAACACCACTTATGCATATCACCAAATATCTTCATCAAAATCTCTACCAGTGAAACCCTCGCTGGAACCACAAGCCAAGCTTCCAAGCAAACAGGATAGCATTCGATCACTAGACCAAAAACCAACTGGCTGAATATGAACATGAGTATCATGAACAAGCCAATTCCATAACCAAATCATATTGGAGCCTACCAAATCATGTCGGATCCAAACCAACCAAAAACCACTCATCCTACCAGGACCATAAGGGTGTCGGTAAATCATCCAAACAACTAGTGTTGGCATCAATGACAAAACATCAATGCAACACACAATCAATTCCACCAAATGGCCAACATCTTTGAGTTACTCTACATAGAGTAACCAATGTGATGCATGTCATGTTGCAAGGTGTGTGACCTTGGTCTCCTTGTGTTGTGCAGTGCAATGCTCGGGTTTGTGACATGGCTTAACCACCTCCTATGGATTCTATAAGTCTAGTGTTTGTATTGAGCATTAACAAGTCGATCTTTTGGTGCAACGACAACCGCACTTGTAACAAGTGGTATCAAAGCTTGGTCATGGGTTCAAACCCCTCACTTGCATTGGGGGGGATTATTGCAAGGTGTGTGCCCTTGGTCTCCTTGTGTTGTGCAGTGCATCACTTGGGTTTGTGACATGGCTTAACTGCCTCCTATGGATTCTATAACTCTAATGGTTGTATTGGGCATTAATAGGTCGATCTTTTGGTGCAACGAAAACTGCACTTGTAACATGTCAGTTGCCATCAATTTGATAATTTCTCCAGTTTGGGCCTATCTTCTTTGAACACTTATATCATCTTCAACAAAGTCTCATAACTTCCATATACTTCTTCCAATTTGTCAAGTATAATCTTGACCCTATGTGACAAAATTTGTTCAAAAGTGTCCAAGGTTTATTGTGGCATTCTTTGCAAGATCTCTTCTTGGGATATCCTCATATCTAGGATCTCCTTCTCATACCTTTTCTTTTCTTTATTCCACTCCTTGATGTCCTCAACTTTATCATTTGGTTGTGATGGGGCATTTTTATGCAAGGAAAAATAGCCCTACTTTGGTTATTAGGTTGTTTTTCCATCTTTTCTTTCAATGTGGTGTTTTCAATATACAACCTATTTATTTTATCATTCATATATTTATGTCCTGCCTCCAGTTTAGCTAATTTTTCTTATATGTGTTTCACTGCATCCCCAGTGAACATTACAGTGTGCATAGTCATGGTGGTTGCCTCTAATGGAGAGGTATCTTTAATGGTCTTTATTATCACTACCCCCTATGTTTCTTTCACCAAATCCACTTTGGTTTATGAGTTCTTTTAGAGCTCACCCATGCAGCTAATACTTCAATATTAGGATTATAACCTGCACCACTTACCCCTTCATCTGAGTCAAATTCAGCAATCAGCATAGGATCTTCTTGTTGTCTCCCCTAATCCAACAAGAACATTTGTTTGAGGGTCATTCTAGGAACAATTAGCATGTCACTTTTCAAAACCATCTCTCTTGCTTCTGCAAGAGTGACATGTATTTCATCAAATTTCATTTCTTTAAAGGTCTGAGCAACAACTTCTTCATGTTTGGATTCTTCCACTCCCATGAGGTTCATTTGTTTTCTTTCTTCAAACTCCTTCATTTTTTCTTTTAACCAAAAAACTTTAAACTTCCGAGTATGGATGAACTCATCATCATCCAAGAACCTCACGGACATAGCCACTCTCTCATCAGTAGCATTAATAAGCTTTGCTTCTTTTGATACTTGAGCTCTATAACCATGTGTTTCCTCTCGATACCTTGGTGGATCAATGTGTGACTACTTTGTTGTTTCTTCTCCTCTCAGGGCCCGTAATGCACTAGTAGCTTCATCAGTGTCACCTTCTCCTTTAGATTCATCATAAGGCACCAGGGGGTTTAGATCAGATAGCTTTTATTTCTTGGTAGGATGGGAAATGGGAGAGATCTCCTTTGAATAATTATCATCTGGCACAATGTGTATAACAACCCTTTGAGGTTTCTTAGGTGGAACATTGGCTTGTTTGGGTGGAGATCCACCGCCTATTGATTTGCCATATATCTTCTCAAAATTATTTAAACACAATTCAATTATTTTCAACTCATTTGTTTCTTCATCATGAAATCCAAGGAAAGTGGGATCCTTTTTCTTCCTTTCCTCTTCTATCCTTGCTATGACCTGCTACTTTTTCCTTATTTACACAATTTCTCCATATGATGTGAGATTTATGACCAAATCTTCTTCTATCAAGACTATATGTGAAACTGATTTAATAACAGAACGAATGTCATTTTTTTGGATCACACATTATCTCCTTACCAAGCTTTAGCAATACATTGGTTTTTATGTAGTTTTGTAACTTTTCCAACATGTTGGAGCCAATGGAAAATTCAGCAAATGTCACATGATGAGGCATGTATGTCCCCTTTCTCCTCAGTGCAATCAACTCCTTTTCCAGCAATAACATCTGCCACACAAACTCCAATAATGCAAGTTTGTCTAATACAAACATAGGTAGCAATTGGGGAGTTTGGGGGCCACCATAGACTCTAATAGTAGTATTTCCCCCCATGTAAAACTAGTCTACAAAGTTGTGAGTGTGACCCTTCTCAGGGTCACAATCTAGGGGCCTTAATACTTGTCTTATTTATAGTGACAATTTGTCAACTAAATGATTGAAAATCCCCAAAATAGTGATAACAAAAGAATCATGGAAGACCTTGTAATCTACATCTTTGCATCTCTTGTCCCATAGATAACGCCAAAATTGTATTGGGAGCCTATTTCCCTTTTCATACATAATTCCCACTTTCAGCCTTTGTGCAAAGGCTTGTTTGTTTTGAAACAGAATCAAAAAACATAATAAAGAATAGTGAAAGAAATTATTGCTTTTCTTCTCCTTCCACGCCACCAACTTCTCATGTAACTTTTTCTCAATTTAAGAGGCAAAATCAAATTCGAGGTTTACCACAAAATTTTGTATTCTCATTGCCATGTACATTAGAGATATTGGCATTTTAGCCCTAGCATCCTCTCCCAGTATCTGACATAAGGCAAAGTCAGTCTTCTTGAAGTATCCAAGGAAATCGTCGACAAGGAAAGGCTCGGTGCCTATCACCATCAGAGGTTGATTATTTACACCTATTCTCCTATGGTGTGAAAGCGCATCCTTCCTGAATGTCCTGTATAACCTGTTGTAGTTCATTATTGTTGGCAATTGACACTCAATTGGTTGGTTTCACTATGTTGTCATTGATGGAAACATGGAAACTTGTTTCGGCTTCATATTTTGGTTCAGTTGTGTACCGATAGGCACTTCACAAACACTACACTGGCACTGACAGGTTAAAAGGTTCTTTGGATACCAACAATGCAAACCGACATGGTTTAGAATTAGGTTATCGGTATTGGAGGCCGACATATTTTGGATCCGATATTGGCGATTATTTTTTATATTCATGTATTTATGTTCTTGAGTTGACATGTATATTCATATTGTAATTATCTTTGTAAGACAACATAAAGCATGATGAATTGTAAAGAGTATATAGGTCAGTTGGTTAGATCATTTTTATATATGGATGGATAGGAATATGATAATGTTATGAATGCGAAATATATGAGAGAGATTATGTATGTGAGGATCTTTTTGTAAAGGGTTACTCTAGTAAGGGTTTAGGGTTTTAGACCGAAACAAACATAGCTTAACCAGAATTGTACTCAGGCATAAAAGATGTTTTCTTTGCAATTCAATCATTTCTCTGGATTGTAGTCTAGATTTGTATGTAGTCAATGAGGCTCCTTTTGTGATTGAGCAGTGTGCTCTAGGCTGTAAGCCTTCCTGCAAGTGTAGGCCCCTATATTTTGTAATATCTCTTCATATGGCTAGTGGAATGATATTGTGGGTCACAAATCCCACTATGGTTTTTCCTCTTTGAGGTTTTCCACGTATAAAATTGTGTTATGGTATTCATTTATGTGATTGGCTTATTGGTTGCTTTACTTCTTTCAATTCTATATGTATCAGTATACTGATTGGTGTATGCATGTTTGAATAAGGTTAAAATTGATCCTTCTAGTAGAACACTGATTCACCCCCCCTCTCAACATTCTTAGATTCCAACAATTGGTATCAGAGCCTTGTGCCCCGGAGGAAGTTTAACAACTTGAGGAAGATCCTGGATCAGGAATCCATGGATATGAGTTTGGAGAAGCAACTTGAGGTGGCACTTGAAGATTATTATGTTGAAAGGATGAAGAACTTGAAGCTACAAGATGAATTGAATTTTGCTCAGGAATTCATTCTTGTCCTACAAGAGAGGTTGTCATTTGTTTAGGCTAGGAGGAAGGAACTTTTGCAGAATAAGGATAATGATGAGAAAGATACACTTAATGAGAGATGTTTGAAATTGAGTCAGGAAAACATGGTTATAAGGAATGAAATTCAAGCTATAACTATGAGGATATCTAAAGAGATTGAGGACTGGAAGAAAAAGGAAAAAAAACTTGTTGTATCTCTGAAGAACAAATTTGAAGAATGTGGAAGGTTGGTTTATGAGAATGATATGTTGGGAACTGATTTAGTACAATCCCAGAGTAATGAACAAGAGATTGAGAGACAAATGATAATTCTGAGAGATGATCTGACTATTGCAAGTGAGTATAAAGAAAAATTCAAGATTAGTTCAACATAGCTAGATGATTTATTGAAGAGACAAAAAGGCAGAATGGAGATTCTGGTGGACTTGAAATTGAACAAGGACAAAGTTCTCGTACTGCAAATGAAGATCAAAATCATAAGGCATTGGTAAGGTCGTTTAATGCTTATAAATTTAATGGTAGATGCTTTGTTTGTAATAAATTTGGTCACATGGCTAGGCAATGTAGAAATAGAGCAAATCAGAACCCCGATTCTACTCCTGGTCAATGTTTTAAATGTAATAAGTATGGTCACAAGACAAAAGATTGTAGAATGAATATTAAATGTTATACATGTGGGAAATTTGGACATATGGCTAATCAATGCAGGTCAAGCAATTACACTAGTTTTAGCAAAGCAAATCAAAAGAACAATGTTACATGTTATGCATGTAATGAGGTTGGACATATTGCTAAGTTCTGTAGAAGCAAAAATCTATCGGTTAGTAATGGAGGATCAAATGAGAAAGGAAAAGAGAAGGTTAATGAAATCTGACAAGATCATACCCAAAGATGGGTTAGGAAGTCATAAGAACAATCACCAGATGGTAATGCACTGGTTACTCAACCGACAGAGGAGGTTGCTCCTGCACCGACAGGTAGCTCATTCGGTAACTAAGGTAGATGCCTTAGGGGTAGGCAATTTCATGAAGATATTGCATATGCCCTGGGAAGAGGTTCTGGAAGATGTTCCAAACATTGGAGATGCTTATCCAACATGGAGATGTTTGATCGAGATTCAGTATCTTCCACTAGAAGTCATTGATGTCAATGAAAGATTAAGGTTTCTTAGAGGATAAAAGGTCGAATTCACTTCATTTCTAATCAATTTGCATTCAGAGCGATTTAGAGGAAGTCTAAGGAGAATCAGTGCGATTGATATCATCTTGAGCGATTTCACCAACGATTGGAAGAGGTCTTTTAGGATTTTTCACCAGCAGCTATTCACAAATATTTATCTTCAATCATGGAAGAAGAATCATCATTTGTACCTATATTTGTTGCAAATCCGACTATTGTTGAGGTCAAGGACCGTCCCAGGTTCATTTTCAAGCGATATCAGCATGTTGCTACCCTGGATGATTGGGTTGGAGCTTTTTCCTGTGTCCCAGAAGGAGTCGTGTATGTCGAAGATGTAAGAGCTTACATTCATTGTCATATTGAGGATTTAGGGATGACTGATATTAAGAGCATGTACATGAATGAGCTAATGGGAGATTTTGGAAAGATTAAGCTCGAATACCAGCATATTGTGGATTTAGGGTTTATCGGCATTGTGAATATTCTGGAATTTGAAGATGAAATTATTAGGTATGTTTTAAGAAGGGTGCATGGAGAGTTTATCTGGCTGGATAAACCTTATAAGATTATGAAGGAGGCCATTAGGAAAATCACTAGTTTACTGCAAGCTGGACAATGTTAGGAGAAGAAAGTTTTAAATGATCAAGTCAACAAGATTACCGACACAACATCAGACAAGCAGTCAATGAGGATCAGTACTATCACCAATACAGGCATCAGATTCAGAAGCATGGTCATCAGTTACAAGGTAACACAATCAAACCGACTGAATTCTATTTCTAGCTCCTGCATTTATGTAGCTCATAAAATGATGAGGGAGAATGAGAAGATAGATCTATGTGGTTGGATGTTGGATGAATTGTTGATTAACCTCGGAAAGATTAAAGGAGAAAAGAAAGGAACATTCCGGTATGGTAACCTAACTGTCTGTTTAATGCTATTTTTCATCAACGAGACTATCGGTTTTGGGAAAAGAAAATGGGCATTTGATATCCTGGTAGGGGGGCAACTAAAACAATCAATTGCTACATTGGGTAGTCAAAGAGATGACAAAGTGTGGGGTTATTTTAAAGCATTTCAAAAAGCTATGAATTCCAAGATGAGGGCTCCCAAGCACATTGTTGAGAAGTACTCAACTGACATATGCTTCATGGTCAAGAAAGATGAAACCTTGATGGAAGTTGTAAGGCCCCAGAAGATTTCGATTGAGGAAATGGGTTATGAATTTGATTCTTATGCACAAATGCTAATTGATGCACCAGTAGATGAAACTGTAAAAACCTTTAGCACTACTAAGAAGAAGACGCAAGAGGTTGAAACTAAGTTCAACCGGAAGAAGAGAGAGAGAGAAGCTGGAGGGCAAGGCATGTAAATTTATGGAAAAGGTTTCACAAGACATCAAAGTATTGATTGATGTTGTCCCGGAGAAAGGTAGGAAGAGGAAAGAACCAAAAATATTCATCGAGCCTATTGCAACTGAATCTGCATCTGAAGTTGACACACCCTTGGCATTCAAAAGGGTATTGAGGAAGAAAACTAAAGAGACCAAGGTAGAGGCTAAGAAGCAACTGGTTAGGAAATTTACTATCAGGGTACCGGAACAGAGAAGAGCACCTAAAGAAACACCTTCAGCCCCATCTGGTATTGGAAGGAGAAAGAAGAAGGATGACATTAAATCTAGTAATGTAAATATCATTCCACCAAAGACTTGTGCAGAGTTTGTTGATGGTATGTTAAAGAATATACAATTTTATTATGAACATTTAGATCATGATGAACAAAGAGAGGTAGAGGAATCAATTTTGTTGTATTTGGATATCTATAAGAAAGCCTTGATAGAAATTGAAGACCAAATACTGGCACAGTTGTATGATATTTTAGATGCTAGAAGACTATCAACAATGCAAGAGGAAAGGCATATAAAGATACAAGAGTTATTATGTGTTTGTGTTTCTATTTCTCCAGAGGAGATGGACAAGACACTTGAGGTTGCAGATAGGAAAATCTTTAACAACAAGCATAGAATAATCAATCTTATGTTAGGTAGAGTAAATGAGATAATCAAGGAGACACACAAGGCATGGGTTAAGTTCTTTGAAGAGAACCGTGGTTTTTATACTTCATCGGAACCTAAGACAGATAGTGCAGACATCCCGGTTGAAGGGAAACATAAAGGTATTATGGGTACTTCACCCTCAATTTTGAAAAAACATTAAGATAGTAGATATTGAGCCCCCGATAGATACAAATGTACATGCAAATATTGAGATATTGGTTGATACAGAGAGTGTAAAATTTGATAATGTACATGTTACTAATGTTGAGGACAACAGTCCTCCATATACAAATGTACAGGATGAGGTTACTATTCCTAGGGAGGAACTGACAGTTACTGATACTGCATCAAGTGAGGAAGCTATAAAGGTTAAAACTTAAGAGGAGAAGAAAGGGGAATCCGGTAGGGAACTAGTAGTTAGTCCATCATTATTGTCAATTGGCACCTCGCAGGTTGCAAAGAAAAGCATAATCGAGATGAGTTCTACTGAATTCATGATGATGGTTGCACAAAAAATGTTGAAGGAGGGATCTATGGATAAAGGTGTTATTGATCAGTCTATCAATGTTTTTCATAGACTTTTCTTGGAGAGCAAGTTTGACAGAGAAGTGAGCCCATCTGGCAAGCTTAAGACAATCACAGAG
The DNA here is from genome assembly GCF_030272615.1 of Cryptomeria japonica. Taxonomy (NCBI): domain Eukaryota; kingdom Viridiplantae; phylum Streptophyta; class Pinopsida; order Cupressales; family Cupressaceae; genus Cryptomeria; species Cryptomeria japonica. The sequence continues at coordinate 424,967,451 of NC_081411.1, read as the reverse complement.
CACATTTCAAAGGATTTTCAGTCTTTGCAGTAGATATCAAATCGACAAGCACTGGAGAGGTTCACATAGGCAAAGAGAGCTACATTTGATCAAGTGATTGAGTCTGAGAGGAAGACGATTAATGAAAAGTTAAAATTGATAGATAATGCATTGAGGCAGTGTACTAATATCTACAGAGTATGTTGTAATACAGGTTTGTTCACAGCTAAGACAGATAAAAAGATTAAGGATATTTAGGAGGAGATTTCAGGTATAGCCAATTCTGTTGATGGATTGAATTCATTAACTACATCTACAGATGGTCAGATTTTGGTTTTGGAAGCCCAAGTTTTTACTCTTGAGAAAGAAAAAGAAAAAATCATAAGGAGAGTCAAAAGTCTTAGAGGTTTGGTGAGTCCCCGATTGGATTCATTAAGTGTACATAAGAAGGAGTGTATAGATCTGGTTGGTAAGCCCACACCGACAGAGCTTAATGGGAAAGAGTCATTTGCCCATATGCTAAATGGACTTGTATCTATTTCTGACACTTTCAAATCAATTTGGGATACCTATCTTGAGCTATTGGAGAAGGTCTATCTAGATATTTTCAAATATATTCAGCTCTGGTAAGGTATTTTGGGACATATTCTTTGTACAGTCTTTCATTCTTTGTCCCAGTTTTTGGTACTTTTTTGGGTATTTTTTATGGCATTGATGTCAAAGGGGGAGTGATATAGATGTGAAAAAAATGGAGTTTATACATTAGGGGGAGTATAGGTGAAAAATTATGGAGGTATGGAGTATTTTGTATTAATGGATATTCAAGTCAGGGGGAGCAGGCTCAGGAGAAACCAATAGATGGAAACCATGACCATTTTTCACATAAGTGTTGCCATCAATGCCAAAGGGAGAGATTGTTGGCAATTGACACTCAATTGGTTGTTTTCACCATGTTTTCATTGATGGCGACATGGCAACTTGTTCTGGCTTCATATTTTGGTTCAGTTGTGTACTAATAGGCACTTCATAGACACTACATCGACACTGGCACCAACACTGATAGGTTCAAAGGAATTCTTTGGATACTGACAATGCAGGCCGACATGGTTTAGAATCAGGTTATCGGTACTAGAGGCCGACATATTTTGGATCCAACATCAGCAATTATTTTTGATATTTATGTATTTATGTTATTGAGCCGACATGTATATTCATATTGTAATTATCTTTGTAAGCCTACATAAGGCATGATGAATTATAAAGGGTATATAGGTCAGTTGGTTAGATCATTTTTATATATGGATGAATAGGAATATGATAATGTTATGAATGCGAAATATATGAGAGAGATTATGTATGTGAGGATATTTTTGTAAAGGGTTATTCCGATAAGGGTTTAGGGTTTCAAATCGAAATAGACAGAGCTTAACTGGAACTGTACTCAAGCATAGAAGATGCTATCTTTGCAGTTCAATCATTTCTCTGTATTGTAGTATGGATTTGTATGTAGTTAGTTAGGCCCTTTTTGTGATTGAGCAGTGTGCTCTAGGTTGTAAGCCTTCCTGCAAGTGCAGGCCCCTATATTTTTTAATCTCTTCATATGGCCAGTGGATTGATATTGTGGGTCACAAATCCCACTGTGGTTTTTCCTCTTTGAGGTTTTCCACGTATAATTCTTTGTGTTATGGTATCAATTTATGTGATTGGCTTATTTGGTTTCTTTACTTCTTTTAATTCTATATGTACCGGTATAGCGGTTGGTGCATGCATGTTTGAATAAGGTTGAAATTGATCATTCCGGTAGAACACAGATTCACCCCCCCCTCTCAGTGTTCTTGGATTCCAACAATTGAAAATTGCTCTAGGTCTACCTTGGTGAGCGATTGTTTGTTTAACATGAAATAATCAATGATAACAAACCTCGTAATTACCAACAAAGGGTTCCCACTTGGAATCCTCACAACTCTAGTGATAGGATGGTAATGATCTGCCAATATCTGAATCAACTCATGGTTTATAAAAACATTCGGCATAATTAATTTCCCTGCATCATATGTCCAAAGGTTCAAGACTGGGATCTTCCCACCTTTGTTCTTGTATAAATACCCAAATAGATCTCTCCCTGAAACCAGATTTATGGAGTCCCTGCAACCTTCCATATGATCTTTAAACACATTTTTGGCCCCGGTATCTGTCGAGCCAGGCAATGCGTCTACCAGTTTTTTTTGCATAGGCCTTTTAGTCAGGTTTGTGACCCTATGTTTTCTATCAAAGACCTCATCATTTTTAGAGATTTCTCTCTCCCTAGTTTCACTTTTTCTCTTCTGGAAATGTAGTCGCTTAGAGAGGCAACTGGGTACTTACTTGTTCTTATCACTTACTTCTCGGCTCATTCCTCCTCACTATAGGGCTCAACCAGCATAATTATCAAGCTTGGAATGAAAATTATGGGCTGAAATTTGATTCTTAATGGTGACCTTTGTGCTCTTTTATGCATTTAATTCCTTCATGCGATTTAGCACTTTGCCACTTTTTTTTAGAATTACGATGATGTCATCGCCAACTTTCTTCGGCTTATTGTTTTCGCCATTTCGCAAACAAGTGTCATCATGATTATTTTATTTCTATGAAATAGTGACAACACCTATCTCTATATCACTATACTTCCTTTCCCCTTATTTTGGCTCCCCGCGATATGGCGAAATCACTTTGTGTCATTATTGCTACTGCACAATATACTTTCTTGTCATTCATCTCCTCCTCGTGATATAGCAATATTTTCTTAAGCTATCACCAAATCACAACCTTATAAAATCCTCAATGTTTTTCACTGGCAAAATAGCAAAAATACCGTATGAGCTTGCCCTTTTTCATCGCCATTTCGATACTTGCCAAATATAAGAAGTTGTGGGACTTGTGAAATGACGATGTCATAATACATTGTTCACCTTAAATCACTATTTAGTGGTGTAATGTTGAAAAAGGTGAATGCTGGAGAGATCAAGAGGAAAGCTTTTCTTCCCTCCAAGGAGAGATAAAAGTTTCACTTCGGATTTCCCTTCAAACACTTTTCAAGCATTATATTAGAAGAGCGGGAAAAATATACTAGATTCAACCTCCATAGAAGGAGATTGAATTTTGAGTGATACAAGAATGGTAAGTTAATCCCCTATTCTCAAATGAGATTTGAATTGATTGAATTGAATACTTATGACCAAGTGAAAAAGTGACAAATATCTGATTATAACTCGAGATAGAAGCATAGGATGAAGTTGTGCACCTGGATCTGGCAATAATATTTCAAGATGAAGTTGTCCTACGAATTTGAGAAAAAGTTGTCTGGATCGTGGCGAAAGTGTACATAGTCCTCCAAAAAATCCAAGAAACAAAAAGGGTTTTTCCACCTTTGCAAATGGAGTCCAAATTTGAAAGTATAGCTACGCACCTGCAACCTACACATAGAAAAGAGAGGAAAAGGGGTTGGGATTTGGGGTTTGCCTTCAGGTCAAACCCCATTTTTGGAATTAACCAAATGATGAAAGAAAGTACTTGCAAGTAAAGGTAAATGAAAGACTAAAATGTAAATTACCTCAAGGGAGGTTGTGATAGAAATGTTGATAGAATTGTTTGCATGAAGTTGAATGTTGGAATGAATCTCCTCTTCAATAGTTGAATCCTTGACTTGAATGCAACACCTAACATTGAAAGGAGACTTGAGAATAATCAATGCTGGAAAATAATGCTTGAATGCATGATCTCATGTATCTATGTTATGCCAAAATTGAAGGGGAAATGCGACTTATATACTTGTTAATTAGGGTTAATTGACTGATTTTCCATCACAGGCCGACACTGGGGGAGTTTTCCCGCTCAATGCAGAACCACCAAAGCATAATTGAAAAGGGTCCTACCCCAAAATGGGGCAGGGATAGGGGCGCCACACCCTTGTCCTGCCCTTTTTTCTAGGACAGGATGTAGTTCAGGTAGTGCAGAGGGAAAGAAATATGTAGTCTTCAGGTATTGGGCAAGTCTTCAGTCTCGGATCAAGCTTAGGGATTCAGTTTGCATGCATGAGGACCCTAATGCAGTTGAAAATTCCAAGGGTCACAATTTTAAGATGCTACATTTATCCCCCACTTTAGCGGGAGTATAAGCTTACACCAATACTATCGGTAAAGTACAAGGAAATAAGATTGAAAGACTTCTACCACGTCAAGGAGGCAAGATGCACCAAGCCCCCTGTGGACTTAGGATCTTACGACTTATTGACAAAGTAAAAGGGAAGATCGAGAAGGGAAAACCATGACTACAAATAGCAAGGTTCCCCTCACTATGAGTCACGAAAAAGATACCAAAAATATTAAGCAAATCCAAGTTCACTAAATAATTCTAAGTATCAAGAAGGAAAATATGAGCTGCCCCCACATTAAAGCGATTGCACATGCCTTATTGAGAGCGATTTCTTTTAGGTAAGATACACCCAAGAGAGAGAGGGAGAGAAGAGAGGGAGCACTTTATCACAAGGATTTATCCCCCAAGTGAGCAATAAACCCAAGGATAATGCACACAAAACATGAAACAGTTTCGCTTTCCTTGGGGTCAATATGATGTATGATAACTCATGTATATCATATATTTATATGTACATAATAATCCTCATTCCCCAAAGAAAGGAAAATTTCTTAGAAGAAGAGGAAAGACAATAGTATTTTGAGTCAACATGAAAGAGACCAAGAAAAGATCTCAATGCTTTTTATCATCCTCAAATAGACATTAAGGGAAGAATAGAAGAACCAGGATACACATAAAATAATTGTCACAAAAAGAGCAAGAAAGAAGCAGGAGAAGAGATCTACAGTGCTAATATTGCTAATCTAGCACGACATCCACCTCCCAATCTTGTTGATCACTATTTTGGGAAGGCTAGCAACATGCCAGAATTGCGACATCAAGCACAGTAGATGGAGCTATCACAAGATCCAAACAAGGACTATGCTCATGTGGTAAGTCACTTTGTTCGATTCTAGGAGCTAGGATTAGGGTTTGTGAAAATTCAATTGATAAATTCCTATCCACATCAACATATTCATAATCACTATCAGAAGTATTAAGAGTTGTATTTCCATCATGAATAATGTTTTCACTCATTTCTTCATCAAAATTTAGAGAAAGGGCAACACGAACACAAACAGGAATAAAATCATCACATGTTTTGTGCAACTTATGATTTGGAGATGTAGGTTGAACATCTTGCTTAGGAGAAAAGGGAATCATGTCAACTGTTGGAATCTTAAAAGATTGAATATTTTGAGGAACAACTTCACGAGCTCGAGCACGATGTCTTTGTCGGTGGTCTCTTGCACAACAATTTTGTTGAGTCTTATCAGAAGATTGAGAAGGCGAAGGAACATTTGTAAAATTAGGAATGTTTTTCTATTTGATAGTTGAAGGTTGAGGTTGAGGTCTTTTAGGTTGGACAAGAGGAGAATCAAACCTCTTCTCTCTATAAGAGGAAGGAGGTGGAACTGTGCCATATAAAGGAGGAATGTTAGGTGTAGGAAGAAGACCAAGTCCATCATGAGGAGGAGGTACAAGTATAACCTTACGAGGAATAATGTTTTTCTTCTTAGGAGAAGGCATAGTCACATCCATAGGAATAGATTGAAGATATTCCTTGGGAGGGAGATTAGTTCTATCTGTGAGGGGAAGAACTTTATCTTCAAGTATGATAGGAATGTCAAGTGTTAGGGATCTAGGTTGACTTAAGGATAAGATCATATCTTTCTTCCATTTTTTATAAGATTTAAAAAGAGCATCACTCCTTGATGGAAGAGATTGAAATTGCTTAGGCCAAAAGAAATCAATAGGAATGCTAGGGATTCTTTCAAATGGTCTAAATAAGGTATGGTTCATAGTTATGATTTCGCCATTGTGAGGAAATATCAAACACTTATGGATTAGAAAAGCAATAGCCTTTATGGAAGATAGCCAAGGATATCCCAACTTCACATGGAATTTCTCAGAAGAGGGTATGATAACAAAGTCAACATCCATAGATTTAGTATGAACTTCAACAGGAAGGGTGATAGAGACAATGGTAGGACAAGAGAATCCATCAAATAACTTCACAACTACATTAGAGGCATCATATGTTGGTTTATGCAATCGTAAAGTGAAAAGATACTCCTCAGTGATGATATTAACCACGCAAGAGGGATCAACAAGAGCACCACAACAAGGTATATCCTTCACCTTCGCAACTATGTATAAAGGGCCATTGGGTGCTCTAATGGTCTCACTAGGGTCAAATGTAATGCAAGAATCCTTAGGCATATCTTGTTGTTCTACCATATTTACCAAGTTCAGAGCCATAGAAGTGAATTCCTGAGAGGAGAAAGAAGTATACCCAGTCTCAATCACGTTAGAGGTACGAGAAGGCAAAGGATCAGTAAAAATTTTAAGATTTTGATTAGGAGGAGCTACTAATTTATTTCCCTTATCATTCACACCTGCCACATATATAGTATTGTTATCAATCAAATCTTGAATCTTACTTTTCAATATGAAACATTTCTTAGTATCATGATTAGGTTGGCGATGAAATTGATAAAAGGAATTGTTATTAAAATAAGGGGATGCAAGTTTAGAAGGGTCAACTTGCTTTATAGGAGGAAGTTTCATAATATTTCTTTGCAAAAACTAAGACATAATACCATGTAAAGATTCATTCAAAGGAGTAAACTATCTTTCTCTTTTGAAAAATTTAGAAATAGAAGGCACACTTGTTGTAGCATTCACATTGTTGTTGATTCTATCATTGAACTTGATGAAGCTTTCTGTTGATTTGAACTTCGTAAACGGTTGTTGAACACTCTCCCCCTTATCACTTGGAACCATAGGAGTAGATTGTTCCATTTGACTCACAGCCAGTTGATAATTGTGGAGTATCATGCACAACTGCGAAAAGAAAGTAAACTTGGACAAAAGAAGATTTTCCCTGATATATTTTTGCAAATTAGAAATGAAAATTTGTTGAATATCATTATTAGGTACATTAAAACAAATTTGAGCACACAAATGCTTATATCTAACAATGAAATCAATCACTTTTTCTTTAACACCTTGCTTACAATGCATTAAATTAGTCAAAGTGATTTTAGGACCAATGTTATTTTGAAATTGTTGGATGAAAGTATTTGCTAGTTGTTGAAAAGAAGTGATGGAATAAGAAGGCAAAGAGCAATACCATTGTAAAGCCTTATCTCTTAGTGTTCTTGTAAAAAAATTTGCAAGCAATCTTTGATCATAAGCAAAATCAGTACACAAGGTTTGAAATGTTTTAACATGTGTGAGAGGATCACCCTTTCCATTATAGAGTTCCAATTGAGGGACCTCAACATGCTTAGGTGGTACAGATTTAACAATATCAAGAGAAAGTGGGCTCACAACATCAAATGTGGGCACACTAAACTTGGATTGACTCATCAAAGCAATTTGTTGATGTAAGAAAGACATGGTTTGAGCAAGATTGTTAATGGTTGCTTTGATAGAAGAATTGATGTTAGACATGGTTGATTGAGAAGGTGGTGTGATGTTATTGAAGGAAGGCATGGATTGAGAATAAGGTGATGGGACATTATGATAAATAGGCACAGGTGATGATTGCGTAGGAAACAAGACACTTAAAGGACGGACATAATTGTTGAATAAATTTCCCCCTTGTGTCACATTGACTAGTTGAGGGATAATAGGAATACTTATGGAAGACATAGGTAAAGATGGAGGAGTAAATGAATAAGAGGGATTTCCCCCATGACCAATGGTTGTAGGAATGACATTTTGAGTTGATGTAGCCATGATGTTTGAAGTGAAAGTAGGAATACTAGCCATCGAAGTGGTCAAAGGAATATAAGAATTGATTTGATTTGAAGGTTGTGAATAACCTAAGTTCTCAGCACAACTCTTGATAGGCATGACATTAGAATCAACAATATATCAATTCCATTCTTATCACTTTGAATCATGCATTTAAGGCCTTCAATTAATGGAAGAGCTTCACTATTAGGGTATTCTTGGGACATCCAGTGTTGAAAGTTATCAAATTGATTGTCCAATTTTGAAAGTTGATCTATGGAAACTCTAGTCAAAGCTTCTTTGTGTTCATCATGGGATTCATCAATGGGATAAATGGGCTCATGATTAGGATGGGAAGAATTAGCATTATCCTCATTAAAGAAGTCACCCAAATTATGCTCCATCTCCTCGGTAATTAAACCTTGGGAAGCCTTAATTCTAATGCTTCGTCTAATGGGGATAGTGTAGGTAGGACTAATAGTGGTGAAACTCATGCACTAGAGGGAAAATTTGAATTTTGAATAATAGGAACAAAGTGCCCAAAAATTGAATAATGCAAAATTTGAGAAAATAATGATTAAACAATTTGACTTTGTTGGAAGAAGAAAATGACACAATTTCCAAAAAATAATGTTTATGATAAATGAAAGGAAATTCGAATTTTAAAATCAGGACAGATTATAATTAACCTCTTAATTTTAAAAAATCTCTTGAAATTTAAAATGTTGAATTTTGGAGGTATTTTCGATGTTAGAGGGATAAAAAATAGACAAAAGCAACCAATCTTCTAGATTTAGGCTATTAAATACAGTCATAACAACCTCTCAAAATTTCAGGAAAAAAGCCGAGGACCGTGGCGAAAATGCACACGATCCAACCAACTTTTTTCAAAATTGTCAGGGATGAATATTACAATGATTTTAAAGCTAATCCCAAAAGATTGGTGGATTTCACGATTTCTAGATAGGCAAAATTAAGGTTCAAATGTGAAAATAGGACCCTATTAGGGTTTTGAAGAAAAAAAGGAATTGGACTAAAATTTTGAAAAGGGTCAAACCTAAAGGGGAGTGACACCTTGGAGAATGTTTAGAAATCTAAATTTGAATGAAATTGATTGAAATTTGTACAAAATCCAATTAATTTTGAAAATTAGGGTTTTTTGGCTTAACCACTTAATTTTTGAAATTTAAATTTTGAAAATAAGAGGGAAATTAAAATTTTGAATTGTAGGACAAAAGATAAGTCTGAAAATAGTCACAAAATTCAAAAATTAAATGGAAATTCAATTTTTGCACAATTTCAAGATGATTTTTAAAAGTTAGGGTTTTGACAATTAACCTCTTAATTTTGTGAATTTGAATTGCAAATTGAACAAGGAAATGAAGAAATTGAATTTGACAAACAAAGCAATTTTTAGATCTAAGACAATAAAAAGCAATTTTTACAAAACACAAGTTCAATTTCAATTTTAAAAACTAGTGCTTTGAATGAACTAACCACTAATTTTGCATAAAAATTAAACTTGCAAATTAAAAATATGCAATGATTTTCAGAATAAAGCATGTAAGGCGTCAGGTTCACTAAAATGTAATGTTGAAAAACGTGAATGATGGAGAGATCATGAGGAAAGCTTTTCTTTTTTCCGATGAGAGATAGAAGTTTCACTTCAAATTTCCCTTCAAACACTTTTCACGCATTACATTAGAAGAGGGGGGGGAATATACTAGATTCAACCTCCTGAGAAGGAGATTGAATTCTGAGTGATATAAGAATGGTAAGTTAATCCCCTCTTTTGGAATGAGATTTGAATTAATTGAATTGTATATTTATGACCAAGTTAAAAAGTGACAAAGATCTGATTATAACTCGAGATAGAAGCATAGGATGAAGTTGTGCACCTGGTTCTGGCAATAATATGTTGAGACGAAGCCACCCTACGAATTTGAGAAAAAGTTGTCTGGACCGTGGTGAAAGTGTCTCCAAAAAACCCGCGAAACGAAAAGGGTTTTTCCACCTCTGCAAATGGAGTCCAAATCCAAAAGTACAATTGCACACCTGCAACCTACACAAAGAAAAGAGAGGAAAAGGGGTTGGGATTGAGGGTTTGCCTTTAGGTAAAACCCCAGTTCTAGAATTAACCAAATTGTGAAAGAAAGTACTTGCAAGTAAATGTAAATGAAAGACTGAAATATAAATTACCTCAAGGGAGGTTGTGATAGAAATGTTGATAGAATTGTTTGTATGAAGTTGAATGTTGGAATGAATCTCCTCTTCAATGGTTTAATCCTTGACTTGAATGCAACACCTAGCCTTGAAAGGAGACTTGAGAATGCTCAATGCTAGAAAATAATTCTTGAATGTTCTTGAATGCTTGAATGCGTGATCTCATGTATTTGTGTTATGTCAAAATGGAAGGGGAAATGCGACTTATATACTTGTCAATTAGGGTTAATTGACTGATTTTCCATCACAAGCCGACACTGGGGAATTTTTCCCACTCAATGCACAAACACCAAAGCATAATTGAAAACAGTCTTGCCCCAAAATGGGGCAAGGACAGGGGTGCCATGCCCCTATCCTGCCCTTTTTTCTAGGATAGGATGCAGTTCGGGCAGTGTGAAGGAAAAGAAAGATGCAGTCTTCAGGTGTCGAGCAAGTCTCCAGGTCTCTGATCAGGCCTAGGGATTTGGTTTGCATGTATGAGGACCCTAATATGGTCAAAAATTGCAAGGGTCACAATTTTATGATGCTACAAGTGGATATCTCAATATGACATGTCATGAGGCTCGTGAAATAGCAATCTACATACACCTTACTTCCTTCTTCACTATTTTGTGATTTACTTTATTTAGTGAGATTTTATTCTAGTGAAATGGTGATACTTGATGTGTCTTATGCCCCCTTTTCATTGTTTCATTGAGTGTTTAGTATAATAGAGATATGACCCTATGAAATAGAGATAATGTTTATTCTATCATTGTTTCACGGAATGGTTAACATCTTAGTGAATAAATCCCGCGAAATAGAGAAAACTGAGAATTCAACCTTAGGATGATTTATAGAATAATAAACGGGGACTTTGAGAGGCGTAGGGTAATAATGAATTAAGGATAAGGACTTTGTATAAGTTTGTTAATGGTTGTTTTACATCATGCTATGGGACTTTAGGCTAGAAAACACATTGAATTATGCTTGACAAGGAACTTAACATGTTGAATTTATCTTATTCAAATGTATAGACAATAGCAAGAAAATAATTTCAATAATCAATGATGGGGGAAATGAAGGATAATGAGACAATGGTGACGAAAGTTTGTATGGACAGTAGTGGGAAAATTACTACATTCAAAACTTTATGTAGGAAAACCAACTAATTTTTGTGAGGTGCTAACACCCCCTTTGACCAACATTCCTTCCTTGTTTTACATCTCTCCCTCTTTGCTACATTTCTTAATTTCTCACCCTTTGACATCAATGATAAAGGGTGGTATGAACTGCTTACTTCCAGGGATATGAATTAAAACATTAATATGCTCCCCCTAGATAGATGCTCTACCTTGGGCATTTAGATCAAAGAATGAGCTATAATTTCTAGCTTCTCGGGCTAAGAAGCTCAAATGTCTCCTTGGGAAGAGGTTTGGTAAAGATGTTTGCAATATCATCCTTTGTTGCCACATACTCCAACCTGACCTCTTTCTCATCAACTTTTTCCCTTAAAAGTGATGCTATATTGATATGTGCTTGGTTTTTGAATTCATCATAGGATTTTTTAAAATATTAATTACACTTGTGTTATCACAAAGAATGGGGATATGGTCATCATACTCTACATTAATGTCCTTTAGAGAATGTTTCATCTATAGTACTTGAGTGTTCCATGAGACAATTTTAATTTATTTTGCATCTAAAGTATAAAATGAAACTGAAGCTTGCTTCTTATGCCATGAAACTAATTTATCTCCTAAAACTGTTCTCTGCCATTGGTTCTTTTCCTACCATTAGTACATCCTTCCTAATCAACATTTGTGCATGCAAGTAGACTGAACTCATCACTCCTAGGATACCATAGGCTATAGTCCATTGTACTCTTCAAGTATCTAGAAATATCCTTTTTATTTCCTTCACATGTGTTTCCTTTGGAGCTGCTTGAATCATATCATACCTAGATATAGTTAGTTATAATAAGCTTTGAATCATACACCTATATAGAGATTGATCTGCCATTGGAGATCCATTGCCCTTACTCAATTTACAACTTGTCACCATGGGTGTACTGACTGTCTTACAGTCTTCCATCTTGAACTTCTTTAGAATCTCCTTCACATATTTAATTTGGCAAATGAAAATACCTTTATCATACTAATTAATATGTAAAACAAGGAAAAATGATAACTCACCTAGCATGAACATTTCAAATTTAGTTTGTATTTATATTGCAAAGGCTTTGCATATTTTATCATTACTTCCACCAAAGATGATATCATCAAAATATAGATCCATAGTTAGCTAATGATCTCCTTCTATCTGAAGTATAGATTTCTATCTACAATGCCTCTTCTGAATCCTTTTTACAACAAGTATGAATCCAATATAGCATACCAATCTCTAGGGGCCTATTCTATCCATACATTGCCTTATTCAGTTTGCACACAAAGTCTTAAAATTATTTTGATTGAAGTCCTTCTGGTTTTTCAATGTACACTTCTTCCTCAAGATTCCCATTCAGGAATATAGACTTGACATCTATCTGGTATACTTTAAAGTTCTTGTAAATAGAGAATGCTAAGAACATTCTGATTGCTTTTATCTTTGCCACAAGAAAAAAAGTTTATTCAAAACCAATGCCTTCCACTTGAACATATCCCTTGTAAACAAGCCTTGTTTTGTTTCTAATCACTTGACCATCCTCATTCAATTTATTCTTGAACACCCCTTTATTCCTAATGAAATTTTTATCTTTAGGCCAAGGGACAAATTGCAAAGTATCACTCCTTTTTATCTCTTCAAATTCCTCTTCTATTGCTTCAACCCAACTTTCATCCTTGCTAGCTTCTGAGAAATTCTTAGGTTCAATTATGGAGAGTAGAGAATTTTTTTTTTATTTAGAAGTCTTTCTAACCTTTCTTCTGGTTTGAAATCCAACATCCTTATCTCCAATAATTTTTTATGCAAGATTTCATTATAAATGGGTACCTAATATGGGTCTAGTATCCAGGACCAATAATCATAATCATAATCATCATTTATTTCCTTCTACCTAAGTTGCACTTAAGGGGGGTACATGTGAATAAGGTATTTTACCTAACTTGTTCACTAGAATTTCCCATTCACATGTTAATTTTACTTAGGTCCTAGGAATATTTGTATAAGTCTTACTCTTCATGTGATCATATATTTTGGAATTTAGTTCTTGTCCTAGGTAATATTATAAAAATTGAGTTAGGTGTCTCATTATGTATGATTAAGGCACATGTCATGATCTAGTGTAATCCTACCTATCAAACTTGCCTATATAAGCAAGGCGTCATATGATGTGATGCAATATCCAATTTAATCTAATCCATTATGCCCTTAACCATACATTATTTTTTTATTGCTACTCTCTTGTTGAAAGCATCTTTTTAGTGTTGTAGGTGATCCTATACACTTGATTCCATTAGTGACTAGTATGAGAAATATGGAGAGACAAAGATAAGGAGACAGAGAGGGAGAGAGGAAAATAGAGATATAGATATAAAAGGTATAGGAAGGGAAAAAGGGAGAGAGATCATGATGTAAAGAGATGGATAGAAAGAGGGAGACATATCTAGAGATAGAAAGGGACAAAGGAAAATACATTGAGAGGGAGATAGAGTGATAGAGAGAGGGGGGGATTAGAAAGGAAGACACGTGGTTTATATATGGGAAGACAAAGAAGGGGAGAGAGGGATGGATAGAGAGAGGGAGAGGTATCTATAAATAGATACAAAGAGTGGAAGATAGAGGGTGAGAGAGAGAAATAGATAGAGAGATAGAGAGGTATGGGGGGGAGAAAATTATAGAGAGATATAAAGAGCTAGTGTTGGTAATGGATCCTAATTATCTTCTTGTTTTGGTGGTTTTGGTTTCAATTATTGATGTGAGGGTGTGAGGGAGGTTTGAAGACATTTAAAAATTTCCTTATAAAATAGAATAATTATGTAAAATTGATAGAGAGAGGAAGATAGAAAGGAAGAGATAGAAACATATACATGAAGAGGGAGAGAAACAAATAGAGAGGGTGAGATCGAATAATAGCTATCCATTATTTTATATGATAGGCCTTAGAAGAGAATTCTATAATGCACTCATGTTATAACATGATGCACATTATAATGTGAACACATTATAACACACTTGTGTTATTCCATAAATGGAGAAAAAAGTGGTTTGTGTCCACTTTTTGGTCCCCCATCTTTCTGCACATGCCCTTATTCACCATAGATGTGAACTAGATAATGTTGTAGCTTTTGTGATATAAAACATGAATAAGACCTTGATAATATGCTTCATCAAAAAAAATTTAGTAAAAATATTAGTGAACCATTGTGAGACCTTTGTGTTTTTTATTGCAAATAACTTCTATCAACATCACTTATAGTTACAAAAATACTTGAATATCACCAATATCTAAGGTTTATAATGCATTTCAATATATTACATCCAATATACATAGACAAGTACAAATACATAGAAATATGTTTACAAATTTCTACAAAAGCTTTAATCTTATATGAAAAAGTAACATGATACATCATGAGCTGCATCTCCAATGCTCTGACCAAGGCCATTATTTGTCACTTCACCATCAAATTGGTTTGAAGCATATCAATAGGAGAACACTAAATGTCGAAGTGAATATTTCTTAAGTGCCTACTATGAGCAACAATTATGCGACAATCAATCAACAACAATGTAAATAACACACCAATGAAACATTACTGCTAGAATAATGAATCCCAAAGATCAAGGTGATAACATCATTTTCAAGAATTAGAGAATAAAGGGGAGTGAAATCATGCATGCTAATCCTAGAGAAGAGGCGAGATGGGAATGCCCCCCTCATGGATGGATGAAAATCAATTTCGATGGTGCTTCCAAGGGTAATCCAGGCAATGCAGGGTGCAGTGTGGTGTTAAGAGATGAAGGGGGAATATGCAAATCTATCAAATGTATTCCTATAGGTCACCAAACCAATCATGTTGCTGAGGCCATTTCTACTTATCATGGGTTTGTTCTTGCTAAAGTTTCAAATTGCACTAAAGTTTGGGTTGAAGGCAATTCTTTGAACATTATTAATTGCTTGAATAATGTTTTCCCTCCCTCATGATCTATACACAATGCCATCAAAACTGTGAAGGATATAAGTAAAACCTTTGAAATGTGCATTTTCACACATGCATATAGAGAAGCCAACAAGTGTGCTGACTGGTAGCCAACCTGGCTTGCCGCTCTGACAAAATCATTGCCCTTTATGGTGAGAGTAATCTCAAGTGTGAGGCGAAATCTCTGATTGAACTGGACCATATCCAGATGAAGCAACGTGTCTTAGCTAATCATAATTTCTAATGCCTTTTCCTCATTTTTCTATGATTGATCACAATGGCAGCGAGGCTTGTTTTATATGTCATATCACATTTACTTGGCACAGATTCTCGATGGCGCTTCATAACAACAATAAAATTGTTAGGTTTTTTCACAGAGACCGCAGAGAAAATAACAGAGTTGTGATAAGGAAGTATTGGGAATTTAAGGATAAAATGGGGGGTAATAAAAAGAGGTTTGAACCGACTTCTTGCTCGAATTGGAAGAAAAATAATGAAGTCTAGGAGATTCTTCAAGAAGGACGTTTGAATGTTTTTATGGAAAGGCTATGTGGCAAAGACCCTACTGTCACTAAGTATTTCATAAAAAACTGGAAGAATGGTAAGGTTCTTGTTGGCACCCAGATGATGCAAGTGGACGAGGATGTCATTGCTGAAGCTACGGGTATGGTGAAAGAAGGTATGAAATTTTACAAAGACCGAAGTGTGTCTGACAAGGCCGCGGATAGGTTTCCTATTACAGATGGAGAAAAAAGGAAATTGGTGAAGGCAGATAATCCCTACTATTCCCCTAAGCGTATTTGCAGGTTGTGGAGGTTTGTGCTATTTGCCACCATCAGCTACATCACTCTGGACAGGAGATTCACAAGGGCTTATGGGCATCACTTTGTGCTGCTCAACCACTTTCGCCATGGTGACAAGGTTAGTCTACCTTAATATCTTTCTTGCTCTATGGATCATACTATTCGTGAAATGCAGAAAGATTCTCAAAGAGATCATGCCCTCCACCAGGGTTTAATGGTTTTAGTTTATAAGATGTTGAAAGGGAAAATTATTGAGAAACCCATTAGTAAAGGCAAACAAATTAGGGATGATGAGACTGAAAGTGAGAATAGTGGGTTCAATCTCTATTCTGAAACTGAGGGTGAGTCTGAGGATTTTAGCAGCAAGGGGAAGACCAAGGGAAAGAGCAAGGGGATTGTTGTGGATTATGACCCTTCGGACTCTGAGGATGAGTCTTTTGATATTAAAATCATTAAAAGAAAGAAGAGAAAGGGAATGGGTAAGAAAACCCAAAGGACCAAGAAGACCAGTAAGGGGATAAATAAGGTGAAAAGGAAGATTATTATTTCTTCTGATGAGGATTCTGAGGTTGAAAAAATTGACAATAATAAGGGTAAGGAGGAAGATAAAATGTTGGATGGTGACCATGGGGAGAACCTAAACACACATAGAATGCAGAATGAGGGTCAGGAGAACAACATGGGCAATCAAAATGTCTGTCATGGTGCCATTGGTAATGACAACATCAAGGGTTTGTGTGAGGTCATTAGCAAAATGGTGAAAGAGCTTGGTGACTTGAAGACTGATCTCAATATGATAAAAAAGGCAACTATGGGTGAGAAGGCTCTTTCTAAGAACGTTAAAGAATTAATGGTTGCTATTAAAAAGGCTAAACCAATTGAGGCCATGGTTAGCAAAATTTTGGAAATGAAAAAGAAGGTGAAGGAGCTGGAAGGGATCAGAGATGATAAGGGTCTGGAAACTAACCTGAACAATCTGGTCAATAGAGTGGATAAGATGGAGCTCACTGTGAAGAGGATTGTTGAGCAAAACTTCCAAATCCTTAAGGCCATGGTTGAACATGTTAACATGCTGATAAATAAATTTGAATAGATTAAAGGCAATGAGGATGAGAAGGATCAAATTGAGAAGAAGGGTCATGAAAAAAGAACAAGGGCCAACACTCAGAATCAGGTTGGTATCAAGGAAAAAGAGCTGGATGATATGAGAAAATTTGTGGTCAATATGAAGCAGATGGTGGTGCATGCGGAAGAACTCATAAGAAACATCTAGTTGTCCTTGTCCTTGTGTTGTCTCAGTGTTGTCTTTGTGTTGTCCTTAGGTTGTCTTGTCTAGTTCTCTTTGTCTTGTGATCCCTTTTTGTTTTAATTGGGATCTGTTCCTTGTATGGGTGTCCAGACACTGCTATTTCTTGCCTCTTTAACGCTTTATCTTTCTCTTGCTATGTAACAAGGTTCCGGGTTCCTTTCAAAAACCTGTTTTTAATTAATCAAAACACACCAATGAAACATTATATCAAAGGACTTAATTGATAAAAAAAATTAAACAAAACAATCCTTCAAAAGAGTTCCATTGTTTCTCTATCTCTAAGGATTCCTTAAGTCATGATTTTTCTCTACGATCATTGAGCACTTGACCTTAAGAATGAAAACCTAAAGAATGAGTGCTTTGATAATGATCTATATTTATGTAATTTAAGATCTATGAGATAATAACAATGTTGCTACAATTGATCTATGATAATGGAAATGACATGCTATTGATAGTGAAAATGTTATGCTAACATGAGTAATTGGTAATGATAATGAGATTATGACTAAAATGCTTCTAAATGCTTAAAATGTTTATGATTGATGTATGTGTGTCAGAGACAAAGAGAGATACAAAACCTTAGATTTTTGAAGATGAAGGAACGAGTCCTATTTATAGAGAAAATGGGGAAATGGAGGGTTGGGATTGAGTTGATTGAGGAAGGGCTAGGATTGCTTAAGGAAGTGATGATCCTCCATCCATGTGCTTCCCTTCAAGCCAGTCACATGTTGACAAGTGCATGGGAAGGCTTGAGAGGAGAGGGACAAAGCATTAAATGTCTAAAGAGACATGATGGTTACCATGGATGGTTGGGGTAAGGTTAGGTTAATGGATAAATATTTTATCCAAGGGGTAAAGGAATGTGCAAGGGTTAAAGGGTTAGATTGGTCAAAGCATTAAATGCTTGAGGGGACTTGAGGGTTACCATGGATGGTAAGGTTAAGGGATAAGTCTCTAACCAAGGGTTAAACGTGGGTTAGTTGGTCAAAGACCCATGTGGGCTTGCTTGTGGAAGGGAGAAGGCCTTTAAGACTTTGTAAGAGCCTTAAATGTTTTTGAGAAGTGACTCTTCCCTAATCCCTTAGTTTAGGAATGTGCAAACACTTAGAGGGGGATTAGGCTAATAATAGGGGTTTAGTCATGACTAGGAGAAGGGTTAGTGTGCAACTTGCATTTTCTAGAAAGTGCAAGTGGGTGAGGGGTATTTATTTATTTAAATGTGAAGGATGGGATTTAGGGATTTTAAATAAATATTAATTTATTTAAATGTGAGAGGAGGATTTAGGGATTTTAAATAAATAATAATTTATTTAAATGTGAGAGGGGGATTTAATTAAACAAGTATGATTTATTTATTTAATTAATGGTCCGAATTCGGTTAAGTGAATAAAATAAAATAAATTAAATAACTTATTTAATTAATAGAAGAAGAGGGATGGGGTGAATTAATTAATAGTTGAAAAAGGAGAAATGATTAATTAAATGTGAATTTAATTGATAGTTGGATGCATGATAATTAAACAAATATAAAATTCACTTAATCAAGTGGACATAAATAAGTGTCTACACCTACAACCTAAAATATAGATTGGAGGATGGTCAAGAATCAATAGAGAAACACATACATCCCCATTTTCTTCCAATCAAAGAAATTCACAAATTTATAAAATTTAGTTTTTTGTACAATCACTAGTAGATATAGGGTGAACATCTTGTTAGAGTGAGTTTTAATTAGATATATTAAAGAAACCAATCTTGATCACCTTCTCACGCTTTTTAACTATGATATCCTTTGAAATACCATTGTTTGCACAATTTAAATTTAGATTGATAAAATTGCATTTGGAATTTAATTTGTGGCATGATGAAATATATAAATCTAAAGTCACTCCTAAAAGGGAGATTACAAATTGTATTTAAATTTTGCAACTTTTCTCATTTACACATTATTTAACTTCAATTTGGCAATAATGGATAAAAATATTTTTATGAACTAATTGTTGAGTTTTTTTTTAGAAGTTTATATTTATAACATAATGATAGTTTAATCATTTTGTATGGACTATCATATTAACAAGATTATTGACATCAACTAAGATGAACTTGTAATGCTTTCAATGAGTTGAACTTCATTATAAGCAACTTTGTGACAATAACGCAATTGATGACTATAATTTGATAAGTGATTTGACATTTCAAATGATCAATAATATTTGTGACCACGATTAAGTGATATGAATATAGAGGTAGATTATATGTGACTAGAAAAAATCAACACGATTTAAAGGAATCAAGTTAATGACATATTGAAATGTTTAAAAATTGTTGAAATAAATAATATATATTAATATCCTATTGCATGTGTGCAAGAAGAGGAATCATCTAGGATCATCAAGAATTAGTCATATGATAGCATCATCATAACATCGTAGAGAAATCTAATTGCATTATCTAATTACATTCTCATCCTAGACATATTGCATGCTTGTGTATTGTCTTCAATTTTGGCTTATCTCATTAAATTGGTTTTGTTGGGAGCTTGACCAAAGGAGGAATAATCCTTCCCTAACAAATTTCTAAATGGCAACTCTTGACACCATCACACTTCAAACACAAGTTGAGCAAGTTGAAGTGCATCCATGACAATTCAATCAATTCTCTTAGTTCATTTATGTAGAATAGGTTCATGTATGTGGTCTAGGATCGCTTTTTCAAGCACATAAACCAAATAAGTAGCATAAATCTAAATTAGAGTGAAGTATAATTAATTTACAAATTTAAAGATCTTTTTTATTGCAAGACTTTAATATTTTGTATCTTAATGAATCTATTACCAACATCTTCAAAAAAATATTTCTCCATCTAAATTCCAACTAAATACTCATATTTAATTTATTAAAATTCAATTTCAATATTTATTATTCGATCTTAACTTTGATTCCAAATAGTTTGTTTTATCATTATAATTTAAATAATCTATAAAATTATATTATTTTCTGACATTCTATAAACACATTGTTTAAACATATTTCAAAATCATTCAGGATCATACACATTATTTTCCCTTACATCTTTTTAATATAATAAATAACAATCCTTATCACATTCTATCAATAAAAAAAACTGAAATCCTACACAATTCCATACAGATGGCACAAAAAACTGCCCTAGTAGTGGTCCCTCTCCCTACATAACTCTTCACATCTAATTAATTTAAAGTCATTTTCACTCTTGAAATGATTGCTTTTGGGGTGAAATGTCACTGTTGGCATATGAAGCCACTATGATGGTGGGGAAAGTGTTTAAAAGTGTTAGAAATGACGGTGGGGTACATACCTAGATTACTTTCAAAACGTGAAAATAAATTGTGTCCTAGTGAGACTAGGTATTAAATCTTACTAAGTGCTGATTAACACGTGGAAAATTATTTTACAAGTACTCGCGCGGGTTAATATAAGAAAAAATAGAATCTATTCAGATTATTTTAAAGTTGTATGGAATTTATTGAAAATTATTTCAAGGATGTATTTTAGTATAGAACATTTTAAGTATGTTTATTATATTTCAATTTATCAATTATTTGTAAAAAAATTTATAATCTTATGTAACATAATGATTTAGGGATTTGATTTGTGATGAAGACGGAACTTAAGTTATCATTTCTTGTCTTGAAAGCAAGCTCCACTATATTTGTCGACATAACCCTTTTTCATAAATAAAGAAGAGGATGAAAGAATAATAGAATCTACATATCACATCAATATTAGACTAGACCCACCAAAAATATTTAATTACATACTCTAAATTTATTTACATTAACTCAAATCTTATTATTATAATAGATACAAATTTATTCTAATTACTTATTATACCAATAAATTGTAATCAAGAACTTAATAAAATCTATCAATTACAACTAACACCTCTTATCTTTCTAATTATTAAATTCTTAATAATTTAATTTTTATCTAATTTTTTTAATTATAATTTGATAATTTATGGTTACTAGGACCTCGACCTGTGGGAGTTAGGCGGGTTACGTGGCAGCTACAGGATGATATATCAAAGAATAGACGCTCTTTTGATGGAGTCCAACGGTTTCCAGGTAGGCATCATGATAAGGGGAGAGAAAGAAGATTCCTGCAACATCGGTTTGCATGCCGACTAGATCGAACACCACAGCCCTCGTTTGACATTTGTGAGGGGACACCACCGTTCTCACATCGTTCTCTATCTGAATCGCAGGCTAATCCTGCTAATCTCCCATCATATGTGACTTGGCCAAACAATACCCAGTTGATAAACCCCAAATTCCTTTCAACCCCAAACAATCTCCCAATAAACAACTTGCGTCAAGGAGCACCCTTCAAACCAAAATAGATTACACAGAGCTGGAGAAAGAAAACCCCTTCCACATTACTTCTCGATCCATAAGCACTTAACTCGGATGCAGAAGGTAATGGTCAATGTCTAAATGAAACAACTAAAGAGGGTAGTCGGGCTCCAGTCTCGCCAAAGAACAAGATTGTTGCTAGCACTGGAAAATCAGGCAAATCTGAAGGTGTGTATAAGATCGTTATGCCAGACCACCTTATTCAGCGTCAAATAGATCTGCTACACACCACAACCCTCATTGGTAAACTTCATTCTACTATTTCCTTTATGCAACTTTCATTTTGGGCTAAACAGGATTGGTTGGGCTTGAAGGATATTTTTTTGATGGATAAGCAGTCTCTCTTTTTTATTGCCATTTTTTATTCTAAAGAATATAGAAATTGTGTTCATAGATTTAAGGGATGGTTCTGTAAGGGTATTGGTATTATCACTTTGGCGTGGGTTCCAAATTTTAGCATGGAATCAGTTCCCCCTCTTTTCATGCCTTTTTAGATTACTCTCCTGGGGCTCCCTCTTGAATATCGTGATCCAGATATTGTGGAAATTTTGGCTAACCAAATGGGTATTTTTATCAAGCACGATCTTATCCCATATGAACTGGCCCATTTAACCGTCAGGGTATGCTTACTGCTAAACCTCACAAAGCAACTTCCCAAGTCCATTATAATGACTTCCTCCATAGGGAAATGAAATCAAGACATTTGCATACAAGGTACTAGAGATATTGATGACCGTATAGATAAATTGGGTCATTTTAATTCGCAGTGTCAAGGTTCAAGAATTGATGTTGTTAGGGTCTACAAGGACTTTGTGACTAATTACCATAAATGCTCCTTTTATCAATCTGCTCCATCTCCTCCTTCTACAACAAATGGGACAGCAAGTGTAATTAACTCAACAGAGAGCTCCGTACCTCTAAACAATGTTGATAATATTGCGAGACCTTTCCAGGGTGCTCAGTTGTTTCAAGATGTTTCTCCTCTCTCTCTGATCCTCTCTCAATCCTTTTTGGGCTCTATGACTGACGCTTTACTTCCAGCAGAAAAAAGAACAAAGCCCTCCAATTTGAAGAAATCTCCTCACTATCAGATTGCTATTTCTAGTTTAAGTTCTCTGCAAAAAATTGGGGGGAGATACAAGAGAGTATCTTTTAAGATCCACTGCTCTTCAATCCTGGTTGATTGGTTGTACAAGAAAATATTTGCTTCCTCTCTCTCTAGGCATCCCACTTCTTTTTTTTTGAGTTTAACTTCTATGGGAAACTCAGATACTCAACTCTAGGAACTCTATATATCACAGAATGCAAAGGTCAACCTGATTCACAACTTGATGTTTAATTGTCAACCTTTCCATGTGATTCAACGCAGTCCTCCCATTCTTGGATCCTCATCGGATTCTCCAAATATTGAATTAATGGCACATGATATCCTTATCCCTATTGCATCAAACTTGATAGATGAAATTGCTCTTGAGGAATTTCCAAAAATTCAGGGTGTCCCTATTGTTGATGCTATGCCTCTTTCTCTCAATACTTCACCACCCATTCCCTCATCCTTGTTAGAATCTAGTCATGTTGAACACCTTTGGTTGAAGATAATTCATATCAGCCCTTTCAGCCTTCCACACAGCTTGACTTTGATTTTACTCAACATCTCTCTCTTGTTCAAACGGTTTCTTCATCTCCTCTGTTATATAAAACACCGAAAAAAAGAGGTTGGAAGCCAAAGATTCTTAAAACCCAAGAAGAGATTGCAGCAGGTATCGAGACCACAATTGTAGATAAGTTTTCACCCCACACAAGACCGAGAAGAACATGTTGTTCTTCTCGGATGCAATGAGGATCTTATCTTGGAATGTCAAAGGTTTGAATGCCTCTGACAAGAGGGGCGAATCAAGCAGCAACTGGATTCCTCCCAAGCAGACATCATTTTACTACAAGAAACAAAGCTTTCAGATGAAGCCACTCAAAAGATTTTTAAAAAATGGACTTTTTGGGATTTCATACATATTCCTGCAGTAGGGGCTTCAGGTGGTATTCTGACCTTGTGGAATACCAAGACAATCAAAGCAAAAAATTTGAGTCAAGGGACAAATTGGCATCTTATTCTTATTGAAAATTTTGATTTATCCTTTGTTCTCTTTAATATCTATGGCCCAACAGCTCCTCAAGAGAAACATGCTCTTTGGAATACTATAACTTGTCAGATCCAACAGCAGGGAGTTCAGAAAATCATCTTAGGAGGTGATTTTAATGCCATCTCATCTCAGAATGAGAAACAAGGAGGCAATTTTACAACACATAAGGTGATTGAAGACTTTAGATCTTTTGTGTCTGATAATGCCCTTTCTGACATTTCACCTTCTAATGGTCAATTTACATGGACAAACCGGAGAACTTCCCTTCAAATTGCAAGTAGATTGGACAGGTTTTTCACTTCATATGAATGGATCCTTCAAAAATATACTTTTAGCTCTAAAATTCTATCGTTCTCCGGGTCTGACCATTTTCCTATCGAATTATGTCTAGATAAACATGAAGTTTCTCATCATACATCTTCTTTTAAGTTTGAAAGAATGTGGTTTCGACACCCACATTTTCATGCTCTTCTTCGTCAATGGTGGGTGAGTGCCCCCTTCTGCAGGGGGAACAAAATGTTTCAACTTTATATGAAAATGCAATTTGTAAAAGCAAATATCAAAGTCTGGAATAGGAAAGTATTCAAAAATATCTTTGCAGAAAAAACAAAGGTAGAGAAGGAATTAAAGGACGTCAATGAACTTATCTTTTCTATTGGGATTAATCCATAAATTTTCTTAAAGTAGAAGCAATTACAAAGCTACTGGGAAGAACTATGCTCTAGAGAGGAGGAATACTAGAGACAAAAATCAAGGGAATCATGGCTAAAAGAAGGAGATAAAAATACTAAATTCTTCCAGGCTTCTGCAAAGATTAAGCAAGCTACATCTACTATCTTTTCTATAAATGCCTCTTCTTCGGGGGGAAAATTAACTAATGAACAAGAAATTAGGGAAGAGGGTGAACTATTCTATAAAAATCTTCTTGCTCCCTCCCCTCCTTTTGTTTCTGAGGAGTCTAGTGTCGACATATTGTTAGACTCCATTCCTTGTTTGATTTCACAACGTGATAATGATTATTTGATGCAACCTTTCTCTCTTGCTGAATTACAAGAGGTAGTATTTTTGATGGCTCCTGAAAAGTCTCCGGGCCCTGATGGTTTCACCATACTATTCTTTCAAAAGTGTTGGGACGTTTTAGGCTTTGATCTTTTAATGGCTTTGGAGGAGTTAAGACAAAAAGCTTTTATTATCAAGAACTTCAATTTAACCCATCTTGCTCTTATCCCCAAATCCAATAACCCTCAATATTTTGCAGATTTTAGGCCTATCTCCTTATGTAATTCAGTGTACAAGATTTTCACAAAAGCTATCTATCTCCGGTTAAAATCCTTGATACCTAAAGCAATATCTCTTCAACAAGGAGGTTTTTTTCCTAGCAGGGAAACATCAGAAGGTGCACTTGTGGCCCATGAAGTTCTGCACTCAATTAACTCTTCACAATCCCTCGCTTTTATAGCTAAATTAGACATGTTGAAAGCATATGATAAAGTATGTTGGTCCTTTCTTTTGAGAGTGCTTAAAAAGTTTGGCTTTTCGGATAAGTGGTGCAAATGGATCAAAAATTGCCTCTCT
Source organism: Cryptomeria japonica (assembly GCF_030272615.1). NCBI lineage: Eukaryota > Viridiplantae > Streptophyta > Pinopsida > Cupressales > Cupressaceae > Cryptomeria > Cryptomeria japonica. The sequence goes on along the minus strand of NC_081411.1, from coordinate 424,942,054 downwards.
GGGGCACATTTTTCAATTATTGTTAATGGTAATCCTTCTGGTTTTTTTCGAGCCACCCAAGGGGTTCGACAAGGTGACCCACTATCACCTTTTCTATTCATTATCATGGCAGAAGCTTTTAGTAGATTGGTCAATAAGCAGTTGAGTCTGGGTTTCTGGAAGGGGGTATGCATCCCTAATACCTCAATTTCTATCACCCACACCTTATTTGCATATGATACACTTTTATTCGGCTGTTCCAATATACAAGAAGCACGACATATTAAGAAAATATCGGACATATATACTTCTGGATCTGGATAGAAAATCAGTGCACAAAAATCTAAACTATTCATATTCAATACTTCTGAAATGGTGTCTAACAGCATTATCCAGACATTGGGCTTTCCAGTGGATTCTCTTCCATCATCGTACTTGGGTATCCCTTTCTTTATGGGAGTAGGGAAACCTTCTTTTTGGAATTCTGTGATTGACAGATTAAAAAGAAAAATTTCTGTGTGGAAAGCTAGATGGTTATCTCTGTCAAGCAGAATCCTTCTTGTCAAAACTATTTTGGCTACAATTCCAAACTACTACATTTCAGTCCTTCAAGCTCCAAAATCTATTGTCTCTCATATCAAGAAAATTATTCGGAATTTTATTTAGAAAGGTAAACTTTCAGAAGAGAAAAAGATCCCACTTGTGTCTCTCAACAAAATGACTCCAAGCAAATCTACGAGCGGGGTTGGTCTGCACGATCTGTCAAAAAGGAATAAGGCCTTTGGGGGAAAGCTAGTTTGGAATATGTATGAAAAACCACATGCTTTATGGTGTCAAATTATGCAAGAAAAGTATTTAGATACTCCTACCCCTTCACATATATTTACTATCCTTGATCCTCCATTAGGATCTACAGTTTGGAACTTCATGATGGACTCTAGGAATGTGATTACTAGATACTTATCATGGCAAGTACATAATGGCAAAGAAGTCAACTTTTGGCATGATTCATGGAGTGGTCTCCCCGCTCTTAATCTGGAGGAGTCCCTAGTAGATGTGGTCCCTATATTTATTGCTCATTGGGGTTCACACCTTTATGATTACATAGATGATCTTGAGAAGCCTTCAAATCATGTCATTTGGAAGAAGCCAGTTCTACTCCTAATCTCCTTGGGTCAAAAGGTAAAATTTTCTTTGATTCTCAAGAACCGCATTATCTTTATCTCTAATGGTTTGGAAAAATTGATATGGTGTCCGTGCCCTACGAAGAATGGAAAGTACTCTATCAAGGAAGGGTATAAGGCAATTCATCAAATGTCTGTTCAATCCTATTCACAAAGAGCCTACAATTTTTGTTCGAATAATAGTGTTCTTCCCAAGGTAGGGATGTTTTCTTGGCTTGCTCTACATAAGAGAATACTCACCAATGAGAGACTTGTTAAATTGAATATTGCACATCCATTTGCTTGTGTACTTTGTGGTGAACACAGTGAAACATTAGATCATCTCCTCCTCCAATGTGATTTTTCTCACTATTGTTGGATGTTCGTGCTTGATAAGCTTTCCTTTAGCACACCTCTTCTAGATAATGTATGGGATTTGTTCCAGTCATGGCCAGTCTTATACTCATCCTCTCTTTTTGCATGTATTTGGAAAGTGATCCCATCCATAGTAGTATGGTCACTTTGGTGGGAAAGAAATAAGCGTATTTTTAGAAAGCAAACATCTCCTCTTTCTAAAGTTTTCAATTATATTGAAAAATCAGTATCAGAACTAGTTAATGCTCAAGTTTCAAATCAGTTCAATTCAAATAGGGAATTTACTTCTTGGGATGGTCAAGTTATTAACTGCTGGAAGGGCATCTTTATTCCTGTATCACCTTGTCTTCCGAGAGTGAGAACTAGTAAAATTGATAGAAATAAAGTGAAATGGTGTCATTCGGATTCAATGCATTTCAAACTAAATTTTGATGGCTCCTCTAAAGGGAACCCAGGTGATGCAGGGATAGGAGTATGCATAAGGGATCACATAGGATGTGTTTTAGCTTTGAAAGTTGCTTTTATTCCGCCGGGTACTAACATCTTTGCAGAGCCATATGCTTTACTTGAAGGTATTCTACTAGTAAAAAAACTGAACATCTCATATATACACATTGAAGGTGATTCAACTATTATTATCAACACTTGCATAAAGAGAAATATTGATAATTAGCAGATAAGATATTTACTTGAACAAGCATGGACACTAATTGATACATTTACAAACTTCACCATTTCACATGTGTGTAGCATAGAAATTAGGAATCATCACAAGCAATATATCAAAACTGTTGGATTTTGCCAAGATCAAGGGCACAATGAAAAGCATAAAAGAGACAATAGAATGACAAGAACAAACTGTATTCTCATCAATATAAAAATGATCAACTGGATTAACCAATACAATGAATAGAGGCCTGCTTATATAGGCAAGGCCATATGGATGTATGAGCACACAAATATGACAAGTGGCTCAATGAGAAACAAGGGTAGGTAGGAAATAGGTGTGGGTAGGTAGGAGAAATAATATAATATTCCACATGAGGTGGATCACCCACCGAAGGTGGAATTATCACTCCACAATAAGTGGATATGATAGTGTAATAACAAGATCAACACCATAAGAGGTGGAATTTCTCCTACACACACTATCCCAATGAGGCACAAACACCCAAGTGTCTCATATCCAAACTACTATGTAATGCATTATCCTAAGTAAACTTAAGTAAGTGTAATAATATCCATGATGAATAATTATTTACACCAACACCCCCCCTTAAGTGCAACTTAGGGGAATGCACTTAAGTCTACAATGCAACTAAGCAAGATGGGTCCCGGCTACAAGGCCATGATAGGTACCCATGTACAACATGCAAATGCAAGCAAAACAATGCAATGCAATCTCTCACAAACGGAGAAAAGGAGAAAACCCAGTGGGAAAAAACTCCCCCCCAAAAGAGAGATGAATGTACAAAAGAATCTCAAGGAAGAAGGACAAAATCCTCAAAGAGGAAAAAGTCCCCCCCATAAGATAGGAAGGAGAAGTCAGCTGACCCCCCCTAATGACACATCCCGCACCCCCAAGAGAGCTCGCAACTGCTGGAACTTACTCTCGGTGAAAGGTTTGGTGAATATGTCAGCAACCTGCTCTGCTGTAGAACAATACTGCAAATCAATGACCTGCTCCTGGATGAGCTCTCGGATATAGTGCATATAAATCTCGATGTGTTTGGTCCGCTGGTGCTGGACCGGGTTCTTCGAGATGGCAATGGCACTCTGATTGTCGCAATATAGGACTGTCGGCCGTGGAGTAGTAAACCCAAACTCTGTGAGAATCTGCTGGAGCCAAATGGTCTCAGTCGCTGCGTTAACAGCCCCTCGATACTCAGCCTCAGTCGAAGAGAGAGCAATAGCATGTTGCTTCTTGCTCTGCCAACAAATGGGGCCCGAACCAAGGTGAAAACTGTAACCAGAAGTAGACTTACGATCAACTAGATCGCCAGCCCAATCGGAGTCTGTGTAACCAACCAAGCGAAGTCCTGTGCCTGCTGCATAGTGAATCCCATAGTGATGTGTACCCTGGATGTAATGTAGAATGCGTTTGGCGGCTTTCCAATGAAGCTCATGTGGTTCCTGCATGAAGCGGGAAACCATGCCAACTGCAAATGAAATATCAGGGCGTGTATGAGTCAAGTAGATGAGACTACCCACAAGCTGACGATACAAGGTGGCATCAACTAGTGGAGAAGAACACTGAGCCTCAAGCTTGACTCCTGAAAGAAAGGGAGTCGGGGCAGGCTTACAATCAGCCATATGAAAGCGTGCAAGTAGATCAAGAGCATACTTGGGCTGCGATAGAGTAATCCCGGAAGATGACTGTGAAATCTCAATCCCGAGAAAGTAGTGCAAAAGACCCAAGTCAGTCATAGAAAATCTGTCATGCAAAGCAGATTTGACCCTGCTAATGATGGATGCAGTACTCCCTGTAATGATCAAGTCATCAACATAGAGTACTAGTATCAAGTGAGAGTCATCCTGTCGCAAAATGTAGACATTCGGATCGGAATGACACCTGGTGAAACCTGCAGAGAGTAGAAAGGAATCCATCTTGGCATACCAAGCCCTGGGGGCCTGCTTAAGGCCATAGAGAGATTTCCTCAATCTGCAAACCAAAGAAGTATCCTGGATGAAACCCTGTGGCTGCTCCATATAAATCTCCTCATCTAGATCACCATGAAGAAAGGCACTCTTCACATCCATCTGATGTACAGCCCAACCATGAGCTGCAGCTATAGCAAGTGTCAAACGAATGGAGTTCATCTTAGCTACGGGTGCAAAAGTCTCAGTATAGTCAACACCTGCAACCTGTGAGAAACCTTTGGCAACAAGCCGAGCCTTATACTTATCCACACTACCATCCGCTGCAAACTTGGTCCGATAGATCCACTTACATCGAACCATCTTTCTCCCCTTAGGGAGATGTACTAGATCCCATGTGTTGTTCCTCATCAAGGAACTATACTCTTCCTCCATAGCTTGGTCCCACTCAGGAACCCCTGATGCTTCCCTGAATGTCTGTGGATCGGAAGCGGTAGCTATAAATGCATGTGGATGATCCTGATGTTGTGATCGTGTTCTCCGTGTATCCAAAGGATCCCCAACAAGAGAACCCGCGGACTCAAGTGTCTGTCGAGCCCAACGAGGTCTAGGTGGAGGTGGAGAATGAGGCACCTCAACTACAAATGGACCCTGCGGAGGTGTAACCCTGCGAGTCGGAGTTGAGGGAGTCTCATCATCTGAATCACTAACATCTCCATCCACAATGGAGGAAGGTGGAGGAGGTAGAGAGGCTAAGCTAGGAGAGCTTTCCTCAAAGTGAACACTCCTCTCAATGAATACCTCATGTGTCTCTGGATCCATCAATCTGTATGCCTTAACACCCTCAGGATATCCAACAAATATGCAAGGCCGACTCTGTGGTTCCAATGCCTTGCGTTTCTGTGGAGGTATGCGAGCCCATGCTGGACACCCAAAGACTCTGAAATGTCTCACAATCGGTTTCCTACCAACCCAAGCTTCAAAAGGAGTAATACCTTGTAAAGCTTTGTGAGGAACCCGATTCTGGATGTGTGTGGCACAACTGATAGCCTCTGCCCAAAAAGCGGGATCAAGAGAACGTGCATGAATCATACAGCTAGCCATTTCTTTGAGAGTTCAATTCTTGCGTTCTGCAACCCCATTCTGCTGTGGAGTGTATGCAACAGAATGCTGAAGATCAATCCCCTCAAATGTACAAAAGTCCTCAAGTCTCTTGTTCACATATTCCCTGCCATTATCTGTACGAAGAATCTTGATCACTTTCCCTGATTGTTTTTCCACACGAGCCTTGAAGTCCTGAAATCTGTCAAATACTTCACTCTTATGAATGAGAAAGTAGACCCAAGTGAAGCGAGAGTAGTCATCAATGAAGGTAAGAACATAGCGGGCCTTACTAAATGAAGGTGCTGGAAATGGACCTGCTACATCACTGTGAACAAGTTGAAGAACTTCCAAAGCTCTCCAAGTTTTCTCTTTATCAAATTTCTCTTCGGGATGCTTGCCCATGGAACAACCTGAACATACACCCTCTGAAAAGCTGATTCGAGGAAGACCTGTGACCATGTCTTTAGTGCTGAGCTGTTGTAGATAGCGGTAGTTGAGGTGACCAAACCGCTCATGCCATAGCTTACTTTCTGAATTTGAATGAGTAAGCAAGGCTCTAGAAGGTGAACGTGGCACAAAGTGGGAAAATGAGTAAAGCCTTGAGTTGTCATTGACTTGTCCCACTGCTACCAAGGCATCATCATCAAGTTCTTTTACCACAACTGAATCTGGTGTAAACTCAACCTTTTTCCCATTCCCATAGTGAGTGATTTGGTAGATGGAGAGAAGGTTGGTAGACAAGTTAGGAACATAGAGAACATTCTCAAATGTTCCATCATCCATGTCAACTGAACCTTTCCCTTCAACCTCTACTTGTGTATCATCACCTATGTAAATGTGAGGTACCTTAGATGGCTCTAATGAAGAAAACTACTCCTTTGTAGAACCCATGTGATAGGAGGCACCCGAGTCAAGTATCCATTGCTGTGAAGAACCTGTTTTAGCCACAAATGCTTGCCCTTTTCCTTTTGACTGTGAGGAGGAAGAAGATGAATCTTTCTTTGTGTAGGCGGATGGCAAGTTGATGTTGTTTTTCTTGAGAAGATTGGTTAACTCATCAACTTGCTTTGCGTGGCATCGATGCTCATCATGACCATACTTTTTGCAATATGCACAAGTTGGTTTATCCTTCTTAGGTGTTGTCCCCTTCTTGGAAGAGGATTGTTGATTGCCTTGTGATGGAGAGGATGATTGTCCCTTTTCTTGTTGTGGTTGAGACTTAGATTGCTTCTTCTTCTTGTTGGAATTTTTGCCTTGACTTCCTTGATTTCCTTGATTTGCCACCAAAGCCTTGGACTTTGAGGACTTGAGAAGCCCCATGTTCAACAACTTGGATTGTTCTAATATCAACATTTCTGTGAAAGCTTCAAAAGAAGGCATAACATAAGAACTCCCCACTGTCAAACGATGAGTTTGGAAGCTTGATACAAATGCTGCATACTCTGGTGCAAGCTTGTCCAACAAGTTGAATATCAATTGAGCATCCTTTTTGTCTATTCCACAATCCTTTAGCTTTGCTCTTAGCTCATTTGCTTTGGTTACATAATCTTGGATTGTATCAAAATTCTTGGGATCTAAGTTGGTGAGCTCATTATCAATTTGGTAGCCTCTGATTTCATCAACTTGTCCATACAATTTCTGAAACATATCCCAAGCCTCTTTAATTGTTTTACACTTCTCAATGTGGAAAATGAGGTCATCTGATACATACTTGCGTAAGGTTCCAAGAGCCATGCAATTCTTAGTGAGCCATTCTAAGTGAGCATTTGGATCAGCCTTAGGATCAGGTGGTGCTGTTATTGTTCCATCTATGTAGTGTGTGAGACCCTTTTCCATTAGTTTACTCCATACTTTAATTTTCCATGATGCATAATTATGTGGAGTTAATGGTGGAAACTTATTAGGACTCATTGCAACAAGAATGGAAAGAGCACAAAAGAGGCACAATCACACAAGACACCCCCCCAAATTCACTCAATCAAAGAACCCCCCCAAATGTGATGATTTTGGCACTTTATAAGTAGTGCGTATACAATGGGCCACTTGCAAAAAATGGCAAAGTGGACTTCTGATTTACAATTTTACAATTGCCTCAAGAAGGCCAAAAGAGACTCAACTGAAAATGCAAGAGATCTAGCTAAGATCCAAGCAATTTACAAGTACCTAATAGGCCAAATAAGACCAATATCTGAAAGTACAATTTTCACTCAAAATCTCTGAAATCTGATCTTAGATTCTGAAAGTAGACGAAAAAATAAGCACTTTCAAAAAAAACGGCACCTGAAAAGGAGGTCGTATGAGCTCAAACGAGGCCTTTGAAGTTGCAGAATTGAGGATTGGACAGGTACAGCTGAGAGAATCCGAAAATTCCGAAAAACCTGTGCATCAAAATCAGAAAATAACCACACCACTGCGAAGATCACGAAATTTTAGCCCATTTCAAAAAAAATTGCACCAAAAAAGGAGCAAAAATGAGCAAGATATGGCCTTCCAAAGTTGGACTGCAAAACTGAAAAGCCCAATGGAGAGGGGTTTAAAAATTTTCAAAAAATGCTGATGTGGCGCTGACGTCAGCAAAACACTGTGTTAAATTTGACGGCCGTATGACCGTCATGAAAACTTCGCTGCCTGGCTGACTGGGCGTCCGTACCGTACGGACGTATTACGTGGCACGCTGACTGTGTATTCCGTACTGTACGGAATGATGACTGTGTAGGCTGATGTGTGCGTCCGTACTGCTGACTGTGCGTACGGTGATCTGCGTGGCGTACGGATTTGTTTATCCACGGGCCAGTGGCCGCCTGCCACGTGGCGGGCGTGGTCCACCTGTCTCTGTCCGCGTGTCCGGGTGACGTGGCTGCCGGAGAGGTCTTCGCCGGAGTCTGAGGCTGGCGGTCACAGTTTCACCGGAAGCTGGAGGCCGCAGGCGCCGGAGTCCGGGAAGGAGGCGGAGCTGGCCGAGAGCGGGCGCCGAGGAGGCGCTGCAGCAGAGCCGGGACGGGAGGCGGCGCCGTAGGCCGGGAAGCTGCAAGCGCAGGTGGCGAGGACGCGGGAGGTGCCGGGGGTCGCCCGCGGAAAGAGCCGACGCGCAGCCGGGAGGAGGCGGACACCGCTGGGTGCTGGGCGCGGAGAGGCGGCGGTGTAGCATCGTCAGGGAGCGCGGGTGACGAGATCGAGGACCGGGCCGCAGACGAGGTATGGACTGCTCTGCACTCGGTACACCTGCAACCTGCGCAGGTAGGTACGGAGCACGGGGGGGGGTCTGCGGACCCCCCAAAAAACAATATTTGTTTTTTTTGCTTTCCAATTTTTTTTTTTCGATTTTTTTGATTTTTTTTCTTTTCAAAACAATATTCAGAAAAACAAAAAGTATATTTTTTTTTTGAAAAAATATATAAAAAATCCAAAATCCGTACGATATAGCCAAATTGGGGAAAAAAATTTTCCTCACCAAAATAAGTCGACTTTATAGTCAAAATTTATGGAAATGGCCTCCCGGATTCAACGGTGATGTCCAAATCGCTGTATGATGCCTCCAAAAAATGAAGATCCCCAAATCCGAAAATAGAAGCCTTCCACGATGTCTCCAAAAACTGATCAACGAAGCCCCAATAGCTCTGATACCATGTTGGATTTTGCCAAGATCAAGGGCACAATGAAAAGCATAAAAGAGACAATAGAATGACAAGAACAAACTGTATTCTCATCAATATAAAAATGATCAACTGGATTAACCAATACAATGAATAGAGGCCTGCTTATATAGGCAAGGCCATATGGATGTATGAGCACACAAATATGACAAGTGGCTCAATGAGAAACAAGGGTAGGTAGGAAATAGGTGTGGGTAGGTAGGAGAAATAATATAATATTCCACATGAGGTGGATCACCCACCGAAGGTGGAATTATCACTCCACAATAAGTGGATATGATAGTGTAATAACAAGATCAACACCATAAGAGGTGGAATTTCTCCTACACACACTATCCCAATGAGGCACAAACACCCAAGTGTCTCATATCCAAACTACTATGTAATGCATTATCCTAAGTAAACTTAAGTAAGTGTAATAATATCCATGATGAATAATTATTTACACCAACAAAAACACTAGACAATCAAAGCAACATCATGAGAGCACTTATTGCAAATGAACCTAATCCTAAGCACACTCAACAGAGATATGAAAACAAAGCATTCAAAATGAAAGACTATGCAAACCAAATGCAGAATTGAATGCTCCTTCCATGCGGCTCCATTGTTCTTCTTTCCTCTTCAATGGGTTTGTGGATCTCACCTACAAGTGCTCACACAATTGAAAGCAAGATTGATGAAAAGCTCAAGAGTACTAGAAGCGAAAGTTCATTAGTCTGATAGGAATTCGGATTCAAGAATCAAGGCCTTTGAGTGAAGAAATTCATCCAATTTATAGATAAATTGGAGAAAAAGATCAAATTAGCATGAAATGGATATTAGAGGCAATTGATTTCAAAATGGGAAAATTGAGTGGAAAGAAGAAGGTTATGACACCTTCTATGTCATGAATTATGACATATTGCCAATGCAAAGCTTAGAGAACTAGAACCTTATGACATCTTGCTATGTCAAGAGTATGACGCACGAAGCACAAAAATAGGGAGAACTAGAGACAAGTTAATTAGGTGGAAATTGCAATTAGGAAATTAGAAAATAGGTGGAAATTAGGAATTTAGAAATTAGAAATTAGGAAATTAATGAAAATTAGAAAAATTAGAAATGAGGAAAATAGGAACTTAGTGAATTAATTAATAATTTCTCATTTATCAATTAATTCACAAAGAGGAATAATTAGCCAATTAAATTAACATTTAATTGTGACAAGAAAACTTAGGATAAATAAATAATTTATTAATCCTAGAGGAGGAAATGACAAACCAGGTTAAATGATGAAATCACGAAACCCTAGAAGATGAATTAGGTCTTGATGAAAGATAATTGACATCGATCGTGATTTTGAATTGATAAATGACCAGTGTTGATAAATGATTTGATTGAGATTGGCTGACAAAAATCAATGACAAATTGACCAAATTGACATGATTTGAAAAGGACAAGGATCGATGACGAATCGATCGCAATATGACAAGATTGACAAGGACAAAGATCGACCAAAATCATGACTGAAGGTTGTTGTCGACAAGACCAAATTCGAAGGCGAGATGAATGAAGAATATAGAAGAATGACTCGATGCTCGCAAATGATAAAGATCAAGTGCGAATCATAGGAGAAATGTTAATGCGATGCAAAAACCTAAAATGAGGCAATGCGCAAATGTTAAAGTATGACTCCGCAAGCGTTGACCATTTTTAGGTGTCTACATTTTGCCCCTCTTTGAGACAATGCGATTTTAAGCGTTGTTTCAAAGAACAATAATGAAAATGCCCCAGACAAGTGACAATGACATATGAAAATGCCCCAGACAATAACAATGACATATGCATGCCCCCTCGAGGAATTGGCCGGAAACAGCCAGAAAAGAGGCCAATTGATCGATAAGAATGATAGAAAATGATAGGTTCGAACAGACTGCCAAGACTGACGGAAGAAATGTTAGTGAGAAGAAATGAGATAGAAATCAGTTAGAGACAAAGAAAAACTTGCTTTCAGTAATGCACTTTGTAGGTGAGGACCTTTATTTTTATGTAGCAAAATGGATGCATAGCATCATGGCATTGAAGGCCAGAGCTGGAACGCAACCCCTTTTTGCGAAAGACAGACACATCACAGACAAACAACAATCACAATCAAAAAAAGAAAAGGGATCATGAACCATCCCGGTCACTCTAAATCACTCAGTGACATCATCGAGCGACATAGGAACATGATCGAAGCCAAAGATAAATCAATAAAAAGATAAGACTCACAAATTCAAGCAAATCAGACAAACATCTTGATCTTCGTTGTCAAAAGTTGAACGTGCTGATAGGACGATCATGCTGTCTGGTTTCAGGGAATGTGGTACCCCGTCTAAGACAGGACACAGTCTGGTTTCGAGTATACCACACCCTGTATAAGACCCATGATAGCAGTAACAAGGACAAATGATTTTGATGTTGATATTTGATTGATAAGACAATTTTGATCAGTTTGAATGTTTGATTTGATTGAAAAAGGTCATCTGTTAAAGCATGATTTCATTAAAGCACAGCGTTGGATTGATTGTCGTTGGATGTATGCTCAGCGACCTGTCTTATGCACCAAGAGGATATTTATTGCAAAATGCGTGTTTTTTGGATTTTAATGTTTTGAAATGTTTTTTGTTCATTTTCAGGACTTTATATGACTTTTTAGGGATTTTCTCAGGACAGTTTTTGAATTTTTATGATATTTTTTTCAGGACATTTTCAATTTTATGAATTTTGAAAAAAAAATTTCAGGACTTTATTTGATTTTTGAATTTTTTTCAGGACATTTTGCAATTTTTGAAGATTTTTTTTTTTCAGGACATTTTTAAACTGTATGATTTTGCCCCCAGTGTCTAGCAAGGCAAGGAATATGACAGGTGAATAAATAGGTGTGCTGAAATGATGGTGGATAGAGGGAAAACAAAGGCCTTTGATTATGGAGACAACGCGGATGCAATTTTCAAGGGCTATTGCGTGATGGGACAAGAGACTAGATATGACAATGTAAAGCAGGAACATGGCATGAGGGACATGTCAAGAGGTTTTTGAAACCATGTTTTTGCATTTCGCGTCCTTATGTCAGATCAAGATCAAGGAATGAAAAAGAGTGTATGGATAGTGATAAGATATGGATAGGATAAGCAAGACCAAGAATGGATAAGGGACATGGAATGAAGGTCGGGATAGGCTAAGGGATAGTGGTAGAAAGTTGCAATAAGACAAGGAATATGGATGAAAAGTTATAATAAGCAAATGGATAAATGACCAAAAGCTATGATAGACTAAAAGCTGCAAACAAGATGCATGATGCTCATGATGATCCTCAGCCTTGTCAAGATCAAAGGTGGAAAGGGGAAATGGACATGAGGGATGATAGGACAAGGAAGGGTAATGACGTGATAGGAAAGGATATGAAGGATAATGACATGGTATGATAGGATAATGAAGGGAAATAGGATATGAAGGAGAAAACCTGCCCCCAAGTGTGGTGTGCAAGAAGTTCATAGATTACGCATGATGCCTGTTTGCCAGGTTTTCATCATGGTACTTGCCCAAAGCGCCTGTTTGCCAGGTTTTCACCAGTGGACGAATTATTTTTCTTTACTTTTTTTTCTTTTGTCTTTTTCAATTTTTTTTTGTATTTTGACTTTTTCAATAGAAGATGGACACATGATAGGGGATGGAAGAAGGACTCAAGCATCTTTTTTGTTTGGATAGTAGCCTTGAAAACAAAAATGGACAATGACCCTTAAAAGTATGCTCAAAGACGTTGGTAGGATAAGGACATGGAAAATAAGATGAAACTAAGGCGAGGATTTATGCAAAGGATTGGATCAAAGGGATGGAAGGATGGAAAATATGCATTGGATAATGGATAGGGTATTGGAAGAATTGTGCTTCAGTGGATGGAAATGTTGGCAAGATCGACATTGGCACACACCTTGAGGGGTGATGGACTGATGGAGGAAAAATGTATTTCAGATTGTGAGATTTGGATGGAGGAATAGCTTGGGATTTTGGGACATAAGGGCCCAAAATGGATGAAGAAGGTGATGGAGGAACATACTTGGAATGTTTGAATGGAGGAATAGCAATTTTGGATGCCAAGTTGGATGTTTCTTTAGGCTTTTGCGCTTCAAGGAACTGCTTAGGGATCCACATGGTTTTTGATTTTTCATGCTTTTGTGGTTTCTTGGAGTGCATTGCTTGCACAAGGGATTTAGGAACCCATATATATTTTGACTTTGCTTTATTTTTCTCAGTGGGCCTTTGTGACCTTTTGGATATTTCTTTTTCTTTATAGATCATATTGCTCTTTGTTTTGACATGTCGATTATATTGGACATGTTGATCCTTGAATACATGTGGATTTTTAGACTTATGACTTTTATGCTTAGCATCCAAATTGCTTGGAAGAGGGAATGAATGTCGGTGTGGATGGGAATGATATGGAGGCATGTGGGATGGATGGAAGGTTCTCCAAGATGTGTGCCTTTGCTGATGTTGCATAGGAGATGGAGGGATATAGGGACCTAGAATGGATGGAAGCGATGATGGGGAAGGTGGACATTTGGATTTTGACTTTGAAGGGATACCAGCGCCTTGAGTGTGAGCTCTGTAGACATGACCTTGAAGATTTTCTTCCACATGAAGGGATTCTTTCTTATGGAGATCTACTCCTTTTCCTTTATGAATATCTTGACTTGTAGGATACTCTTTTCTTTGGGAAGAAGACACAAGTCCATTATGAGGTGGATATGATATGAGAGAAATAATGAGATCTTGAAGTGGATCAGATTGCACCAAAGTGGAAGAACCAATTATGCATGTTGAGGGTTCATGAACATCTTGCACTAACACGTTAGAATCATGAGGGGGATTAGGATCATAAGGGGGATTAGGATCATGTAATGGAGATGGTTCAATGATAGGCTCTTCAAGAGATGGAATGGGAGAAATAATGGGATCGTCAAAAGAAATGCAATCTTGGAGTGGATATGCAGGATTAAGACAAGGAGATGGAGGAACAAGTGGATCTTGTGGAGGATCTGAAGGAATAATTTGATCTTGACAAGGAGGAAGATCATTGGATTCCTCTTTAAAGGTGCTTTGCTCTTGACTTTTAATGGGATCATCATAAAGGATGGAAAAGATATCTTGATTTTGTTTAGGAAGTAGAATGTCAATGGGATTTGAAAGGACATTGTGTTCATGAAATGGAAGGGGATCGTTTGGGATTGGATGGACTAGGATATCTTGATCTTGCTCAAGGAATGGAGTGTCAATAGGACTTTGGATAGGATGGACAAGAATAGGGGAATCATCGTGAGTGTCTGGGAACATGGAGTCCTGGTCAACAATTGGATGGGATGATAAGGTTTCAGGATCTTGATCTTGATTTGTTTTAAGACACATTTCTTCATGCTCTAAATTATCCTCTTGACATGGGGTTGGACTTTGGATATGCATGGAGGATTCTGACAAGGGATCAATGGTTTGGCATGAAGGAGATGCACTTTGAACATTTGTGATGGATTCTGGCAAGGAGTCAATGCTTGAACATGAGGAAGAGGGACTTGGAATGGGGTCCTCTAAAACAGGTAATGGCAATAAAGTGCATGGTGGCATTGGGTCTTGTATTTCTGAAACATGACAAGGATGTGCATCATGAATTGGATTATCGTGGCAATCAATTATGGATAGCCCCTGGGTAATTGCATCCTTGGGTGTATTGTTTGATGAGGACAATATGGAAGGTTCTTTTGAAACTTCTAAAGGTGTAAGGATAGATGCCACTGGAGAATCAATTTGTTTACGAGGAGATGAGGCATTGCTAGACAAAATTGTATTATCTTTATCTTCCTTAAAGAACTCACTTGGTTGTTTCCTTAAGATCATTGCAAGAAAGCCACCTTTCTTTCGAGGTTTTGACATAGTTGTATCTAGAATTTGAACTTGTTTTTGATTTGATGTCATTTTTTGATATTGGACTAGATGTTGATCAGATTCGTTTGACATGTTCAAAATTTGGCTTGGTGTATGCTGCAACCTTTGTTTTTGACTTTGTGATTGCGGTTGTTGACATTGATATGTTGATTGAACTTGTTGATATTCCACCATTGGTTGAACTATTTGTTGACATTGTATTGTTGGTTGGACATATTGTTGAAATTGGACCATTGGTTGTGTTGGTTGCATATGTTGGACCATTGGTTGCGATGGTTGCAAATCTGATTGATAATAAACACCTTGTTCTTGTTGTGGAGGCACATAATGTTGAAATTGATGTTGTCTCATTTCTTGTAATTGTTTCATCATCTCTATTTGCGAGAGGAGAGCTGGTATGTCTGATCGTTCAAGAAGAGATCTTACATCAATTGGCTCAAGATTTGGATTTTGACTTGGAAATTTTTTAAACATTTTGGACATTTGTGATCTAATTTTCTGAATGTTTTTCACTCTTTGTTCCAATATCTCATTTTCTTGAGCTAGTTTCTCCTCTAGTTTTTGTATTTGGACATTTGTTTCATCATAAAGAGTTTGATCAATATAGCCTTGTTGTTGGGTTGGATAGAAGTGTGATTGCCTTGGATTAAAATCTGATTGCATTGTCGGTTGATATGTCAAACTTTGTTGCATCATTGGCACTTGGAACCTTGTTTCAATAGACATGTCACTTATGCAAATGCAATATTTTTGGAATTTTTCAAGGATAATATATGATATGCAACTAAATGCAAACTAAATAGATGAAAATGCAATCTATGTTTTTGGTTGTTTTTGAAGATTTTGACAAACTTATGAATGCAAACCTAAAAAGAGACCCTTAGAAAATTGAAATGATGTCTAGACCTCAAAGGACAAAAGAACTTAATGGACAAAGGACAAGATGACAATGTCTCCCCTATATGCTTGGATACTAAGCTAGGTTTGATGAAATGATATTGATGACAAAAGGACAAAAGATGTGATAAGGTCTAGACTTCTTAACAATGACTTAGGGTTTATCAAAGATTTGGATTACTCAAGGATGACAAAGACTAGTTTTTGAGACTATATGCAAAGGGATAATTACTATGCAAATGACCCTAATATGATATGATAATGACTTAAGCTTAATGAAGAGACTTAGGGTATGCAAATATAAATGTATGACAATGGTATGACTTTAATGCAAGAGGACATATGCAAGTGGATGACTCTTATTGAAATGCAAAGGAGTATGACTTAGGTGAAACCTAACCTTGATATTTGACAATGAATTTGCAAAATGCAACATAGGATGAACCTAAATGTAAGTGACATAAATGTTGAGACAAGTTTTTGAAAAATGTTGGATAACCATGTTTGAAGAAGATGATCTTTGAATCTTGTTGAATTTTTGTTGGATGAATGTCTCTTATGTTTAACCTTGTTTTGAATCAATGTGTTTTGCTTTTGAAATGGGATAACATTCAACTTTCGACAATCAAAGAATACAAGATGTTACAACTTAGACTCAAGACAATCATGCTCATTTCCACATTCCTTAGGGTAGGCAAAGACATTAGGTACTTGAGAGGTAGACTCATTATGAGATTCAAGGAGAATACATAGATGCTTGACCCCACGGGCTCCCCTCCACGGCACTCACTTCTCAGGGCAGCCAAGCATCAGTCCCCATGGAAATCTCCCCATGGCGAACTTAGTATCTCTTCCAAGTATCCGAATTTGTCCTTCTCAAGCAACTAGAAGGGTTTTTGGCCTCTAAAAACAAGGTGTTTAGTAAGGATTTCTGTTAAGCATTACTCCTTGATGTCATGCAAGCATGATTGAGACATTAAGCCCATCAAGATACCAAACAAATGTAGTCGCGCAAGCACGATTTAGACCAAGAGGCCCTACTTAGATGTTGATATGAGAAAGAGTCCAAGGGTCATCACTTCCCAAGTAACTGCAATTCCCACGTAGCACTTCCTTCAAAGCTTTCGCTCATCGGGTATTTTTTTATAGTGAGTTAGAATGCCAAGGAATTCTAGCCGTACTCACTTTGGGTCATCCCCTTCTCACGATTATCACTCGCTTGCTAAAGCAAAGTGGTCGGGAAGGCAGGCCCTCTAATGGAGACACTCAATCAACAACACAAGCATGGTATCGAAGATCTGGATTTCTGATCACCCTATGAAGGATGAGAGCATACTCTCCTACTCCAATGTCATACTTAACAAACAAAGCAAACAAAGGTTTATTTCCACCTATTTAAAAATCACTAAGTGCCTAATTAAAAATCTCAAACACACAATTTGGTTGTTTCTCCAAGGCAACCTGCAAAACACATGTTAGAGGTTTGATTTGTTGTCTTTGACCATCGATTCTGCACAAAACATGTTAGTAGTTTGATTTGTAGTCTTTGTCATGCGTATGCCAAGATCCTGCACAAAGAATTAGTACCAAAATCCAAAGCACAGATGATTTGATTTATGAAAACTATCAAAATTATCAAAAAAACTAAATATAAAATTTCAGTCCACTTTGAGAAGGCATAACTTTCTCATCCTAGCTCCGAATTACAAACCGTTTGATGCGTTGGAAAGGTATTCAAATAATCTAGAACCAAATCATGTTTCCGGACACCATATTTATCCAAAAATGCACCGAAGACCCTCAAAATTTCAATTTACTAAAACATAAAAAATTTTGGAAAAATTAGATTTCAATATTTTCCCAATTTAATCCTGATCAACAGAAAACAGAAAGCAAAAACTGCATTTTTCACCTCTGATCTGGACTTTACACAAGCGCAGAAATCATGACACAGGCGCAAGATGTCTGACACAAGCGCAGAATCTTTCAACACGGGCGCAAGATGTCTCAACACAGGCGCAGAATGCTTCACACAAGCGCAGAAGTGTCCAGAATGCACTGTACGGCCCTGTTTTTGGGTTTTTGACCTGCAAATCAACTTAGAAGCACTCCAAAACACAGTAAGATGGTTAGAAGGTTAGTATTCACGTCGGGTTCACCAATTAATGTAGCATAGAAATTAGGAATCATCACAAGCAATATATCAAAACACTAGACAATCAAAGCAACATCATGAGAGCACTTATTGCAAATGAACCTAATCCTAAGCACACTCAACAGAGATATGAAAACAAAGCATTCAAAATGAAAGACTATGCAAACCAAATGCAGAATTGAATGCTCCTTCCATGCGGCTCCATTGTTCTTCTTTCCTCTTCAATGGGTTTGTGGATCTCACCTACAAGTGCTCACACAATTGAAAGCAAGATTGATGAAAAGCTCAAGAGTACTAGAAGCGAAAGTTCATTAGTCTGATAGGAATTCGAATTCAAGAATCAAGGCCTTTGAGTGAAGAAATTCATCCAATTTATAGATAAATTGGAGAAAAAGATCAAATTAGCATGAAATGGATATTAGAGGCAATTGATTTCAAAATGGGAAAATTGAGTGGAAAGAAGAAGGTTATGACACCTTCTATGTCATGAATTATGACATATTGCCAATGCAAAGCTTAGAGAACTAGAACCTTATGACATCTTGCTATGTCAAGAGTATGACGCACGAAGCACAAAAATAGGGAGAACTAGAGACAAGTTAATTAGGTGGAAATTGCAATTAGGAAATTAGAAAATAGGTGGAAATTAGGAATTTAGAAATTAGAAATTAGGAAATTAATGAAAATTAGAAAAATTAGAAATGAGGAAAATAGGAACTTAGTGAATTAATTAATAATTTCTCATTTATCAATTAATTCACAAAGAGGAATAATTAGCCAATTAAATTAACATTTAATTGTGACAAGAAAACTTAGGTTAAATAAATAATTTATTAATCCTAGAGGAAGAAATGACAAACCAGGTTAAATGATGAAATCACGAAACCCTAGAAGATGAATTAGGTCTTGATGAAAGATAATTGACATCGATCGTGATTTTGAATTGATAAATGACCAGTGTTGATAAATGATTTGATTGAGATTGGCTGACAAAAATCAATGACAAATTGACCAAATTGACATGATTTGAAAAGGACAAGGATCGATGACGAATCGATCGCAATATGACAAGATTGACAAGGACAAAGATCGACCAAAATCATGACTGAAGGTTGTTGTCGACAAGACCAAATTCGAAGGCGAGATGAATGAAGAATATAGAAGAATGACTCGATGCTCGCAAATGATAAAGATCAAGTGCGAATCATAGGAGAAATGTTAATGCGATGCAAAATCCTAAAATGAGGCAATGCGCAAATGTTAAAGTATGACTCCGCAAGCGTTGACCATTTTTAGGTGTCTACAATGTGTATAGAGAAGGGAACCGGGTTGCAGATCATTTGGCAAATATGGGAAGTTCCAAGGAGGAACTTAATATGATGGGTCCGAATTGTGATTTTGATTCTTATCCAATTCTTAAGGCAAAAATTTTGGAGGATATGGGTATAGGATGATATTACATATAGCTATACAGTGGTCTTTTTCATAATGATATAAATTGGTATGTGTGATATTATAAGTGCAGGGTCTTGTGGTTTTGCTGCATCTATATATTGTGAAGGGATATCAATTTGAGAAGTGTGCTGGATTGTAAGTTCGATAAATTCATAAGTGAGACAGATTGTGGACTGCTATGTAAATGTGCACAACTCTCGTGATGTTTTGGTTTAGACTGCATCTTGTTCAATACATTCTAGAAAATATTCGATACTGGGGGATGTTTTATAGCACTCGGTATTCTGGACACTATAAGATATCGTATTTCTTGGCATATTTAATCTCACAACCTTTCTATGTATTGTAGAGCAAGGATCGGAGTTTTTCTTACTGGTTCTTTTCTCCGAGAGCTCTTTGAATCAGCTTTATATAATAAAATATATTAAGTGGCACCACCACCTTGTTTTGAAAAACAAAATAAAATAATAGAATCTACACATCACATCAATATTAGACTAGACCCACCAAAAATATTTAATTACATAGTCTAAATTTATTTACATTAACTCAAATCTTATTATTATAATAGATACAAATTACCTAATTCTAATTACTTATTATACCAATAAATTGTAATCAAGAACTTAATAAAATCTATCAATTACAACTAACACCTCTTATCTTTCTAATTATTAAATTCTTAATAATTTAATTTTTATCTAATTTTTTAATTATAATTTGATAATTTTAATAATAGAATCTACACCACATCAATATTAGACTAGACCCACCAAAAATATTTAATTACATAGTCTAAATTTATTTACATTAACTCAAATCTTATTATTATAATAGATACAAATTACCTAATTCTAATTACTTATTATACCAATAAATTGTAATCAAGAACTTAATAAAATCTATCAATTACAACTAACACCTCTTATCTTTCTAATTATTCAATTATTAATGATTTATTTTTTATCTAATTTTTTATTATAATTTGGTAATTTTAATTAAATCGAAACTATTGAGATTTTTTATAGAGATGTATAAAACTTATTGAGAATTGTTTTAAAGATGTATTTGATTATAGAGCGTTTACAGTTTGTTTATTATATATTAGTTTATTGAGCCCAACCAATTGAGCTACAACCCTTTGGTGTTTATTGAGTATTTTCATAATATTGTTTGTATAACTTTTTATGATGGTATATACCATTATTTATGGATTTGACTTGTGATTAAGACAAAGTTAAGTTATCACTTCTTGTCTTGAAAGCAAGCCCCACTATACTTATCAACATGACCCTTTTTCATAAATAAATAAGATGATGAAGGAACAATAGAATTCTACATATCACATCAATATTAGACCAGGTCACACCAAAAATATTTAATTGCATACCCTAACCTTGTTTACATTAGCTTAAATCTTATCAAAATTCTATCATAATACATTATAATTATTATACTTAGATACAAGTTATAAATTTTAATTACTTATCAATATATACCAATCAATTGACATAAAAAAATCAAATCAAACACTAATCAATTACAACTAACTTCTCTCATCTCTTCAATTGTTCAACTATTAATGATATGATTTCAATTTTTTATTATTATTTAATAATATTAATTAAATCACAACCTCTAACACGAAAGGTATTAAGGATCAACCAAAGTTATTTCTTTATAAACTATGTGCATATAAAACTTTTTTATAATAACTTTTTTCCAAAGTTCAATTATCACTATGTAATTTACATCTCATGAGAGAATTAATAACTTATTATTAAAATGAAAGATTATAATAAAGTATGATATATATAAAATCTACCTTGTCCACTTTTGTAATCAAATTTGTCATAATCATTCTATATAATGAGACAAAACTCATGCCTTTTAAAATTGTTATTGAATGAAATTGATGTGGACATGTATGCTTCCAAAGGAATATACATAGCAATTATGCTGATTTTGTCCCCATGTCTAGCTAGTAAATTAATAATGGCATGCATGTTAACATGTGAATAAAGTCCATCATTAGATCCGGATAACATGATGACCCATTGGACTTGTAACTTATTCTATGTAGTGGGCATGTGGCTTCACTATTGTTCTTGTTTTTACAAAATTTAAGCTTGTTCATGGAATGGATACACATGATGACTTTTTTTGAGGAGTTATAATTTGCACTAACTTCTAGCTTAAAGTTGCACTTATTTAAGTGGTCCTACAAGCCAGAAACTCCACATTTCCTATTTTTCATAAGAAAGTTGTAAGTAGGAATCAAAATTAGGTAGCTTCTCCAAAAAGCATGATTACCAAGAGAGATATTTTATGTTTGCATAGGTTTAAAATAGTTAATCATTGAGAACAATTTTAGTGGTTTGTATTTGGTTATTTAAATTTTTTACAAGTATTTAATTTATTTATGTTCGATAGATTTTTTTTTCATAAAATAAAATTGATTCAAGTTAAGATTTTTAATCTTTGAGATAGTTATTTATCATATTATTGTATGAAACAGTTTTGTCTTTTTAGTTATCTAGTTTTTTATTAAGAGAAAAACAAATTTTGAAGGGACCCGAAACTCATTTTAGCTATCCAGTTTTTAATAAACTCTTTTTTTCATTTTTTATATTCATCTCATTTCAACATCTTTATTAAAAATTAATATATTGATCAACAATAAACATTGAATGACTACAAAAGTTGCATATCAGTAAATTCAAAATAATCATTAAGTTTTTTTTTAAAAATGATATAATGAATGTGATGCCTCTTTATAATGGTTTAGCCCAAATTTCTATAGAATTTTGAAGAAGTTGTTTCTTAAAATATATCTTAATGTGACACTACTAATCATTTACATATACCTTAAAAACTAACTCTAATCCTCTAGCTTATCTTCAACTCATGATTACTTCCATTCAATAAACACTAGCAAAGCTAAGGGCCAAAATACCATACATCACCTTTCCCATATCAACATAGCACAATTAATTAATAAATGAAACAAAAAATTAAAAAATTAGATTATTTCATTCAAATATTGTAATAGAAAATAAATGTTATTTGTGTGCTATAAAATAAATAAACAAATGCCTTTAACTTTAAGTTTGATACAAAATATTAGGTGATAAGAAACTCATTGTGGTTTGTCCACGTGATTACTACTTGATGTCTATTAAATGACACTTGCCAAACCAAAAAAAAGTACCATGTAATTCTTTGGATCATTTATACAACTACAAAAAATAAACTTTGTGATTGCAAAATTATTTTTTTGTTCATGAAAATGAACTATGTGCTTCCAAATTCTTAGAAACTATTTGCCTTAGCATCTAGATCCTATGCATAAATAGATATTATTGATGAATAACATCGAAACTTTTTTCAATAAGGATTTTCTTCTAATGTCAAACCCCTATATCTAAATTAATGGTTTGAATAATATTGAAGACAAACCAAATTTTGATGTAGTATTGATGCTATGCTCTATTTATGATCATGTAATGTGTAATTGAGCTCCTCCTCTTGATAATTTGATGAATTAATAATGAATTAAGATTTATCCTATTATACAACATGCTAATACAAAAATATACACATTGTTTTGTATTGCATATAGATTAGTAATAGCAAAACAATTATATCATGTTAGAATCTATACATGACAAAAGTATTCCTACCTTATGATGATAGACCACGTAGGGTCACAAAAAGATAATACAAAAAAAAGGAATACTAATCTATTATGGCTGGTCATGCAAAGCCTCTATAATAAGTAACCAGATCATGCAAGGTCTTCAAAATGTAATTGAGTAATATATTGTACTCATGAGTAGTAATATGCAACTATTACAAAATTAACACACGTGTCAATAATTTTTTCATGATTTTATTATATTTGTTCATATCATTCCACCCAAGTGATGGATAAATATATTTTTTCATTGGATCTCACTACCTCTACTATGAACTCTTGTTGGAATCAGGGATCACTGAGAGGGGGGGGTGAATTAGTGATCTATCGGTTAGCAAATTTTTAGACTTAACCTTTAAACCATCAGAAGCATACACTTGAAACTGAAATGCAAAAACATAAAACAATCAACCACAAAATCATAACACTGTATTTTTACGTGGAAATCCAAATGGGAAAAACCACGGTGGGATTTGAACCCACAATATTATTCCACTATGACCATTAGCAAAACAATATTACAATATGGGGAATGCACAGGCGTTCAAGCACACTGTCTAGAGCTCATTGTTCAAATACAATAAGGGATGCAACCTCGAAAGGCTCGTTGCCTTACTGATCAATTACAATGATGATATACAATGAAAGAACTCTATAATAGAATCTACAATGCCTGGTTGAGTTCTAGTTAGGTACCAAACATACTGACTGGATCACCTCTGCTGTTCTACTCTGTTATGCCCTGTTCACTGTCTCAATCAGCTACTAGATCAAGAATACGCATGTGAAACTGCACCAAAATGGATTACTGATCACCACTCACTCGCATACAATCATATCATCCCCTAGAAGGATCATCTACATCAGTCTTATATATCTGTAATCACAAAATAGGTCATTTACCATGTCGACTTGTTAGTGTAATGTGTAGTCATATGTCGTCTTGACCGGATCATCAAAACAACAATAAAATGATGTCTCTATGTTGGCTCAATCAACCCATACACGATTCATAGCACCACAATCACCGAAAAGCTTCTAGACCAAAACTGCTATGTTCATCCTGGAATACCAGTTAACTGGCTATTAGTTGACGACCTCTTCCGAAAATCAAGATCCGTGATTACCGGATGGAAATCTCATGAAGAGTTGCCATCAATGACTACCCTAGTGTTGGCATTATGGATGAAGTGATTATGCAACACATTGATGTTCTATCATTGATGTCAACACTAGCTGTTATGATTGGTTACCGACAGACAAGTTTTGGTTACTGGTAGAAGATCTAGTGTTACTGACAGAAGAGACTATCTGTTGGACACTTATGGCATGTTTGGATCAGTGAAGTATGTTTGATTTCATGTGTTATATGCTCCATGAGAATGTTTTGGTCAGTTGGTATTGGCTTGGTAATCAGATGCTATCATACACTCTGGTAAACCCTTACTGACACTAGTTTAAGACTTTACCGGTAGAGCTTTCATTGAGGAATCATCACAGGATGCATAATTGGTGTTGGTGCAACTTCTTCATGGATTTTAGGATGTTGAAGATGTTCTTTGATCGTGCTTCAACTATTTGAAGACATTTCTTTAGTGTGGTGGACCCAGAATAGGTTTGGTACCTATATAGGTTATGAACCGATATCATGTTAACATGTACTCTACACGTTACCAGGATGTTTAGAGATGATTTATGGATTTGTTATTATTATTTTGGTCTTAAGCCGACATGGCATATCATTTTAATAAGGAATTATGTAATGATCTTATTGTAATATCTTTAGGTGGCCGACCTAATTGGTTTAGGCCTTAGGGTTTGTATAAATAAGAGGTAGAAACTCTTTGTAACATATCATGGTTATTGGAAAGGTCATGGTCAAGGAATGTAATGTGTGAATATTGTAATATCATTCAAGCAGAGTAGTTGATCGATCATTGGTGATCGAATTGGATTCAGAAGAGGATTTAGTCCTCTGGCATTGAACTTAACTGGGACTGTAATTAAGCATGTTAGATGCTATTTCTAGTAGTTCACTTTATTGGATTGTTGTCCATTTATCTTGAGATGGTTGTATCCTCTTTGTATTCAGTGAGACTCTTTTGTAATGAGCAGTACGCTCTAGGTAGTGTGCCTTCCTACAAGTGCAGGCCCCTCATTGTAACACATACTTTCTACAGAAGTATCATCTGATTGTGGGTAGGCTTCCCACCGTGGTTTTTCCCTTTCCGGGCTTTCCACGTACAAATCATGGTTTTATGTTGTATGTTTGTTTTGCATTGATTATCTGGTTAATTGTTAAGTTGTATTGTTTACCAGTATCTATTCCTACTGGTATCTGTATGTGCTTTACTGGTACTTGATTTGTTTAAGGTTGTATTGTGGATTAAAAGTTACAATTTGTTAACAATTGATTCACCCCCCCTCTCAGTTGTTCACCAGTTATCCTAACAATTGATATCAGAGCTTTGGTCCTCTTTTGCAAAAGCTTAACCTCTTGAGGTAGATCCTATGGTAACTAATCCACCGACAACTATTTTCAGAAGAGAAATCCCTAAGCTTTATGGAACAAATTATGGGATATGGAAAATTCAAATGGAGACTCATCTTAGATGTCTTGGCAAGGATATTTGGGAGATCACTGAGAAAGGATACACACCTTATGATCCGACATCTGGCAATCCTACTCCTACAGACTTGGATAAGAATATTGAAAATGATTGTAGAGCTAGAGAAGCCCTCTTGTGTGCACTTACTGATCAGCAAATTATGGGATTGACTGACAAATCATCGGCTAAGGTTATGTGGGACAAATTACAAACTCCGAATGAAGGTGACCCTAATGTCAAAATTGCTAAACTTGATGGTTACCGGGTAAGATATGAAAACTTGAAAATGGAAGATAATGAAAGAATTGTTGTGTTTATGGAAAGAGTAAATGAGATTGTTATGGGAATTCAATGTTGTGGAGGATTTCTAAGTGAAGATGAAATAGTTTCCAAAGTCTTGAGAGCCCTTCCACTGGCTTACAAGATGAAGGCAACTGCAATTGATGAGTTAAGAACAATGGCATACACTTCAGTTAATAGAGACATTCTGATCGGGAAATTATCTACTTTTGAGCTTGAATAATTTGGACCTTCTGGAGCTGTAAAGTCTGAACCTGCTTTTCATGCATCATCATCAACATCTACCAGCAAAAGTGATTGGAAAGCCCTATATGCAAAAGAATTGGAAGACATAAGGAAAGAAGATGAAGAACTTGAGCAACTTGAAGCCTTATTTTCTAGAAGAGTACCTAAAGGACCAACTGGAAGTAAGTATGAAGGAAAAGTACCTTTTAAATGTTTTGCATGTAATAAGATTGGTCATTTTGCATCTAGAGGTCCTAAAAGGAATGCAAGGTTTGAGGAAAGAGTTAAGAAATCTTTTAAGCCTAATAGATATAGACTCAAGAAAAACAAACAATACTACATAGCAGATGAGGAAGGAGTAACTAATGACTCTGGAGATGAACCAACAGAATACTCTACCAGTGGATTCAGAAATGGAAAGGAATGGGTGTTCTATGCTTTGAAGGAAGATGAACCGGAACCGGCTATCAAGAATGAAGCGAAGGCCCTGGCAACTAAAGTTGAAGATAAGGATGAATGGGTAATTGATAGTGGATGCTCACATCATATGATTGGAGATAAAGGGAAATTTTTGTCCCTGCAAGAATACATTGGCGGTCAGGTCAGATTTGGAGATGACAAGGCATGTATGATCAAAGGTAGAGGTATTATTTCTTTGGATGGCAAGCATAATATTGATAATGTCTATTATGTAGAAGGTTTGAAGCATAATATTTTGAGTGTTGGTCAATTGGTTGAAAAGGGTTTTCAACTTCAGTTTAAAGACAGAAAATGCAAAATCATTAACAAGACTGGTTTGGAGATTGCAACCGGTATTCAGACAAGAAGTAACATCTTTCACTTGAACACTAGTAATAAGACATGTTTGATTGCTCATATTGATGAGAGTTGGCTATGACATAAGAGGTTGTGTCATGTTAATTTTGATTGTATTATTAAGATCAGTCCAGCTAAGGAAGTTGGAGATATACCTAAGATTATGAAGCCTCATAATCCGGTATGTAGGGAATGTCAATTGGGTAAGAAAGTTAGAAGTTATTTTAAGAGCATACATGATAAATCTAATGATGTACTTGATTTGATTCACATTGACTTATGTGGTCCAACAAGGACTAGAAGCTTTCAAGGTGATAGGTATTTCATGTTGATTATTGATGACTATTCTAGAATGATGTGGGTGACTTTTCTAAGGGAGAAATCTGAAGCTTTTGAGAAATTCAAGATCTTTAAAGTGAAGGTTAAAACAGAAACTAGATTGAAAATCAAATGTCTAAGATCAGATCATTGCGGTGAGTTCACTTCTCATGAATTTAACAGTTATTATGAGACAAATGGAATCAGGAGACAACTATCTACACCTAGGACTCCTTAGCAAAATGGAGTAGTTGAAAGAAAGAACAAAACCATTTTGGGTGTGGCTAGATCTATGATGATGGAAGCCAAATTGCCTCATATCTACTGGAGAGAACTAGTGAGTACAACAGTCTACACATTCAACAGAGTTCACATCAAAGGTGAAAGCGATAAGACCCCTTATGAACTATGGTTTGGACATACACCTACTGTTAAGTATTTCAGAATTTTTGGAAGTAAATTCTATATCAAAAGAGATGATTCAATTGGAAAGTTTGATCCTAGATGTGATGAAGGGATATTTCTTGGTTATTCAATTCAGAGCAAAGCATATAGATGTTATAACAAAAGATTGCAAAAATTTGTGGAGAGTGCTAATGTGAAAGTGGATGAACAATACGTAAATCATTCTATATCATATGACAGGGAACCGACAGTGGAAATGATCATAATTGAACCGACAATGCCTCAACCGGTACAGGAAGTTGAGACAGTTACACCAGCACAATCAAAAAATTCAACTGTGACTGATGATCAGAGCAGTGAACCTGAAAGTCAAAAGACACCAAGGTATGTAAGATTAAATCATTCTGAAAATCAAATTATTGGACTGTAGATCAACCCATCACCTTAGGATTGATCAACAAAAAGAGAGTGAACCAAATTCTTGAGGACTTGTTATTGATGTAGAATCTAGGATTCAATAATAAAGATGGGAACTTACTTACCATTAATTAAGTTTGCATATGATAACACTAACCATAAATGCACTTCTCATTTCTTCAATGGAGGTTCGTAAGAAAGTATTAAATGCTTAACAAATAAGAGGAAATGGTAGTTGTGGATCGAAATGAACTAGAAAAGATGAAAGACCAAACTTAGATTGATTAGCAATTGGGAAATGTAGTGAATTTTTAGAAAATTTATAAATGACAAAAAAATATGTCAAAATAGTCATGTATCAGAGAGAGTGTTTCTAATAAATTAGCCACTAACAAGCTTGATTAATTTTTTTCTTCCAAACTTGCATCTCACTTTGTGGAACCTTTTGAGATCCTAGAACCCTTTGGTGCAATAACTACTATATAGTTAGATATGAAAGCATCATATCTAGAAGTTACTTTGCTTGTCACCTATAGATTAACCTCGCCACTAACCCTAATTTGAATTTATGATTTATATAATTTCATGTATCGCTCTTCAAGAAACATGATGTTCATGAGTTCTATGTTCTTGAATAACATGCTTATCCAAAAATTGTTTTGGTTGTAAAAATATCAAGAGCATGCTTGAGATGCATCAATTCCATTGTGCAATAGTGAGATCTCCTAGTATAAGCTATAATAGGACTAGTATGTTGAATGAAGTGCAACATGAGTAGATGTAGCTAATACTTCGGTAATACCAAGCATCATGAGGACACAACCTATATGTGGGAGGTTGTCATGAAAACCCCCTATTTGAATGTTGGAATTGATATCGAGCTTCACAACTCCCAAGAATCACTTACAATAAAAACACCAATCATGTCTAGAGAGAAAAAGCTATGATTGCAGGCTATCCAACTTTGAGATTTGATCTAGAAAAACATTTGATATTGAAATGAATATGAATTAAACTAGATTAACTATATTACATTGTACACTAATGAATGCTTATAAAAGAAAAATGAAAACCCTAGATAAAGTAAAATGAGACCTAATTAATGATTTATTAATAAATTAGGCGATTGTCTGTTTTACTCCAACATTATATACCTATTATGAAATTTTATATTTGAAGTACAATTATGCTAGAATGATTATTATTATTGATATTTGGCATAACTTTCTAGTCTAATAAAATGATCATAATCATTATCTATAATGGTGTAGTCGCATATGCATATTATAATTTTTATGTTAAATAAGTTCATGTGTATGTTCATGTAATTTTTTTTTCAATGTAATCTTTAAGTTTCAATGTCTATAGGTCGCAGTTCATTTGATTTGTTTTGTTTAAAATGTTTAAAGCATATTTGTACAATGTTTCATCTTGTTTGTGGCATACATTGTATATGAACTTGTTTAAATTCAATTTGATGTATACATGCAGATTCACACACACACACACACACACATTCATACAATTCACATCACATCTAGATATGGCTTCTAGTGGTTCACAACATTTTTTTTCTAAGCAAAGTGTGCATCCTGATCCTCAGCAGACCTCGCGTAGCTCTGAGACTCCTAAGAGTACTTCTGAGAATTCAGAGACTACTCGTACTCTAACTATTTTGAGAATGCAGTCCTCTCTAGCATAGTTACAACGAACTTTAAATAACACTCCTATGTTGGCCAATAGGGATAAATTAGAATGTATTAGAGATGAGTTAATGCGTATGATTGATCTTTCTCAATCATACAACCCATATGATGACCCTCACATTGATCATTTTTATAGGAATTTATCTCACACTGTCTATGACATGGTTAAATGGAAAACAATAGATAGAGATGTTTCTGTAGTGAATGTGAAATCCATGTTCCCATTTTACATGGAAATGGTTGTGGTTAGACGTTATCGGGTCACTAGATGTGAGGATTCTATTATCGCACAATTCATATATCCTAGATGGTTGGCAACACATCATAGGTGGTCGAAAAGGATGAGCTGCCACAATATTTCTGCAAACAACTATATGTAAAGTTTCATCTAGGATATGATGTCGATTACACAGACTTTCCACGACATGTTGGGTAGGATAGGGGCAGATTTGCATACAGATTTAGACACCATGATACACAATCCCCTAGTAAGAGGGCAATGGTGGGTCAGAACCTTTCGATTTTTCTAAAAGGTTTAGATTTGGTCACAGGTGGTGTTGGTGATATGGCAGCTGAGGAGGCACCTGTTGATATGTATTCTAGCATTGCCAACATTGCTACTCAGGTTGATGAGATGACTTATGATCACATGGGGAGATATATGTTGTGTTCTTGTACTGCCCCTATTAGATTCTAACATTCTTTATCCTTGGCTTCTAGCTCTAATTCTAAATCTTTGCACCTGCACTTCTTGATATGCAAATCTGATTTTGATTCTACACTCACCCTTTTTACATCATTCACTTGTGCTTTCAGATTAGCAATGCTTAGCTCTGACTCTTGAAGACCTTTGATCAACCGGTCTTGTTCCACAATGACAACATTCTTTAACATCTTATATTCTTTTATTACTCTGCTAAGTTGTTCAAGTGCACTTACAAGCTCTCCTTCAAGATCAACTTCAGTTTCAACTTCCTCTTCATCTTCACCATCACTGCCAAACACATCTTGCTAGTTGGATTGATATGCGTTATCCCTTTTTTATGTGTGCATCTCACTTTTTGTCTCTTGAGCTATGAAGAGATGGGTTTCTTCTTCTTCATTGTTGTAGCAGTTGACTAATCTATCAATATCATATGTATCTTCATGTGTTCCATTTCTCTTCTTACTCTCACAAACTAGTTCAGTAGTGCTAGGTTCATTTCCATAGAGATTCTTCAGTCTATCCCACAAACTCTTTGCAAATTTGCATTGGACTGAGTTTCTCCATCTTACCTATTAGATTCTGACATTCTTTATCCTTGGCCTCTAGCTCTAATTCTAAATCTTTGCACGTGCACTTCTTGATATGCAAATCTGATTTTGAATCTACAGTCACCCTTTTTGCATCATTCACTTGTTCTTTCAGATTAGCAATGGTTAGCTTTGACTCTTGAAGACCTTTGATCAACAGGTCTTGTTCTACAATGGCAGCATTCTTGAACATCTTATATTCTTTTCTTACTCTGCTAAGTTCCTCAAGTACACTTAAAATCTCTCCTTCAAGATCAACTTCCTCTTCATCTTCACCATCACTGCCAAACACATCTTATCGGTTGGATTGATCTGTGTTATCCCTTTTTGATGTGTGCATCTCACTTCCTGTCTCCTGAGCCATGAAGAGATGGGTTCCTTCTTCATCATTGTTGCAAGAGCTGATTGATCTATCAATATCATTTGTATCTTTATGTGTTCCATTTCTCTTCTTTCTCTCACAAATCGGTTCAGTAGTGCTAGGTTCATTTCCATAGAGCTTCTTCAGTCTATCCCATAAACTCTTTGCAGATTTACATTGGATTGAGTTTCTCTATCTCACCTATTAGATTCTAACATTCTTTATCCTTGGCCTCTAGCTCTGATTCTAAATCTTTGCACCTGCACTTCTTGATATGAAAATCTGATTTTGATTCTACACTCACCCTTTTTGCATCATTCACTTGTGCTTTCAAATTAGCAATGGTTAGCTCTATCTCTTGAAGACCTTTGATCAACCGGTCTTGTTCCACAATGGCAACATTCTTGAACATCTTATATTATTTTCTTACTTTACCAATTTCCTCAAGTGCACTTACAAGCTCTCCTTCAAGATCAACTTCAATTTCAACTTCCTCTTCATCTTCACCATCACTGCCAAACACATCTTGCCAATAGGATTGATTTGTGTTATCCCTTTTTGATGTGTGCATCTCACTTTCTGTCTCTTGAGCCATGAAGAGATGGGTTTCTTCTTCATCATTGCTACAACAACTGCCTGATCTATCAATATCATATGTATCTTCATGTGTTCCATTTCTCTTATTTCTCTCACAAACGGGTTCAATAGTGCTAGGTTCATTTCCATAGAGCTTCTTCAATCTATCCCACAAACTCTTTGTAGATTTGCATTGGGTTGAGTTTATCCATCTCACCTATTAGATTTAGAAATTATTTATCCTTGGCCTCTAGCTCCGATTCTAAATCTTTGCACCTACACTTCTTGATATGCAAATCTGATTTTGATTCTACACTCACCCTTTTTGCATCATTCACTTGTGCTTTCAGATTAGCAATGGTTAGCTCTAACTCTTGAAGACCTTTGATCAACTGGTCTTGTTCCACAATGGCAGCATTCTTGAACATCTTATATTCTTTTCTTACTCTGCTAAGTTCCTCAAGTGCACTTACAAGCTCTCCTTCAAGATCAACTTTAGTTTCAACTTCCTCTTTATCTTCACAATCACTACCAAACACATCTTGCCGATAGGATTGATCCGTTTTATCCCTTTTTGATGTGTGCATCTCACTTTCTATCTCTTGAGCCATGAAGAGATGGGTTTCTTCTTCATCATTGCTGCAACAACTGACTCATCTATCAATATCATCTATATCTTCATGTGTTCCATTTCTCTTCTTTCTCTCACAAACCGGTTCAGCAGTGATATGTGTGATAATTTGCCAAGATCTAGAGGAAATGGAAAGCATAAATAAGAGAGAACAAAATAGATTATAGGAATAAACTGTATTATATTAAGATGAAAATACTGATCAACTGGATCATCAAGCATTGTTACATACAATGAATATGAGCCTGCATATATAGGCAAGGCTATATGGATATGTGAGCATACAAACATGACATGTGGCTCAATAAGAAACAAGGGTAGGTAGGAAATAGGTGTGGGTGGGTAGGAGAAACAATAAAATATTCCACATGAGGTGGATCACCCACCGAAGGTGGAATTATCACTCCATAATAAGTGGATATGATAAAGTAGTAACAAGATCAACACCATAAAAGGTGGAATTTCTCCTACACACACTATCCCAATGTGGCACAAACACCCAAGTGTCTTATACCCAAACTACTATGAAATGCATTTCCTAAGTAAACTTAAGTATAGTGTAATAATATACATGATGAATAATTGTTTACACCAACAATAGGTTCATTTCCATAGAGCTTATTCAATCTATCCCACAAACTCTTTGTAGATTTGCATTTATCCGCCTTTGAAGAAACAACATCAGAAAGCCCACTGAGTATAGCCTTCATTGCTCAGCATTGAACTTGTACCTTCTTTTTGATGAATCAATGATGAACAGTTAGTACCAAACCGGTGCTGAGAGGGGGGGGGTGAATCAGTACTGGGAAAAACAATTTTCCTTGAAACGGTTAGACTAAGAACCCTGCCCTTTGACTGGCAAGTGATAACACTGGTCTAAACTAGATTACTACCGGTTAGGCACAGTGAAAGACATAAACTGGTAACTCATCTTTCCACACAATGTAACATCTTATTTCCACTTCACCCATATGCATACACTAGTAATACTTTAACAGAAATGTAAAGACTTACAGGTTCAACATGCTTTACCGCCTAATCAGAGAATAACAAAGCATCATATGAAAAGCATCACACATAACACACATATTTTTCACGTGGAAACCCAGCTGGGGAAAACCACGGTGGGGATGAATACCCACAAGCTACTCTTTGAACCCTTTTGAAGTCCGCTCTATTAGGAGCCTAGTCCGGTTAAAGACTTTACAATAGGTTCTGTTAGGAACCGATCCTACTAGGGATCACCTAGTTAAGGGATGGCTAACATACCCAGTTAAAGGTTACCTTGTTAGAGGATTTCTAGAACTCAATGATTTTGAGTCACCCTATTAAAGGATTTACAGCAAGCCAGTTAAAGCTACCCTGTTAAGGGATTTTCCAACTGTTGAAGTGGTTAGAGGTCAACAGGTATTACAATGATCTAGTAACAACACTCAATGCCAATGCAGATCCACTTCAGTTCCTTCCTTCTGCACTCACAATTTGCAGGTATCTATTCTCATAGCTGGTTTGGCAAGAATCATGTATCTTTGCACTTAGATACACACACAACATTTGCCAACAACCTCAATCATGAAAAACAACATCAACCTTATAGGTAACAGATAGGTCGGTAGCATAAACCCTAAATCCTAAACATTTAGGTTGAGAAATTCAGTCGGTTCAATCCTGAACATTGAACACTTTGCTTTGAATACAACGGTCTTGAACAGATCTCAAGACATTCTCCATCGTTCGTTCTTCACCGCATCATGAAGGAAATAACCCATCACGTGTTCTCCACCATTTGCAGAGACTTCACACATTCCCGAGGTAGATAGAATCAATCTCCTTCATGCAAGATCCTTCACACGCACAGGGCTAACATGGCAACACAATCTATTCTTCATTACAATGCTAGCACATCAAACAATGTCATCGGTTGAATCACATAGGCATAGAACACTTCAACCAGAAACCCTGAAGCTAAGACTACCAACCGGTAGTCATACCATATGAAACCTTGATACAAAAGATTCCATGTATAGGTTCACATTCCAACATAACGGTTCACTTGGACAAACATACCACTTCACTTGTTCACATATACCGGTTCACATTTTCACATATACCGGTTCACATGCAAGTGCTTACTTCAATATACCAGTTCACTCTTCATCATATTAACATCAATGACAACATACAATATCATCATGTCAACATACTCTGCACATATGCCAACAATCTCCCCCTTTGGCATTGATGGCAATATACAAAGATATCTCTGAGCTTTACATCTTCTCCCCCAATACTGCAGATATCTTCTCTGCTTCACATCTTCTCCCCCTTTGACAACAATGCCAAAGTGAAGGAATAACCATCTATGTTCTATTATGTTGCTCCCCCTAAGGAGTAGCATCCTTCAACATACCAATCATGAGAAAAATATATCAATGTAAGTCCTGACTGATGTGGAGCACACACCTTTAGTTCACCTCTTGAAGGGGAAACACCCCTAATTCACCTCTCAAATAGGTAAAGGTAGCCTTCGGTAGAGGCTTGGTGAACATGTCTGCTAACTTCTCCTTACTGGAAACATGTTCCAGTACAACTTCGTTGTTCTGAACCTTTTCCCTTAAGAAATGATATTTAAGCTCAAAGTGCTTGGTTCTAGAATGTAAAACCGGATTCTTGGAGATGTTAATCGCACTTGTGTTGTCACAAAATATACTTACCAGTTCAGATACGGGAACTTTGAAGCCATTTAATACATGCTTCATCCAAATTGTCTAGGTGCAGTTCATAAATGCTGCAACATACTCCGCTTCTATTGTAGACTGAGGGATACAACTATGTTTCTTACTCATCCATAAGACTAGTCTACCACCAAGAAAGAATGCACCACCAGTTGTGCTCTTCTGGTTATCCACATTACCAGCCCAGTTAGCATTTGTAAACACTTTCAGGTTGAAATCATTACTGTATGGATACCATAATCCATAGTCAATAGTTCCCTTCAGATATCTCAGAATCCTCTTGACTGCTACCAAGTAGGATTCTCTTGGGATTTTTTGGAACTGTCCAGTAATGCCCACTGCATGTGCAATGTCCGGTTTGCTATGTACTACATAGTGCAATTTACCAATCATTGATCGATATTCCTTCTCATTTACCAACCCTGAGTCATCCTCTTTGGATAATTTACAACCGATCACCATCAGTGTACCAACCGGTTTGCTATCTTCCATGCCAAAGGTCTTCAACACCTCTTTGACATATTTGGACTGAGTGATAAAGATTCTATCTTTCATTTGTTGAATATGTAGTCCAATGAAGAACTTAATCTCCCCTATAAGTGACATCTCAAACTCTTTTTTCATCTCATCTGCAAAATCATGATTCATCTTGTCATCTCCTCCAAAGATTATGTCGTCAACAAATACCTCATAGATAAGAATCTGATCTCCTTCTGACTTCAGGTAGATATTACTATCCTCACTTGTTCTCTCAAATCCAATCTTCACAAGATGGGAGTGCAAGCGTTCATACCATGCTCTATGTGCCTTCTTTAGTCCATACAAGACCTTATGTAGCCTACACACCATGTCACTGTCTTCTGATAGGGAAAACCCATCTAGTTACTCTATATACACCTCCTCTTCTAGTATTCCATTCAGGAATGTAGACTTTACATCCATTTGATATACCTTGAATCCTTTGAATGCTACATATGCAAGAAGCATACGAACTCCTTCCAATCTGGCTACTGGAGCAAAGGTTTCTCCATAGTCTTCTCCTTCTTCTTAGGCATATCCTTTACACACCAATTTGGATTTGTTTCTAGCCAATGAGCCATCTTCATTCAACTTATTTCTGAAAACCCATTTGGTGCCAATGACATTTTTATGCTCCGGTCTGGGTACCAAAGACCATGTACCATTATTTTCTATCTAGTCAAGTTCCTCTTCCATTGCCTTGATCCAATCTTCATCTTTATGTGCCTCAATGAATGTTTTAGGCTCAAATTCAGAGATCATGCAAGAGTTTTCTCTGAACTTTCTTCTTGTAAGAATTCCTACATCCTTGTATCCTATGATCTGCTTTGGATCATGATTCAACTTTACATACCTAGGAATGATCTTAGTTGTTTCCTCTTTCTTTTCTTCTTCATCCTCATCTTCATCAGCATCAACATCCATCGATGTAGGAGCACTGTTACTGGTGCTTGGCTGTTTTGCAACCGATTCCTAGAAGGTTACTATAGGTTCATCTCCTGCTTGCTCACTGTCGGTTTCCTCAGAGGTTTCATTGACTCTAACATTGATGCTTTCAACAATTCTTTGAGTCCTATTGTTGAAGCATTTGAGAGCTTTTCTCTTTGTGGAATATCCTAGGAATATTCTCTCATCACATTTAGCATCAAACTTGCTCTGATGTTCACTCCTCTTGATATAACATCTACTACCAAACACTTTGAAGTAGCTTACCATTGGTGCCTTACCGGTCCAATACTCATAAGGTGTTTTGTCCTTACCCTTTTTGATGATTACTCAATTCATTGTGTAGACTACAGTGCTCACCACTTCTCTCCAAAAGGTGTGAGCAACCTTTCCTTAGATCAACATAGTTCTAGTTGCTTCAACCACAATCTAGTTGTTTCTCTCTACTAGGCCATTCTGTTGTGGAGTCCGGGGGGGCAGACAGTTGCCTCTTGATGCCATTCTCTTCACAATATTTGTTGAATTCACTAGAAGTGAATTCTCCTCCTTGATCAGTTCTTAAGCACTTAATCCTCTTACCGCTTTCTTTTTCTACAAGTGCTCTGAAGGCTTTGAACTTTCCAAAAGCTTCAAATTTGTCCTTCAAGAATGTGACCTACATCATTCTTGAGCAATCATCAGTAAGAATCATAAAATACCTATCTCCCTGCACACTCCTAGTTTTCATAGGACCACACAAATCAGTATGCACAAGATCAAGTAAATTGTTTGCAGTAAAAGGTTTACCTTTGAAGGTTGAGGAAGACATTTTCCCCAGTTGACACTCTCTGAACAAAGGATTTTCCGGTTTGCTCAGCATAGGCAATCCTCTAACTACCTTGATCTTACTGGCCTTCACAATATTGTCAAAGTTTACATGGCAGAGTCTCCTATGCCATATCCAGCTATCCTCAAACTTAGCCATAAGACATGTACTGACATTAGCATTTAGCTGAAATAGGTTACCTTTGGTCTGCATACCGATAGCCATTAGTTCACCATTCTTTCCTTTGATTTTGCACACTCCATTTCTGAATTCCAGAGTGAGTCCATTATCATTTAGTAGAGCAACACTCAAAAGGTTGTATCTGAGACCTTCTACCCAATACACATTGTCAGCACTGTTTCTTCCATTTAGAGAGATGGACCCTCTGCCTTTTACCATACATGGTGCATCATTACCAAAATGAACCACACCACCATCATACTCTTCTAGGGATAGAAACTTACTTCGGTCACCAGTCATATGGTGAGAACAACCACTATCAATAATCCACTCGTTGGAATTATCAAAGTGGGAGACAAGGGCCTTCTTGTCTGACACATCTTCCTTGACTACTACAAACACAATATCTTCATTTTCTTCATCTTCTGATTCCTCATCAATGACACCTTCATCAACTGCTACAAAACAGTTTCTCCAATTTCCTCCTTTGAACTTCTTGAACCTCTCTGGTTTATCCTTGTTGTCACCATTAGGGCAGTTTAAAACAATGTGTCCTATTCAGTTACAAGAAAAGCATTTCAAAGGAAGCTTACCTCTGTATTTACTAGTTCCCTTGGGAAGTCTCTTGGCAAGAAGAGCTTCAAAATCCATCAGGATCTCCTCATCATCCATTTCTCTACTTTTTCTTGGTTCACCATTGGTACTAGCTTCTTTGCCTTTTCTAGATGGTGTAGTAGATGCTCTAAAGGCTGATTTAGTCTTCTGAATACTACCATCATAATTATTTAGCTCATAAGTTGTTAACTTTGCAATGATGGAGTCCAGGGATACCTTTGTCTTGTCTATAGACCTCAGCTCTTGAAGAGCAACAACCCTTATTGCATATACTGGTAATAAGGATCTCAAAACTTTGCTAACAACAGTGGAATCTTCCATTTTACCACCTGCACTCTTGATATCTCCAACAACAGTTTTGATTCTTATTCCACATTATTGAATGGTCTCTCCTTCAACCATCCACATGTCTTCAAACTTTCCCCTAAGGCTTTCTTACTTAGCTTGTTTCACATGCTCATCACCGCCATAGATATTCTCAAGGGCATCCCATACTTCTTTGGGATTCTCTGTCCTGAACATCGATAAACTCAATGTCAGATAAACTGCTAATTAGGGCTTCCATGACTTGCCCATTCTCCTAAATCTCTCTTTTTTAATCATCGGTGAGAGTACCGGTAGGGATAACATAAGCATTCTCAACATAGCTCCAATGTTGAGCACCCATGCTTCTGATGTATATCTTCATTCTGTCCTTCCATATTTTAAAGTTGTCTTTGTTGAACTTTGGACCTTCCCGCTTCATCATTAGAGTAAGATCTTTACCTCAAGCGGTTAAGCTTACAACACAGAGGACCTAGAGGATGCTCTGATACCAATTGATGAATCAATGATGAACAGCTAGTACCAAATTGGTACTAAGAGGGGGGGGGGGGGTGAATCAGTATTGGGAAAAACAGTTTTCCTTGAACCGGTTAGACTAAGAACCCTGCCCTTTGACTGGCAAGCAATAACACTGGTCTAAACCAGATTACTACCGGTTAGGCACAATGAAAGACATAAACCGGTAACTCAGCTTTCCACACAATCTAACATCTTATTTTCACTTCACCCATATGCATACACTAGTAATACTTTAACAGAAATGTAAAGACTTACAGGTTCAACATGCTTTACCGCCTAATCAGAGAATAAAAAAGCATCATATGAAAAACATCACACATAACACACATATTTTTCACGTGGAAACCCAATTGGGAAAAACCACGATGGGGATGAATACCCACAAGATGCTCTTTGAACCCTTTTGAAGTCCGCTCTGTTAGGAGCCTAGTCCGGTTAAAGACTTTACAATAGGTTCTGTTAGGAACCAATCCTGCTAGGGATCACCCGGTTAAGGGATGGCTAACATACCCGGTTAAGGGTTAAACCCGGTTAAAGGTTACCTTGTTAGAGGATTTATAGAACTCAATGATTTTGAGTCACCCTGTTAAAGGATTTATAGCAAGCCGGTTAAAGCTACCCTATTACGGGATTTTCCAACTGTTGAAGTGGTTAGAGGTCAATAGGTATTACAATGATCTAGAAACAACACTCAATGCCAATGCAGATCCACTTCAGTTCCTTCCTTCTGCATTCACACTCTGTAGGTATCTATTCTCATATCTGGTCTGGCAAGAATCACGTATCTTTGCACTTAGATACACACACAATATTTGCCAACAACCTCAATCATGAAAAGCAACATCGACCTTATAGGAAACAAATAGGTTGGTAGCATAAACCCTAAACCCTAAACATTTAGGTTGAGCAATTCAGTCGGTTCAATCCTGACCATTGAACACTTTGCTTTGAATACAACGGTATTGAACAGATCTCAAGACGTTCTCCATCGTCCGTTCTTCACTGCATCTTGGAGGCAATAACCCATCATGCATTCTCCACCGTTTGCAGAGACTTCGCACATTCCCGAGGTAGATAGGATCAATCTCCTTCATGCAAGATCCTTCATGCACACAGGGCTAACGTGGCAACACAATCTGTTCTTCATTACAATGCTAGCACATCACACAATGTCGTCGGTTGAATCACATAGGCATAGAACACTTCAACCAAAAACCCTGAAGCTAAGACTACCAACCGGTAGTCATACCATATGAAACCTTGATACAAAACATTCCATATACCGGTTCACATTCCAACATACCGGTTCACTTGGACAAACATACCATTTCACTTGTTCACGTATACCTGTTCACATTTTCACATATACCGGTTCACATGCAAGTGCTTACTTCAATATACCGGTTCACTCTTCATCATATTGACATCAATGACAACATACAATATCATCATGTCAACATACTCTGCACATATGCCAACACTTTTTTCTTCAGGATTGGTTGGAGGACATGCAGGGACAAAGTATCCATTCTTGACAAACATCCAAACATCATAACCTAAAGAGGAGAGGTAGAATTCCATTCTACAACTTCAATTAGAATAGTTTGAACCATCAAACACTAGAGTAGGGATTGACTCAAATTTAACCATTGTGTTCACACACCAGAATCTACCCAAGCTGGAGAAAGCTTATCTAACCAAGAACCTAGGCTTTGATACTAATTGTAGAACACAAGATACCACTGAGAGGGGGGGTGAATCAGTGGTTTTCAATTTTCTTAACCTTTTAATCCTAAATATGTGTACCGGTTAGAATTTCAAACACTAAGTGAATATACCAGTGAGATAGGGGAAGAGATCAGAATGCAAGCACACCCAATGACACATCACTCAACACCGGATATATGAGGAATACCCAATGTGGGAAAAACCTCAATGAGAAATGTTGCTGGAGTCTACTGCTCCAATCCAGCCTCACAATAAAATAACATTATTACAATATTTAGGGAACCAACCTAAGGAGCACCAACCCCTACTGATTTAGGGCACCAATCCCTAACTATTTATGGGCACCAACCCCTACACTGAGCACCAACTCAGTGATATACAATGAAATAAAAACTTATTACAATGAAAGCACCTTGTTACAAATGCGTTTTGTAACACCTACTCAACTTCTCTCTACCAGTTCAACTCTCCTCTCCCAATTCAACCCTTCTCTGCTGGATCTCAGTCCTCTCTGTCTGATTTCTCTTCTACTTTGATTTTACCTTGCTGGATCTCTACTCACACTCTCTTTTCTTTCCTTCACTTTCTGCTACTACCTTACCGGTTCATCCACTGCTAATTAGATGAATTGTCAGACTGTGTAATGGCTTACCGGTTACTCTGTGCCTTACTGGTTAAACCCCTCTCTTACACTCAAATTGATCACTCTTCTGCTTTTCAACAATCACCCTCTCTTCTTCGTCCTCAATCAACAACTTATCGTTTACTCTGTTTCTTGCCAGTTAAACAACTCTTACCAGTTGAATCCCTCTTACCGGTTCTTCTATCAACATTCAGTCACTATGATCTTCTGCAGATTACACTTTAACTGATTCTTCTCACACCCTCATGCTCTGTTCTCTTACATCTGACATCATCAACTTTGATCTTTTATCTACACATTTATACTTGTGCATTCCTGCCAAAACAACAAATCAAACATAGTGTGCCTAGGGTTTACTTCACTGACCCAATCTGTAGCAGATCAAATCGGATCTCATCTCCAAGATTCACAACCCACATCTGAACAAACAATATTGCCATAATTTATTTTTCCAAAAGACATTTACTATCTTTAGCAAACCACAACCTATTTGTCGGCCTTGCTCTCGTTGTTTCTTACTCCAAATCAGATCTACAACCTGATGTCCTGCTTCGATCATGATGTCAAGGAATCAGATCTTTGTCCTTCGATCTGCTTTGAGCCACAAAACTCTGAAACTCATCTATGATTTTTGCATCAACATTTAATGCAGACTTAGTCAACAACAACCTCACCAACACACCATTCATCTGCCATTACACGTTTGCCACCTGGAGACCACGTGTCATCTTTGTCGGCATCCACCTTAGTTCACTGTGTCGGTTCAGGATGATGCACCGACTAAAAACACACTACCTGTTCATCTACCCTATTGGTTATACAACAACCGGTTAACCTTCGTGCCATTGCTCTTCTCTGTTCTACCGGTTAGGTCATAATGCCTTTTCACTGCAAATGACCCAATGCCAAACTCTATATTCTACTTGTCCCTAGCATGCTTATCGATGGACATGTTTACCAGTTGATACAACACCTACTTGCTTACTGGACCTACATTCATTCTTCTCCACAGAGTACATATCAATCAATTATTAGTGTGCTCTCTAGTTCACCAAACTTGATGCAGTTTCAATCACAGACTCATGCTAATGCTATGAACATATATTATGAACCGCAACACTTGAATCTTCTTCGATCGTCCATACCAATTGCTTGAACACGACTCTATTCCTGTTTACCGATTGGCAGTACTCATACTTGCATACCGGTAACACTCATGAGAACACCCTGCCAACATTCTTCATCTGTCACCAACTGTTGTAACACCAATCTCCATCTGCATCCTAGTATAACTCCATGTCTACAATGCTAAACTTTTCCTTTTTCTTCATTAGCCCAGACATCATCTCAACCGGTTTTGCCAAAGTGACAAACTCATCACTTCTTATCCTTCCTTTTCTG
Source organism: Cryptomeria japonica (assembly GCF_030272615.1). Lineage (NCBI taxonomy): Eukaryota > Viridiplantae > Streptophyta > Pinopsida > Cupressales > Cupressaceae > Cryptomeria > Cryptomeria japonica. Next base: position 424,898,946 of record NC_081411.1, on the reverse strand, counting down.
TCCCGGTATCTCATCTTGCCTTCTCTTGTTGATCCGATGCAAATCTTTGGTTTCATATACCATAGGCTTCTTCATGTTTTGCTTTGGTCATTCGGTATAAGCCTTCAACCCCCTGCCTTTAACTTCTTTGACTGTCTTATCCAGAGGGTTATGATATTGCCACCAACCTGTAGGAGTAGATAGGCAGTTGCACTCAATTTGCCAACATCCGGTGGGAGTGGATCTTTGTTGCTCATTCTGCTTCTTGCATTGCACTAATATGACCTTTTTTGAAATTGAGCAGATACATCATCAACTAGACATGTGACCCGGTAGACATCCCATATGCCTTCCTTGCTATCTTGAGGTAGCACAATTTCTGTCAGTCTTCTTTTCAATTGGTGACAACATCTTCATCTGGTGGGAGTCCTGCCGAATGTCATCAATCAAACTACATACCGGTTGCTTGCCCTTGCAAGTTTTTGGTGTCTAAACTATATATATATTAGACACACACACACATACATATATATATTATCAATGGACTTTTTACTCATCATTTTTTTGGTTTCTTTGAAATTAATAATTGGAAGTTGAAATGACAAAAAATGAATGGTTATTTGAATAATGACCACTATTGATACTCTTCCCTTGTCTAATTTTAAAATAACAATGATTAACCAATATGTTTTTAAATTTTAAATAAGTAATATTTAAGATCGAATGCACGTCATTAAAAATATTCACTCATTCATCCAATATGCTCGATGGACAATACAACTGAAGTACGTGGAGGCGGAGGCAACTGAATCCCCAAAAATCATCTCACACATATATAACAGAATAAACTTTGACAGTTTGAATTTACAAAAGCATTCTTTACACAGAAATCTAAGTAATCAATCTGATTTATTTCTTTACACGTTTCCCTAAGTAAATTTATCCTTTCAAACCTGTACTGTACCGCAGCCTATCACGATAATGGAGTGTAAGCCTGTGTTGGCATTAATAAAGAATTCTGTTAATTTTCGTGCCCTAGTGGCATCGATATTTGTGGGCGGCGCGTGCTCAGAACAGGAGTATTGAGAATCGAACCTGCGACCACGCAAAAGCGCTAATTTCAAAACAAAGAATATAAATTCCTTACCAGTTACCTACTTAGCTCCCCTGAGATAAGCCCTTGTTTTGTCTTGTTTCTTTACAAAGTGGACTTGTACTTGTGCCTTTTCGCAGTGGACTGTGGGAACTGTTGAACAGAAAAAACATATATAGTATCCAAAGTACAGTTGCCCTGTGAACTGACGGAAACGGAAATTAATGTCACACGCCCAATCAAATCGAAATGCGAGGCCGATTCCAGTTAACTCACGGAAATTTGAGTGCTTCTTTAATGATATGTTGGCGTTATTGTAAACTATGAGAGATTTCAGGCTCGTACAGAGTTTTTGCAGGCAGGAATCACTTCACGGATTTGGCATTTGTCGATAAATTAGCACATAAATTAAAAGCTTCCTGTCAGTGGTCCTTCCGAATATTTATATTGGCTTTTTGGGATTCTGTATGAATGCTACATTTTTCATCTGAGAATACGAACCATATAATTTTAAGGTTTTTTTTGGTATATGTTAATATAATGAATTTAGATTGATAATGATATTTAATATTTATATTATTATGTTTTGTAATAATTATTGAAAGAAGGGGAAAATGCTAGTTCAAAAAAGTGGTAAGGTTATGTTAAGGTTTTGGGCGGCCATGCTTGTTGTTGATTAAGTTGGCTCTTGGGGATTAGTCTTGTCCTAACTTGCCCCCTCCTTAAAAAAAAAATTGAATTTGAATATAAAGTGTTTTTTAATTAAAAATAAGTGCTATAATTGCTTTGTTAGAGTTGTTAGCATGTGACAAGGGAACGTGTTATCTTAAGCCAAACCTACATAAAAGTGTATGAATGATGGATAACAATTTCACCTTTAGTCATGCATACAATTCTAGAATGTTTGTGTAAACCTAGATTTCTTTTAATGTGTCAAATTGAAATGTAGAAATATGAATTATTCTTTTAAGTTACTGAAAAAGTCTCTATGTTAAAACGATGCAATTGATGACACAATATTTATATTTAATCATCTTTAAATAAGATAAAAATTGAAAAAATCAATTAAATCTAGATTCCATAACTACAAAAACATCTAAAAGCAATTAAATCATAATTTAATATATATAAATAAATAAATATATAAACAAATAATATAAAAAAAAAATTGAACACATTTTTCAATATATTTATTTATCAAAATACCTCAACATCACATATGATTACTCTCCCACCCTACATTTTTTGGTTGCCCCTAAACGTAGGATAAAAAGTACTATTTAAGAAAAGTCCAAATAGTTCATTTCCTTGAATGGAGCAGAGTACTACATCTTTATCATAAGATATCAATCAATATGCAGCCATGAGTGCATTCTTTTGGCCAAAGAATAATACAATCGTACCATTTCAACAACATACAAATAAAGGTCTCCTCAATTTGCCCAAAGAATATTACAACCGTACCATCTCCACATTAAGAAGGTTAGATGAAAAAAGTAGACAATGAAAGCTAAAATAATTGGTTTTTTAATAGTAGGAATTATTTAAATTTGAACAAAGTTTATGGGATAATGGATTAAATAGGATATTTTAGTAAAGTTTTATAAATTTTAAAATATATAACGTGTAGAATTGCAAGTGTATGAAGATCATAGATGTAGAGTCATAAATAAATCTTTTAATCTAGTATTAGAAAAGGATTATTATCAAATAACTCAATGATATACATTTAGAATCATTTACATTATATTGTAAGAATAATCACTACATATTATATTGAGTAAAAAAAAATGATTTTGTATTAAACATCACATACGACGACCACTATGCCAAAGTAACTATGTTTCACATGCTAGCGAAGCATACTCCAATTTTTTAATAGAAATAGGCTACAATAATTAAAACAAAATGGGACATAATGTTTGTTATGTTAAAGGGGCCAATAAAAAACATTATAACAAGGCTCAAGTTCATAACTTAAAACTGACAACAAGCTATTGCAAGTCAACAAGGAAATATAACAAAACATAACTAAGGCTTATGGTGACTGTTAGGGTTTTTCATACGTAACCAAAATGCAACACCAAATAGGGCTCAAAGACCTGGGAATTTTACAAGGTGCTACCATGATAAATGCTCTCACACATCTTATAATTATCATAGAATTTATAATAACTTACAACATTTACAACTATAAGAGAATGTGTCATAACTAACTAATAATATCATATTCTCTTACAACCTCTCATTACCCAACTTGGACGCCCACATTCCCCATGCAAAGATACTTCATGGCACTTTTCCAACCTGTAATAGAACCTGGTTCTTACATGTCATAACTTGTCATAGGAATCTATCGCTCATTGTAAGTTGTCATAAGCTCTTACAAATTGCTCAAGATGCTAACACATGATAAGGAATATCTACCACAAAGTGAGACAACTATCTTCTTATATCTCTCTTGTCACTTATGAGTATGATGGCAACTCACCATGCCATGTCACACAAGATGACAATATAAGATGTGCAAGAAAATGCAAAATAGGCATTAAATAAATATATTAGTTAATTGAATTAATGCTAGGAAATGTTAAGGTTGAGACACCTTAATTCCCAACAAGAAAACAATTTGTAATATGATGATAATAAACTAACCACTAGCTCATATATATATATATATATATATATATATCTGTGTGTGTGTGTGTGTCTATATATATATATATATATATATATATATATATATCTTATTTATGCCTCTGATCGACCAATGATGACTTAGATTTATAAATGCAACATCTATGATGATGTAATTAAATAAGAGTTAAGGTAACCACAATCCAATTACTTATAACCCTATGCACACTAGATGATTAAGGGCATAACATATTTCCATGTATTATGAAGAATAGCATTAAGACAAACATCACTTGATTTGATTTCTCAATGAAATATGATAATGAGATTCCATTATTAGTATCCTCTTTGAATCTATACTTTTGAGGAGGAAGATAAATTCTCATAACATTCTAAGAAAATATATTATAGTTCATAATGATGAAGAATGTGTGATTTCATCATTCAAAGGTAACAACAAAAGATGGTTGAAAAAAATATAAATTGATCATTGTTGTTTTGATCCCTAGTAGTAATTGAAGAGGACCTTGATATTTGGTGCACATTAGGGGTAGGGAGGGTGTAATAGAGAGGGGGATAGAGGAGAAGAGTGAATGGGAGAGGGTGTAAGTTGGCCAAAATAGCAAAGAGGAATAGGAGAATTTCTTTTCTTTTCTTAATCATTCTCCAACCTTTCATCGTGGTTGCATCTTTATAAGATAATGAGGCAATGATTGAGGATGGGCAATGGAGAAGATGAAGAGGGTGGAGATTTAGGTCACATAGGAGGCATTGAGGAAATCTTATGAAGAGGATATGATTGGAGAGAAGATTAGTTACAAGGGGTTAAAGAGGGAGAAGATTTTAGAAGTTAAGAGAGCCTAGTTTTTTTATAAGATAATTATATATCAGTTGTCCCTCTTTTCATGAATATAAACGTGCACTAGGCTTGTTTAAATAAACCATTGGTTGTTCCATTTCAAAACTAGGGAATGCCATTAATGGGCCCTTGGTCTACTAGTGAAGTTGAAAGGTTCTTAATGAGCCCACTAGGGATCAAGTCTTGTTGAGTGCAAGGCTTTGACATGTAAAAGGGATGAGGCCGAGATTGTGCCCTAGACGAATTTGTTGGAATGGATACCTCTCAGTCCTTGGCCCTTAGCCAAAGAGGTTCTCGTGCTCCCGTATCGAGTAGTAAAAAAAAATTTGTGGATGACCTCCATCATAAACTAGGGAATGCCAATTTAATATTCTTTAGCAAAGGTTGAGACAAGTCAACTTCTAAACAAACCTAGGGTGGACTCTTACGCTAGAAAACTTATTTGAACTATGTTTGCACCAAATTACTTTTTCAATTAAGCCACAATATGCCTCATAAAAGCTTGAAATGTCAAATTTATGTATGAGAGTCTATTCATACGATATAACATGAACAAAGACCTTTACAATGAAATTCAAAATTTCAAGCGTAGAGGTAACACATTTGTCCACATATAACCTATGTGCTATATTGAAATAGTAAACACATAGATAATACATTTGAACAAAAAAGATACACAACCTTTCTCCAAAACTCTTATAATCTCAATCTCTTAATTTTCATTTTCCTAATTCATTTTAACTCATTTATAAAAATCTAATTTTGTTAACGCTTTTCTATAAAAATAAAATGACCATTCAAGTTGACATTTAGCCATGACATCCAATATCATTAAGTAGTTAGAATTCCAAGGTTTCCCTTTGCCCATCATTTCTTTCTCTAAAAGAATAGCAGAAAACAATAAGATTTTTCTTAATTCCACTGAATCGGTCTATAAAATTGATATATGCATTTCATTATGACTATCCCCATATTTTTAAGAAAATCGACAAAAAATTAAGATAAATTTAGATATTGAGTCAATACCATATCCACATTATCTACATTCTATCAACTCATCTAATAAGTTCTTACATACCCTTACAATCAATTTCAGCACCATTATATCCTTAAAAGAGTAAAAATCTACTTACAAATGTGCCATAAAAGTTGGCATCATTATAAACTACACTACTTTTTATCACCTTTATACCAAAACTACTTGATTAAGAAAAGAATATAAAACATAAACTAAGATAAAATAAAATCATGCTTCAAAGCATCATGCATGGGTAAATCTCTTTATCATGCAATGATAGATGGATGAATGAATGAGTCATCCGTGACGCGTGTGAGTCATGCACATACAAGGTGGGTGGGGCCCATGGCTGACACGGATCACATGTGAACTTCCCTAATCGGGACAGCAAATTGGGAATGAGAGAAAATGCAAATGTATCGATGGCATTGGTTTGGAGTTAAAATATGGAAACACAATGATTAAAGTGGGGGAATACATTCCTTTCTCTAACTCACATTCCACAAACTTTCTCATCATTGCGTTGTGAGTCGTGACGCCCAAGTTTTGCTCCACTTCTTCCCAATATAGATAGATACTTATTGAAAGATAAAAGTAGTACACATTAATTATTAGTGATGAGTTAAAAAATTGTATAGAGAAGACAAATGACAATCTTCTTTGTAAAGTGGGGAAAATCTTTGGCAATATGGTCTTGAAGGTTCTCATATGTGAGGTGGGGTTGGCACACTAATCAAACAATCCTTCATATGTTCATTGTATTCGACTCTCTTTTTAAAGTTATAACTCATGCATGTATATAAGTTGTTAATTTTTTTAATAATTTATAAAGGAAAGGAAAATTGAGTTGTCATATAGTTCTTTTGTTAGGATTAAGAATAATTAAAAATAAATAATAATAATAATAATATTGTGGCATGTGAGGTGGGGGTAGGTGTACTATTTAGATAAATATTTGTATGAATGTTCTAAATCATCATGTATTTAAGTTATTTTTGTAGTGATGAAAAATGTATATTAGATATTTTTAGCATTTATTTTATTTAGGTAGGTTATCTTTAGTACAATGATTAATGTCTAGGTTGTTTTTTTTAAATAGAAAATTTGGTAATTTATATAAATTTAACTTGATTTTACCTACACATATCTTTAGAAATAGGTCTTCATCTTCAAATTAATTATTCAACTACTTGGTCAAATTCTTAGGTTTTGACAACATTCGCTTAATTTATAAACTTTCAAATTTGAACATAAAATTGGGACAAGCTAACTCCTCCTAATGAGTCTTGCTTGTTTACTTGATGCAAAATATATTAATGTGTGTGCTAGGGTGTTGTATAAAATGACACACACATGTCCAATCCATCTAAGCATCACTTAACATTATAATTTAGGCATAAAATCATTCATTGCATCATTTTCTCACATCAAAATCAACACTTAGAAATGAATTGGGGCATCTTGCATGGTTCCTTTTTATATCTTTGATCTTTGATTCAAACTATAATAAGATCTTAGAGGTCTGACAAAAAGGAGAAGATCCTCTCTTACAAAATCCCAAAAAGTACTTTTGAATATTGTTAATTGTTATTGTAGGTTTTGTTGGGTCCTAAAATTATTGCTCATGCTTCTAGAGGGATTTGTTGAACTCAAGGTGAGGGAGATGGAATCTATACACTCTTGAACAAAGAGAGAGAGATATACAACACATTAAAGCTTCTTAAAAGATATCCAAAAATACACTAAGAAGCCACATATTTATAGAGCTCAACACAAGCACAAAGTGCAACTCCAATGCCAAAGAGGTATGTGGTGCCATAAAAATCAACTTGCTAAACCCTTGACACGTTGCACATAGCAACTTCCAAAGCAACTAAGCATAACTCATCCATAATAGTCACCTTGCCATTTGCAACACCTACCTCACACCACTTGTCAAGAGTGAACTCCACCATAAATACCAATTGCCAAATAACAACTCTCCACGACTCTTCCATCAAAATAGTAATTGTCATAGTAAATAAAAGAAACCATCATAGTTCCAACATAGCAACCTATGACACTAATCCCCTCTTTTTAGGACTTCCAAAGTGGGTGTAATAAAATAAATAAATAAAATAAACATGTATGGATGCTAAGGTTGAGACACCTTAATCCCAATATTCTCCCACTTGTCGAAGACCTATCACGAGTAAAAACTATTATCAACTCAAGGCCCCAAGGCACATAGAACCAACACACCATCTGGACTTCTCAATTCTCATTAGCTTCATTAGTGCATCTGTGAAATTTGCCAAAGTATCAACTTTCTCCATCTTCACCTTTCCATCGTACACCATATCACGAACAAAATGAAACTACACAACAATATTCTTTGTTCTAGCATGAAAAGTATGAGTCTTCGTGCTAAACAAATAACACTCTTGCTATCACAACAAATAGTAATCTGGCCTGCATCAAAACTAACATTCGAACATAATCTCTTAAGCCAAATAACTTCCTTACACACATGAGTAGTTTCCATGTACTATGCTTCTATAGTGGACAATGTGACTGCAACCTTTTGCTTACTTATCCAACTTATAAAAAATTATTGTGAAAATATATCCGTTGGTGGATCTTCTATTGTCAATGTCACTTGTCCAATCTAAATTCACATATCCATGAAAGCAATTTGAATGTCAAGGTCTATAAGGATAACCATGAAAACACAAGGAATACTCAGAAGTACCCCTCAAATACCTGAACACTCTCTTAACTGCATCTCATTGCACCCTACCAGGTTTAGCCATATATCGACTAAGGACTCCCACTACTTGGGAAATGTCTGGCCTCATACAGTCCGTAACATACATCAAGATGCCAACACCATTCACATTTAAGGTACTCTAGAAATGTCCTCCATCTTAGTAGGAGATTTTGGAAAATCTTCCACAGATAGCTTCATCCCCCATAACATTGGAACAACTAACTGCCTGCAAGTTGACATGCTAAATATTTCCAACATAGAGCTAAGATACTTACTCTGGCTCATCCAAATCTTTCTACTAGCTCTATTTCTAATGATCTCAATACCAAAAATATATCTTGTTGCAACTCTATCTTTTATCTCAAACTGTATTGCTAATTGAGACTTCAAATCTGAAATTATTCTTCTATCATTACCAATAAACAGCATATCATCCACATATAGGACTATGATAAGAATGTGACCATTTTCAAATTTATAATACAAACAATGATCAGATTTAGATCCCAAAAATCCAAAAGAAAACACATACATGTCAAACTTTTGATACCACATGCTAGGAGACTGTTTTAGACCATACATAGATTTCTTCAACTTACAAACAAGTTTCTCTTTACCTTTTACAACAAAATGTTGTGGTTGTGACATTTAAATTTCCTCCTCCAAATCACCATGAAGGAACATTGTCTTCACATCCATTTTCTCAACTTTCAAGTCATAACCTATTATAAGTGACAATAAGAATCAAATGGATGTCAACTTAGCTACATGAGAGAATATTTCACCATAATCAATGTTGGCAACAACAATGAAGAAAAATGAGAGGGGGGGGAGGGGTGAATCAGTTTTCATCGAATCTACAAACTTAATCACAAATTCAGATCTAAAAAACTACAACAATAACAGAGATAAGCAAATTGAAAGCACAACACACAACATCAAGATTTTGACATGGAAAACTCGGTTAAGGGAAAAACCACGATGGGAACCTACCCACAGTAAGATGATACTCTGCAATAGTATGTGAAAATATTACAATGGGGAATGCACATGCATTCAGGCACACTGGCTAGAGTTCATTGCTCAAATACAATGACCCAGAAGGCTACAACCCTCAGGGAAGTCTCACTGACTTACAACAAGATTCATACTACAATCTGAAAAAAAATGAACTAAAAGAATAGCATCTCCAAATGCCTGATTATAGTTCCAGTTAAGCACAATTGTCTGCTCTGCCACACCAGTATCTTCTCAATCACAATGTCGAAGGATAAATCACTTGTTCACACATACACCACTCTCTGATAAGGCAAACACAACCTCTTTATCTAAAATTACATGAATATATCACCTATATATACAATTCATCAACCTTGGCAACAAGGTCGGCTAAACCCTCAACTCACAATTACAAAATTACATCACACCATACAAAGATCGACCACTAGACCAATATAATGATTTAGATGACATAAAATGTACCTAATTCAAATTCCCAAACACTCAACTCCACCATAAATTATGCCAAGATCAACTGCAACACGCTACACCACCAAAAATAAAGCATAACACGAAAATCATCACCGAATCATGAAAACCACCAATAACTTGCACATCGATCAATACGGATCATCGAGAAAAATATGACACAATTAGGAAACAACAAAAAACATGTTAGAATCATTAGTAATAACTACACCAACACCACTTATCAAATTTTCATTGATCAACATCTCAAAACTCAAGAACACAACCAATCACCAACTGTCACGAAGAAAGATAACTTGCAGAGCACCAAATCATGAACCATATGAAATGAAGATACACAAGACCATCCCAAACAATATCCCAAAAAATTAGCTCAAGATCTGATCACACCGGAATATATCGGAGGAAATATTGAACTCTACAAAGCACCAACACAACGAAACAAGACTACAAAACTGGATCATAAGATCTTCCCAATCTGCAATCACCAGAACAAATCATAGTAACATGTTAACATCAATGACAACAATATATCCTAGCAGAAACAATGTCCAAAAATATCCCCCTTTGGCATTGATGGCAACATATGAATATGAAAGAAAAAAAGAACATCAACAACAAGGATGGAGGGAACAACGCAAGCAGAGGGAAATTTGAATTCTAGAAATGGAGGGAACAATGAGGTTGGGTCCTCTGGTTCTACCGCCTCTGCAGATCAAGGACAAGTGATGGATGATGAGGATGGGAGACCAGATGGGGACCCACGACATCAGGACCCTCCTCCTGACCACAAAAAGATGAAAGATTCTCCAAAATCGGGTCCTGAGGGTGTGAAAGCTGACTTAGAAAAGACTACAAAGATGAAGGCTCTCAAACCCTGGAGTAGTCTTTTTGCAAATAAATCGACTGGAAAATCGTCCTTCCCCTTTGTGGAAGACATCTCTGATAGAAAAACGGGTAAATTAGCTATTGTTGTTCTAGATTTGGTTATTGATCATAGCATTTCTTTAATGGCCTTCTCTCTGGTGGGAAAGTTTGTTGGAGCACGACCCAATATTGAAGATGTTAGATCATTTGTTAAGAGAAAATGGAGGCTGAAAGGACAGGTTGATGTTTCAGCCCTCTTGAGGGGTTTTTTTATTTTTTCCTTTTCTTGTGGGGAAGATATGGAAGCAACATTAAGCGGTGGACCTTGGATGTTTGGTAAATCTTCCCTATCCATGAGAAAATGGTCTCCTAATATGGAACTCAACAATTCCTTCTTTGAATCTGCTCTGGTTTGGGTAAGGTTGCCAGGCTTGCCACTTGAATTTTGGGTTGAGGATGTTTTCTCAGGAATAGCGAACTCCTTTGGGGAGCTTGTTGCGATAGATCCAATGACTGCAGCTCAAAAGAGACTGGTTTATGCACGCATTTGTGTCAATATTTCATAGAAGATGGATCTTCCTAGCTCTATTGATATAAATTCCAAACTTGGTTTATGGGAATAGACAATAGAGTTTGAGTCCCTCCCCTTTGTGTGCTTTTCCTGTAAGAAAGCTGGACATTGGGCTAAGGCTTGCCCTAGCAACCCCAAAAAACCTATGAAGGTTAACAATCCCCATAAACAGGTATGGAAAGAAAAGAATAATATTAAGAAAGATAGTAGAGTGGAAGGAGGAAGTGGAACTCCTGGTAACATAAAAGACTTATCAGAAGGTGATAAAATGCTAACCCTCTTAAGGCTCCCCTTTTGAAGGAAGATAAAAAGAATGAAATCAGTGGATTTGAGATCAAAACAGTCAATATTTTTGAGGTCCTATAGACTCAGGAGGAAGAGAATGCAATTATTGAAGAGATTCTTGAAGAAGGTGAGATTGAGGATGCAACTGAAGCTCAACATGAAGCCCTTCAAGTTTCAGCAATAAAAAGAGATAAAGAGTGCCCAAATGATTTTGAAGGACATTAAATTAATTCTGGAAAGAAGAAAAAGTTTGGATCGCCTAAGGTTAATCTAAATGTGTTATTCCAGAATATTGGAGTTGACACATCCACTTCATCCCAAAAAAGAGGAGAACTATGGAATAACATGCAAGTTGATCCTAGAGATGAGAATGAGGAAGAAATAACAGGGAATGGAAAAAAGAAAAATAAGAAGGCAGGATGCCTTAATGGGGTGAAAACTAGGACCAGATCCAAGGCAGATATTGGTCTATCCAAATCTCTGTAGGGACGTAAAACCATGAAATGGCATAGGGACCAGGAGAGTAAGAAAAACATAGCTGATGAAAGGCAGCAAACTATACAGGAATCCTGCCTCCAGGTTTCCAAATGAAGGTAATCTCATGGAACATTCGAGGCCTAAACGGTCTCAATAAACAAGATATATTACGGAATCTCATTCGAGACCATAAGCCAGATATTATCCTTGTGTAGGAAACCAAAATGAGTAAGGAGAAAGTTGAGAATTTAAATTTCTTTAAAAATGGAGGGGTCTGTGGTAGTAGCTTGAATGGGGCCTCTAGTGGGGTGGCTATTTTTTGGAACAAGAAAACTATTTTAGGAGATATGATCGATGAAGATGGTAATATAATATCTATGAAAGTTAAAAGCATCTCTCAAGGAAAGGAATGGGTGGTCACAAATATCTATGCCCCTAATTCCAAATTTGCTAGGAGTAAATTTTGGGATAAAATCTAGCAGAAAAGAAGATCTTTCCCTAAGGACAGTTGGCTGTTGATGGGAGATTTCAATACTCCTTTGCAAGGAACTAAAAAATTTGGAGGAACTCAAGCCCAAATGGACAACAGATCTAATTTGATGGACTTCATCAATGTCAATCCTCTTATTGATACTGAACTCACTGGAGCTTCTTACACCTGGTCTAATCGCAGGGATGGAGAAGACCTCATTCAGGTAAGGCTTGACAGATCCCTTATTACTTATGATTGGATTCTTTCTCATAAATGCTCCTTGTCAATTGTCAATAGAATTGGCTTAGATCATTATCCCATTTCCTTTGTTGCTGAGTCCATTAAGAGTAAATAGTGCTTCCCTTTCCGGTTTGAGAAAATGTGGATCTCTCACCCCTCTCTGGAAAAGTCCATTACCAACTGGTGGAATATTGATGTGGATGGAACAACCATGTTCAAAGTTGCCAAAAAACTTAGAAATATCAAAGATAGCATTAAGATCAGGAACAAGAAGGTCATTGGTGATATTTTTGAATTAAAAAAAAAAGATGAAGGAGGAATTAGAACATATCCAAAACTCAATACAGAAAGATGGCTATAAAAAGTATCCCAAGGCTAAGGAAGATGATATATTAGTCAAACTTCACAACATTATTTCTAGGGAAGAAATCTATTGGAGACAGAGATCCAGGGCTATTTGGCTGGAAGCTGGGGACATAAATACTAAATTTTTTCACATGACTTCTATGAAACATAAAGGTGCGAATAGAATTTCTAGATTAATTGTTGAGGACAAAATTATTCTTAAGGAGGATGATATTAGGGATGAAGCTGTTAGTTTCTTTTCTCAGCTCCTCACCAGTAGCAAGGAGATTGATTCTATTAAGCAACAAGATCTTGTTGACATCATCCCCAAGATTATTGATCCTAACTAGAATAAGGCCCTTTCTGCTATCCCCTCTGCTGAGGAAATTAAAAAAGTAGTCTTGTCCTTTAAGGGGGATAAGGCTCTGGGACCTGATGGCTTTCCCATGTTCTTCTTCCAGGAATTTTGGCATATTGTGGGAAAAGACATGGTCAATGCGATCATAGAATTTTTTGGTTCAAGAAGAATCCTTAAGGAAATCAACTCCACTTTTATTGCCTTAATTCCTAAGGTGGTTGGGGCGGATTCCATGGGAAAATTTAGGCTAATAAGTCTATGTAACTCCTTTTATAAGATAATATCTAAATTTTTGACTTCCAGACTTTTGGCTGTCCTCCCCTTTATCATCTCTGAGGAGCAAAAAGGATTTGTCCCTAGTAGGCAGATTTTGGATTCTATCATTCTTGTGCACGAGAATATTCATTCTCTCAATGCTGCCAATAAAGAAGGATTTTTGATAAAGTTGGATTTGGCGAAAGCTTATGATAGAGTGGAATGGCAAGCTCTTTTCAGAATTATGGAGGCTTTTGAATTTGATGAGAAGATAATCAAAATTATCAGAGAGTTGGTCTCCACCCCATTGTTTTCAATTCTCATTAATGGGTCTCCTTCTAGATTCTTTAAATCGTCTAGGGGGCTCAGACAAGGAGATCCCATATCTCCAATGCTATTCACCATCTTGGTGGAGAGCATGAGCAGACTGATCCAAAAAATGAAAGTGAATAAAATTATCAAAGTTCTTCAACCTTCCTCTGCTAATGTGTTTTGTTCTCACCAATAATTTGTTGATGATACTATCTTAATGGGATACTCTTCTGTTGGGGAGGCTACTGCCTTTAAAGGTGCTCTTAATTCTTATTCATTGGCTACATGCCAACAAGTCAATTGGGACAAGTTTGCTATATACTTCATGAATACTCCTATCATAAGACAACAGAGAATTGCTACTATCATTGGGTGCAAAGTGGAAATGCTCCCCTCCACTTATTTGGGTCTCCCATTGGGATTAGTTCCCCCAAACTCCTTCTGGAATATGTTAATTGACAAACTCAATAAAAAATTAGCTGGCTGGAAAGGATCCATGTTATCTCAAGCCAAAAAGTTGCAGCTCCTTCAAGCTACTCTCTAGAATCTCCTTGTTTATGCTCTCAATCTATTTGGCATTCCGACTAAATTTGCTGAAGCCTTAGAAAGGATTCAGAAAAGAATTCTTTGGTCAGGGGTTGAAGAAAAAAAAAGAATATCCTTGGTTTCCTGGGACAAAGTGTGTAAGCCAAAGAGAAAAGGAGGTCTTGGTATTAAAGCTCTCAAAACTTTTAATAAAGCTCTTCTTGCTAAAAAAATATGGAGGGCTTATGACATTAAGAAAGATTGGAACTAGATTTGGTTTGATAAATATATTCATGATCAACCTCTCCAGTCTCTCCTCTACTGTGAAGACATCCCTATTGGGTCTTTCATTTGGAATAGTATTATCAAATCCATAAAAGTGGCCAAAGCTGGAGTTGGACGGGTCCTTGGAAAAGGTGACAAAATTAGGTTCTGGGAGGATCCTTGGATTAAAGATGAACCTCTCTTTAATCAAGATTGCAATCAATTCATTGATGAATGTAAAAGGAGGTTTGGGTCTATGGTGTATAACTACTAGAAGGAGAATAGATGGGTTAGGCTTGATGCTATTTATGTTGAGTGAAGAGGGGAAAACGGATTTGAAGGTCAAATGATCAAAACATAACAAAATAAACATGCATAATGCTAAAATATTATTAAAAGACCATTTCACCTTGCTATTTTACCTTCTCCTTCGGATTAAGCTTGATGAAGTGAAGGCGCCCCTTGATAATGCTCAACTTGATGTGCTCCTTTGATTGCTAGATGTGGATGGCTCTCCAATGTTGTGCACAAATAGAATGGATTTGAAAAATGATAAGGATGAGATGATCAAGTTGCCAAGATGATTTCCTGGGCTCAAAAGGGTAGCATAAACTTACTGGATTTCAAGATATTTAGAATGAAGGGATGGAGCCCTATTTTATAGGAAGAGGAGAGGAAAATGGATGGCTAGGACGAATTCGAGATGAAGGGCTAAGATTTACTTGTAAGCTCACAAAAGGTCCAAGAGAGGGTGTGGAGACCAAGAAATATGCCTTAAAGGCATTTCGTATCTCCACACTCCACAAGATGCATTGGAGGAATTAAAAATTCTCCAAAAAAGGATATCATGGGGATTGGAGGAATAAAAAGGAATTAAAAATTCCTTGGGAGAGGGGATGCCTAGAGGAATGCGTGATTTCAAAAATCTTACATTCACCTAGGAAAAGAGAATTTAAAGATAGTGGCTGGATGAAAAGGACAAAGAGTTGACTTTGTGACTAATCATGATGATTAACCATTAATGACTCATTAGGAGGGGGATTAGAGGAAATGTTAGGTGGGATTAATATTTGTAGGAGAATTTGACTAGGAGAGAGAATGAGTGGAGGGAATAAAAAATTAGAAGAATAATGTTAAGTGAGTTTAGGGAGTTTCTAGAAGAATGAATTAAGAAGATGATTTGTAGGAATCATGTAGGTTAACTAATTAATTGAAATTAATTAGCTAAGAGGAAGATTTGTGAGGATTTGATTTTTTTAGAAGAATAAAGAAAGGGATTGATTTATTAAATAAATCAATCATATGCTATAGTGACAATATTAATTATATTTAATTAATATTGAGGGGAATTTGAATTAACATAATTAATTAATTAATTATATGAAGAATTAAAAATAATTAAAATAATTATTTTTAAGTGTCTACATTTTGCCCCTCTTTGAAGCGAGGTGTGATGACACATTGATTCAAAGAATAATCTTGTCTTGATGCTGATATTGGTTTGATAGGATGCCCCAACTCTTGATTGATAGATTATGGTATGGTGATGCCCCCTCGGGAGATCAATTGAGGTTTTTGATCTTTGGAGTTTTGCGAAATTGATATCCTGATAGATTTGATTTGATTCAATTGATAAGATCTAGATTCAGTCTGGTTTCAAGAAGAATTCATCCTGTATAAGACAAAGATGATCAAAGTGTCTGGTTTCAGGAAGGATTCATCCTGTATAAGACATGATTGATCACAATATCTCGTTTTAGGAAGGATTCATCCTGCATAAGACATGATCGAAGTGTCTGGTTTCAAGAAGGATACATCCTGTATAAGACATGACTGATCACAATGTTTGGTTTCAGGAAGGATTCATCCTGTACAAGACATGATCAGATCACAACGTCTGGTTTCAGGAAGGATTCATCCTGTATAAGACATGATCAGAGTGTCTGGTTTCAGGAAGGATACATCCTGTATAAGACATGACTGATCACAACGTCTGGTTTCAGGAAGGATTCATCCTGTATAAGACATGATCAGATCACAATGCCTGGTTTCAAGAAGGATTCATCCTGTATAAGACATGATTGAAGTGTCTGGTTTTAGGAAGGTTACATCCTATATAAGACATGATTGATCACAACGTCTGGTTTCAGGAAGGATTCATCTTGTATAAGACATGATCGGAGTGTTTGGTTTAAGGAAGGATACATCCTGTATAAGACATGACTGATCACAACGTCTAGTTTTAGGAAGGATTCATCCTATATAAGACATGATCAGATCACAATGTCTGGTTTCAGGAAGGATTCATCCTATATAAGACATGATCAGAGCGTCTGGTTTCAGGAAGGATACATCCTGTATAAGACATGAATCAGGATCAGAATTGATTATGTGAGGAAAAAAAATAGAGGAAGAAAAATTAAGGTGGAAGGGATAGATAAAGAACAAATATGAAGCAGTCATGAGGTATTTGGAAAGAAGAATACGAGATGCGAGATTGCGGAGGAAAATGGGGGCAATTGAGAACTCCATGAGATTATTGAGTTTAGGATTTGATGGAATGATGGTGAGATTTTGTGCACAACAAATGTGGAGAGCCAACCTAGTTTGATGTTGCCCTGAGTGACTTGCACCATTGATTATAGAAATCAGGATGCCATGAGAAACGCAGGGCATGGACTGACTCTGTAGACAAATAGAAATTTCTTGCACACAACAATGCAAGTGTTAAGAAACACTAATACAAAGTTGTGGGTTAGTGCAAGGAAACCCTCAAACACACCGATACCTCTTGTACACAAGAAGGTAAGTGTTGATAAACACTAGTACCAGGTCGCCGATTTATACAAGAAGGATCCAAAACATGCCATACTATGAAATATGCCCCAGTAAGCACCTATCATAACGTACCTGGATATGGAAGAACCCAGGCAGTCATAAATAGTGGCAGTTGTAGGGAAAAAGATGCAAGCCTATATGAAATGATCTAACAAAATCTAACAAGTCTCTTCCTTGCGACCACATGATACCTCTTGCCAAGAGTAGAACTAGGATGGACTTGGGATTGTTTCTCAAGACTTATTGAAGCTTACACACAGAGGCATAAAATCTCAGTTTCAATGGGACATTCTTTATTCATGACTCAGGCGAAGACTTCATCATCATACGCATGTTTTATTGGGAGGCAGAAAAGAAGGAATATTGTGCATGAGTGGGATGGATGGCAGATGATTTGTAGTATCGACATGATAGACAGTGGATCCGATTATTTACCTTGGCGTCTGCACAGAGGTTTTCACCAAGGTACTTGTCCATAGCGCCACCAAGTGGTTTTCCCTAATGGATGAATTGTTTTTTCTTTCTTTTTTAATTTTTTTTGTGTCATAAGGTGCCTGTTTGCCAGGTTTTCACCAAAGTGATGATTTTTTCAAGATCTTTTTCTCATTTTTTATTTTTTATTTTTCTTGATTTTTTTTTTGACAATTTAAGACTTTTTAAGGACTAAGCATAAAATATTTTGAGGTGCATGATATTCATGGGATCATCCAAAGGATTGCCTTTAGGAGTAGCCAATTGATAAGCTCCTGATCCATATTTCGCTGTGATTACATATGGTTCAAGCCAATTAGGCTCGAACTTGCCTTTCTTTTCTCTTTCTTGTAGATTTTTTTGATTTTCCATGAGGACAAGATCACCAACTTGGAATTCTCGGGTTCTGACTTTTTTATGATAACTCATGCGCAGATGGTTTTGATATACCCGGAGATGATTCAAGGCCTTGAGGCGCCTTTCATCTAACAATTCTAGCTCTTGTAAGTGGGCAATTCTGTATTTTTTCTTTGGTAGGATTTTTTGTAGTGATACCCTTAGAGAGGGGATCTTGATCTCAAGGGGAAGGATGGCTTCAGAACCAAATACTAGGGAATAAGGAGTGGCACCTGTGGGGGTGTGGATGGAGGTGCAGTAGGCCCACAATGCAGGATGGATTTGGAGGTGCCAATCACGACCTGCTTCATTGACTGTCTTTTTGAAGATTTTTATTATGGTTTTATTAGAAGCCTCAGCTTGGCCATTTCCTTGGGGGTAATATGGAGTGGAGAAGCGGTGCTAGATGTTGAATTTTTGGCAGAGTTCTTTGACATCCTGGTTCTTAAATTGTTTGCCATTATCTTTGATGATAACTTTTGGGATGCCATATTGGTAGATTAGGTAGTTCAGGATGAATTTGGATATTTGCTTGTCAGTGGTGAAAGTAAGAGGGATAGCCTCTACCCACTTGGTGAAGTATTCGGTGGTAGTGATAATGAATTTATGTCCATTGGAAGATGAAGGGTGGATTTTCCCAATGAGATCAAGCCCCCACTGCGAGAAGGGCCATGGTGTAATGAATGGCTATAATTCTTGTGATGGTGCATGAATCTTGTCACCATGCTGCTGGCAAGGGATGCATTTCTTCACATAATTGTATGCATCTTCTTCCATTTTAGGCCAATAGTATCCTATTCTCAAAAGTTTTTTAGCCAATGTGAGTCCACTTGAGTGTGCTCCACAGATACCCTCGTGTACTTCACGTAATGCCCATTCTGTTTCTTGTTTATCTAAACACCTTAGGAGGGAACTATCAAAATGCCTTTTGAACAAGGTGACTGTAAGGATGGTGTAATGGGCACATCAGCGGATGAAGGTTTGCTATTGGGTTTTAGTGAGGTGTGGGGGAATGGTGTTGTCTTTGAGGAAGCAAAGGTTTCTTGGTACCAAGGGGACTCGAGACCAACGAGAACACACACCATTTCAGACTCTGGTAGGTCTTATGCCGGTATAAACAATTGCTCGACCAAGAACTTACACTTCTGATTGTGTGCTGGCATTTGAAGGAGGGAGCCAATGGTGGCCATTGCATCTGCAACCCTGTTGTTTGTTCGTGGGATTTGGTAAAACTTGATTGCCGTGAAATTTTGCTTAAGATCTTCAACCATGGTACGGTAGGGAAGGAGTTTATCATGTTTTGTCTGGTATTCATCATTGACTTGTTTTATGATGAGTTGGGAATTGCCATAGACTTGTAATTCCTTTATTTTCTAGTGGATAGCCAAGCATAAACTTGTGATGAGGGCCTCATATTCTGCTATGTTATTGGTACATGCAAAGGCTATCTTATATGATTTGGGGATGCCATCTTCTTGAGGTGTGACCAATAATATTTCTGCCCCCGATCCATTTTGAGTGTAGGAGCCATCAAAATACAATTTCCATGTGGAGGATGTGGTAACAGTCATAATGAACTCATCTGGTAATTCTGTGAGAAGAGGATGGTCATCTGGAAGTGGAGCTTCAGCCAACTGATCTGCAATGACTTGTCCCTTGATTGCTTTTCTGTCCACATAGTCAATGTCAAACTCGCTTAAGAGCATGACCCATTTGGCGGTTCTGCTAGTGAGAGCAGCTTTGGATAAGAGATATTTAAGTGGATCAATTTTAGCAATTAATTTTGTCTTATTATTTAGCATATAGTGTCGTAGTTTCTGTGTGCTGAAGACTAATGCCAAACATGCTCTTTCAATGTGGGTGTAATTGAGTTCATATCCTCCCAATGTCTGATTGATGTAGTAAATGGCATGTTCCTTCCATTGATCATCTGTTTGCACCAATAATGCCCCCAATGCCACTGCAGTAGCACATATATACAAAATAAGAGGTTTTCTAGGAGCAGGAGGCATCAATATGGGAGGTGATGCTAGATATTCTTTTAATTTCTCAAAGGCCTTTTGACATAGGCAATCCCATTTAAATTTTGTGTCTTTACACAACAGGTATGCAAATGGATGGCACTTGTCTGCTAGTTGTGAAATGAAACGCTTGACACACTAGAGTTTTCCCTAGAGACCATGCAGTTGTCTGAGAGTTTTTGGTGGAGGCATTTCGATGATAGCTTTTACTTTTGCAGGATCCACCTCGATGTCTCTGTGGGAAACAATGAATCCTAGTAGTTTTCCCGATGTGACGCCAAACACACACTTTTTGGGATTAAGGCGTAGCTTGTATTTTTCCAATCTTTCGAAGATCTATTTTAGAATGGGGATGTGTTCTTGTCTTGTCTTGGATTTTCCTAGCAGATCACCCACGTAGTCCTCCATAATTTTGTGCAAGAGGTCATGAAAAATTGTTATCATTGCCCGTTGATATGTAGTTCCAACATTTTTAAGGCCAAAAGGCATGAACTGGTAACAGAAGGTACCCCATGGTGTTGTGAATGCAGTTTTATGCTGATCCTCATCTGCTATCCTGATTTGGTTATATCCAGAAAACCCATCCATTAGCAATAACATTTCATGTCCTCCTGTAAGGTCCACAATCATGTCTATATTGGGGAGCGGGAAATCATCTTTAGGACAAGCTATATTTAGATCTCATAAATCTGTGTAGATGCGGATGCCCCCAGTAGGTTTGCCAACAGGTACAATGTTGGAGACCCATTCAGCATAATCTATTGGTTTGATAAATTCCGCGTCTAACAACTTTTGGAGTTTCGCCTTGACCAGGAGTGCAGTATGTGGGTGCATTTTATGCAATTTTTGTTTTACAGATTTTGCATTTGGGCGGACGACGAGATTGTGAACCACCAAGGCAGGATCCAACCCTGGCATATCAGAATAGGACCATGGAAAATTGATTTTTACCTCTGTAAGGAAGTTGATGAAGTCTTGTTTCTCTATTTCTGTGAGGGATTTGGCAATGAGCACATTTTTCGGAAGGACTTTGGTGCCCATGTTGATGCTGTCTATTTTTTCTATCAGCAAATTTGATTTGTCCTATGGAAGGTAACTAATGGTAGGGAGGTCAAATCCCTCATCGTCAAGTGCCTTTTCTAGGTTTTCACTTTCAGATACGCCCTTTGTTTTTGTTTTTTTGCTCATCCAAAGGTGCCTCAGGGAGGTTTTCACCTAGGGAATCATGTCTTTTCCTTTTATTATCTTTTTTGTGGCTAAGAGAATTGACCTGACTACCAAAGTATCCCTTTGCATGTAGTTTAATACCCTTGATTCTGTTACAATCTTCCAGGTTTGGCACCATCAGGAAAGCACTGAGAGCATTATCGTCGGCGTAGATATCTAGAGTGGGTTTGTCTCGTTGGCCCTAGTCAATGAGTTCAGGATGGACAAGATGTAGCTCATGTGAAGTGGGAGGGGTTACGAGGGTGATGGTATTGATGTAAGCGTACAAGAAGATATCTTTCTTGTATTCATAAGGCATTTCATGGAATTCCTCTTCGTTAGCACTTTTGATATCCGAAGAAGGACTAGAAGGGGCACCAGCAATAGTAATCTCAGGCACCGGGGTGAACCCCAAGCCTTTGTTGTATCTGTAGGAGATAGGATTTATGGGTGCTTTTCTTCCTTTCTCCTCTGGTCCCAGGCCGTGTTCTTTGTAACCCATTTTTTCAACTATGGCAGATGCTTTTGGGTACATTTTTTTGGATATTCTTGCTAGATCTTCATCCTCTTCTCTGTACAGCCATGAAGAGATATCTGCTTCGAGGCTCTCATTATCAAGTGGGCCCCATTGTTGGAAGGTGGTGTTTTGGCATTGCATGACTGGTTTTGGGTCCTTTTTTATCTCTTTTGGTTTTCCAAATGACTTAGGAGAGAGAGGGAGGTTGCCTATTAATAAAACGTCCTCCAATTTGTATTCTCCACAACCATTGTCCAAGATCTTGATTTGATTATTTGGTTGGGATGATGTGGAGGCAACATTTGATGTGTTAGATGGAGGCATTGGTGAGGGTCTATTTAGTGGGCAATGATATAGATGCTTCCCCTCTAATAGTTTGCAATATTGAAAAGGTTGGGGATCACCTTTGATAGTGATCTCTCTTCCGTTATAGGAGAATTTGATGCATTGGTGATAGGTGGAGGGTACGGCCTGCAAGGAATGAATCCATGGCCTCCCAAGGAGAATGTTGTAGGAGAGGTCAAGATCTAGTACTTGGCAAGGGGTTTCAATTGTAATGGGGCCCACTTGAAGAGGTAAGGTGATCACGCCCTTTGAAATTCTTTCTGCATCATCATATGCCTTTATTGTGATCCTTCCTGATGTGTCTATCAGATCCTCAGAAAGTCCCAATTGTTTTATTAATTTGTATGTGCACAAATTAAGCCCAGATCCACTTTCTATCAGGATATGTTTGACCTTGTGCTTGTGGATGAGAGCTTCAATGTGCAAAGGTTTGTTATGGTCTTCATCTGCGGGAGCATCTTTGGAGTTAAATACAATGTGTTGTTGGGCAGCAAGGTTTCCAATGAGGGCTTGGAATTGGGTGGCATTAATGTTATCAAGAACGCGTGATTGGAGAAGGGCTTGTTCCAAAATTTCTTTATGGACCGGGGAAGTCTTGAGAAGTTCCAAAATGGAGATCTGCATAGGTGTCTTCCCAAGTTGATCAAGGAGGTCATATTGGCGGGTGGAAGACATGAGTGGGGGGTTTGGTGGGGGAGGGACTCCTTGGATGGTGACTCTTCCTCAACATGTAGTTGCATTGCAGTCATTCTGGAAATGGGAGGTGGAAGGCGTGGCGCCTTGAATGACTATCCTAGCAGGATTTGGTCTGCTTTGGGAAGAAGGAGAATTGACTCCTTGGATGGTTATGACATTAACATGATTGTCTCCAGGTTCAATGCGACCTACTAAAAAATTGAAACCAGTTATGTGATTAGCGTAGTCATAACCCATTGCGTTAGATGATGAGCCTTTTCCTTTATCATGCTTCGAGAAGGGTTCCTGGTATATTTTGAGTTTGTCATTGTTATTACCAGGTTTTGTATTTGCTATCTCAATCTCACCTCTATCAATGAGATCTTGTATGTATATCTTCAGTTTCATACACTTTTGTGTATCATGTCCCTTGATATGATGGTATTCACAATACTCATTTTCATTATACCATCTTGGTTTAGGTTGATTGGGGTCAAACGAGCGAGTGATTGGAAAAACCACTATATCTGCTTGGACAAGTTTTTGAAACACCACTTCAATAGGCTCAGCCAGAGGAGTGAAATCTCTTAGAGTCCTGTTATTCGATCGAGGTGGTCGTCCCTAGATTGAGACATTGTTGTGAGGTTTTTGGGATTGATTTTGGTTGTTGAATTGATGATTGTTGGTGGTGGATTTTGGGGGAGCGGCCACAGTTTGGACCCGCTTTGCATCAGTTATACCATCATTGACCACATTTTTGTTTTTGGACCAGAATTTTGGCTTGTCGTTATAATAAGAGGAAGAACTTTGTGTTGATTTCTGGTAATGTTTCAAGGTTCCTTCCTCCAACAAGACACGTTCGAGGGTGAGGCCCTTATTTGTCAATTTTTGGAAGGATTTGATACATTGAGATATTAAAGGTCTTGAAAGTTCAGGCACCAAGTTCTTTTGGAATAGCTCAATTTGATGTTGTTCTGGCATGTCCCACTGGAATTTCTTGATAAGATGTCACCATCTTTGTAGGAAATTGGCGAAGGTTTCTCCGGGCCTTTGTTTTGTATTACATAAGTCCATCACAGAAACATCATTACCCATGTTGTATGCATAGTGGGCCACAAATTTTTCTACCAAGTCTAGAAAAGAGACAATGGAACCTCATGGTAAAGATGAGAACCATGCCAAGGCATCTTCCGTGAGACTCTTGGGAAAGAGTTTGCGAAGATAAAGGTCACTATAGGAGACTTCTTGGCATAAGATGTGTAATTCTCGGACATGGTCGTGGGGATCTCCTTTTCCTTCATACTTGGTGAATTTAGGTATCTCAAATCCTGAGGGATATGTTGCAACTGATATAGACAGGTCGTAAGGACAAGGGCAAAACTCTTCAAACGAGTAAGTTTTCCTTTTATTAGTCCTTTGTTTCATGTCCTTGATGATATTCTGGACTTTGATATTGATGAATTGTATTTGCCCCAAGAATTGGATGAACCAAAGAAGGTGCACCACCACCAATATATTGATATGATGAGGAGGTGGGAACGTGGGATGTGATGATCGATGTCGCTGGGGTTTGAGGGATAGTTGGTTGCAGTCCACCAACTATTGTGATGAGATTGAATACGACTTGGATAAAATTTGCAACATTGTTGGGAGGAAGGGAAGTTTGTGGAATAGAAATTTGTGGTTGAATAGAAGGAGGTGGTATAGAAGTTTGTTGGAGAATGGATGAGATCAGATTTGATAGTGGTATGGATGGTAAGGAGGAAGAAGGTGGGATGGAGACCATGGTGGGAGGTACTGTGGGTGGCATTGATTGAGCTTGGATGATTGATGGGGCTGCAATTGATTGAGTTTGAATAGTAGGTGCAACACTTTGTGTGGGAGCGAGGTCTCCTTGTGGTTGTTGGGTGAGAGCGGATCTATTAAATTTAGGCGGAAGTTGAGCTCCATGTTCAAGGAGAGTTTTTAGAAGTGCAGTAGGATTGTGTTTAATAAACTTTTCCATCATCTCTTGGTTATAGGAATCCGCTAGGAAATTTTGCACTTTCGGACAAAGTTCATCTTGGTTAACCATGTCAAGATTTTGACTTTGATCTTGATCGCTAGGTTGCCCACTTTGTGTATGATCTTGCGTGGGATCTTCATATAGGACATCAATGTTCGGCATGCCATATTGTTGTTCAACCATCTTTTTCTTTTGGGATCGAGTTGTGACCATACACGATATTTGTGATGAAAGGACTTGAGAAATTTGTGATGAAAGGACTTAGGAAATTTGAGGATGATTGATGGAGGAGGTATAGTAGTGATGGTTTAGAAGAAATTTGATGACTAGGTTGTCTTTGGTATGAACATGAAGGATCGATTCAAATGACAAGTTGATGACTAGGTTGTCTTTGGTATGAACATGAAGGATCGATTCGAATGACAAGTTGTATGAAGGGATATGACCACCCTGATTTGGACGATAGTTGGTGTTTCAAAGGACAAACTTGAATGTTGATGGAGATGACGGACTCTTAGCTTCTCTCTTAGGCTTATGAAAAATGGGATGGACAAAGTTTTGACGCAATTTTGGACTTTGTGTGGGTAATGACTTGGACAATTGTTTGTGTCTTGACAAATGTTTTTGCAAAGTGTTTGGGGATAGTGATGTGTTTTTAGTCTACTCTTGGCAAGTATGTATCAAACAAAGCAAACACAGTGATCAAATGCATATTATATCAAAGACACTCATGCTCATATACAACATTCTTAAGGCTGACAAGGATAATAGTAATTGAATCCCAATTGGTTTCCCATCTTCTCTTACCCAGAGCGAACACTTAGATGCTTGATCTCACTGGCTCCCCTCCACGACACTCATTTATCGGGGCAGCCAAACATCAATTCCCATGAAAACTCCTCATGGCGAACTTTGTGTCTCTACTAAGGGCCATAAGAATATGTGCCGCTTCAGAGGTCCGACCTCCTACACCAATGACTAGAAAGTTTTTGGCCACTATGAACAAGGTGTTTAGTAAGTCTTCCCATTAGGAGCTACCCTTCAAAGTTGCGCAAGCGCAATTGAGGCCTATAGCCCAACGAAGCATCAAGAACTTGGTAGTCATGCAAGCATGATTGAGATCTCTAGGATCCTACTAATCACCCAATGTGAGAGTGAACTCTCATATAGCCCCAACCATTAACCCTTTCGTAGTCAATGGCCTATTTATTATAGTGAGTTAGGAACCCTTGGTCCAGGTGTACTCACTTGGGTCATTCCCCTCTTACCTTCTCAAAGAGCAAGTTGGGAGGGCAGACCCGCTAGAGGTAAACACAATCAAATAAGAAAAGGTTAGAGGGTCTGGATTTCTGATCGTCTAGTAAGACGAGAGCATATTTTCCTACCTTTATGCTTTTCTTAAAGACACATAAGACAATGGTTCATTCCATTTTAATTAATATCTAGGTGCCTAATTTAAATAAATGCACAATATTTGGTTGAATCAGCTAGGCAACCTGCAAAACCACTTGATTAGTAGTTTGAAAAATGGAGTCTTCAAAAAGTGTCCTGCAAAACAACTTGATTAGTAGTTTGGAAAAACAAAGTCTTCAATAAGCGTACTGCAAAACAACCTGATTAGTAGTTTGGAAAAAAAGAGTCTTCAACAAGAGTCCTGCAAAAAACAACAAAATGACAAAAATATTAATTCTTTTGATTTTTTGGGAATGAATAGAAAAACATGAATAAAAACTTTTTTACTAATGACAAATGTGGATTTGAAGAAAGATTTGATGGGTAAATGGGGTTTGACTAGGTTTTTACCACTTTCCAAGGGATAGGCAAGCAAAAAATGGGGATTTTGGAGGAGAGATGAAGGAATGGGAAAATTTGTCCAAGAGGGACAAAGAAGCAAAAGTTGGGGATGGATAATATGAAAAAAATTTGGAGGTGATTGGATAAAAGGAGTTATGACAAACCCTAAAAATAGAGAAATATGAGATTTTAGGCTTCAAAAAGTGGATTTTTGGGATAAGGCCTCCAAGGAAGGAAATGTGGAAAATGACAATGCGGAGAATCTGGTGAAGTTTGGAGGAAAATGGAGTCGAGATAAAGAAGATATGGCGAAAAAACAATTTTTTTTTTTTTTTTTAAACCTTAGATTTAACATAGCAGACAGAAACCCTAGATTTAACAGAGTAGAAACCCTAAATTTAACAGAATAAAAAAAGTCAAAAGTTCGGATTTCTGATTGTCTAGATAGACAAGAGCATAATCTCCTACTTTCACACTTTCCTGTGGTCAGATAGATTATATTTAAATAGAGAAGATAACAGGAAATGAAAAAAAAAGAAATGCAGACTACAGTTAGCACCTAAAAATTTCAGACAGATTAACAGAGCAAACAGTAGCACTAAACAGATAGAAAAGTATCAAAGGTCCGGATTTCTGATTGTCTAGATAGACAAGAGCATACTCTCCTATTTTCACACTTTCCTGCGGTCAGAGCATACAGTTGCGCTAAATAGAATAGAAAAGTGACAGGTCTGAATTTCTGATTGTCTATATAGACAAGAGCATACTCTCTTAATTTCACATAGATTATAATTAAATAGAGCAGATAACAGAGCAAATAACAGATCGGATAACAAGAATTCAAATTCCCACAAAAATGCTCGCGCTAATCGTAGAGCTATCATGCTGAAACTAAAATAGAAACAGAAAAAGAACAGAAACAAAAATGAAATAGAAACAGAAAAGAAGCTGTTGCGCAGAAATATAGAGCCGCTATTCTGGAACTTGTAATTTTTAATTTTTTTTTCCTGCAGTCACGCTATTCTGGAACCTGCATCTCACAACTCACAAAAACCTAAAAAAAAAAAACATTAGTTCTTAGGGACGTGGGTCCCACCGAGCGTGCCAAAATGAAGAAGGGAAAATAGATTTGAAGGTCAAATGATCAAAACATAACGAAATAAACATGCAGATTGCTAAAATATCATTAAAAGACCATTTCACATTGCTATTTTACCTTCTCGTTCGGATTGAGCTTGATGAAGTGAAGGCACCCCTTGATAATGCTCCACTTGATGTGCTCCTTTGATTGCTAGATGTGGATGGCTCTCCAATGTTGTGCACAAATAGAATGGATTTGAAAAATGATAAGGATGAGATGATCAAGTTGCCAAGATGATTTCCTGGGCTCAAAAGGGCAGCATAAACTTACTAGATTTCAAGATGTTTAAAATGAAGGGATGGAGCCCTATTTTATAGGAAGAGGAGAGGAAAACAGATGGCTAAGATGAATTTAAGATGAAGGGCTAAGATTTACTTGTGAGCTCACACAAGGTCCAAGAGAGGGTGTGGAGACCAAAAAATATGCCTTAAAGACATTTCGTATCTCCACACTCCACAAGATGCGTTGAAGGAATTAAAAATTCTCCAAGAAAAGGATATCATGGAGATTGGAGGAATAAAAAGGAATTAAAAATTCCTTGGGAGAGGGGATGCCTAGAGGAATGTGTGATTTCAAAAATCTTATGTTCACCTAGGAAAAGAGCATTTAAAGCTAGTGGCTGGATGAAAAGGACAAAGAGTTGACTTTGTGACTAAACATGATGATTAACCATTAATGATTCATTAGGAGGGGGATTAGAGGAAATGTTAGGTGGGATTAATATTTGTAGGAGAATTTGACTAGGAGAGAGAATGAGTGGAGGGAATAAAAAATTAGAAGAATAATGTTAAGTGAGTTTAGGGAGTTTCTAGAAGAATGAATTAAGAAGATGATTTGTAGGAATCATGTAGGTTAACTAATTAATTGAAATTAATTAGCTAAGAGGAAGATTTGTGAGGATTTGATTTTTTTAGAAGAATAAAGAAGGATTGATTTATTCAATCATATGCTATAGTGACAATATTAATTATATTTAATTAATATTGAGAGGAATTTGAGTTAACATAATTAATTATGCGAGGAATTAAAAATAATTAAAATAATTATTTTTAAGTGTCTACATTGGGTTTTCACTGCTTCAGCAGGATCTGCTATCCTTTTCTATTAACAAAGATTTTGATGATGTGTTCCTCTGGAAGAGTAATCCTAGGGGCGACTTCACGGTTGCCTTAGCCTATAAAAACACATTTACCTAGATCAGCAACCCTATATGGGGTAAAGTTTGGAATAAAATTCTTATCCCTAAAGTCAACATGTTCTTTTGGCTTGCTACTCACAATATGATTCTTACTATTGATAACTTGGCCCGAAGAGGTTTTATGTTCCCTAACAGGTGTGAGCTATGTCAGAAAGAGGAAGAATCAATTGATCATCTGTTCATCCATTGCTCCTTCACTTGGGCAATCTGGAGTAAGTTTTGGGTGAATTGGAAAGTTGATTGGGTTATGCACAATAGTCTTAAGGAAACTATGTGGCAATGGACCTTTCCCACCAAATTTCCTCGTATCAAGAACCTTTGGTCCTTAATCCTTCCCATGACTTGCTGGGGCATCTAGAAAGAGAGAAATAACAAAATATTTAGGGACTAAGTGCACTTCTCAGGTGGTCTTTGAAAAAGTTTGTAGGGCTATAAAAGAAAACATAAATATTCCTCATAAGAACAACAAACAATGGTTTTTTGATGATATGAATGATATTGAAAAAGGAATCCTTACTGAATTGAATTTAATCCACAAAGTCTACAGCTCTGACAATAAGACAAGGAGAGAAAATATTTTTTGGAGATTTTCTGATCATGAGTGGGTCAAGGTGAATTTTGATGGAGCTACTAAAGGCAACCCTGGGAAGTCTGATGGGGGAGGAGTCATCAGAAATGCTCAAGGTGTCTGCATTGCTACTATTGCTTCTCCTTTTGGAGTCCAAAATAATCATGTGACTGAAGCTCAGGCTATGCTGAAAAGCCTCCAGCTTGCTCAGGGATTCAAATTTTAAAAACAAATGGTTGGAAGGGTACTTCCTCAATATCATTCAGGCTCTTAAAGGTACTAGTTCTTCCTCTTGGAATATTACTAATACTATTGAAAGAGCTAAAAAGTTATTAAATGACTATGTTAGTATTCTCATAACTCATACTCTAAGGGAAGGCAATAAGGTTGCAGAACTTTTAGCTAATGAAGGGGTCAATTTAGAGGTGGAGGCTAAATATATCAGAGAGGCCCAATGTAAAAGGGATGTTAGAGAGAAATTACTATTTGATCACATCAATGGTTCAAGTTAAAATCATGATAACCTTTTGGGGTCCGGAAACCAAAGACAGAGATTGGGGGCAAGCGAACTGTTAGTTAATGATTGTTATTAGGCATCATTTTTTATGATCATTTGTGTGATGGGTATTATAATAATAAGTGCTGGATCTTTGCGGCCATTATTATTTACTTCTTTAAAATCACGGATGGTACTCTGTTCTATGATCCCAGTATTTTTCTCAAGAGCCCGTGTTTAAGTCTTGGCCTACAATTTGTGAGATATACTATTGGAGACTTTGACTTTCTATTCAACATGCGAGGTAACCTAAATCAGAATGAGCCCTCTGGTTGCGAGAACTGGAAAAGTGAGCGGAAAGTGTGGAGGAGGCTCCATAGACATGGATTCACCGACTATATGGAAAAGCTGTATGGTAGCAGAAAATCGGTGTCTCAATGCTTTGCTAAGGGTTGGAACAACAATAGAGTCACTTTGTCTGGGGAGACCTGAAATATTGATGAGGATTTGGTTGCAGAGGTCACGAGACTTCAGAAGGAGGGCACAAAGTTCTATAGAGACCAAACGTTTGCTGCTGAAGCGATTAAAAACTTCCCGAAAACTAAGGATGAGAAGGCTCGGCTTGCCAAGAAAGACAACTTTTCTTAATACCTCCCCCAGTAGGTAAAGTCTTTTTGGCAGAAAATGCTAAGGGGTTTTGACGGAATTCCTGACTGTTGATGGTAGATTTACTAAAGTCTACAATTATTATTTTGCAATTCTCAATCATTTCCACCATGGGGTTAAGATTTCTCTGCCCTTTTATTTAGCATCATCCTTGAATGAGAGCTTGGATGACCATGCCAAAAAGCCCAAATCTTACCCCATAGCCCATCAGGGGCTTATTTTGCTCATTTACGAACACCTGAAGAAAAAAGCAAGGTTAGCAAGGATGATAACCTGGTAACAAGTGCACATATTTATGAGAGTTGTAATGACTCTGAGTCTGAAGATGATCTGTTTAATGCCCCTACCCATAAAAAAGGGCGAGATGACATTGATAATGTGGGCACAGAGGTGAATGATAGTATGGAGGAGGAACAAGGGAAGGAGGCTGAGATTGAAGTGGAGAGTGAGAAGGAAGAGTATGCCAAAGAAGAGGAGGAAGGGAAAAAAGATGCCAATATTGAAAACCCTGATTCTAACCCTATAGATTCGGATAGCAGGAATGTTTCCCAGAACTCCATGGAGGAAGCCAACCATAAATCCGTGAGCTCTGAGCAGGGAAGGGATACGACTAACACTATCTTGAATGCTGCTCGAAATTGCATGCTGGAGTCTTTCAATTGTTAGAAGTGGGTTATTGAAAATATTACTAGCATTTAGAACAAATAGAGAGACCTAGAGAATAAGATTCACAATTTGATCAAGGATACTAATTCGGGGAAAAAGAGTGTGGAGGTGGAAACTAGTGAAGCAGAGGATGAAATTGAAATGCAGGACTAGTTGGAAAAAGACCTTATAAAAGGGGATTTGAAACATCTAGAGGATGTGATTAGAATTGTAAAAGAAAAGACTGAGGCAGATAATGAGACCATCATCAATCGGGTTGCTAAAATTGAGAAGGCATTGAAAAACTTCATGAACCACAATCTTGAGGTCTTGAGAATCTCGTCTCAAAACATGAATGCCTTGGTGGATCACTTAGAGAGGAAAACTTAGAATAAGGATTTGGTAATCATTGATGATATACCGACCTCCAACTCTACTCATCAAATCTCTAGGTGAAAGACCAGGTAGACAACCAGTGATATGGAGACAAAGACGAAAGACATTCAGTTGAAATAGGAGAACAATAATCTGAGAGAAGCTGCTAAGGCCGTGATGTTGTTGGTTTAGAATGCAGAGGAGTCTATAAAAGTTTTTATTTGATATGTAATGCTAGATTTTGGATGCCAGTTTCTCGCTGGCTCTGTGCTATCCTTTTGTCCTAGCTGCTGGTTTTTATGCTGGTTTTTTTGCATCTTTTTTGTCTAGGTCTTGTCTTTTCTAGTTTCTTTCATGCTCATCTTTCGTAATGTAAGCAGGTTTCCGGTCCCTTAAAACCTAATTTTCCTTAATAAAAAACATATGAATATGAAAAACAATCAATCTAAAGAAAGAAGATATCACCAACAAACTCCTGCTAAGATCAAGACAGATAAATAAGTTTTTCACATGATCTCTCCCCCCCTTTGACAACAATGCCAAATATCCTCAAAATAGAAAACCAAACTCTCTCTCCCCAAAACAGAAACATGAATCTCAGGAATATCTTCCCCTAAAACACAAACTACTCCACCAGAGGAGCAACACCAACTCATTAATCCGGATAAAAAAATAAGACTGTGAAGTCCACCAGATTGATGCAACTCAATGCATCTAGTTCTCATCAGGAGGGGTAGATACCCCTAACTTGTCTCTCAAATAGACAAATGTCTTTGCAGGCAAAGGCTTAGTGAAAATATCAGCAATTTGTTCCTTTGTAGATACATACTCCAACTTCACTTTCTCTCCACTGACTTTCTCTCTCAAGTAATGATATTTGATAGACACATGTTTAGTCTTTGAATGTTGTCGAATTCTTTGACATGTTAATAACACTTGAATTATCACAGTATATGATAGTAGACTGATCATAGATAACTCTGATATCTTTCAACATTTGCTTCATCCAAACTACCTAAGTGCAATTACTAGCAAGAACAATGTACTTGGCTTCAACAGTAGATAATGATACTAAATCTTGTTTCTTACTAGCCCATGAAACCAGTTTCTTACCCAAAAAGAATGCTCCATAGGTAGTGCTCTTTCAGTCATCTACATCACCAGCCTAATCAACATCAGTATAAGAACATAGCATGATATCATCATTCCTCAGATACCACAAACCATAATCCACAGTCCCCTTCAAGTATCTGAATATCCTCTTCATAGTAGTGACATGAATCTCTTTTGGATCAACTTGATATCTAGCAGCCATGCACACAACATGCATAATGTCTGGCCTAGTTTGAGTAAGATATATCAATCCACCAACCATAGATCTATACAAACTTTGATTAGATTTTGGAGATTCATCATTCTTAGATAATTTACAACCAATCACCATAGGAGTTCCAACAGGTTTGGAGTCATCTAACCCAAACTTCTTCAACAATTCCTTCACATATTTAGTTTGAGATATAAATATACCTTTTCCAGTCTGTGAAATCTACAAACCTAAGAAAAATTTCATCTCTCCAATCATAGACATCTCAAATTCTTTCTATATATCACTGAAAAACTTCATACTCAAGTCACTTTTTTGCCAACTTTTACACTGCAATATTCATTTTTGAGAAAAAAAACTTCAGATTCAGACACCTATTACTTCTAAACCATAAGGAATTTGTAGATTATGTGAACTAATGATTTGTGTCATTTTGTATATAGATTCTAACAATATTTTTTTGATAATTTTTGGAATCAATTTTCTTCCATTTATCTATCTCCCTCGAAAACTAGTTTTTTTCAGAAAACAACATTTTTAAAGAGTGATACTCACTCTGTATAGCATTATTTTTTTTTTATAATAAATATGAATGTGATTCTTTTGAATTTAGTTTTGTAACATCCATATCTAGTGTTTTCAACTGGATTTGTAACATTATCTTCAATATTTCATATTTTATTAAGATTTTAAGTCGAGTTAACTGCAAATTTGACATATGTCCATTTGATATTACATAACTTGTCGTATATGTAACGAAAATCAATTTTTTTTCTTTGTTGGAAAGAGGACTTCAATACCTAGTATGTAAATAATTTTTAGAATTTATTGGGTGATGTTTTCTGTTTTTCCATAAGCATTGAACAAAGAAGTTCATGTTCGGTGAAAACTCTACATTCATAAGAAATAAAATAAAAATATATTAATGAAATTAAATATATTAAAAATTATACTATTTGGAAAGATTATAATAAGGGCTAAATACTTCAAAAAAACAAAACTTCTAAATGAATTCATTTGACCCCCCAAAAGCTAATGTAAAATTGGTTTTTTATCAACATTTGATAGATGCAAAGGAGACTCCATTGCAAGTATGATTTAGAAGTAGAGAGGTTATATCCAAAATTTTTTGATCTAAGAGCCTTGATCTAACTCTCTTCAATTAATTACTTCAAATGGGACTTCTTAAAGCTTAAATCATTATATTTTCTAAAAAATGTATGAATTTAGCAAAAATCAGGATGTATGAAAAAGTGGGAACCAACATTGTGAGTTCACTCGTCATCATCTCCTCCAAAGATAATATCATCAACAAATACTTCAACAATCAATATGTTATCATTCTCAAACTTAAGTACAAATTATAGTCAGCAACACCTTTATTAAATCCTAATTTTAACAAATATTTATCTAATCTAGCATACTAGGCTCTAGGGGCTTGTTTCAGTCCATAAAGTGATTTCTCTAGTTTACATACCATGTCTCCATCATCTGATAATGAAAATCCATCAGGTTGCTCAATGTAGACTTCTTCCTCAAGATCACCATTCAAAAAGGCAGTTTTGACATCCATCTGATATACATTGAAATCTTTATAAGCAACATATGCAAGCAACAATCTAACAGCTTCAAGTTTGGCCACCAAAGCAAAAGTCTCCTCATAATCAATTCCTTCTTTCTATGAATATCCTTTGCAAACCAGTCTAGCTTTGTTTCTGACAACTTTATCGACTTCATTCAATTTGTTCCTGAATACCCATTTAGTACCAATAACATTCTTATCCTTAGGTCTAGGCACAAGCTCCCATGTGTTGTTTTTTTCAATCTGATCTAATTCTTCTTCCATAGCTCTCGTCCAATTTTCATCTGTGCAAGCTTCAACATCTTTAGGTTCACTTAGAAATCAAACATACTTCTTCAGCAACTAACCTTCTTCTAGTCATCACACCTTTATTTTTATCACCAATAATCTGATTTTCTGAATGATTCAATCTTACATACCTTGGGGTCTTTTGATTGTTTTGATTTTCAAGTTCCTGCACCTCTTCACCAACAGCAGCAACATCCGGGTTAACTGTCTCTACAGAATCAGTTTGTCTCGGTTCTTCAGTCTGGATAGGAGCTAGAACAACATGTTGTCCATCATCATATCTGCATGCTTTGATCTTTTTTCCAAGGTTCTCATCCACCTTTACATTTGCACTTTCCACTATCTTTCTCAGTCTTTTATTGTAGCACTGGTAGGATTTTCTCTTTGTTGAATATCCCAAGAAAATTCCTTCATCACTTCTATCATCAAACTTTCCTATATCCTCATCTCTCTTTATATAACATTTGCTACCAAATACTCTAAAATATCATAGTAGGAACATGACCAAAGCATAGCTCATAAGGGGTCTTACTGGTATCACCTTTAATATGAACTATGTTGAATGTGTACACAATAGTGCTAATAGCTTCTCTCCAATAGATCTTCAGAACATTCCCTTCAATCAGCATAGTCCTTGCAACACCTAAGACAATTCTGTTCTTTCTTTCAACAACTCCATTCTGCTGAGGGGTTCTAGGAGTAGATAATTGTCTTCTAATCTCATGCTTCTCATAGAATGAATCAAACTCACCGAAAAATAATTCTCCACCTCTATCAGATCTTAGACATTTCACCTTCAATCCTGACTCAGTGTCAACCTTTGCTTTGAATATCTTGAATTTGTCCAATGCTTCAAATTTCTCCTTTAAAAAGACAACCCACATCATCCTGGAATAATCATCATTTAGCAACATAAAATATCTATCTCCCTGGACACTTCTAACATTTGTAGGTCCACATAGGCCAGTATGCACAAGATCTAGCAATCCGTTAGATGTATACTATTTGCTCTTGAAAGAAATTCTTGTTTGCTTACCCAACTGGCATTCTTTACATACCAGATTAATAGGCTTAACAATCTTAGGCATATATCTAACAACTTGAATATAACTGATCTTAATCATTGAATCAAAGTTAACATGATACATTCTCCTATGCCACTACCAACTTTCATCAATTTGAGCAATTAAACAACTTTTCTCACCGACATTCAAATGAAAAATGTTACCTTTAGTCTTAGTTCCAAATGCAATATCTATACGAGAGGCATTTATGATCTTGCATTTTTCATTCTTGAATTGTCGATCATAACCTTTCAACCATCTGTCCAACACTCAAAAGATTATGCTTCAAACCTTCAACATACAAGACACCTTTAGTATTATTCTTACCATCAAAAGAAATAGAACCTCTGCGACGGATCACACATGCCTTGTCATCTCCAAATCTAACTATTCCACCATCATATCTTTCCATACAAATTTTCTTTTATCACCGGTCATATGATGTGAACAACCGCTGTCAATCACCCATTCATCTCTTTCATCAACTTTAGCAACTAAAGCTTTCTCCTCAATAGTACAACTAGTGGAATCAACAGGTATAGGTCCATCTTCTTTAATGGCAAGAAATACAACTTCATCTCCTTTTGATTCTTCATCTGTAACACCTTCATCAACAACATAATAGAAGTTCTTATGATTCCTATACTTTTGATTAGACTTGTAAGGTTTATCATACTTCTTATGCTTCTCATATCTATCATTCCTATCATGCTTATCAAACTTATCATGCCTATCATATTTATCCATTCTCTTCAGGCATCTAGAAGAAAAATGTCCTATCTTATTGCAAGAGAAACATTTCAAAGGCAATTTTCCATCATACTTATTGGCTCCTTTAGGCAATCTCTATGCAATCAATGCTTCAAGCTCATCTAGTTCTCTTTCTTGCTCTTCCATCTCTCTTCTCTCTCTCTTTCATATTTGTATATTCTACACTCATCAAGATCATACTTTTGCTTTTTGGATACAGATGATGATGCTCTAATTGCTATATTAGACTTTCCAAATATTCTCCAAATTTGCTTAGTTTAAAAGCAACAATCTTCCAAACCAGCATCTCTTGTCATTGTAGTCACACTCCAGATCTCATCAATAGCAACTACCTTGTGTTTATAAGTAGAAGGAAATGATCTTAGCACCTTAGCAACAATTTCATCTTCTTCAAGGGTTCCATCGACACATCTAATACCTAGGACAATGTCATTCACCTTAGAAATAAAAGAGTGTATATTCTCATCTTCTCCCATCTTCAACATCTCATAATTTTCTTTAAAACTCTGCAACTTAGCAACTTTCACTTGTTTGTCTCCTTCATGCAAGGTCTCAAGCTTTTCCCAGATCTCATGTGCGATTTGAAGTCCCATTACATTTGTCATCTCTAAATCAGTCAAGGCACTAAGCAATGCTTCCTTCGCTCTGATATTATTTTTAGCTTGCTTGATCTCATCAGCAGTAACCGGTCCATTCCGAGAACAAAATAAGCATTCTTTGTGATCTTCTAGTAATCTTCTCCAAGAAATCTCAAATGCACCTCCATCTGATTCTTCCATATAGCATAGTTACTTCCATCAAATCTCAGACTTTCTTTCTTAAAGATAACACCTCTAGTTTCATCCTGGATCTCCTCAAGTGGTTAAGCTTCTTCTGAAGGATCTAGCTTTGATATCAATTGTTGGCAACAACAATGAAGAAAATTGAGAGGGGGGAGGGGGTGAATCAGTTTTCATTAGATCTACAAAATTAATCACAAATTTAGATCTGAAAAACTACAACAATAACAAAGATAAGAAAATTGAAAGCACAACACACAACACCAAGATTTTGACGTGGAAAACCCAGTTAAGGGAAAAACCACGGTGGGAACCTACCCACAGTAAGATGATACTTTGCAGTAGCATGTGAAAATATTACAATGGGGAATGCACATAGATTCAGGCACACTGCCTAGAGATCACTTCTCAAATACAATGACCCGAAAGGCTACAACCCTCAGGGAAGTCTCATAGACTTACAACAAGATTTGGACTATAATGTGGAAGAAATGAACTGAAAGAATAACATCTCCAAATGCCTGATTACAGTTCCGGTTAAGCACAATTGTTCTCTACCATACCAATCTCTGCTCAATCACAATATTGAAGGATGAATCACTTGTTCACACATACACCACTCTCTGATAAGGTAGACACAACCTCTTTATCTAAATTACATGAATATATCACCTATATATACAATTCATCAACCTTGGCAACAAGGTCGGCTAAACCCTCAACTCACAATTACAAAATTACATCAAACGATAAAAACATCAATTAGAGGGCCAATATAATTATTTACATGACATAACATGGACCTAATTCAAATTCTCAAATGCTCAACTCCACCAAAAATTATGCCAAGATCAACCGCAACACGCTACACCACTAGAAATACCACATAACACAAAAATCATCATCGGATCATGAAACCACCAATAAATTGTACAATGATCAATGCGGATCATCAAGATAAATAGGACACAATTAGGAAACACTAGAAAGCATGTTAGAATCATCAATAACAGCTACACCAACACCACTTATCAAATCTTCACCGATCAACATCTGAAAAATCAAGAACACAACCAATCAACAACTGCCATGAAGAAAGATAACTTCAACTGTCAATACCATAGTTGATGAAGATACACTTAACCACCTTGTTCTCTAATTTTTATGTTTATCACTTGGCACTTGTGCATATGGCTCAGAACCAAATATTATGAGATGTCTCAATGAGGGCTTATTACTAGACCATGCCTATAAGGGTCTCTTTTCAACTAGTACCGAAGTAGAAGATCTATTAATCATATAACATGCAATTGCTACAACTTTAACCCAAAAAATTTGTTCAAGCCCAATACCACTCAACATACTCCTAGCCCTCTCCATCAATGTTTTGTGTATCCTCTCCACAATTCCATTTTGTTGTGGGGTGTATGGAGTTGTCTTATGTCTCTCAATCCCATAGTCATTACGAAACCTATTGAATTGTGTCGAACAAAACTCACTGCCATTACTCAAACACTTAATTTTTCTACTAGTTTGGTTTTCAACCAAGGATTTGAATTCCTTAAACCAACTAAAAAATTTAGATTTCCTTATGAGTAAATACATAAATGTCCTTCTACTATAGTCATCTATGCAGGAGACAAAATGCATAGTTTTACATATTGAAGAAACATTAACAAGACCAAACACATTTGAATGAATATAATCCAAAATCCATAACACTTATGAGAATTGGAATTAAAAGAAATAGGGTGTTGTTTACCATAAAAAAAATGTTTGCAAAAGTTGTCCTTAAGATTAAAATTATCAGGGTCTTCAGCAAGGCTCTTATTTTTCAAGCTTGAAGACCCTTCTCACCAATGTGATTGAGTATTTGGTTCCATAACATTGTCTTCTCAATTGGAAGCTTCATCTTCAAAGACTTTGTACCCTTAGGTACCTATAAAGAATGACCATTAGGCTTATAAACAATAGTCATCTTTTCTACTTGATTTGATGGTGAGGATGAAGAATCAAATGCCCTTTGATTGGACTTCACATAAGCACTATTTCATTGAATCATGCATGCATCCAACTTATACAAGGTTCCAATTCAAACACCCTTAGCAATCACCATATAACCTCTTGTCATATTACATCCACTACTCAAGAAAATAACTTACGTCACTCAATGTTTGCTAACTAAAAGTAGGTTTCGTGCCAAAGCAAGGATATGTTGGACACCATTAATCCCCTTCACTCTATGATTAGGTAATTGAATCTTAACTCTTCCATGACCAACAACCTTTAGGTGGGAGTCATCACCTAGATACATTTTGCCACCATCAAACTCTTCGTACTTCAAAAACTAGCCTTTGTGAGAGGTCATGTGGAAAGATACACCTAAATCTATCATCCATACATATTTTGATGTATGTGTTTCCAAGGTTATGACAAAAGCATCTAATTCATCATGAGAGGATTTATTAGAGTTAGGAATAAATATATTCTTTGTACCTTTCTTTTTCTTCTCCTCCTTGCACTCTTTTAAAAAATGACTAGATTTATTGCAGTTCCTACATTTTTCCTTGGAATTTTTACCAGGAGACTTAGATCTCCTTAGAGAATTGGATTTAACCTTCTTGTCCTTTTTCTTGCCTTTCTCCATAATTCTACCATTAGCAACCAAGGCCTCCTTATCCATCTCGAGAAGATTTACTTCCCATCTCTTCATATAATAGCGAAGAAACAAAATCCTCCATCTTGAAAGTGGTTATTGTGCTTTCAGTAGCCATCACAAGAAGATCCCAGGAGCCTGACAAAGCACATAATAGAAGCATACATTTCTCTTTGTCATCAATCTTGACACCAACAATAGTCAGTTGAGAAACTAGCATGTTGAATGCATTTATGTGATCTACAATGGATCCTCCTTCCTCCATCCTTGGAGATTATAGATTCTTTCTCAGGAATAACTTATTTATCAAGGATTTACCCTGATAAATATCACCAAGCTTCTTCCAAAGCTCAGCTATAGTCTTCTCTTCATTAACAATCAAGAGCACCATATCAGCTAAACAAAGTGTTATCAAACCCTTGGATTTCTAATCTATTGTATCCCATACATCTTGCATTGTAGTTTGGTGTTTTTTCAAAGAAACCGTAGCCCATAGATCTCTATCCATGAGTATGTACTCCATTTTAAGTTTCCACAACTCAAAATTTCTGCTATTAAACTTGTCTATCTCTATTATGCTAGATGTGCTTGACATATGAAACCTGCGACAAGGTTATGAAATCCTCCTCTACAAAACTCCTACTAAAACTAGTTTAGCACAAAAAACCCATCAACCCAACAACAATAACAAAGGTGGCCAAGCTCTGATACCAATTGAAAGGAAGGCAAGTGAAAAACAAACACTTTCAAATGTTAAATCTAACAAGAGAGATGATACAAAAATTTATTACAAACCCTTAATTGCTACAAATTGGATAAACGCATTCAAAACTAGATTTAAACAAATAAAATTACAGCACCAGATATATGTGGGAAAACGCTTTCAAGAAAAGACCACATTGCAAAAGATAGAATCAATTATATTATCAACAACAACCAAACATTACAAAAAAAGGCCTAGATCCTATCTCTTTAGGAGTAAATACAACAACAAAGAATTCTATAGAATATGTGGCACATAAAAGCTTCTTAGAAGATATTCAACCTATCATCAAAAATACACTAAGAAGACACATATTTATAGATCTCAATGCAAGAAGAAAGTGCCCATGGTTTCTAAAACCAACTGCAATGCCAAATAGGTATTTGGTGTCATAAACAACATCTTGTTAAACCCATGAAACATTACACATAGCAACTTCCAAAGTGAAAAAGCATAACTCATCCATAATGGTCACCTTGCCATATGCAACACCTACCTGACACCACTTGTCAAAAGTGAACTCCACCATTTGTACTAATTGCCAAATAATAACTCGCTAGGACTCTTCTACCAAACTAGTAACCAACATAGTAAATAAAAGAAATCATCATAGTTTCAACATAGCAACCTATGACACTAGTCCTCTTTTTTTAGGACTTCCAAAGTGGGTGTAATAAAATAAATAAATAAAATAAAATTGTTTGGATTCTAAGGTACACCTTAATCCCAACAAAGGGAATTCCTAGAGGCAATCCTTACTACTAGATGTATGCTTTG
Organism: Cryptomeria japonica; assembly: GCF_030272615.1. Taxonomy (NCBI): domain Eukaryota; kingdom Viridiplantae; phylum Streptophyta; class Pinopsida; order Cupressales; family Cupressaceae; genus Cryptomeria; species Cryptomeria japonica. The sequence continues at coordinate 424,856,791 of NC_081411.1, read as the reverse complement.
ATCCCAAATTTTGTCATTAGATCAAAGAATAACCTAATACTATGACCTCTATTAAGTTGATAGAAATATGCATGATATAATGAACTAAGATAAAAATAATGAAGCCTCACCAAAGATTCTTTCTCATAATATTGAATCATGAAATGCATATATCTAACCTACTTCCCAATCCTACCCTATAGGTTAGGTTTTTTTATTTTCTTGAGTATATGGAGGGTTAAGGTTCTCAAGATTGATGTCTTATATAGGTTATAGAGTCACATTCAACCATTAGAAAGAACAAATAATAAATAACAATAGATGTATGGTATTTAGCAACCATATATACTTAATAACCCTTCTTCAAACTTGAACACATTCACATCTAACAAGAAAGAGACCATTATAAATTTAATTTATAAATAATTAAAGTGTTGTAATAGTTATCAAATTGATATTGCAATCACACAAATAAATGTGGTGAGAAAAAACTTCAAAGAGAGAGAGCTTGTCACACTTCTTTGCTCATAAATATTCTAAAATACCAAAAACTAGCCAATGAGAAAATTAATTAGAAATATTTGATTCCATTAGCTACCTCTCTACAACTTCTATTGAATTTCTCAAATTATAAATAAATTAGTGTATTTGGAACTCTATAATTTTCTCAACACTTTGGCTATTAAAAAGATAATGACCCACTCTTTCTACAATTAAGATTCGACTTTTGTAGGAATACCAAAAAATCTATGAGCAATGTAAGAGGGCATGCAAATATACATTAAGTTAAAAATATTTTGATCAGTACTCTATAGAGGATACTCATACCCTTCAAGTATTTTTATTTAGAACATGTCTAAAATTGTAGCCTAAGAGGTTTGGTTGTACTCATAGGGTATGGACATAAACCCTTCTTTGATTTTCAAATTGTCCCCTCTTTAATGGTGAACTAGTTTTAGTGTGTAGGATAGCGAAGATCTTAGAAAATCTCATGGGGGATTCACTTAGTGTACCTGGGTTATATCATGTGCATTCATGGCATACTAAAGAATCCCCCTATTTTCAAAAAATATTGCCCTAAACTCCTTTCTTGTCACCCCCTCACAATACATAGCCCGAATTAAAAACTGTTGGCATATGATGAAGTAGTGATAATGCATGTTGTCATTGATGTCAATAAGTGCTCAAGCAGGTGAACTGGTATGAACCAGTATGAAGATTGGAAGCGGTTATGGTCAACCAGGATGGAGTGGAATGGTGTTAGGGTTCACTAAGTGTGACTACCGGTTGGTAGTCTCAGTTCAGCTCTAGGGTTACTGATTTGGCTTATGCGGTGCAACTGATGATGTTTTGTGACTAGTTAGTTAAGGAATAAGGATAAGGTTCGAGATACCATGTCAGTTGTGTGTATTTGAAGGATTTCTTTGTGGTTCTTGCGCGTGAAGATTGAATGCATTGAATGCCTACCTCAAAAATGAGCATTTTTCTTAGTGGTATGTGAAGAGCGTGTGATGGGTTATTGATTTTCAGATGCGGTGAAGATTGGACAATGCAGAATGTCTTGAGATCTATTTTAGATTGTTTCATTCTATGTAATATGTTTGGATGGTCAGGATTGGACCGCTTGTAAGTGTAAACATAAAATGTTTAGGGTTTAGGGTTTATGCTACTGACCTAGTTTTTGATTAAGGTAAAAACAGGTTTTGAAGGGGCCCCAAAACCCTTTACAATAGGATCTTAAAAGATAATAGCATTAAAAAACCAAAAGGAATAAACCAATGAAAAGCCAACAAAAAACCAGAGAAAACCGACTAAACCCCCAAAAAACCAGCAAAAACTAGCCAGACCCGAGAGAGGAAACTAATTAATATTTTTCAGGGCATTAGCCAGGATATTGCTAATCCCATATAGGTCTTTGATATTTTCCCTAAGATTAGGAATATCCTTAGCAGAAGCAGCCACAACTTTCTTGACACTTGCCCTGGTCCTCTTTGCAGCTCCACCTGGAGTAGCTTCACCACCACCAATCTCGATAGTATCTTCATCCATGTCAAGGTGCACCACCAGTTTAGGAAAGCTGGAATTATCGAGGACCTTAGCAATATCCTCAAGGTTTTTAGTGACAATAGATAGGATATTTGGGATAATGCCCAGCAAATTTTTCATCACCACCTTCCCTTCTTCTAGCGATTTAACCTTCTCCTCCATATCTTGCTTCCATTTTATTTGAGCCCTGTCATAATACTTCCTTTTCTCATCCATCTGTTTCCCATTTTTTTCTAGGTTCTTCAAAAGTTTATATGTCCACCTGTCATAATCCAATCTGGCCTCAATGAGTTTTTTAAGGTTATCCAAGAATAACCCTTTACTAGCACTTTCCTTATCCTCACTTAAACTATCCTTAGTCGTATCCTTCTTAGGTTCCTTGTTCTTCTCCCTCTCAGAATTCACATCTTTTTCCTCATTACCCTTGTCTTCCACATCCACCATAGGTGACTGTTGTCATTACCAGGGCTAGCACTGTGGATTGGGCTGTCATTGTCGGACTCATTCTCACCTTCTTCATCCTCTACACCCACATCCTCATCTTTCTAGCTGTCTTCCCCCTCAGAGTCATCCGTATCCATTTCACTGCCATCTTTTCCAATGCTATCAACCTAGTTGTTGTCTATAAGGTCGATGAGTTTTGTTATTGCAGTGGTTGGCAAAAGTTGTATTTGTGTCTGTGTGTTGGAGATTTGATATTTGCCGAACCAGAGTGAGGAATCTACAGAGTGTGATTGCAGAAGAGAGGAAATGAAAAGGATCTGCCTTAGCAAGAAGTGTTGTTATCAGATCAATGTTTTACCTATTGTCTTCTAACCATTTCAACAAAAGGTAAATCCCTTGATCGAGTAGCTTTAATAGGCTTTGTTGTAAATCCTCTAAGTGTTTTACCTGTTGTCTTCTAACCATTTCAACAAAAGGTAAATACCTTGACCGGGTAGCTTTAACAGGTTTTGTTGTAATTCCTCTAACTAGGTGGCTCAAGGTTATTGAGTTATTTAATCCTCTAGCAAGGTAACTCTTAACAGGGTTTCAACCTTTAACAGGGTATATAGTCATCCCTTAATCGGGTGATCCCTAACAGGATCGGTTCCTGATAGAACCTTTATTGTAAAGTATTTAACTAGACTAGGCTCCTAACAAAATGGACTTCAAAAGAGTTCACAAATAACTTGTGGGTATTCATTCCCACCATGGTTTTTCCCATTTGGGTTTCCACGTGAAAAATCTATGTTATGCGTTGTGAGATTTTCATGTGATGATTGTGTGGTTTTGATTAACTTAGATATGCATGCATTGTTAAATGGTTGTGGTATTATTGGTACAACTCATGCATGATTATATTAGTGAAGTAGTTATCAAATTTTGAGATCTATTGAATGTTGTTTGAAGTATTTTTGTTTAACCGGTATAGCTATGGTTAAGTTCAGTGGTGAAGACAACCGGTCAGCTGTGTGCTGATATGACAAAGTGTTGAAGCAATTTTTTTTGTGAGTACTGATTCACCACCCCTCTCAGTACCAGTTAGGACCTTAGTAGTTCATCATTATTTATCAATTGGTATCAGAGCACATCTAGGTCCTCGGTGATATAAGCTTAACCACTTGAGGCAAAAGATCATGTTTTAATGATGAAGAGGGAAAGTCCTAAGTTCAACAGGGACAACTTTAAAATATGGAATGACATGATGAAGATATATATCAAGAGTTTGGGTGCACAACACTGGAACTATGTTGAGAATGCCTATGTAATCCCCTCTGGCACTCTAACCGATGATCAAAAAAGAGAGATACAAGAAAATGGGGAAGTCATGGAAGCCCTTATTAGTAGCTTGTCTGATGTAGAGTTCATTGATGTACAAGATAAGGACAATCTAAAAGAAGTATGGGACAAAATGGAATCCATTAATGGTAGTGATGAACATGTCAAGCATGCTAAGGAAGAAAGCCTTAAAGTAAAGTTTGAAGATATGAGGATGGTTGAAGGAGAGACCATTCAACAGTATGGCATAAGAATTAAGACAATGGTTGGAGAGATCAAGAGCATTGGTGGAACAAATTATGATGCCACTATTGTTAGTAAAGTTCTGAGATCACTTTTACCAGTCTATGCAACTAGGGTTGCCGCTATTCAGGAGCTAAGGTCCATCGACAAAACCAAGGTATCTTTAGACTCTATTATTGCAAAGTTGACTGCATATGAATTGAATAGCTATGATGGTAGTGTTCAGAAGACCAAGTCAATCTTTAGAGCGTCTTCTTCCTCCGCACCGACTAGGAAAGGAAAAGAGGTTAGTACCAGTTAAGAATCTAGGCCAAGCAGAGATATGGATGATGAGAGGATTCTGATGGAGTTTGAATCTCTTCTTGCCAAGAGACTTCCAAAAGGCACCAAAAAATATAGAGGTAAGCTTCCTCTGAAGTGTTTTTCCTAGAATAAGATAGGACATATAGCTGTTAACTATCCTAACAATAACAATAAGGATAAGCCAGAGAGGTTTAGGAAGTATAAAGGAGTAGGTAGGAGAAATTGTCTTGTTACAGTGGATGGAGGTGTTACCAATGAGGAATCTGAGGATGAAGAGAATGAGGACATAGTGTTTGTGGCTGTCAAGGAAGAGTTGTCTAACCAAAAATCCCTTGTCTCACATATTGACAACTCTAATGAGTGGATCATTTATAGCGGGTGTTCTCACCACATGACCTGTGATCGGAGAAAGTTTCTGTCTCTTGAAGAATATGATGGTGGTGTTGTCCGGTTTGACAATGATGCACCTTGCATGGTGAAAGGAAAAGGATCCATCTCACTAAATAGAAAGAGTAGTGCAGATGATGTCTACTGAGTGGAAGGCCTTAAGCATAATCTTTTGAGTGTTTCTCAATTGAACGACAAAGGACTCATACTGGAATTCAAAGGTGGAGTCTGTAGAATAACTGGAAAGAGTGGTGAACTTATTGCCACCGGTAAGAAGACAAGAGTAAACTTATTTCAGCTGAATGCCAAGATTAGTCAGTGCCTGATGGTGAAATTTAATGATAATTAGATATGGCATAGGAGACTTTGTTATATAAATTTTGACAATATTGTAAAGGATAGTAAGATCAAGGCAGTAAGAGGATTGCCTTTGCCGAACAAACTGGAGAATGCCTTGTGCAAAGAATGCCAACTTGGGAAGATGTCTTCCACAACATTCAAAGGTAAGTCTTTTTCCATAGAGAACTTACTTGATCTAGTGCACACCGATCTGTGTGGTCCAATGAAAACTAAAAGCATTTAGGGAGATTGGTACTTCATGATTCTTACTAATGATTTCTCAAGAATGATGTGGGTCACATTCTTGAAAGACAAATCTGAGGCATTTGGAAAGTTCAAAGCCTTTAGGGCATTGGTGGAGAAGGAGAGTGGTAGAAGGATAAAATGCCTAAGGACCGATCAGGGAGGTGAATTCACTTCTGATGAATTCAATAAGTACTATGAGGAGAACGAGATTAAGAGGCAATTGTCTACCCCAAGGACACCACAATAGAAAGAAACAACAGGACTGTGGTTGAAGTGGCCAAAACTATGTTGATCCAAGGAAATGTCGCTCACACATTTTGGAGAGAAGCGATGAGCACTGCAGTCTATGCCATGAACTAGGTACTCATTAAGAAAGGTAAAGACAAAACCCCCTACGAGTACTAGAACGGGAGAACTCCCAATGTGAGTTATTTCAAAGTGTTTGGGAGTAAATTCTATATTAGGAGAGCTGAGCACCTGAGTAAGTTTGATGCTAAGTGTGATGAAGGAATATTCCTAGGACATTCCACTAAAAGAAAAGCTCTAAAGTGCTACAATAGCAGGACTTAGAAGATTGTTGAGAGTATCAATGTTAGGGTTGATGAATCCCCCGAGAAGCCCGAGGAAACTAGTAGAAAACTAACAAAAGATGAACTAGGTTTAGCCTTTTGGGAACTAGTTAAGAAAGAAACAAGTGACAAACACTACAAAGGCCTTAGTGTTTCTATACCGGTAGAAGCTTCAGTGGGTGAAGAAGAAGATGAAGCAAAAAAAGAAGAGGAAAAGAAAGCTGAACCATCTACGATCATTCCTAGGTATGTAAGACTGCATCATGATCCAAAGCAGATCATAGGAGACAAAGTTGTAGGAATACTTACAAGGAGAAAGATGAAAGAAATTTCTTGCATGATTTTGGAATTTGAGCCTAAGACCACTCGAGAGGCACTTACTGATGAAGACTGGATAAAGGCAATGGAAGAGGAGTTGGACCAGATAGAGAAGAATTCAACATGGTCCTTGGTACCCAGACCGGAACGCAAGAATGTCATAGGTACCAAATGGGTCTTTAGAAATAAGATAAATGAAGAAGGCACAATGGTAAGGAACAAGGAAAGACTTGTATGCAAGGGATATGCTCAGGAAGAAGGAGAAGACTATGGAGAAACATTTTCCCCAGTGGCTAGATTGGAAGGTGTCCAAATGCTACTTGCATTTGCAACATTCAAGGGATTTAAGGTATACCAGATGGATGTGAAGTCTGCTTCTTGAATGGAATCCTGGAGGAAGAAGTGTATATTGAGCAACCAGATGGGTTTGCTTTGTCAGAAGACAATGATATGGTGTGCAGATTACACAAGGCCTTGTATGGATTGAAATAGGCACCAAGGGCATGGTACGAATGGTTACACTCTCATCTTGTGAAGACAAGATTTCAGAGAACAAGTGAGGACAACAACATCTACCTGAAATCTGAAGGTGGTCAGATTCTGATATGTGAAGTATTTGTAGATGATATAATCTTCAGTGGAGATGATGATATGAGTCATGCATTTGCAGATGAGATGAAAAAGGAGTTTGAGATGAGATAAAGTTTTTCATTGGTCTAAAGATTCAGCAGATGAAAGAGGGTATCTTCATTACCTAGTCTAAGTACATCAAAGAGGTATTGAAGACCTTTGGCATGGAGGAGAGAAAACCAGTTAGAAAGCCAATAGTGACCGGCTACAAACTAACAAAGGAGGATGATACAACGTTGGTGGATGAGAAGGAGTACCGGTCAATGATCGGTAAGTTGCACTATGTGGTGCACAATAGACCGAATATTGATCATGCAGTGGGCATAGTGGCCCATTTTTAGAAGCGTCCAAGAGAATCTCACTTGGTTGCAGTAAAGAGGATTCTTAGATACTTGAAAGGGATAGTTGATTATGGATTGTGGTATCCATACAATGGTGACTTTGATCTCAAAGTGTTTACCGATGCTGATTGGGTAGTTAATGTGGATGAACAGAAGAGCACAACTGGTGGAGCATTCTTCCTTGGTGGAAGAGTAGTCTCGTGGACGAGCAAGAAGCAGAGCTATATTTCCTAGTCTATAGCTGAAGTAGAGTATGTGGCAGCATTTATGAACTGCACTCAAGTAATTTGGATGAAGCATTTACTAAATGGCTTCAAAGTGATTATATTTGAACCAGTGAGTATATTATGTGATAATACCAATGTAATAAATATTTCCAAAAGTCTGGTATTGCATGCTAGGACCAAGCATATTGAGCTTAAGTATCATTTCTTGAGAGAAAAGGTTCATAATAAAGAGGTTGTGTTAGAAAAAGTTTCCAGTAAGGAGCAACTAGCAGACATATTCACTAAGCCCTTACCGAAGACTACATTTACCTATTTGAGAGGTGGATAAGGGGTTATGCCCCTTCATGAAGTAAGTTAAAGATGTGTGCTCCACATCAGTCAGGTACTACCATGTCAAATCTTACAGGATTGATGTTTTAAAGGATGCTACTCCATAGGGGGAGCAACATAGTGGATCCCAAAAGCTTGTGCCTCCACTTTGGCATTGCTGTCAAAGGGGGAGATGATATATGTTTGAAGGTCAATATGGAAAGGGGAGATGAAATAAGTGGTGTGAGAAGTGATTGAGAAAATTGCACACTGACTAGTCTAGGTCATGGTGGTGATCTTTGAAGTTGAACCGAAATACGTTATTGAGAATGGTGTAGACACTGAGCAATGATACACTGAGTATATCCATCAATGCCAAAGGGTGAGATTGTTGGCATATGATGAAGTGGTGATAATGCATGTTGTCATTGATGTCAATAAGTGCTCAAGTAGGTGAACCAGTATGAACCGGTATGAAGATCAGAAGTGGTTATGGTCAACCGAGATGGAGTGGACCAGTGTCAGGGTTCACTAAGTGTGACTACCAGTTGGTAGTCTCAGTTCAGCTCTAAGGTTACTGGTTTGGCTTGTGCGGTGCAACCGATGATGTTTTGTGACCAGTTAGTTAAGGAATAAGGATAAAGATCAAGATACCACGTCAGTTGTATTCACGTGAAGGATTTCTTTGTGGTTCTTGCACATGAAGATTGAATGCATTGAATGCCTACCTCAGGAATGAGCATTTTTCTTAGCGGTATGTGAAGAGCGCGTGATGGGTTATTGATTTTCAGATGTGGTGAAGATTGGATGATGCAGAATGTCTTGAAATCTATTTTAGATTATTTCATTCTATGTAATGTGTTTGGATGGTCAGGATTGGACCGCTTGTAAGTGTAAACTTGAAATATTTAGGGTTTAGGGTTTATGCTACTGACCTAGTTGTTGTCTATAAGGTCGATGAGTTTTGTTATTTCAGTGGTTGGCAAAAGTTGTATTTGTGTCTGTGTGTTGGAGATTTGATACTTGCCAAACCAGAGTGAGGAATTTCCAGAGTGTGATTGTAGAAGAGAGTAATTGAAAAGGATCTGCCTTAGCAAGAAGTGTTGTTATTGGATCGGTGTTTTACATGTTGTCTTCTAACCATTTCAATAGGAAGGTAAATCCCTTGACCGGGTAACTTTAACAGGATTTGTTGTAAATCCTCTAACCAAGTGGCTCAAGGTTATTGAGTTATTTAAATCCTCTAGCGAGGTAACTCTTAACAGGGTATATAGCCATCCCTTAACCGGGTGATCCCTAATAGGATAGGTTCCTAACAAGACCTTTATTGTAAAGTCTTTAACCGGACTAGGCTCCTACCAAAGTGGACTTCAAAAGAGTTCACAAATAGCTTGTGGGTATTCATTCCCACCGTGGTTTTTCCCATTTGGGTTTCCGCATGAAAAATCTGTGTGTTATGGGTTGTGAGATTTTCATGTGATGATTGTGTGGTTTTGATTAAGTTAGATATGCATGCATTGTTAAATGGTTGTGGTATTATTGGTACAACTCATGCATGATTATATCAATGAAGTAGTTATCAAAGTTTGAGATTTATTGAATGTTGTCTGAAGTATTTTTGTTTAATCGATATAGCTATGGTTAAGTTCAGTGGTGAAGACAACCGGTCAGCTGTGTGTTGATATGACAAAGTGTTGAAGCAGTGTTTATTGTGAGTACTGATTCACCCCCCCTCTCAGTACCGGTTAGGACCTTAGTAGTTCATCATTATTCATCAAAAACCCCCTATTTTCACCAGATATTGTATGTATTAATTTTTTCTTTCATTTTTCATACCCCTTTATATTTCTATCTTATGTTATGATAAAGAGTTGACTGGTTTTTAAGCGACTTGATGATGCCAATGTGGTGAAACATTCAAAGAATTAGAAGGCTTGTCCATGAAATTTTGTATCCCAAAGACGCTAAAAATTCATCTACCAACTCACCGATGCACATGTGGATGGAAACATTAGAAGGAATGCCCATCAACATAGTATTTTTAATTTTAAGTTCCCATCGATAGGTAGGATACCGTTGGATGCAAATCTTCTTTTCAATCAACCAATCATTGTAGACAATTTTTTCATTAGATTAACATTCCTGTAGTTTCCAAATTTTTAAACATTTAAATTATTTAAATAAAATTATTCCTTCATCTTCCTATTGGCTGATGCCATCAACAGTCATTGCAAGGTCGAATTGTCCAAGTAAATAAAAAGTATTCACAATGATCTCTGTAAATTTTCACTTTTTTTTATTAGAAATATGCAACAGAGCTATCAAAGATATATATTAATGATTTTAAAGTATTAGAAAATTTGTAAGGATTCTGGAAATACCTCAAGAATCCAAACAATCATATCAAAAACAATAATTTAGTAGAATCACTATATAACCCATATACTTTACCTAAACATAGAAGCAAAACTAGGAACGTTCCTTACATAATATGGCTCATAGGCTCATACATTCTTTGTATAATAAAACAAAAAACAAAATATGGAAACTCTTGTATCAGTGACATGCAAGAAGAAATGAAGGGGCAGAGCATCCCTTAGACCTTAGTGTCAGATTGATCCATGAATTTCTACCCTTGCCACACTTGGCATCTTGGCTATGGTTCATCATCAAAAGGCTAAGCTTCTTCTTCAATAACCACCCCATGATGCTTAGGTTCATAGTTTGTACCAAAGCCTTCCTCATTGATGTATTCCTCAAGCCAATCGCTGCCTTTGTTGAACTTTAGACCCAAAACTTTCTGCTCAAATCTCATATGCTTGAGAATTTTTGGTCTTCTTGCTTCAAACACATCCATAAATGACCCCTAAATAATAGGCATCCTACAAACTTGCTGACCACCATGGTGATTTACAAAATAGTCTTATGAAAATGAAATGGTGAAATGGTCATCAATATTAGCAATGAATATTTCAATATCTCCCAAAACAACGTCATTGAAGAGCTTCTAACACAAGCACATGGTCATCACTTTTTCTTCTCTCGCCTTGATAATCGAAGCTAGGAATACAAAATGGATGTCTGTATTCATTCTGTATCTATAAGAAGTCATGATGAAGTCCTCCCCTAGGATTTTTTTGACTGCATGAATGATGAGGGGGCTGGAATAATTCAAAACACCTAAGAGATGCTTATTTGTAATTTCCCGAAGAAAAGACATTTGTTTTTTGACATAAATCAAGTGGATAGGAGAATCCATAGATGCAAAGCAGAAAGATAGCAACAAGGGCATAGGAAGGAATTGAAAAGGAATTAAAAAGAGAAGATTTTAATAAATATATAGAGAACTAATTGCCTTCACTCAAAATAATTGAGAGAGAGAGTGATCATAAATGCAGAATAAATGTGACATGAGTTGAGGTCCTGGAAATCAGAAAACATATCCTTTATGTAGGAAAAACAATCTTGTTTGAAGAAAAATTAATCAGTCTTTAATCGCATTGTATATCATTTGTCCATTGGCATGTGTGAGGGGAAGGTAATAATGTAAGGAGTTTAGCCAAACATTAAATATGCAAAAATGAATTTTGATGAGAACGAATAAAAAGACTACCTAATTTTGATGGTGTATGCCTCAAATTTTTTAAGGATCTCCAATAACTAGAGCTGAATCAGATTCAATCTCCACTCTATCTATGTTTAGGTTGACCAACTTGGTTGGTAATATTTTTCTCTTAATTTGTCTTTAAGGGTTCCAAGTCATTGCATTAATAGGCCCCATGCCTAGGCTTGTTTATTTTGTCGGTCGGTATATTTTCCTTAAGTCTTCACGCACATGTTTTTATTTTTCCTAAGTCATGTGTTAGTGAGTATCAGTCATCTCTTATGTGCTAGTAACTTCATCTTCAAAGCACATGATTTTAGTCACTCCTAAGTCATGGTCCCACCAAGAGGTCATCGGGTTGTTTTAGAAGTCTAAATGATGTTCCATTGGTCTATAGAGCTGATGTGGAAGTCCACATCATGATAGATAAATAATAGAAGTAGCTTTTGGTAGCATTGGTGATATCCTTCTTGAAGTATGAATGACGTGATGAATGTCCACCTATCAACAAGTAATTAGAAAAGGAATGATGTCGAAGGATCACTGAGAGATTTCTTAGATCCCAGTGACTTGACGATACCAATGTGGATAATGTTCAAAGGTAAACCACTTATCAGTGAGATATTGCACTTATGGGAGGCTCTAGTTCTATCTTTTCAACTCGTCGATGTACATGTGGATGGACACTCAAAAAGAGATAGCTTGTTAGTGAGATTTTGCATTCTAGGGACATTTAAATTTCATCTCACCGACTCACTAATGAATACATGGATGTAGACATTAGAAGAAGCGATTATCAAAAAAATATTCTTATACATCCCAATGACTCAGTGATGGAGGAGGTTTCTAAACCATGACAAATATGTGGTGTCCACATCATCAAATAGTGAAAAAAATAGGATGATGTCGAGAGGGAAATTAGTGGGAGAGATTTTTGACTCCCATGATCCACTAATGATGACACATATGGGAAAGTTTCACTTCCACCCGAGACAAAAAATAGAGTTGCATTTCCTAATTGGTTTTTGGTAGAATAAAAACTCATCGGTGATGGTTTTAAAATGTTTCAATTACCCAACAATGCCAAGTGTTGCAAAGCTGACCATCGGTCAAAATTTTTCAAATTTTGTCGATGATCATTAATCAAATCAAATCAATGATGGAGCTTTAAAATTGTTCAATTGATTGTTCCAAGGAATGAAAGCTTGTGCGAAGGATATTAATGTTGGACACATGATGAATAGATAATTCATAAAAGCACCAATTTGAGTGGATTTTCTCAATTTTGAGAAAAAAGGTGATTGTAGGTGAAAGAAAAGGTAAGCTTGAGCTTTGGAGATTGTGTTGCAAAGAAGATGAAGGAGAATTGTAGACAAGTGGATTTGGACAATGAGTTAGCTTCTTTCCTTTTTTAATTTATATATAATTTCTAAAATTTTAGAGGGTAAAGAAATTAGAAACCCTAGCTATAGCATTGATTCAATCTTTAGAGTTCCTCCATAAAATTAAGAAGCCAAAAACATGTCAACCTCATCCAAAGCCTTTGCACCAAAGATGGAGCTATTGTTGAATGAACATAATAAACATCATGTACATGTAGGGAAAGCTTTGAATAAATTCAATAAAATACAAGGCACACGACCACCAACATTTTTCAAGGACATGGGAGAAGATAAAAATGAAGTTGAGTGGAAAGAAGAGCCTAGGAAAGTATTTCTCCATGGCATAATGAATAATGTGTTTGAAGATGCTAACAAAGTAGAAGAAAACCTCCATAAGTATCTAGAAGGAATGTCACAATTAGAGTACACTATGAGGATCTTAAATAGACAAAATGTTTTGGTGGTTAGTCAAGTTAATAAACAACATATAAATATCTACACTGAATTCTTACAAAAGGAGAACTGATTGCTTATGAAGAGCATATTCTGGTTGAGGCTAATCAGATTTTGACATATGTGTAGATGGCCCTATTGGTGTTTCCTACCGATTTCTAAGGTATTCCTAAGAATTTTCCTTCCTCTGTCAAAATATACCTAAGATAAGAGGCCAACTTACAAGAATTACTCAAAGAGTGAGTAACTTCTCCCACTCTTTAGGCTCTGCAAGACCTCGGCAGGTGCACCTTGTAATATTTACAGATGTTCAACACTTTAGGACAAATATTACAACTAAGAAAATGACTCTCCATGAATTCAACTATAACACATATAAATTCTCTTAGAATTGGCCTTATTTTGGATTTTAGGTCATTGATGCATACTTGAGAGTAATTACCCTTACGTATACAATAGAAAAGGAAATGTGATGTTGATTTTGATTCAAGTGGTTACTAAAAACCTAAAATTGCCAAGGACTAGTGTCTCATTCCTAAGGTAATAGAGTCAAGGAATAGGATCAACAATTCACTAAATTAAGACATCACATATCTAGATTTAAATGCTTATGCAATACATAAAAATTCATTTGCATCACATTTCAGATCATTCTTATCAAATCACTATTGTCTTCCTTGAATTGTTGCAACATATCAACAACATTTAATCCCTTCCTTGAAGAAAACCCCTTAATGCATCACACATTCATAAAAATATCATAAAGACAAATTCATCTATCCTAAATACACAAATTCATACAACAAATGGAAAACAAAATAGGGGAAAATATGCAAAGCAATTTTTTATTAAGTACTCAAAAATGAGATTATCAATCCATTGGGAAAAAGACCAAACTTCTCAATTACTGTTAAAATCAAAAGCATATCTACCCACCCAATTGCAATAAAATCTTTAGAACCTATGTAAGGGAAAAAGTGAGACTAAGTATGGAAACCCTAATCCCACTCTCATACATACTCATGGAATAAGGAAGAGCCTAGGGAGGTAACACACATCGGCTACTTCTTATGAGAAAGAGAGAGCTATGGATTACCTCTTAGGTTTTCTATTCCTTTGCTGTAAATGAGAGAGAGGAATGATGCAAAATGTAATCTAACCTAGAAAACAAGTAAGTAGGCAAACACTAATTTGAGAATGTAGATTAAAGAAAAACTGATACACTATTGCAAAGTACAGATCAGAAGGATAAATTAGAGGTGTACCTATGTCTGAAATCTGAGCAGAAATGTCTAGGGCCAGGATGCCATGCCACTGTCCTGATTCTGCAATTTTGGAGCTGCAACTGATAGGAGGGATTCTGGAGCTTGCAAAGTGTTGTTCTGCCAGGTCCTACTGACAGAGGGTAGGACCATGGTGCCACACCATTGTCCTAGGCAGTACTAGGGTGCCATGCCCCTATCCTTGGGGTTTCTGCCAAGATCTGCAACCCAGAACTGTCCTTGTGTTCTCTTTCGGTCTCGAAACTTCTAGCGACGCTCGAATCCAAACCTGTACCTGAAGCTGAAAAAGAGGGTTTCGGGTGGCTATATAGGGTTTTTCCTTACTCAAACCCTCATGTTGGTGATTTCCACCTCCATGAATAGCCGATAATGTATTGAAAATGTGTGTGTAAGAAGCTTGTGTGTATGCAAGATCCTAAGAATGAAAGTAAACAACTTAGAACAACCCTAAATGGTAAACCCTAATTGCTTATAATTGACAAAGTAAATTCTCTAAATCCACAATGCAAAGTGAATCAAAATGAAGCTTATGCAAAGACATGAAAATAACATGAAACCATAGCCAACCCCAAGGGAGAGGTACAAGCCAATCGCCAGTCGGTGATCTCCTATTGTTCTTCTACATCTTCAAAAGTGCCCAACTGATAAAATGATGCTTGATGAATGTTTGATGGATGAATGTTGGATTTTGTTGAAGACTTTAAAGATCTAGTCTTTCACTACAAAGAAGAATCTAATGTTCCAAAAACCTACTCTTAGATTCTTAGAAGAGGACCCCTTCAAATGAAGAAAGAGAGCTCTATCTTAATTTCATGTTTAGGCCGATCTAGGATTTGAATTTCCCACTGATATTTTGGGGTTAAGCATTATTATATCATAGGATTGTGCTCCCAAAATTTCAAGGAAAAATCCACAGACCATGTGCATTCCTACCACGGTTCGACCAAATTTTCACCAAAATTTTGGGGCCATTAGATATGATGATATTAGAGTGCATCCCAAAGTTACAGCCGATTTCAAGATGTTTTGATATGCAAAATCGGGCCTAAATGGTCAAAATAAGACATAATTAGGGTTTATGATTAAATGAATCATTGGAGGAATAAGATGAAAAGGGGCACACTTAGGGTAAAGGGCCCAAATTTATAATATGTAAAGTGATGAGACATGACCTTAGATTTAATTAAATTAATTAATTAAATGCTTAAAGGGGAATTAGAAATGCAAGATGCAAGACACACTAAGGCGGGTGCTAGCCTAAGTGTGAAATTGTACCACCCTAGAAAGGGTATACAATTTATGACACTACATTTAGCCCCCACTTTAGTAGTCATATGACACTATGTGCATATGCAAGCCAAAGTACATAAAAGTAAACATCATTTGAAAAAGGATAATCCATAAGTTGTCGAACGAAGCCCCCAACGGTATCTGTAGTATACAGTTAGGAACCACACCTTAAAAAACCACATGTTAGATCACAAAATCACTGAATTATTACTAAGGAAGGTGATGAAATTCGTGGGTAGCGATATGACCCCCCTTGTTTTGACTTGCTTATTAGTGAGGTGAAATAGGGTATCATGTTTTCCACAACGAATTGTGATAAAGATTTTGATGAAGGAAGTTCACAACAAGGCTTGATTGCTAATCCAAGAACATTATGGAACCAATTTAGAGCAAGAGGATGAACTCACAATTCCAATGCCACCGACGGTGCAAGAATTGGAGCTTCCTAGCTCAAGATATGATAGATTGAAGAAAAAGTGCATAAATTATGGTTTTAACTTAAAAAATAAAAGTCAAAAAATGCATAACACATAAATATGAAAGTGACACCTTCATTTGTCACTTTCTAATTTTTTGGCACTATTCACTGCAGAGGAACCCACATACAAGCCATCATGCCATGACGCTAACCTGAGCGACCTATGAGGATATAGATCCTGCACCAATCCGTACTCACCGACCGACCACTCGACGAGGTGAGTTGACCTTCCATTGACTCCGTTTCATGCTTTCATAGTTTTTAGGAATGATGATGTCATCGCCAAGTCCGGGCCCAGACCCCCTCTTCGTGCACCTAGGGGTCCTAGGGTGCCCTGGTCCCACCTAGGTGCCATGGTCCCAGTAGGGCGCCTTGGTCCATTCAAGGTGCCTTGGTCCCTGTTTGGGGCAACCAACGACGATACAGGATCGGGTGATGAATGTTAGAATTGATAGAATGATTGCATTGATTAGATGATAGTGATGATGATTGATTACTGATGATAGATTGCTTTGCATTTTGTAAACATTGCCATACAACTACGAGCATACTGCCGGTCTCACCTTTCGGAGCCTTTGGGAGTAGATCCTAAGGCTAATAGCGAAAGAGAGGTATTTTCTACATGCAGTGGGCTTGTGGGATGTGATGACCATGCCGACCATCCAATTCCATTATGGGATGTTGATGGAATTGATGGAGAGGTGGGATGTAGACACCTCGACATTCTTATTACCTGTGGGGGAGATGATGGTCACCCTTGAGGATGTATACCATATTCTGCACCTTCCCATTAGAGGAGAGACCGTGAGATATTGATCCGACCGGACAAAGGAGGATTATAGGAGAGAGAAGGTATATGTTGTGGGGAGAGTGATATGCAATGAGATGAGGGGCTGCATCATGGCTAGCTAGCTCCTACACCCTACCGACAAGGTTCCATTAGTTAGGCGACTCATGATTATGACCCTTGCATTAGCCATGTGCCCTAATGGGCGCGACAGACATATGCATGGAGGAATCATCTACGCTATCTGAGCGATGGAGAGACATAGGAGGGTATACTTTTGGGGTTGGAGCATGCTTGCACATCTCTATCATGACCTTGGGGAGTATAAGTTTGGATAGGGATGCAACTCGATGACATGCACGCTACTATAGGTGTGGATATTCGAGCATATCACCTGCACTAGGCTTGCTAGAGCCCCCATAGAGCTAGTCCTAGAGAAGCCTAGGGTATATTCTTATCCTCTTACCTGCGAGTGGTGATTCAATGATCTCCTATATTGGAGGTTGAGCTTAGATAGATTGACAGTGGACAGAGTCATATGGAGACGCTACCTCAGGATGTACATGTGGGCATGGATACACATGCAGATGTTTAGCATGCAAAGGAACCATCTACTAGAGGGGTGATACAACTACATAGTCATTCCCTTCTACTTAGACCGAGTCTGACGACAATTCAAGTTAGAGCAGTGTGTTCCTACTGATGATCCTATGTACATCCAACACTCATGCGTGATGTCAAGGCTAGGAGCCATTCCTAGGCCTACCAGTGATGAGATCGACATCATAGATTCAGATGGGTCAGATCAAGACATAGTGACAAACTATAGAGATGATTTAGGTGTGCAGTGGTGGTACATCACATGGTGGGGGAGGACATACCCTAAAACCATTTTCCCAAGGGATTTACATGGTGGGAACCCTAGACCATGGAGATAGTAAGGCAACGAAGAGGGATTTGATACATCCGAGGAGGGCTCAGATGATTGGGCTGATGACACAAGAGAGCAGGAGACAGGAAGAGATGGAGATGATCCTGATACCTGCGAGGGAGATCAGGATGGAGATGATGAGAAGGAAAAAGAGGATGAGGAGGATGAGGACAAGGAGGAGGATGAGGAGGAGGAGGATGATGAGAAGGAGGAGGAGGAGGATGAGTCATATGCAGTTCCTCATCACTTCGGGGAGGATACCATAGCCCTAGATCCACTGAGTCTCCCACTATAGGTGGAGAAGGACCCAATAAGGGGTCCTGATCCTAGTCCCCATCGGCCCACACCCACTATACAGAGATAGTACAAGCGCGAAGAGCCTAGTGGGTCCCAGTTTCAGGTGGTCGCTATCCATGATCCCTACTGGCAAGAGGGAGATCTAGGTAAGGTGTCATGTTATTGATTAACTTATTTATCTTACTTGCTTTAGATTTGATGATATAAAATGTTACTGATAAAAGATTTCTCTCTTCCTTACAGCTACCGTTCAGGAGTGGCGTTCTCTGATTTAGGATGCAGTGACAAACCTCATTGTAACTGCGCACATCGCTAGTTCATCACAGATATCGCACAGATCCCAAAGGAGTATAGAACAACACAAGGACCTTTTCTCCCCTATTTAGAGGAAGATGGAGGTCCTACGAAAGAGATTACGACAGACAGAGTGTGACCTAGTAGCATCACAGATAGAGGCAGCCACATATCATGGGATCATGATGGAAAGGGATCTTAGGAGCTCCTCACGGAGTCACTCATGGTCTATATCACGATACACCCCCATGGGGCCACCCCCGTGACTAGATTAGGAGGGGGCATCTAGCCACCATCCTCTAGCTACTAGTCCTAGGTTTAGGAGATTATTTTGATGTATTGATGTATATATTATAACACTCATAAGTATGTTATTTTAATGCTTAAACAATATATGCATTGCTTAGATTAGAAGTAACATATTGAGTGACGAACATGTATGTCTAATTTTAATTTCCATGTGATTGATTTCTCAAACATTCATGATTAAATTGATACATGTTTGATTTAATTAAATAACTAAGTATTTAATCAAATGCTACTTTGATGATGTAAAAGAAGAATGTATTAAGTGTGAGAACTATATGACTAATGTGATTTAATTAATTTTCATTAAAAACAACATGATATAATTCTACTTAACACATAAGAAATTGTATAATATGCTAGCATATATGAAATGTAAATATATTCAATTCACACAAAAGAATTCAAGACAAACAATAAAGTAATGAAACATGCTTGTCAAGAATGAAGTAATGAAGGCCAAACAATATAATATCATTTAATCTTACATACTTTAATGAAGACATGCTAACATATTACCCAATTTTGAAGAAATAAAAGATATAGAAAATGAACAGAAAGAAGACTAGAAAGAGAGAGTAAAATAGAACTAGGCATAGTATCTACGAAGATGCGTAGCATTTATGGGTTCCTTGAGAGGTGTACCTTCCATATCTGCTATCCTGTAAGCACCTAATCCATAGACCTCGACAACAATGTATGGTCCAAGCCAATTAGGACTAAATTATCCTTTCTCCTTAGGTAAGGCATTCACGTTGCGCTGATTCTTGTAAAGGACTAAATCCCCTATTGAGAAGGAACTTTGAATAACCTTATCATTCTAGTTTCGTTGCAAATTTTTATGATAAGCTTGAATATGCTCGAGGGCATTTATATGCTGTTCATCAAGCATCTCAAGTTGTTGGATTCTTTGCTCTCTACAGGAATCATCATCCACTATGCCCCTAAGAGAAACTCTGAAAGAAGGAATTTCTAACTCCAAAGGCATAATGGCATCAACACCATAAACAATATTATAAGGAGTACAACCTGTAGCAAAACGTACACTCATGTGATAAGCCCACATAGCATAGGTTAATTGAGTATATGAATCCTTACCATGCTTGTTTACAGTCTTTCAAAGAATTTGTTCAATTATCCTATTAGAAGACTCAACTTGACCATTTGATTGAGGATAATAAGGTGTAGAAAATTTATGTTGAATATGATATTTCTCAAGAAACTTCTTTACATCCTTATTTTTGAATGATGTTCCATTATCTGAAACTAAGGTGGAAGGTATCCCAAATCAAGAAATAAAGTTTTCCAAAATGAATTGACAAATTACTTCAATGGTAGTGGATCGAAGAGGAACGACTTCCACCCATTTCATAAAGTAATCACTGGCAGTTATGATGAAAGTATGTCCTTTAGATGAAGGAGGAGATATTTTACCAACAAGATCCAAACCCCATGTAGAAAAGGGCCAAGATGCTACCTGAGAGCGAAGCTCTTAGGTAGAGGTATGGATCAAATTTCTATGTTGCTGACACTGATGACATCATTTAACAAATGCAAAGGAATCCTTCTCCACGGTTTGCCAATAATATCCCATTCGGAGCAATCTCTGAACTAAGGATCTACCCCCAAAATGCCCCCCAAAAGCACCTAAATGTGCTTCCTCAAGATAAATAAGGATTTCAGCCTTGTTTAAGCATCAAAGGAGAAGACCATTATAACCCCTCCTATAAAGAAATTTAGAAAGGATAATGTATCTAGCATCCAATTTGCGAATCCTAGCCCTAGTATTCTTATTCACAGAGTCAGGAAAGGTACCATCACTCAAATATCTCATGATATGTGAGTACCACTCATCAAAATCTATAATGCAACAATATGCCACATCACTAGGATTATCAGCAATAGCTGGGGTAGTAAGGTTGTGAATAGTGAATTTAAGATCTACCAAGGGGTCCTCTAGAGGCACAAGAGAGGCAACACATGCCATCACATCAGCATATCGATTATCTTTTCAAGGAACGGGCTTCATGGTATAAGAATCGGATTTTCGCAACAAGGATAAAGCTAGATCTCTATATTGTGATAATCTATCTTGCTTAGCATGATAAACTTCTGTCACTTGTCTTATGATTAGTTGAAAATCTTAAATATGTAATGTTTCATATTAAATGCCAAGGCTTCTTTAATTCTAGCTATAAGAGCCTCATATTCAGCAATGTTGTTGGTACATAAGAAATTTAGATGATATGATAAAGGCATAGGCTTCTTTTTAGGAGAAATTAAGACCACCCCTGCCCCCGATTCTGTACAAGCCATCAAAGTACAATTCCCAAGTCTCATCAACCTCAGTGGAAAAAATGTATTCATTGGGAAAAGACTCTAGATTAGGTAGGGAGAAGGGTGAAGGAGCATCAGAATCCACTTGGCTAAGCATTTGGAAAGGTCAGTTTTGGAGAAAAGATGTTTAAGAGGATCGAATTTAATGATAACATGAATCTCAACATTTAAGAGATAATGCCTCAACTTTTGGATCGTGAAGACTAAAGCAAGACACTATCGTTCTATTGTAGAATATCAAACTTCGTAATCAAGTAGAGTGTGGCTTATGTAATAAACCAGGCATTTTCCACCATACCTATCACATTGTGCCAATAAGGCCACAAGAGTTTGAGGGGAAGTAGTGGTGTATAGAAGAAAAGGCTTAGTAGGATCAGCAGGTTGAAGAATCAGAGGATTGGCCAAATAGGTCTTTAAGTCTTCAAATGCTTGACGACAATCCTCATTCCATTAGAAAGTGATATTATTTTTAAGCAATTGTGTGAAGACAAAGGTATGATCTGCAAGTTGAGAGGTGAACCTACGAATAGCTTGGATCTTTCCTTGCAAAATTTTTAGTTGGGAAACATTCTTAGGAGGTGGCATGTTAACAATAGCATCTATTTTCTTTGTATCCACCTCAACACCATGATGTGAAACTATGAATCTTAATACTTTTCCACTATCCACACCAAAAACACATTTTTGAGGATTCATACGCATGTTATACTTACGAATTCTCTTGAAGATTTGACGAAGGATCTTAACATGATTTGTACAAAGAATGGATCTGGCTAAGATGTCATCAACGTAATATTCTAAGGTTTTATATATATATAGTCATGGAAGATGAGAGTCATAGCACACTGATAGGTTGTGCCTGAGTTTTTCAATCCAAAAGGCATCACAATCCAACAAAATGTACCCTAAGGGGTGGTAAAAGCAGTTTTATATTGATCTTGAGGATTAATGAAGATTTGATTATATCCCGAGAAACCATCCATAAAGGATAATAAAGCATGCCTTGCTACCGAATCCACTGTCATATCGATATTTGGTAGAGGAAAGTCATCCTTTAAGGAGGCCTTGTTTAAATCACAAAAATACGTACACATCCTAATATTGTTTTCATCTTTAGCCACAACCACAATGTTTGAAATCCATGGGGAATAATTGATAGGACGAATGAATCCAACATCCAATAGTTTTTCAATTTCAGCTTTAAAAAGTAATGCCACTTTTGGGTGAATCTTTCGAATCTTTTTCTTTTCAGGTTTAGCATTAGGAATTAGGACAATGTTATGAGTGACAATCTTAGGATCTACGCTAGGCATGTCAGAATATATCCAAGCAAATATCTCAGGGAATTCATGTTACAACTCAACATACTATTTTTGCTCTTCTTCGTCAAGACATTTCCCTATCTTGATGATCTCATCTTCAACACAAGGATCCATCTTGATATCAATGGTGTCATTTATTAGGAGATTTCTTTGTTGAGGAGCACCTTTTAATTGAGGAAATTCTTTAACTATCCCATCGTTATGTTTTTCTTTCCCAAAGTAAGCTTCCACATTTAGACAATAGGGAAAACTGCGGTTATGGTGATAACAAGGAAGGTTGTCATAAGCTCCCAAGAATTCAGCTAAGGTATCATCGGTAGAAAAAACATCCAAAGCAAAGATACAAGAAGGGTCACAGTCAATATATTATGGATATTTTAGTGAAAGAGAAGCATAAATGACATTAACACTAATAGATGGTCTCTTAGAGGCTTTAGTATGCTTGAAAGTATCATAACCAAGCCCAAATATCATATCACAAAAGTTGTTTTCCTAGGGAACCTTAATTCCTTGTTCTTGAGCACCACATCCATTTCAATTATATCCACACCTAGCTAGGATGTGAAAAATAGGACCATAAAGGTTAGTCATTTTCGAAGAAGAAGTAGGATTTTCAAAAAGTGAAGGATCAAAATCCTCTAGACTAGAAACTAAGGGAGATGAAGTCTAAGAATCCGCCACAAATTTATTACTCAACGACCTAGATAAAGTAGATTTCTTTATAGGTTCTTCTTCTTCTTTCTTCTTCTCGACCTTAGGTTCTCTAGGGGGAATTCTGTATTCCCTTACAAAGGTAGGATTGAAATCAAGGGATTCCCAATCATCTTCTACAAGAATGTTTTTAGGAGAGAAAGTGTTCTCAATCATAGAGCCAGGCTAAGAATACTCTTCCTCGAGAACCTTAGGTCCACTTGAGGAAGTATTGAGAATCAATTCAGATATAGGGGACAGGTTTGATGAACTGGTCACACTAATAAAAGTAGAAGATTTAAAGGAATTATCTAAGATAGTTGGGGAATAATTGGTTGAAGAGGATTTAGAACTTGATGTTTGTAAACAAGCCTGGAATCTTGTGTCTTATAACAAGGTGTGTGTTGTGTTGTTGTGAATGAACTTGATTTTCCTATGCAATGTAGATAGAACAACTTGCATGCTATGAATTCAAGTTTTCCCTAGCAACAAGTTGTATGTCAAATCTCCAGACATGACATGGATAGGTGTAGGTAAAGTAATAGGACCTACCTTAACAGGCAAGGTGATGATACCTAGTGAAGATTTAACAACATTATCGAAGCCACAAATGGTGAGAGAATCGGGCTTAATAAGAGATGTATCAACATTGATCTTATGCAACAAGTTAATGCTACAAACATTAAGGCCGTAAACATTATCCACTAATGTTCATCTTATCTCACCATCATTTATAATAACCGCAATCATTAAGGGATCATATTATTTTTTAACTTCACTAGAGGGAAACTCATCTTGTGTAAACACAATTTGAGCCTTAGGTGCTGTAATAGAGTGAATCAAGGAAGCCATATTATTGGATGCCACTGCAGATGGGACATTCAATATTTTCAAGGCATCTTGTAGCATTCCATGATGAGTCGAGGAATTTTGAAGCAAATCCCAAAGGGATATCTTGGCAGGAGTAGCTTTAAGTTGTTCGACAAAATCATATTCCTTACTAAGGGTTTGTTAAATGCGAGGTGCTTGAGGAAGAATGGGTTGAGGATCAAGTAGAGGAGTCAGAACAATCGGAGGAGGGTTAGGTTGCCTATTGTTTCTCGTGTTATAGGTATGGGCAACTGCATTATAAATCTCCTTAGTTAGTTGTCTAGCATATCTATAAGGACTCTTAGTGGGATTCCTTCCTTGAACTGTAATGATAGGCTTGTTTGGAGTGATAAAGGAATCATGACTATATCCACCTTGAACTATGAAAAGAGGTTGATTAGGAAGAGGTGAAGTTGGAGAAGGACAAGCACCGTGGACAACAAAAGGAGGTTTTCTATGTTCATTCACATTGATCATATTGATTAACCTTTTAGATGCATTATTCTTGTTTGAAAGTTTAGGTAAAGACATAAAGTCATCAAGGGCATCATCCAATAAAGCATGGTCATAGTGATTGAAAGGCTTATCTTTGGCCTCAAAGGAGACATAACATCATAGAGGGAATCATGGGAGCCAACTATGTTGCTAGATCTAGTGGAGGAGTTGATAGGAATGTACCCATGAGAGGGATCATTTGACTTATCTTTCCCATCACCACGAAATGACATAGTAACAAGGTTGATTAATTTTTGGCAAAATGAGGATTTAGAAGGCTTAGGGTTCAAAAACTCATCTAGAGCTTCATCTAATTCATCCTTACTAAACTCATAATCAACAAAATTGCATACATCATCAAAAGCATGAACATAATGCAAATAGAAATTTGACATTTTAAAATGAAAATTGCATGAAACTTAAACACACAATGGAAGGAAAATGAAAGAAACCTATCTCTTTTTTTTTTTTATGAAAGCAAATGAAATAAACTAGACCTAGATCTAACAATGCATTGCAATGCAAATCAAATTGGGTTCACCAAAAATGTGTAGGGGAAAAGGTGAGATTAAGTATGGAAACCCTAATCCCACTCTCATACACACTCATGGAATATGAAAGAGCCTAGGGAGGTAATGGACATTGACTACTTATGAGAAAGAGAGAGCCATGGATTACCTCTTAGGTTTGTTGGCATTTTAATGAAGATTGCATTGATGAATTATAGTGTTGTCATTGATGTCAATTGTAATCGGTAATGGAGTTGTATTGCAACCAGTAGTTGAGCAAGTGAAGGAAACTGGTATTACTATTGAAGCAATGCCATCAATTGGTAACCCTACCTGTTGATATGCCAAACCCTAACTGATGGAGCTTGGTGAATTGGTTGTGTTGATCTATGATCAAATGGTGATCAGAGATGATTATGCCACATATGCATGATGCACATGACGAGTTTCAAAGTGGTTTTGCCATGTAGAGATAATTGTTTTATCTTGGAAATGAGCAAGTGCATTGCATGAAGTGGAAACCGTGTGATGAGTTATAGGATCCAATGTGCGGTGATCCAGGAGCGGTCGAGGTTGTCCTGGACAATGTGCAATGATTGCTATGTAATCTAATGGTCATGTTAGAACCAATTTTTTTGTAAGCTCTATGAGATCTTAGGTTTTGTGATGTGTTACCAACCTATTGTTTTGCTTATAAGGTCGATGAGTTGTTTTGTTGTAGTGTTGGCAATTTTGGTTAAGTGTTAGTGTGATTGATTACCGAACTAGAAGGAGTATCTATAGAATGTTTGAAGGCAGATAGGAGAATGAAAAGGATCTGATCAAGCAAAGTGGTGCTATGACCAGATCAACAAAAACCTTGTCGTTCTCTAACAATTACAACAATTGAATCCCTTAACCAGGTAAGATTTAACAGGCTTGGTGTTTTCTAAATCCTCTAACTAGGTGATCCATTAACTTGGATTTTAAATCCTCTATCGAGGTTACTCCTAATAGGGTATTGCCTTTAACAGGGTATTTTAGTCAATCCCTTAATTGGGTGGTACTTAACCGGATCTATTCCTAACAGGACATTTTTGTAAAGCTTATAACAAGGCTTGGCTCCTAAAAGGGAGAACTGTAGAAGAGTTTAGAATACTTGTGGGTATTCATCCCCACCATGGTTTTTTCCCATTTAGGTTTCCACGTAAAAAATCATTGTGTCAAGTGGTGAATGGTTTTTGTGGTTGTGTTTTGATATGGTTAATTTGTTTAACTGGTAAAGCCACTTAGATGTGTTAAGTTGACTGAAAGTGATATGAAATGTGCTTTTACTAATGTTAGTAAAGTGGTTTGATTTTTTGGTTAAATGGTTTCAGAGTTTTAGATCTGTTTGACTGTTATTTTGTTATGCTAGTCAACCGATAAACTTGGCAATGCAGTTGTAGTTTGTAGTTCAGTGATTGATTTATGAGTTGGGTTTGTGGTACAGGAGCACCTTGTCACCAGTTATGTCATGATTAATTTCATAAGGTTTTGAGTCTATGATTGTCTTTAAGGTCATTTGGATGTAATTCAAGGCATGATGAGTCATTTTGTAAGGCAATGTCACTCATTGGTAACAAGTTGCTCAAGTTGAGTATCTGGGTCCTAATATGGTCAAGGAGGTCAATCTTGTGTAAAAGAGCCATGGAAGGGTAAAGAGGATGTAAAATTTTATTTTGAGTCCATCTAAATGTATTTGAAGTGCACAAGCAAAGATTAGGGGTCATATTTATCAAAATGTCAAAATTGTCAATTGTGTCAAAAATGTTGTCAGGCACAAATTGCATTATAAAGTTGCAAAATAAGGATGTAATTTGTCTTGGGAAGTTGTAAATTAAATATGTATGTGTGGAGGTTATAAAAACCATCATTTGGTCGAATCCAAGGGTGTGTGCAAGATTGGAGGAAGGAAACGAATAACATTTGAAGTTTTTACACACTCCACATTGTTTTCTGGGTATTGCAGTCTGATCATTCACATTTTTATTTATGAAAAATAATTTGTCTGCATGGTAAATGTATTGGATATGATAATGGAATTAGTTAAATTTGTTTTCTATTTTGTTTCATTTAATTTCAATCATTTTGAAGCAAGTTATGCAAGATTTGGTGAAAACTGTCAAAAAACCCTCCAAATTGGGGTTTGTGGAGAGTTTCACTAAAATAGTTTGATTGCACCATTGGAAATTGTTGTAAACTTGGTTTTTTATAGAGGGTTGAATTATCATTCAAATGAATTCAGTTTCAATGTGATTGGTTAAGTATTTTATGAGATATTTGATGCCCTAGGAGGCTAAATGTTGAATTTTCTGAGTTGTTTATGACAGTAAAAATAGGTCTCAGTACGGGGGGCATAACTCTAAAATCCACCTTTTGATTATTCTAAAGTTTTGATATGGTTTTAAAAACCTAGTTTTGTACAGCCTCACCAAAGAGATCTTCAAAATAATGTTGGATTTGAAATTTATTAATAACAGAGTACAGGTCTATCAGACTGTCATTAACTGGGATAGCATAATGCATTGTCTTGGTCTTGATTAATGTTTAAAGGGTTATAAAATGATATGATGGATTTGATATTGGATTTTTTGGTTGATAGTAATATTTTTATATGCCTCAAAAATATCAAGGTTGGAAATTGATTATTATTTTGGGTCATTGAGCACCCTAGGATTGGGACTCCATGGTTGATTTGGGGTTCTTGGTTGGTTTTTCATGATGGTCTGCATCAGTTTGAGTTTGGTGAAAGTTTAGTTTGTTTTCTATATAATGATTCACCCCCTCTCTCAGTAGTTGTCCAGATCATTATTGATTTATCATATCATCAATTGGTATCTGTAAAGCGGAAAATCGCGAGCGAACCCTAAGTGTTCCCCCCAATCGCGAGCGAACCCTAAGTGTTCCCCCCCACCACTCCGAGGAGAGGGGAAGGAGGTCACTAGGGTTGACGGTTTTCACTTAGGGGAGACTTTACATTCAAAAGAGGGGTTGAAACCCACAAGATCCAATCCCACAAAATGCAAGATTGGATTCTAAATTAGTTTCAAGGGTTAAGACAGCAAGGCTACCCTCTTTTGTAAAGAATGTAGATAGAAGGATTAAGCTAGGAATGCATAAAAAGTGAGAAAGATTCACTTATAAACAAAGATAGGAATATAGGATGAAGCTACAGACCTGGAATTAGCAGTAAAATGTCGAGACGACGCTGTCCTACAAATTTGAGCAAAATTTGACAGGACGATGGCGCCCGACATGCACACGGTCCTCCGAAAAATCCACGAAATGAAGGAGGATCTGTTCGTCTCTGCACAAGGATTCCAGATCTTCAATTACAGCCACGTACCTGCAACCTACACACAGAAAAGTGAAGACGATTGGGGGGTTAGGGATTAGGGGTTTTCCCTTAGGTCAAACCCCAATTTTGGAATTAACCAAGAAATGAGAAATCCTGTAAATGTAAATGATTGTAATGTAAAACAAGTACTAGTACCTTGTTGTAAGAATGTTTGTATTCTTACATGCGAAGGTGTAGATGTTGTTGTATGTTGTATGTTGTATGTTGTATGTTGTATGTTGTATGTTGTATGTAGTATGTGATCTCCTCTTCAATGGTTGAATCCTTGTCTTGAATGCAACACTTAGCCTTGAATGGAGACTTAGAATGATCAATTGCTTGAAGGAATGCTTGAATGCTTGAATGCCCAAATGTTTGAATGTTTGAGTATCGCTTCCGCCTTTTTTCCATCTCCTAAAATGGGAGAGGAAATGTAGTTTATATACTTGTCAATTAGGGTTAAAAGACTGATTTTTTTGACCTTAGGCCGACCGGGAAAGGTTATTTTCCAATTTGCAAACTTAAAGACCCGAGACCCAAAAGAGACCGGGCCCAAAAATAGGGCCAGGGACCAGGGTGCTGGGCGCCATGGTCCTGGGGGACCAGGGCACTGGGTGCCCTATTCCTGAAGGACCAGGGCACTAGGCGCCATGGTCCCACCTCTCAGGACAGTAGGGTGCAAGGAGGATCAGGCCAGGGTGTTGAAAAATGCAGTTTTTGATGTCATGGACAAGTTTCGGGGTCTCCATTCAGGTTCCGTGTTGCATCGCCATCGTGAAGACCCAAATGTGGTCGAAATTGCAAGTGTCACAATTTTAGGATGCTACATTTAGCCCCCACTTTAGCGGGAGTATAAGCGTATGCTCATACTTCTGGTAAAGTACAAGGAAACAACATTGAAAGACTTTCACCACGTCAAGGAGGCAAGACACACCAAGCCCCCAGTGGACTAAGGATCTTACGACTTCAATTGACAAAGTAAAAGGGAAGATCACGAGGGAGAACCATGACTGTCAGTAGTAAGGTTCCCTCACTATGAGTCATGCAAGAGAAATACCAAAAATTTTCAAGGCAAAGCTAAGTTCGCCAAGAAATTTTCAAGTATCCTAAAGGGATAGATGGGGTGTATGCCCCCCTACGTTAAAGCGATCGCACACACCTCAACGGGGGTGATTGCTTTAAGGTAGTGATACACATAAGAAATGAGAAGGAAAAGGAGCACGTTATCACAAGGATTTAGCCCCCAAGTGTGAGATAAACCCAAGGATAATAGACACAAAACACAAAGCACGAGGTGACTTCACTTTCCTCAGGGTCAGTATGCTGTATGATAATTCATGTATATCATATGTATGTATGCATAATTGTTCTTCATTCCCCAATCAAGGAAGGTCACCTAGAAGAAGGGAACACATGTGTCTTTTGAGTCAACATGAGAGAGACCAAAAGAGATCTCAATGCTTTGCATCATCCTCAAGTAGACAACACTAAGGACAACAAATAGAAGAATGAGAATAACACATAGAAGAAGTAACAAAAGAGCGGAGGAGAGAGTCTGCTATGCTAATGAAACTAGTCTAGCATGTCATCTACCCCCCGATCTTGCTGATCAATATTTCGGGAAGGCAGGGAACATGATAGAGGAGGAACATTCAACACAGCAGATGGAGCTATCACAAGATCCAAACAAGGGCTATGTTCATGTTCCAAGCCACGTTGTTCTTGTCTAGGAGCTAGGATAAGTGCTTTAGAAAATTCGTTAGATAAATGGTTATCAATATCTACAAGTTCATATTCACTATCAGAAGCAAGAGGAGTAACATTTTCACAATGAATAACATTTTCATCTATATCATCATCAAGATTTATAAAAATAGGATCTTTAACTCGCACAGGATCAAGACCATCATGCATCTTATGTTTAGGAGATTTTGGAGAAAATGGAATAATGCTTGTTGAAGGTGTTTTTGGGGATTGCAAAGTTTGAGAAGCAGCTGCCTAAGCTCTAAGACAACACTTTCGTCAGCATTCACGCGCAGAACGATTTCATCTAGTCTTAGTAGGAAGTGGAGAAGATTGAGGAGGATGAATGTTCTCATCCTTATCACTTGGGTGTTTAGGTTGTGGTCTCTTAGGCTGGATAATAGGAGAAGAGGAAGGTCTCTTCTCTCCATAAGAGGAAGGAGGAGGAACTGCTCCGTATAAAGGAGGAATATTTGGTTTAGGAAGGAGACCAAGTCCATCATGACGAGGAGGTATAGGTCTGCTTTTGGGAAGTTTATTAGACATAGACACATCCATAGGAATGGGTTGGGAATCTTCTTGAGGAAAGACATTAGTTTTATCTTTCAAAGGAAGAACTTCTTTCTCAAGAATGATAGGAATATCAAGTTTGGGTGTTCTAGGTTCACTTAGAGAAAATATCATATTTGTTTTCCACTTTTGATAAGATTTGAAAAGATGGTCACTTCGTGGAGGAAGAGATTGGAATTGTTTAGGCCAAAAATAATCAATAGGAATGCTAGAAGTTCTTTCAGCTGGTTTAAAGAGACTATGATTGACAGTAACAACTTCACCATTATGGGGAAATTTCAAACACTTGTGAATAGGAGAAGCAATAGCTTTCATGGAAGATAGCCAAGGATAGCCTAGCTTCACATGAAATTGTTCAGATGATGGAATAATAGCAAAGTTCACATCAAGGGATTTGTTATGGACCTCAATAGGTAATGTAATAGAACCAATTGCAGGAGAAGAAAATGCATCAAATAGTTTTACAACCACATTTGTTTTGTCATAGATCACTTGATTCAATTGCAAAGTAAAAAGAAATTCTTCAGTAATAACATTAACCATGCAAGAAGGATCAATGAGCACTCCACGACAAGGTGTATTCTTGACTTTTGCAACTATGTATAAAGGACCATCAGGTGCCCTGATAGTTTCACTAGAATTAAATGTGATGGAAGGTTCTTTAGGGTTTTCTTGATGCTCTACAAAGTTAATCACATTCGGAGTCATAGACACAAGACCATCAGATGAGAAAGAGGAATCATTAGTCTCAATCACATTAGAGGTATGAGAAGGTAATGGATCAGTAAAAATCTTAAGATTTTGGTTAGGAGGAGCTACAGATGTATTGCCTTTATCATTCACTCCTGACATAGAGATAGTATTATTATCAATCAAATCTTGAATATTACCCTTTAAAGCAAAACATTTTTCAGTATCATGCCCAGGTTGACGATGAAATTAACAAAAAGATTTGTTATCAAAATAGGGTGAATTAATCTTTGTGGGATTGATTTGCTTTACAGGAGGGAGAGTAAGCACATTTTGTTCCAATAACTTATTCATAATACTATGCAATGATTCATTCAAAGGAGTAAACTTTCTTTCTTTCT
The DNA here is from genome assembly GCF_030272615.1 of Cryptomeria japonica. Lineage (NCBI taxonomy): Eukaryota > Viridiplantae > Streptophyta > Pinopsida > Cupressales > Cupressaceae > Cryptomeria > Cryptomeria japonica. The sequence continues at coordinate 424,825,003 of NC_081411.1, read as the reverse complement.
TGAAAAACTTAGAAATAGGAAGCACACCTGATGCTGCATTCACATTGTTGTTGATGATGTTTTCATTGAATTTAACAGACTCTTTGTTCGGTTTAAACTTCCCAAATGGTTGTTGACTACTATCACCCTTATCACTCGGAGCCATAGGATTTGCTTGTTCCATTTGACTCACAGTCAGTTGATAATTGTGAAGAGTTGCACACAACTGTTGGAAAGAAGTAAACTCAGAAAATAGAAGTTTGTCTCGAATATCTTTTTGTAAATTAGAAATAAAGATTCTTTGAATATCATTGTCAGGCATTGGAAAAGAAATTTGAGCATACAAATGCTTATATCTACCAATGAAATTAGTCACTTTTTCTTTAACACCTTGTTTACAATGCATTAAATCAATCAAAGTAACTTTAGGACTTATATTGTTTTGAAATTGTTGAATAAAAGCATTTGCAAGTTGTTCGAAAGAAGTAATAGAATAAGAAGGCAACGAGCAATACCATTGTAGGGCTTTATCTCTTAATGTCCTAGTAAACGGTTTTGCAAGCAAGCTTTGGTCATAAGCAAAATCGGTACATATTGTTTGAAAAGTCTTAACGATCACCTTTACCATTATAAAGCTCCAAATGTGGGATTTCAACATGTTTAGGAGGGATAGCTCGAATAATGTCAAGAGAAAGTGGGCTCGCAACATCAAATGTGGGCACACTAAACTTACATTGAGTCATAGAGGCAATTTGTTGCTGTAAAGAAGAGACAGTTGTGCAAGATTGTTAATGGTCACTTCAGTCGAAGAGTTCATATTAGACGTGTTAGATTATGATGGAGGTATTATGTTATTGAAAGAAGGTATTGATTGAGAGTAAGGCGGTGGGACACTATGATAGTTAGTCATAGGAGAGGATTGGAAAAGAGGAGCGCTACAAGGAGGAATGGAATGGTTGAATGAATTGCCCCCTTGCGCCAGGTTCATTTGTGGAGATGTAATAGGAACACTCATTGAAGGAATGAATGAAGAAGTCAGATTGAATGAAGGCAGAGGGTTAATTGAAGAGGAAGGATTGCCCCCATGACTGGTGATCATAGGGGGAATGTCTTGTATAGAAGTAGTCATTATGTTTGATGTAAAAGTAGGTATGCTAGCAATAGAAGTTGTCAAAGGAATAGAATGATTGACTTGAGTAGGAGGTCGTGTATAACCTAAAGTTTCGGCACAACCCTTCATAGGCATCACATTTGAATCCAAAATGTGTGCAATACCACGCAAAATATCAATTCCATTCTTATCACTTTGAACCATACGTTTTAGACCCTCAATTAATGAAAGAGCTTGACTATCGGGATACTCTTGAGACATCCATTGCTGAAAATCATCAAATTGGTTATCCAATTTTGAAAGTTGTTCTACAGAAACCTCATGGAGAGCTTCTTCATCATTAGGAGGATTAGAGGAATTACCCGTGTCCTCGTTAAAAAGGCCATTCAAATTAGGTTCCATCTCCTCGGTAATTAAACCTTGGAAAGACTTAATTCTAAGGCTTCGTCTAACGGGAATAGTGTAAGTAGGGCTTATTGTTGTAAAACTCATGCACTAGAGAGGGAGAGAAGATTTTAAATTTAGAGGTAGTAAATTTCAATAAAATTAGCCAATCTCCTAGATTTAAGTTGTTAAATGCAATCACGACAATCTCCCAAAATTTTGGAAAAAATGTCCGGGACCGTGGCGCTCGGGGTGCACACGGTCCTCGCAACTTTTTTTGAAATTTTCAGGGATGAAAGTTATGATGATTTTAAAGCTAACCTGAAAAAATTGAGTGATTTTACGATCTGTAGATAGGCCAAATTAAAGTTGCAATCTCAAAATTGAACCCTACCAAGATTGTTGAAAAATGCAAAATTTGAATTTTGAAAAAGAGAGGGAAACTGAAATTTTGAATTTTATGATTTTAGAGGGAATACTAAGAGGAATGCAAGCTTTGAATTTTAAAAGTTGACTCAATTTCACGCAAAATTCAATTTTGAAAGTGGAAATCAAGGTTGTTGCAATTGAACACTTAATTTCAAAAGTCACAAATTGCAAGAATTTGAATAAAGCACTGAAATTTTGAATGAACGCCAACACACTTCAGATTTAGGACAGTAAGAACACAATTTTGACACAAAATTTCAATTTCAATAATTTTTGAATGATTATAAGCCCTAATCCAAGCAATCACTAGACCAACTTTGACTTTAATTTTGAAAGTGTTGTAATTGATGAAATCAGCCAAAATTCTGGATTTTAGCAGAAAAATACAGTAAGATCTAGCTCTCGAAATTTCAAAAAAAATGTTGAGGACGATGGCGCTCGGGGTGCACACGGTTCTCGCAACTTTTTTCCAAATTTTCAAGGATGAAAGATATTATGATTTTATTGCGGAATCCAAAGTTACAGCTGATTTGGAAATGTTTTGATCAGTGAAATTGTCAGTCAAAGGTTGAATCAAGAGGGTTTTAAAAATTAGGGTTTTGACACTTAACCACTTAATTTTTAGAATTAAAGCACAAATATGGATTGATAATTTGTAGTAGAAGGGTAGATCTGAAACAAACATTAATAATTAAACATTTCACAAGCTCAATTACTAAAAAGAAAATTTAGGGTTTTTATGCAATTAACCTCTAAAATTTGCAAAAGATCAAACGTGGAAATGTAATCAAGGCATCCAATTTTCAGATCTAGCCATGAATAATCAGAAAGGATGTTCACGTCGGGTTCACCAAAATGTAAAGCAGAAAATCGCGAGCGAACCCTAAGTTTTCCCCCCCACCACTCCGAGGAGAGGGGAAGGAGGTCACTAGGGTTGACGGTTTTCACTTAGGGGAGACTTTACATTCAAAAGAGGGGTTGAAACCCACAAGATCCAATCCCACACAATGCAAGATTGGATTCTAAATTAGTTTCAAGGGTTAAGACAGCAAGGCTACCCTCTTTTGTAAAGAATGTAGATAGAAGGATTAAGCTAGGAATGCATAAAAAGTGAGAAAGATTCACTTATAAACAAAGATAGGAATATAGGATGAAGCTGCGGACCTGGAATTAGCAGTAAAATGTCGAGACGATGCTTTCCTGCAAATTTGAGCAAAAGTTGACGGGACGATGGCACCCGGCGTGCACACGGTCCTCCGAAAAATCCGCGAAATGAAGGGGGATCTGTTCGTCTCTGCACAAGGATTCCAGATCTTCAATTACAGCCGCGTACCTGCAACCTACACACAGAAAAGTGAAGATGATTGGGGGGTTAGGGATTAGGGGTTTTCCTTTAGGTCAAACCCCGATTTTGGAATTAACCAAGAAATGAGAAATGCTCTAAATGTAAATGATTGTAATGTAAAACAAGTACTAGTACCTTGTTGTAAGAATGTTTGTATTCTTACATGCGAAGGTGTAGATGTTGTTGTATGTTGTATGTTGTATGTTGTATGTAGTATGTGATCTCCTCTTCAATGGTTGAATCCTTGTCTTGAATGCAACACTTAGCCTTGAATGGAGACTTAGAATGATCAATTGCTTGAAGGAATGCTTGAATGCTTGAATGCTTGAATGTTTGAATATTTGAGTATCGCTTCCACCTTTTTTCCATCTCCTAAAATGGGAGAGGAAATGTAGTTTATATACTTGTCAATTAGGGTTAAAAGACTGATTTTTCTGACCTTAGGCCGACCAGGAAAGGTTATTTTCCAATTTGCAAACTTAAAGACCCGAGACCCAAAAGAGACCGAGCCCAAAAATAGGGCCAGGGACCAGGGCGCTGGGCGCCATGGTCCTGGGGGACCAGGGCGCTGGACGCCCTAGTCCTGAAGGACCAGGGCACTGGGCGCCATGGTCCCACCTCCCGATACAGCAAGGTGCAAGGAGGATCAGGCCAGGGTGCTAAAAAATGCAGTTTTTGATGTCATGGACAAGTTTCGGGGTCTCCATTCAGGTTCCGTGTTGCATCACCATCGTGAAGACCCAAATGCGGTCAAAATTGCAAGTGTCACAATTTTAGGATGCTACAGTATCAAACCATTTTAGTTCCTCTAGTGTCTAAGCCTAACAACTTGAGGTAAAGATCTAGAAGAACATGATGAAGAAAGAAGGTCCGAAGTTCAATAGGGAAAACTAAAAAATTTGGAGTGATAGGATGAATATCTATATCAAAAGCTTAGGAAGTCAATATTGGGAACATTTTGTTACCAAATATACCTTGCCTAGTGGGATTTTGTCAGATGGTCAAAAGAAGGAGCAACAAGAGAATAATCAAGCATTGGAAGCCATTATCAGTTCCTTGTCCGATTTAGAGTATGTTGATATCCATGGTTTGGAGACTTCTTATGATGTGTGGAAGAAAATTGAGTATATCTATAGTGGTGATGAGCATGTGAAGATTTCCAAAGAGGAGTGTCCGAGAGGTAAATTTGATGACATGCAGATGACTGAAGGTGAGAATATTCAACAATATGGTCAGAGGATCAAAGAGATAGTCAGTGAGATCAAAAGTGCTAGTGGTAAAGTGGAGGATACCATAGTGGTTAGCAAGGTGTTGAGAACCCTTCTACTGGTGTACGCTATCCGAGTTGCATCCATTCAGGAACTCAAGTTTATTGATAAAACAAAGGTAACTCTTGACTCCATAATTGGTAAACTAACTGCATTTGAATTAAATAGTTTTGATGGAAGTGTTCAGAAATCAAAATTTGCATTTAGAGATTCAGTTTCTAATCTACCAGTAAGGAAAAGAAGAGATGTTAGTCACAGTCATGAGTCAAGATCCACCAGATAAGTTGATGATGAAGACAGTCTGATTGAGCTTGAAGAATTGTTGGCCAAGCGGTTACCCAGAGCTATCGGTAAGTACTGAGGTAAATTACCTTTGAAGTGTTTTGCATGTAACCATATTGGACATATTGTAGCTAACTATCCAAATGGAGACAATGAGCATAAACACGAGAAGTATAAGAAGTACAAAGGCAAAGGCAAAAGCAATTGCCTCATTGTAGTTGATGGAGGAATCATAGATGAGGAATCTGAGGGAGATACAAATGAGGACATTGCCTTTTTGCCATTAAAGAAGAGACATCAGATCAAAAGGCATTAGTCTCTCGCATGGATAGTTCTGATGATTGGATTATAGATAGTGGTTGTTCACACCACATGACCGATGAACAAATTAAGTTTCTTACTTTGAAGGAATTTGATGGAGGTGTTGTGAGATTTGGAAATGACTCACCCTACATGGTAAAAGGAAAGGGAACCATTTCTCTTAATGGAAAGAGAAGTGCAGATGATGTCTACTAGGTTGAAGGATTGAAACACAATCTTTTGAGTGTTGCTCAACTCAATGATAGAGGTTATTCACTGGAATTCAAGAATGAAATGTGCAAAATCTATGGAAGCAAAGGTGAATTGATTGCAACTAAAAAATAGACAAGTTAACTTGTCTCACCTAAATCCTAAAGTCAAGAATTGTTTAATTTCTAAAGTAGATGATAGTTGGCTTTGGCATCGAAGATTTTGTCATGTAAATTTTAATAACATTGTCAAAGTCAGTAAGTCCAAGTCTGTAAGAGGTATGCCTCAGTTGGACAAACCAGTGAATGCTCTATGTAAGGAATGTCAGTTAGGAAAGATGACATCCTCAACTTTTAAGAGAAAATCTTTCTTAGCAGAACATTTACTAGATTTGGTTCATACAAACCTCTGTGGACCAATAAGGAGTAGAAGCATTCAAGGTGATTGGTATTTTATGATCTTCACTAATGATTGCTCAAGAATAATGTGGGTCACATTCTTGAAGAACAAAACAAAATCCTTTAGCAAGTTTAAGGCATTCAGGGCCTTAGCTGAAAAGGAAAGTGGAAAGAAGATAAAGTGCTTAAGAACTGATCAAGGTGGTGAATTTACTTCAAAGGAATTCACTAGATACTATGAAGACAATGGAATTAAGAAGCAACTTTCTGCACCTAGGACACCACAACTGAATGGTATTGTAGAGAGGAACAACCGCTTAGTTGTTGAAGCTGCTAGAACTATGCTAATACAAGGAGATGTAGCTAAGAATTTCTAGAGAGAAGATGTCAACACAACTCTCTACAGTATGAATTGGATATTGGTTAAAAGAGGTAAGGATAAAACTCCTTACGAATAATAGTATGGTAGATCACCTAATATCAGTTACTTTAAGGTTTTTGGCAGTAAATGTTTTATCAAGAGAGGTGACTATGTTGGTAAGTTTGATGCAAAGAGTCATGAAGGCATATTTCTTGGTTACTCCACCAAGATCAAAGCCTACAAATGTTACAACAATCGAACAAAGAAAATTATTGAAAGTGCTAATGTTTGAGTGGATGAGTGTCCTGAAGATTCAGAAGAAACTAGTGAGGAGAAGAAGGAAGATGAACCTTACATTTTGATTTTGGAGCCAGAACCCGTGAAGCCAAAAGTTAGTGAAATGAATGCTGCAGCAGCACCAGTTCAACCAAAATAGGAAGATTCTGTAGAAGATGAAGATAGTGAGGAAGAAGAACCTGAATATAATGATCATGTTATTCCAAGGTATGTAAGACTCAATCATAATCTTGATCGGATTATTGGAGATAAAGATGCTGGTGTGTTAACCAGTAGAAGAATTAGAGAGAATACTTGTATGATCTCCACTATTGAGCCTAGAACTGCAAAGGAAGCCTTTGGGGATGATCACTAGATCAAGGTTATGGAAGAAGAGCTTGACCAAATTGAGAAGAACAATACATGGACCCTAGTACCTAGACCGGTGAACAAAAATGTAATAGGTACTAAATGGGCATTCAAAAATAAACTGAATGAAGATGGAGTAGTAGTCAGAAACAAAGCCAGATTGGTATGAAAAGGTTATGCACAGGAAGAAGGAGAAGACTCTAGTGAGACATTTGCACCAGTTGCTAGTGTTGTTCTAAAAAAATGAGAGACCCAAGTTCACTTGCAATTTATTGATGAAATAGCCAATTTCAATCTATGAAATGCTTCATGGCTTGGACAACATAACATAGGATCCTAATGATCCTCCTACACTTCAGGTTCTACTAGACCTAGGAGGGGACAGCCTTTTGATGCTTTAAATCAAACCTATTACACACGTATGAAAACATCAACAAAAGCAGATAGATCTCATCAAGGCTCAACAACAAGGAGGTTACTGCAGATGGGCTAGATCTACATTGACATCTCAACTAATTGGAGCATGAGATAGGTGGAACCAATTATAATTGTAAACATAAAAGTAAATGGATATTTGATTTTTTAAATCTCTGAGAATCCCCAGAATTTGCAGGACCAGTGCCTTATCCAAGGGCATGGAGTCATACATCAAACTTTAAATGGAAACCTCTACTGCAAATCCATCTTCATCATTGAATATTCTTGCATTAATGCCTTAATAAATGCATTACTCAGCTCATTCACAAAATCATTAGATCTTGAATATATATTCCATTATTTATAATTGATTACAGAATTTAAAGTCTTCACTGAAGAATGCCTACAAACAATCACAACAATCTCCTTGAGATGACAAATTCCAGCCTCCTTGATGATTTAATTTGTAACAAAGAAATAAATATCTCAGAGACAATTTTGTGTGAATTTATGCATCCCTTACATAGATAGGAACCTGCAACTAGAAACACCTACAACAAGAATCATACTCCATTACTTGAAAGAAGACATTACCCTGTGCAAACTTGGAAGAAAAAATCAGAATTGGAAACACAGAATTATGGACCCTTTTCACAAAAGTTTTGGAACCCTTACAAATGAGAAGAATTGAGAATATAAAGAGGGAAAAGATCGGATCTGTATCACCATTTGCCAAGTGTCCTCTATCCCAAACTGAAAAATTACTTGCATCCTTCCCATTGAAATTGCTCTCAAAATATATGATATTTGTTGAAACAGATAGCAAAACTAAATTCCTCATTCCGAGAGCTTTCCAACTACATATAATATGTCTATATTTGGGCAAAAAATAACCCCTCCAGTGAATTAATCTTGGATGCACCTCTGCACAACCAGTCATTTAAATTTTTGAATTTTTTATAGAGTTTGAACTATATTAGTTAACTTTGATTTTTACTTGATTTTCACCTTCTATGCCCTGCCATGTGGAACCCTGTGATTTGCTTGCAAATCCACCTACTCGCCACCTCATTTGCCACCAGACTGCCATTTCACCTACCACCAGACCTTGCCTCTTCTTTGTCATTGATCCGCAATGGGTAACTGGCGAGCATCTTCATCTTGTGATATTTTGACAATCGTTGGATCAACTCAGACTTGCTCACCCATTAACTCACCTGAGCTTCTCTCTTCTGTCGGGCCCACCATTCAATCGCTATGTCGCGATGGTTAACCGTCGAGCATCTTTCCATTGCAGTATAGCGATAGTCATTGATCCTCCTCGGACTTGTACATTTGTTAATTCACCCTTCTATCACAAAATTTGGATTCCTTAGGATGCGTGCACATGCATGGGGTCCACTGGGTTGCATGCTTCTTCAACAAGCAGCTCCGCCACCAAAGCCACAAGGCTTTTGTTATTTGATATGTGAGGGGCTTTATTTTTAAACCATACAAATTTTATCACACAGACAATATAGGATAAATGCCCTTTTCCTCTATTTCACATGCAAGCAAGGAACAATGCTGGTAGAGGTCATGAACTTGGCTTGAACACCACACAACAAGGAAGACCATGCCATGGCAGGGAGGAGATGGCTTAACACATACCAATCGCATTTTCTTGGAAGCTTCTACACCTAATGCAGGCCCTGGGCTTTAAACTTGCCAACATGCATTTGTTTGAAAGTTTCTGAAGTCTTCACGCCACACCACGCAGAGAGGATACTCGCAAGGGTCATGAAAGTAAGATTTACACCTGCCAATTTCATTTTGCTTGAAAAACTCCCATGCTGCTCTTCTGGAGCATGCGAGAATAGATAGATAGGGCCCCTATCTGATGACACCGGTGTTTGATGCTTGGTCGGTTTCTATGCTAGCAACGAAGACTGAATAATGACTTTGTCACACCACACAAGGGGAGGTTGGCTTTATGCCAATAGCATTTGCAAAAATATTAAAATTCCCTCTCCATACCATTAAATTGGGTTTAACGCCTTCTAATGCATTTGTAGAAAGTTTATAAAGCTTTTTCCAGCTGCCACACACCACGCCATTCTGCTAGGGAGGAGCTGGATGGAGAGGCATGCGAGGGGAGTATGCTGGCAGAGGTCCTAGACTTTGGCGATACACCTACCAATTGCAATTTGTTTGAAGGTTTTAACACCCTCCATCTGCCACGCAGAAAGGATGTTGGCAAGTTTCATTTGTTTGGAGGTTTTAATGGCTACCACACAGGGAGGGATGGGCTTTAAGCTTGCCAATACAATTGCTTGGAACTTACTAATCCTCCACGCCACACTCCAACTCATGGCAGAGAGGACTGATAAAGGTCGTGGAGTTTGTTTTCACCTGCCATTGCATACATTTGAAGCTTTCTTAAGCCTTCTCCATAGCACGCAAGAATTAGAATTACACCTGCCAATTCATTTGCTTAAAAGTTTATATGCCTTAGTTTCCCACGCCATCTGCAGGGAGGATTTGATTTGGCATTTCACATGCCTATTGCATTTACTTTGAAGCTTCTAAGCCTCCTTCTACGCCAAATTGGGGAAACTCTAGTAATACCCCTACTAATGAATTTGCTTTGAAATTTATACAACCTCCTGCATTGGTATTACGCCTAAAGATTGCATTTGTTTGAAAGTTTCATCGCCCACTGGTAACTCCACTTCAAAATGGTCCACACAATAACCTCTCAGTTATATGCCCACATAATCAAACAAAATCATCTCTAAATGAACCAAGTTGCCAATATGGGTCGAGCTAGTGTTAACATGCACTACTATGAATTAAGACCATTTCACCATAAAATCAACACTGCAAGGGCATGTCAGATCGGGCCCCAAAATGGGCTGGACTATTTTTTTTTCATTTTCATTCAAATGACCCTTGAAATGCCTCAGGAACCTTGAACATACCTCTAGAGATGATCGACACAATTTTATGATCATTAAAACTCAACTTGCAACTTTCAAGCGCTTGTGTCACATTTTCACATTGAAACCCAAAGATGCATTTTAAAAACTGGTCGGAACAACTTCTGGGACTTCACAAACAGATAGGCACACACTCTGATATGCTAAATTTCATCTTACAAAACCACTCCTCAAGAAAAATACCGGGTGAAGAAATATTAATGCACAAAGATGACCAAATGGCTATGTCAGCAAAGGAACCTGATAAGATCAATGTGCAGGGACCACAAAGTACACACATTAAAAATATCAAATGGCCTCCGTGGATCCCTAAATCTGGGGTATAGATACTTTGAAGTACAAGGAAGACCATGTAATTCTTAGTTTGACCAGGAAGCTGACAGGGTGGAAATGGTGAGCTCATGAAAATAGCCACTTTAACAGATGTAACAATGAAAGTGTAGAAAACTGAATAAAATGGCTCAAGAAACCATCTTGGAAAACTGATCAAACAGATTGGTAAGGGCTTCAAACTAGAAATATAGCTTGTGTTTCATACTAGCAATAGCCTAGAATAAACATCCTGACATGACATTCAATGGGGAAACTTTTACACTTGTGCAAAGTGAGGCTCTGACTAGCTGTTAAAACAGGGACTTATGCAAATAGTACAAACTACAAATGAATTGAGCTTGGCAGATGGATTGATAGAGACTTGAAATTTGGCATGTGGACTCACCTATATGCATACAATTCAGGGGTATACTCCTTTTAACATGAAAATCAACTGGTCATGAAATACAAAGCCTCAAAGTAGGCCACTTGGTAAAATCTGCATTTGCAGCTATGAACAACTTTCAGCTCACCCCTTGAAATGGGTACTTAATAAACTGATCCAAACTGAAATCTTAAAGTTGTAGAAAACTGCATAGGCTAAATGAAAGTTGTAGGACACAATTACCAAGCCTTACCCCTTGATAATCAACTAGTTCCATTTTACATGCCCCAAAATAGGCCTCTTAGGTTGATTCACTAAGTACTCATTTGAAAGTGTAGAGCAAAATTTTGAAATGGGCCTCTCAAATTCACTCAAAATTTATGAGTTCCAACAGCTAGATTGGAAGGTGTTAGGACTCTACTTGCATTTGCAGCATATAGGGGATTCAAAGTATATCAGATGGATGCGAAGTCGACATTTCTAAATGGAATACTGGAAGAGGAAGTCTACATTGAACAACTAGATGGTTATGCTTTGACTGATGCAAATGATATGGTGTGTAAACTACACAAGGCACTATATGATCTAAAGCAAGCACCAAGAGCATGGTATTAAAGGCAACATTCACACTTGGTGAAGATAGGTTTTTAGAGAACTAGTGAAGACAACAATATATATCTCAAGACTAAAGGAGATAAGATACTGGTTAGTGAAGTGTTTATGGATGATATCATTTTTGATGGCAATGATGACATGAGTGATGACTTTGCAAATGAGATGAACAGTGAATTTGAGATGTCTCTCGTAGGAGAGATAAAATTCTTCATAGGTTTGCAAATTCAACAGATGAAGAGTGGTATTTTTATCACATAGTCCAAATATGTGAAAGAGGTATTGAAGACATCTGGAATGGGAGACTGTAAACCAGTTGGGACACCAATGGTTACATGCTATAAACTATCTAAGGAGGATGATGCTGCATCCATTGATAAAAAGGAGTACAATTTTGTGATAGGGAAACTACATTATGTTGTTTACAACAGACCGAATATTGCTCATGTAGTTGGATTAGTTGCTAGATTTTAGAAGAACCTAAAGGAGACACACATGGTAATGACTAAAAGGATATTCAAATATTTGAAAGGTATGATTGATTATGGATTATGGTATCCATATGTAGGTAACTTTGATTTGAAACTCTATATAGATGCAGACTGGGTAGGAAATGTTGATGATAGGAAGAGCACAATCGGAGGTGCATTCTTTCTTGGAGGAAGGCTTGTATCTTGGAGCAGCAAGAAGCAAAGTTGTATATCAGTCAACTAATGAAGCTGAATATATTGTAGCATATATGAATTGTACCCAGGCAATTTGGATGAAACACATTCTGGAAGGATTCAAGTTGAAGATCACCAAACCGGTAAGGATTTTATGTGATAACACCAGTGCAATAAATATTTCAAAGAACCTGGTGTTGCATGCTAGAACAAAACATATTGAGCTGAAATATCATTTCTTGAGAGAGAAAGTGCAGAGTAAAGATGTGTTACTAGAGCATGTATCTACTAAGGAACAACTAGCAGATATCTTTAATAAACCTCTGCCTAAGGCTACTTTTGAGTGTCTTAGAGGTCAGCTAGGGGTTGTGCCCCTACATGAGGTCAGTTGAACAGATGTGGAACACATCAATCCCAAAGCTTATTGAAGATATTGAAGCAGGATTGGTGTAGAGTGGAGCTATTCCACTGGGGGAGCAACAAGTTGCAGATCGTTGTTGCAGAACAGTGAAGTATGACAGTAAATGTTTTAATTTCACTTTGGCATTGTTGTCAAAGGGGGAGAAGAACTGTATGATTGATAGGGGGATGAACTATGATGAATAATGATGAACAGTAAATACCCAACAAATATTGAGAGGGGGGTGAATCAATATAGACAAAAACTTCTTTAACAACTTAAATTGCAAAGATTGCACTGACTGGTAAACAACATCACCGATCTAAATCAAGGCAATACCGGTAAAACACAATGAATGTAACAAACATAAACCATTAAAATCTAGATCTTCTCAAAAACCTAATATCTCATCTAAAATTCACCCATATGCTTAAGAAAGTAATACATAAAAAATACAATGACCATTGGATCAGCTTGCATTACCGCTTAACAGAAAACACTAAAGCATCACATGAAAAAGCATCACACATAACACACTGATTTTTCACATGGAAACCCAACTGGGAAAAACTACGGTGGGGATGAATACCCACAAGTTGTTCTTGAACTCTTCTAAAGTTCTCTTTGTTAGGAGCCTAGTCTGATTAAAGACTTTACAATAGGTTCTGCTAGGAATCGATCCTGCTAGGGATCACTCGGTTAAGGGATGGCTAAATACCCAGTTAGAGGTTAAAAACCTGTTAAAGGTTACCTCACAAGAGGATTTGAAGAACTCAATGATTTTGAGTCACCCTATTAAAGGATTTACAAAAAGCCTATTAAAGCTACCCGGTAAAGGGATTTTCCAACTGCTGAAATGGTTAGAAGTCAACAGGTAATACACTAATCTGATAACAACACTTAATCCCAAGGTAGATCCACTTCAGTTCCTTTACATATGCAATCACACTCTGCAAGTATCTACTCACTTCTCTGGTCTAGCAAGAATCACCTCACATACAATCATTTGCCAACAACTTCAAATGAGAATCATCATCAACCTTATAGACACCAATTAGGTTGGTAGCTAAAACCTAAAACCCTAAGCATCTAGGTTAATAATACAGTCGGTCTAATCCTAGCCATTTAAACACATTGCATAGGGTAAAGCAGTCTTGAACAAATCTCAAGACGTTCTCCATCATCTGTTCTTCACCACTTCTGGAAGCTGATAACCCATCATGCGCTCTCCACCGTTTACTAAGATTTTGCAAATTCCTGAGGTAGATAGAATCAATCTTCTTCATGCAAGATCCTCAAGGAGATTCTTCACACACACAAGGCTGATATGGCAACACGATCTAATCTTCATTTTAATGCTAACTCATTAGAGGATGTCGTCGGTCGAATCACACAAACTTGGAATGCATCAACCGAAAACCCTGAAGGTGAGACTACCAACCAGTAGTTATATCAAACAAAACCCCGATACAAAATTTGCATATACCAGTTCACAACTGCATATACCGGTTCACAACTTTGCATATACCGGTTCACACTTAAGCATATTGACATCAATGACAACATACATTATCATCATGTCATCGAACTCTACTCATATGCCAACAATCTCCCCCTTTGGCATTGATGGAAATACACAAATATATCTCTACAATCTTGCATATTATATGTCTTCAATACTGCAAATATCTTCTCTACTTCACATCTTCTCCCCCTTTGATAGTAATGTCAAAGTAGAGGCATAAGAATCCATGATATACTATGCTGCTCCCCTTGAGGAGTAACATCCTTCAACACAACAATCCTGAAAAGATTTGACAATGCAATACCTGACTGATGTGGAGCACATACCTTTAGTTCACCTCTTGAAGGGGAAACAACCCTAATTCACCTCTTAAATAGGAAAATGCAGCCTTCGGTAGGGGCTTGGTGAATATATTTGCGAACTGCTCTTTACTAGAAACATATTTCAATACAACCTCTTTGTTCTGAACTTTCTCCCTCAAGAAATGATACTTGACCTCGAAGAGCTTGGTTCTAGCATGCAATACCATATTCTTGGAAATATTAATTGCACTTGTGTTATCACAAAATATACTCACTGGTTCAAATACAGGGACTTTGAAACCACTTAATACATGCTTCATCCAAATTGTCTGAGTGCAGTTCATAAATGCTACTACATATTCTGTTTTTGCTATGGACTGAGAGATACAACTCTGCTTCTTACTCATCCATGAGACTAGTCTACCACCAAGAAAGAATGCACCACCAGTTGTGCTCTTCTGGTTGTCCACATTACTAGCCCAATCAGCATCGGTAAATACTTTGAGATTGAAATCATTATTGTATGGATACCACAATCCATAATCTATAGTTCCCTTTAGATATCTAAGAATCGGCTTGACTGCTACCAAGTGGGATTCTCTTGGACTTTCCTGAAAATGTGCAGCAATGCCCACTGCATGTGCTAAATCTGGTCTACTGTGTACTACACAGTGCAACTTACCAATCATTGACCGATATTCCTTCTCATTCACCAATGCTGAGTCATCTTATTTTGACAATTTACAACCGGTCATCATCGGTGTACCAACCAGTTTGCTGTCTTCCATGCCAAATGTCTTCAACACCTCTTTGACATACTTGGACTAAGTGATAAAGATACCATATTTCATTTATTGAATCTGTTGTCCAATGAAGAACTTAATCTCTCTGATTAGTGACATCTCAGATTCCTTCTTCATTTCATCTGCAAACGCATGGCTCATCTTGTCATCTCCACCAAAAATAATGTCATCAACAAACACTTCACAGATCAGAATCTAATCTCCTTCTGTCTTCAGGTAGATATTTCTATCTTCACTTGTTCTTTCAAATCCAATCTTCACAAGAAGGGAGTGTAAACATTCATACCATTCTCTAGGTGCTTGCTTCAATCCATACAAGGCTTTATGTAGCCTACATACCATATCACTGTCTTCTGATAGGGCAAACCCATCTGGTTGCTCTATATACACTTCCTCTTCAAGTATTCCATCCAAGAATGCAACTTTTACATCCATCTGATACACTTTGAATCCTTTGAAGGCTGCAAATGCAAGTAACATTTGAACACCTTCTAATCTAGCTACTGGAGCAAAGGTTTCTCCATAGTCTTCTCCTTCTTCTTGAGCATATCCCTTACATACCAATCTTGCTTTTTTTCTTACCACTGTGCCATTTTCATTCAGCTTGTTTCTAAAAACCCATTTGGTGCCAATAACATTTTTGTGCTCAAGTCTAGGTACCAAAGACCATGTACCATTCTTTTCTATCTAGTCAAGTTCCTCTTCCATAGCCTTAATCCAGTCTTCATCTTTGTGTGCCTCTTTAAATGTTTTGGGCTCAAATTCAAAAATTATGCAAGAACTCTTTCTGACCTTTCTTCTTGTAAGTATTCCTGCATCCTTGTCCCCTATGATTTTCTTTGGATCATGATGAAGCTTTACATACCTAGGAATGATCTTAACTGATTCCACTTGCTTTTCCTCTTCATTCTCATCTTCATCTTCATCTACATCAACATCTATTGGTGTAGGAGCACTATTACTTGTACTAGGTTGTTTTGCAACCGGTTCCGAGAAGGTTACATCCGGTTCATCTACTGCTCACTCACTACTGTTTCCTCAGATTTCTCAGAGGTTTCATCAACTCTGACATTGATAATTTCAACAATTCTCTGAGTCCTATTGTTAAAACACTTGAGAGATTTTCTCTTGGTGGAATACCCTAGGAATATTCCCTCATCACATTTAGCATCAAACTTGCTTTGGTATTCACTTCTCTTGATATAACACTTGCTACCAAACACTCTAAAGTAACTTACTATTGGAGTTTTACCAGTCCAATACTCATAAGGATTTTTATCCTTACCTTTCTTGATGAGTACCCAACTCATAGTGTAGACTGCAGTGCTCACCGCTTCTCTCCAAAAAAGTGTGAGCAACCTTCCCTTGAATCAACATCGTTCTGGCAGCTTCAACTATAGTTCAGTTGTTCTTTTCTTCTAGGCCATTTTGTTGTGGAGTACAGGGGGCAGACAATTGCCTCTTGATGCCGTTCTCTTCATAGTACTTATTGAATTCACTAGAAGTGAACTCACCTCCTTGGTCATTTCTAAGGCATTTAATCCTCTTACCACTTTCCTTTTCAACTAGTGCTCTGAAGGCTTTAAACTTTCCAAAAGCTTCAGACTTGTCTTTCAAGAATGTGACCCACATCATTCTAGAGCAATCATCAATAAGAATCATAAAGTACCTATCTCCCTGAACACTCCTAGTTTTCATAGGACCACACAAATCCGTATGTACAAGATCAAGTAAATTATCTGCTGTGAAAGATTTACCTTTGAAGGTTGAGGAAGACATTTTCCCTAGTTGACATTCTCTGCACAAAGGATTCTCTGGTTTGTTCAGCACAGGCAATCCTCTAACTGCTTTGATCTTACTGGCCTTCACAATATTATCAAAATTTACATGGCAGAATCTCCTATGCCATATCCAACAGTAATCAAACTTAACCATTAGACATTGACTGATATTTGTATTTAACTGAAATAAGTTACCTTTGGTTTGCATACCAATGTCCATCAGTTCACCACTCTTTCCTTTTATTTTGCATACTCCATCTTTTAAGTCTAGAGTGAGTCCTTTATCATTCAGCTAGGCAACACTCAAAAGGTTATGCCTGAGACCTTCTACACAATACACGTTATCAACATTGCTTTTTCTATTTAGAGAGATGGACTCTTTTCCTTTTACCATACATGGTGCATCATTACCAAATCAGACTACACCTCCATCATACTCTTCCAGAGACAAAAAATTTCTCTGGTCACCAGTCATGTGGTGAGAACAACCACTGTCAATAATCCACTCATTAGAATTAACAAATTGGGAGACAAGAGCATTCTTGTCTGACACATCTTCCGTAACGGCTACAAACACCATGTCTTCACTTTCTTCATCTTCTGATTCATCATCAGTGACACCTTCATCAACTGCAACAAGATAGTTTCTCCTATTTCCTCCTTTGAACTTTTTGAACTTCTCTGGTTTGTCCTTATTATCACTATTGGGATAATTTACAAAAATGTTCCCTATCCTATTACAAGAAAAACATTTCAAAGGGAGCTTACCTCTGTATTTTCCAGTTCCCTTAGGAAGTCTCTTGGCCAGAAGAGCTTCAAATTCCATCAGGATCTCCTCATCATCCATATCTCTGCTTTGTCTGGGTTCACAGCTAGTACTAACCTCTTTTCCCTTTCTAGATAGTGCAACAGATGCTCTAAAGGCTGATTCAGTCTTTTGAATACTGCCATTATAATTGTTTAGCTCATATGCAGTCAACTTAGAAATGATAGAATCAAGGGATACATTTTTCTTGTCAATAGATCTCAACTCCTGAATAGCAGCAACCCTTATTGCATAGACCAGTAATAAGGTTCTCAAAACTTTGCTAACAATGGTGGAATCATCCATTGTACCTCCTGCACTCTTGATGTCTCCAACAATAGTTTTAATTCTTATCCCATATTGTTGAATGGTCTCTCCTTCAACCATCCGCATGTATTCAAATTTTCCCCTAAGGCTTTCTTCCTTAGCTTGCTTTACATGCTCATCACTCCCATAGATAGTCTCCAGAGTATCCCATACATCTTTGGGATTGTCTTTGTCTTGAACATCTATAAACTTAATATCAGATAGACTGCTGATAAGAGCTTCCATGACTTGCCCATTCTCCTAAATTTCTCTTCTTTGATCATCGGTGAGAGTACCGGTAGGGACAACATAAGTATTCTCAACATAGTTCCAGTGTTGAGCACCCATGCTTTTAATGTAGATCTTCATTCTATCCTTCCATATCTTAAAGTTATCTCTATTGAACTTAGGATCTTCCCTCTTCATCATTAGAATAGGATCTTTTCCTCAAGCGATTAAGCTTATAACACAAAGGACTTGGAGGATGCTCTGATACCAATTGATGAATAATGATGAACAATAAATACCCAACAAATACTGAGAGGGGGGGGGGGTGGGGTGGGGGTGAATCAATATAGGCAAAAACTTCTTTAACAACTTAAACTACAAAGACTGCACTAACTGGTAAACAACATCACCAATCTAAATCAAGGCAATACCGATAAAACATAGTGATTGTAACAGACATAAATCGGTAACATTTAGATCTTCTGAAAAACCTAATATCTCATCTAAACTTGACCCATATGCTTAAGCAAGTAATACATCAAAAATACAATGACCATTGGATCAGTTTGCATTATCGCTTAACAGAAAACACTAAAACATCACATGAAAAAGCATCACATATAACACACTGATTTTTCACGTGGAAACCCAACTGGGAAAAACCATGGTGGGGATGAATACCCACAAGTTGTTCTTGAACTCTTCTGAAATTCTCTCTGTTAGGAGCCTAGTCTGGTTAAAGACTTTACAACAGGTTTTGCTAGGAACCGATCCTGCTAGGGATCACCCGATTAAGGGATGGCTAAATACTAGGTTGAAGGTTACCTCGCAAGAGGATTTGAAGAACTCAATGATTTTGAGTCACCATGTTAAAGGATTTACAAAAAAGCCTATTAAATCTACCTAGTAAAGGGATTTTCCAACTGCTGAAATGGTTAGAAGTCAATAGGTAATACATTGATTTGATAACATCACTTAATGCCAAGGTAGATCCACTTCAATTCCTTTACATCTGCAATTACACTCTGCAAGTATCTACTCACTTCTTTGGTCTGGCAAGAATCACCTCACATACAATCATTTGCCAACAACTTCAAATGAGAATCATCATCGACCTTATAAACACCAATTAGGTTGGTAGCTAAAACCTAAAACCCTAAGCATCTAGGTTAACAATACAGTCGGTCCAATCCTGGTTGTTTAAACACATTGCATAGGGTAAAGCAATCTTGAACAAATCTCAAGATGTTCTCCATCGTTTGTTCTTCACCACTTATGGAAGCTGATAACCCATCACACGCTCTCCACCGTTTACTAAGATTTTGCACATTGCTGAGGTAGATAGAATCAATTTTCTTCATGCAAGATCCTTAAGGAGACTCTTCATACGCACAAGGATGTCATGGAAACGCGATCTAATCTTCATTTCAATGCTAACTCATCATAGGATGTTGTCAGTTGAATCACACAGACTTGGAATGTATCAACCGGAAACCTTGAAGGTGAGACTACCAACTGGTAGTCATATCAAACGAAACCCCGATACAAACTTTGCATATACCGGTTCACAACTCCATATACCGGTTCACAAATTTGCATATACCAGTTCACAACTTTGCATATACTGGTTCACACTTCAGCATATTGACATCAATGACAACATACATTATCATCATGTCATCAAACTCTGCTCATATGCCAACAAACTATAGTTAGTTACCAACCGAAGCCATGGAGACTCAGTTGAAGGAGAGTACATGGAAAAATGTAAACCAAGATTCCTATACCTGTGTATGTGCATTACTCTCAATCATCACAATAAACGGGTATTGATATATGTATTGCCATCAATGCCAAAGGGGGAGATTGTTGGCATTTGCATGAAGATTGCATTGATGTCAATTGTAACTGGTAATGGAGTTGTATTGCAACCGGTAGTTGAGCAAGTGAAGGAAACTGATATTACTATTAAAGTAGTGAGATCAACCGGTAACCCTACCTGTTGATATACTGAAACCTAACCAATGGAGTTTGTTGAATTGGTTGTGTTGATCTATGATCAAATGGTGATCAAAGATGATTATGCCATGTATGCATGATGCACGTGATGAGTTTCAAAGTGGTTTTGGCATGTAGAGATAACTCTTTTATCTTTGGAATGAGCAAGTGCATTGCATGAAGTGGAAACCACATGATGAGTTACAAGATCCAATGTGCGGTGATCCAAGAATGGTTGAGGTTGTCTTGGACAATGTGTAGTGATTGCTATGTAATCTAATGGTCATGTTTGAACTGATTTGTTTGTAATGTCTATGAGATCTTAGGTTTTGTGATGTATTACCAACCTATTGTTTTGCTTATAAGGTCGATGAGTTGTTTTGTTGTAGTGTTGGCAATTTTGGTTAAGTGTTAGTGTGATTGATTGTCAAACCAGAAAGAGTATCTGCAGAATGTTTGAAGGCAAATAGGAACATGAAAAGGATCTGATCAAGCAGAGTAGTGCTATTACTAGATCAACAAAAACCTTGTTGTTCTCTAACAATTACAACAATTAAATCCCTTAATCGGGTAAGATTTAACAGGCTTCGTGTTCTCTAAATCCTTTAACTAGGTGCTCCATTAACTTGGATCGGGGATCCTCTATCGAGGTTACTCCTAACAGGGTATTGCTTTTAACAAGGTATTGTAGTCAATCCCTTAACCGGGTGGTCCTTAACCGGATATATTCCTAACAAGACATTTTTGTAAAGCTTCTAAAAAGGCTTGGCTCCTAAAAGGGCGAACTTCAAAAGAGTTCAGAATACTTGTGGCTATTCATCCCCACCATGGTTTTTTCCCATTTGGGTTTCCACGTCAAAAATCATTCTATGAAGTGGGGAATGGTTTTTGTGGTTGTGTTTTGATATGGTTAATTTGTTTAACTAGTAAAGCCACTTAGATGTGTTAAGTTGACCGGAAGTTATCTAGAATGTGCTTTTACTAATGTTAGTAAAGTGGTTTGATGTTTTGGTTAAATGGTTTGAGAGATTCAGATCTGTTTCACTATTATTTTGTTATGCTAATCAACTGATAAACTTGATAGTGTAGTTGCAGTTTGTAGTTTAGTGATTGATTTATGAGTTGGGTTTGAGTTTGGTGAAAGTTTAGTTTGATTTCTATCTACTCATTTACCCCCCCTCAGTAGTTGTCTTGATCATTATTGATTCATCATATCATCATTGTTTTCTATTCCTTTGCTTTAAATGAGAGAGATGAATGATGCAAAATGCAATCTAACCGAGAAAGCAAGTAAGCAAACAAACCCTAATTTGAGAATGCTAATCAAAGAACAATGAATACATTGCTGAAAAGTACAAATCAAAAGGAAAAATAAGAGGTGTACCTATGTCTAAAATATGAGCAAAAATGTTTGGGGCTAGGGTGCCATGCCACTGTCTTGATTCTGCAATTTTGGAGCTGCAACTAACAAGAGGGATTATGGAGCGTGCAAAGTGTTGTTTTGCCAAGCCCTATTGACAGAGGGTACAACCATGGTGCCACACCATCATCCTAGTTAAGACCATGGCACCACACCCTTGTCCTTGGGGTTTCTGCCAAGATCTGCAACCCAGAACTGTCCCTGTGTGCTCTTCTGGTCCCAAAACTTCCAGCGACGCTCAGATCCGAACATGTACCTGAAGCTGAAAAAGAGGGTTTGTGGTGGCTATATAGGGTTTTGCCTTAGTCAAACCCCCATGTTGGTGATTTCCACCTCCACGAATGGCCGATAATGTACTGAAAATGTGTGTGCAAGAACCTTGTGTGTGTGCAAGATCCTAAGAATGAAAGTAAACAACCTAGAGCAACCCTAAAGAGTAAACCCTAATTGCTTATAATTGACAAAGTAAATTCTCTAGATCCACAATGTAGAGTGATCTAAAGCATGAATGTGAATCAAAATGAAGCTTACACAAAGACATGAAAACAACATGAAACCATACCCAACCCCAAGGGAGAGGTACAGGGCAACCGTCAGTCGGTGATCTCCTATTGTTCTTCTACATCTTCAAAATCCCTCAATTGATAGAATGATGCTTGATGAATGTTTTATGGATGAATGTTGAATATTGTCGAAGACTTCAAATATCTACTCTTTTGTTGCAAAGAAGGCTCTAATGCTCCAAAAACCTGTTCTTAGATTCTTAGAAGAAGACCTCTTCAAATGAAGAAAGAGAGCTCTTAAGTATGAAACCCTAGATCTTAATTTCATGTTTAGGCCGACCTAGGATTTGAATCTCCCATTGAAATTTTCGGGTTAAGAATTATTATATCATAGGATTGTGCTCTTGAAATTTAGGGGAAAAAGTCATAGACCATGTGCATTCCCACCATGATCCGACCAAATTTTCACCAAATTTTTGGGGCCATTAGATATGATGATACTAGAGCGTATCCCAAAATTACAACTGATTTTTAGATGTTTTAATATGCAAAATCGGGCCTAAATGATCAAAATAAGACATAATTAGGGTTTACGATTAAATGATTCATTGGAGGAATAAGATGAAAAGGAGAACACTCACGGTAAAGGGCCCAACATTATAATATGTAAAGTGATGAGACATGACATTAAATTAAATTAAATTAATTAATTAAATGCTTAAAGGGGAATTAGAAATGCTAGATGCAAGACACACTAAGGTGGGTGCTAACCTAAGTGTGAAATTGTACCACCCTAGCAAGGGTGTACAATTTAGAACACTACATAGCCCTTTGCAAATGATGCTAATTTTTCTTTTATAAGAACAAGGGAGCAAAACAAGCTTCACATCTATTTGCATATATGTCAAAATTTGGTTTGATAACATAGGATATGCCCAAGGCATCTTTGTACTGCATATAAGATAAAAATGTTTATCACTTGAGAGAAGGAAAAGAAAATATCACTAAATTGGTTATCTTTCATGATTTAATTTCTGTAGATGAGTTGTTGAATGTTGACCTAGAAAATAAATTGACACTGCAAATTCTACATGTGCTAAGGTGGAACCTTGCTGGAAAATAATCGAATAACAATGAAAACAAATTAACTATGGTTCAAGAGATGACCAAGGCACTGAAATGTCTTGACTGAAATACATATCTACAAGCTACATTCAATTTCCTTGAACTAAATGTAAGACACCCATGATCAACATTTCCTTCTACAAAAACTCTTTGCAAGCCTTCATATGAACTTCAAAAGCTTGGTTGGATACTGTAGCATTTTGTTTGTTCAAAAGTCTGACACTATAATCCTATTGTGCTAACCCTTCAAATTGTTAAGAAAATTCTCCTCTAATTTATCTGCATCATTTAATATTTTATTTAGTATATAAAAAATATAAACCTTCCCGACCTCATCTTCCATTATTGTTTAGTTTTGTCTTCTCTAGTGTCTTTGACAAATGCAAGCAGTTGTATACCTTGTAATTTTTTGAACCTACCTACTGCTTTTTCTACACATATATGATACTTATGGTGCTCCTTTAATAATGATTCTAATTCTATTAACATATTTTTTTCTTCATCAATTATAACTGCCTGGTGCCCCTTAGCTTCTTCTCCAACGTGATCACTATGTTGCCCAAGAAACTACAACACTTGTTGTTTTCTCCTCAAAATTTAATGAACAAGCTTCAAGGTGAACTCAATTTTCCCTTGTTTCTTTATGATATCCACAATGTCTTGGTATCTTTTCCACAACAACTACATATAAGACAATAATTGTGTAAAACTAGCCCTAATTAAATCTCGAGCCACTTTGAACCTACATATCTTTAATTCCTTATTAAGCCTTAGGTTTTTCTCTTGTAACTTAATAAGTTGTCCCTCGACTTCAATCTTCTTCTCTCTTTCAATGCCAATATATTTTTTCAACATTGTAGGTTCATGTTCTACAAATAATAAAAGGCCTCTCTGTGAGGATCTACTTAATTTTTCATTTAGCTCAATGACCTTCCTTTCTAATTCTTCATTTCTCTTGGAAAGCCTTTCAATCGCCACCTTGGCGAACATTGTTGTATTAACATTCAACTCAGCTTCTTGTATTGTAGACACATTTTGTACTCTATAAACCATAAATTGTCCCAAAATATATTATAGGTCTGAAATTGTGATTGGCCTTTTTCCAGAGGGTAGACGAACCATGTTGACAAGGTCTTATCATCATGTCTAAACTCAAAAACGTAACAGAGTTTGTCCATACCTTCATCACTCAACTTGACATCAACTCCCTCATACCTCCTTAAACTATTAAGAGCTACACAAGAGGAGACATTTACTCATCAAAGAAGCAATCATTCTACTTCCTTAAGAATTTTCCTCCCTTTCTCTAGTGTCATATCCCACATATTTCCCTTTACCACAATCTGAAATTTCTTGATGACTTCATCACGTTTCTATGAGGGATTACTATTTATTTTTTCAAGTAACTTTTCCCCTTTCATCTTATGAATGGATAACTAAAATTCTTCAGAATTGATGAAATCTTCATCAAACATTAATTTCTATGAAGCCTTTCTCCTAACATCCTTAGTAAGATAATCTACAATCTCAATTATATCTTCATCCTTGTCACTTGGTAGTTGATATGGCTATAAATGAAACTGTTGCAATACTTCTTCCTCCTCATGTGGCCCTGCACTCTCACCAACACCTTGTGATACTTGTAATCCAATTGAGGGAGTAGGGGACATTTAAACCACGAGTGTTACATCTCTTGGTCCTTCCATTATAATGAATGAAGAGCTTGGGGAAGATGAGGGAACAATAGTAGGTTGGACAGATGTCAACATAGGATCATTCTCGATGAGAAAGTTCATTCTTCTAACCTAATCATCCTCATTAGGAAAAGCAACCTGATATGAGGAGTCAACCTTCTTCCTAGCATCTTCAATCTTCTGAATTCTTTTGTATGTTTCCACCCTCTCTTTCCCTTCCTCATGTGAATGATAATTACTGATTAATTCCTCCTTACATCGAAACTTATGCCAGTATGTACCCAAGCCTACATATCTTCTTGCAAAATTGATATAATTTTCTAGATCCAAACTTCTTGCCTCTGACCAGAATGACAACTTGTATGTATTTAAGAGATCAATTTCTTGGTCAAATACTTGTCTTGTGTTGATTTCAATATCACCTATGCACAAGTATGTTGGAAAGAAAGATCCTTTGTTATGCTTCCTAAGTGACATTGATGCTTCAAACATATATTGTATAATTTCCAAAACTTCAAATCTATTAGACACTATCATTGGTTGTGGCTTACCTTCAAACCCATATACCCTACTGTAGGTATACTTCTCTGTCATATACCAATCAACCCAATTATGATCTATTTTGGCTTTAACTTCTTTCTCATTCCCCTTGGGTCTCAAAAAGCTCATTATTTTTCTTAACAACCTCAAGGGATTGGAAACAAGTATGCCTTATAGATTTTGAACAAAATACTCTTCAAAGTATAAATATTGGGCATGCTTATACCCGTACTCCCATATTGGAGTCCACAACTACACCGGTTTCATATATCCTCTATCATCAAATACCCTAATGTGCAGGCCATTATTCCAAGTATCATGTGTCTATCCTTCAAATAACAACATATGCATAGAAAGAGAATACCATCTGAATATAATCCTTGAACTACCCCTTTGAATATTAACTAGGGCATTATGAATTCCCTCTGCAACAAATTGAGGATAATGAAAAGGCCTGTTATTTGTAGTACCTTGGATGTCACAAGACAATACTATTAGTTGTTCAGGCAGATGTAAACTTCCATCAAAAGCAAGCAGCTAACATAGAGAATAATATGTCATTTGAAAATATTTGTGACATAATTCAGTACTATAGGGTCTGTTTCTGTGTCCTTGAACTTTTAAGGATCCTTGCCAATCTTAGGTCCATGTAGTGGCAACCACTTCCTTTTATATATTCCCTCTACCTTCTTATACTCTATCCTTAAACTACCAAAATCAATTTCAGATCATACCCCACATAGTCCTCCATACCAAATACTTCATAATTATTCTCTATATTAATTGGTAGCAAAATTCTAGTAGTTAACCTAATACATCTAATATTAGGATCATGATTCCTTACAATTGACCTAATAAATTCCATATTCACAAATACATTGGGAACCCTTAACCGGACTAAACCTAGCCTACAAGGATTGCATTCAAGCTCCTCCTTTTCTGATTTCAAGCAAAAGTATCTGAATATGTTGTGGCCCCTAATCGACATGTAATTATCTCTATAGTGTTTCTATGAATCAAGGAGTTTTGGTATACTTGTTTGAGTTCTAGGTCTCTATGAGGATCCAAGTAATTAGGCAATAAGGTCATCACATAAATTCTACTCTTTCTTCTATTGCTTAGGTTTTGGATCCTTAGATGAAAAAACTTTAGAGGAAGTCGACATGATTTTGAAATCTTATTGGAAACCTTAGAAATTTACTAGCTTACCATAGCTAGGGTTTTCCTCCTTTGCAATTTCTACACCTCTGAAACTAAAGACAACTACAGAATAGCAAGAAAAAGCTTACTTACTATTGAAAGTATCTTTTATCTTTGCCTTCAAACTTTTGGAGCTCTGATTATACATCTATCATCTTCAATTGCCCTTTGCTATAAAAATAAAGAAAGCCACATGAATTTTCACATTTATCCACCATCCATGCTTCATTAATACCCTTTGTGTGAGTTTTCGATCCTTGAAACATGTAGCTGAGCAATTTTGAGTCTCCACAGTCAATTTGATCAAATCAATAGTTGTTGTTGAAGTTTGAATATTTATGATTGATGCTAAATAAATCCCACCTTGGCACCATTGCATTGTTGAAATTATTTGGGCTTCCCACCGATGAAAATAATTTCATTGATGATCAATCAGTAGCTGCCATCGTGTGTTTCAACATGAGTTAGCTACAAAACACACCTTTTTATTTACTATCAATGCATCATTGGAGCTTATAAAATACTTGAACGAGCTCTCAATATACAATCTATTTCTGACACCTTTTGCTGATGTGTACACCATATGTAATGTTCTTCAGCTTCTTCCCATTAGTCAATCATCAAGATTACTTTGGGATCTAAATGAGGGCACAAGGATTTAGTTTCTCCTATCTCCACATCCACATGTCTCTCCACATCTTACTCTTTGGATCATTGGGTTTTAAAACACCCCAATGGTAGCACAACATGCCTTTCCTTCACTTACTCCTCACAAATAGATGGACATCACAACACCATTGAGATATTTGAAAAATATCAATGATGTTACAAATAAACATACACCACTAACCTAGATGTCGACCTAGACATACACATCATCTTGTTGAGTCGACAAAATATAAAAGGGTGCTCAACGACAAACCGATAGACACCTAATGTGATGTCATTAAAAAATAATTTAAAGCACACACATTATAAAGTTATTTCACGAGGACATTGTGAGGGGGCAAGACTCTAGGACACAAAGGATATAAGCCTTAAGGGAAAATAAAATGCAGTTGCGCTCAAGGATTAATTAAAAACATTGACCAATTACAGATGGACCCTAGGCATGAGGCCAGTCATCTAATGACATGAAACCCTTGAATGAAGACTTGATGAGATACTAAACAGACTAACATGTCACCACAGGAATAGAAAATTAAAGACCACCAAAAGGATTTAAAATACATTAGACCAAAACTCACAAAAAACCCAAACCTTAGAGCGAATGGGAAAATAGTCTTAATAGGCTCAAAGCTTGTTTGGATCCTTTGTTATTATAAAAAGGAATTCAAGGCCATTTGCAAGGGGTTCTGAAAATTTGCTTGGGTAGGTAGAATGTATAATGTTTGATATTTTTGATAATAGAAGATAGTTGTAGATTCTTTACTGCTTTACAATATTGTATACACAATTGAATTGAATGAAAAAAGTACAAGAAAATTCAGATTGTCTCATATTTAATGTGTTTACTTATATTAATGGATGTGTCTAGGGTGCATTAATTTGTCTTCATAATCAATTGTGAATGTGTAGTATGAAGAGCAGGTTTCTTTCAAGGAAAGAATTAAATTTTGTAATAATATTGTAGTAAGGTAGATATATCTTATAGTGATTCTTAAGCAAATACAACAAATCCATGAGGATGCTTCTGTACTTTATAAATTTCATTATTATTATGAAAATTTGAAATAGGATACAAATTAATGGTGCGACAAAGGGATGGACAAACTCACATCTACCTTCAACAGTTAACACCGACAATAAACATGTAATGGGACAACCTAATTGGTCTCATTCAAGTTCATAGAGAGAATTTCCATAATTTTAAATACATGTAAATATAAATTCTATAGAGTTGTATAGAGTATGCACCATTGACATTAGTGTAGCATCAACAATAGTATTGAGAAAGGCAAGTTGTGGGCAAGTTGTCCATCTTCCACGGTGCCAAGTTATTTGATTGATGACCTTCTCACAACTTTAAATTTGATTTAAAAAACCAATTGACATCATGAATGACATATGACTTTTCATCAACCCATGTACCTACAGATTTGAATCACCATGTGAGACCTAAATTTGTATTGAAATTTCATTTAGAACATATTTTATCTTTTGTCCAATTTCATTTCACTACAAGATATGAATGATTGCTGAAAGAAACTTACACCAAGAAGTAGGTAGCAACAAATTGGTTGAGTTATCCAGAAAATTCACCATCAAGACTTGCAACTAAAGCCAAAAAGTATAAAACCAATATTATATTTGATAAAATAAGTATTTTAAAATAATCTAACATATGGGAATGCATAAGGAAGATTAAAGTAGAATGTTTTGAAAATACACCTTGTTAATTTTTTTAACAAAATATGAAAAAACATTTGTGATCTCTTTCTTCTAATTTGTATGTATCATTCCTAGCATTGTAAGATAAGTTGGTTGTTGCTATGATAAAATCAATTTCTACAAAATAAAAATCTGTCAAATCATACTTGTACATGCATTGCCCCTTTATTCTATTATACCAACATAATTGAAGCTTGATGCCTTTTGGCCTATCCAAAAGGTCAATGTCATTATGGTAATCAAACACCCTATTACCATCCTTCCTTCGTATTATTTAAACGCTTCCAATGTACCAGGTTCCATAAGAAATACCTTGTCTTGTACTTTGAGAAACACCTTTTTTTATAGTATGTTTAGTGGGAGGTATTGAATTGCTCTCAAACAACACCCCACAATTTGATCCAATTCCAAATCCAATTGAAACATCCTTTTGTGGGGCCCTCTCTTCTTGCCTAAAGTTGACCCCATTCCTCACTTTAGTTAACCTATCTTTGGATAATGTCGGATTTCCATTGAATTGACTAATCAAACAAGCTTTGAACATATCCTTACCATCAAGCTCTACGATTGGTTTTACAATTTTTTCTCACATTTTCATCAATGAAATTTAAAATTTCATCCAACTCATGCCTACACTTACTTTGCATTATTTGCAATTCACCATGACTATGTGCTTGAAAGACATAGATTGCAATATAAAGTTATAATTTGTTGGTGGAGAGTCATCAACTACTTCATCCACAACTTGGAATGTTCGATAATTTTGGTACTTCGTCCATGGTTTAACCCACCAATAAAATGGTGTAGGATTCTCTAGTAGCATGCCAAGAGATGATAATATATCTTATGCATCCTTCAATCCTATCTTGTGGGCCTCTATAATTTTATCATTTGTAGATACTGAATTATACTTTGATTATATGTTAATGTTTTGTATCCTTTCTTGGTGCAATCTATTCTAGATAATTTTTTTATTCTTATGAGATTTATGAAAATTAAGCCCTTGGGGGTTTGATTCTTCTTCTACAACTATATTAAGGGCTCTAATGACATGAACAAAGTTAGTGAAATCACAGGCCCTTTCTGCTCCAACCATACCACCAACTTTGATAAAGAAGTTCCCACATACATCTAACCTAGTTAAGTGCAAAACACATGGCAAGTGAGAGTATTGATCTCAAAACAATCTCAACAACAAACCTATAAAGTGGAAATAAATTTTTACATCTTGATATGCCTCTTTGTTGATGAAATTATGTTGAAATTATCATTAGATTCTTTTAAAATCCAAAGTGTCAAACTTTGAGACATAAACTTGTCAATGTTGTCAACAATGATCATTGGATATGTCTTTGTGCGTAGTGTCCTCTCTACCCTTCCACTGGATGTAGTTCTCATCTCTTTCAAATAACTCTAAACATGCCTTGAAGCAATGTTTTATGTCGAACCCTAATTTTATTGATCTATCTTCTCTATATCTTCACTTTTAAGCTTGTGATCATCCACTTTAAAAGTGTTATAAACCAACCTAATATGATTAAAATTGATCAACTCTTCTCCTAAAATCAATTCTCGTTGACCACTAAATAAAGGATTCACTAGCCTTTTGCCTTTGTGGATTTAGTCTTGGTCATACAATCCTGTTACTTTGTGTAAAAGGTGAAAAATTAGGGTTTCGCCATGGGATGTAGTAAAACCACTAATTTTTCCTTGATTCTTTACATTAGGGAAAGACATAATTTGATAGATCTAGATTTTGATCAAATTTTAGGGGTTTTAAATGTGCCTCTTCTTTCCCTTTGAATTGAATTGATTTACTAAATGATGCTAAAATTAGGTTAAATATGTGTAAATTGAAGTAATTATGCATAAACAATGAGCTAAAATCGTTGCATGAAGCCACAAACTTGGATTTGAGCAATAGAAGAATGTTTAGATATGTTCCAAGAAGGTTGACTTGAATTTTTAGGACCTTGGTGGTGGTCGCCCTGGTCCTCCCAAATTTTCACCATCCAAAGGGAGTCTATTGGTCTCTGCGAATAATGTTGACCCTGAAAATTGCAGCTCTACACCTGTTCCTGCACACAGTCAAGAGGGGGAAATGGTTTGGAATAGGGGTTTTTCTTAGTTCAAACCTTTTAAACCAAGGGGAAGATTTTGAGGACCTAATGGTTAGCATGTAATCTAAAAAAACATAAATGAAATATTTAAATACACAACAAAACCATTATACCTAAAACTTCCTCTTGTTCCTTCGATTGAGCCTTTGGTGAAGTGAAGAATGCACCCCTACTTCACTTGATTGGATTGGCTATTTTGATGGTTTGTGGATTTCTCTCCACTACAAAAAAATAGGGGTTGGATGGATAGATAGTGGAATTTGGCTAAGTGTGGGATGATTTGGGTATAGTAAGGGTGAAATGGATGTATTTAAGAGCTCAAATGGACAACATAAACTTTCTTGGATGTTGGATATGGAAAAGATGGGAGGAGACCCTGATTTATGGATTGGAGGAGGTCCAAATGAAGGGCCACGATTAATTTGGAATGGATGGTTGAGATTGAAATAAAGTGGGAGAGGATTGAGAGGACAAGGTGTGGGGTTCAAGATATTTTCCATAAAGACATTTCTTGTCTCCATATCCTCTAAGGTACATGGGGAAGAGATCCCTAAGTACATTGGGAAAGGAAAAAGAACTATAAAATTCCTTGGAGAAAGGGGAGAGGAATTAGAAATTCCAAAATAAGGGATGTGTGTGAAGAATAAAGGATAAATGAATTAAAAATTCCTTGGGAAGAGAAGGAATGGGGATGTGCATAGGATTCGAAATCCTTTGACATGACCAACGTTGGTGTATTTAATGTTTGGAAGTTGGAGGGAGACAAACCATTTATGATAAATGGTTGACTTACTCCTAACCTAGATGATTAGGAATGCGCAAGTGATTAATAGGAGTGATTAGGTGGATTAATGAGGACTAGAGTGCAAGTTTGAAGGTTAAGAGGATGTGACATGAGGAGAGAGAATGAGTGGAGGAATATAAATTTGGAGGATAATGATAAGAATGATTATAGAAGAATTAATTAGGCTAGATGAGGTTTAGAAGAAGTGATTTGTAGGAATCACATAGGTTAATTAATTAATATTTATTAACTAAGTGGAAGTTAGAAGAAATAATGACATAGGTGACTTTAGAAGGAATGCATTAATTACAAGCATACTACTGCAGATAGTAAGTGTATACAAATGGGGTATACACATGTAGAAAGGGAAACCGCCTAGAGCTCATTGCTCAATCACAAAATAGGAGTCACATTGACTACAATTGGATGGTTAAATCCAATAACAATGTACTGCTCAAATAGCATCTGTAATGCTGGATTTAGTACTGATTTAAGCTCTGAACATGAGTATCAAACACCTTCATAACCTTTCCTTTAACCTTCAAATAATGTCTGCGTGATTCGCACAAGGATCTACTTATTTTCGCTCTTCAATATTTGAACACACTCATCATGATGATCTTCAATAAGATCTTACAATCATTTATACAAAACCTAAGACCAAATGTATAGGGTGGCTCACTAAAAATATTACAATTAAATCAATTACAAATAAGTCTTGATGCAATACAACATGTCAGCTCAATACATTTACCACATTATCCAATCAATAAACAATTTCCAAGACATGTCATGCTGATCTGGAATAGATATCACGTACCAGTCCATAACCTAGACCTATCTGCGAGTTAAGACAAATCTTTCAACCCGATTAGACTAATAAGAAAAACACCAAATCCAAACTTCCAATCCATGTCTTTGACATAACCAAATGATATCCAGATGATAACAAGTCATCATCACTGCCAGTAAACCATATAATCTGCTGGTGAACATATACCGATGATCGTGCATAAGCCACTAACCATGCCAGTGAACACAATATGTCGGTTCAATAATAAACCAATATAGCCATAGTGCCAAATCAACAATGTAGACCTCCAAGAAGATAAGTGTTGACATCAATGAAAAAACCAATCCAACACATGAAAAAGTCATCCATAATACCAACAATCTTCCCCTTTGGCATTGATGGCAACACTAGATGGAAAAACATCTAAGTGCCAAGAACAGAATGCCAAAAACCAATAAACCAACAATCTCCCAAAGATAGATCAATACAAAGTTTGATACCGAACCAAAACCAAAATACATCTCTCCAAAGAGTATATCTCTCCCAAGGCATAATGTTTTTCCATAGATATCTCTTCCCCTTTGACATCAAATACCAAAGTGGTTAAGAATTTAAAAAATAACATTCAACCAACTACTCCCCCTGAGAAGTAGCTCTCCTTCATCAAAGCCGAAAAAATATTTTTTCTATTAGTCTCTACCAATTTGATGCCAATATTCATAATTTAAGTCTCTTTGGGTGGGGAAATTACCCCAAGCTGCTCTCTGAGATATTCAAATGTTTCCTTAGGCAAAGGCTTTGTAAAAATATCTGCAATTTTCTTTGTAGTATTCACATAAACCAATTTCACTTCATTTGCTTCAACATTCTATTTTAGAAAATTGTACTTAATAGAAACATGCTTTGTCTTAGAGTAAAATAACAGATTCTTTGATATATCAATTGCTGCTAAATTAAAACAATAAATAATTATTGGTTCTTTGCATTTTACCTTGATATCCTTCAACATTTGTTTGAACCACAATACTTGAGTACAATTAGTTGTTGCTACAACATATTCTGATTTTGTTGTTGATAATGATGTACAAGTCTGCTTCTTTCTTATCCATGAAATTAATCTTCTACCAAGAAAGAATGCACCACCAGTGGTACTCTTTCTGTCATCTACATCTCCTACCCAATTTGCATTGGTGTATGCACATAAATTAAAATTTTCATCCTTAGGATACCATAAACCAAGATTTGCTATGCCTTTTAGGTACCGAAAAATCCTTTTAACTGTTGATTCATGATTTTCTTTAGGATTGCTTTGAAATCTAGATACAATACATACTGCATTCATTATATCAGGTCTGGTTTGTGTCAAATACAGTAAACCTCTAATCATAGATTTGTACCTTGTCGGATTAATAGGAGCTGAATCATCCTTCAATGTCAATTTATTAGTTATAGTCATAGGAGTACTTACCAGTTTGGAATTTTCCATACCAAATTTCTTCAAAAGTTCCTTAAAGTATTTTGTTTGACATATGAATATACCTTTATCTATTTGTGAAATTTGCAAACCTAGAAATTTTTTTATCTCTCCAATCATAGACATGTCAAATTCTTTTTGCATCTGGTTAGCAAAGTCTTTACATAACTCATCTTCACTTCCAAAATTGATATCATCCACAAATACTTCAATAACCAAAATGTCATAATTGGTAACTTTGTAATACGAATTGCTGTCAGCATTACCTTTTGTGTAACCAAGCTTCAAAAGATATTTATCCAATCTAGCATACCAAGCTCTGGGAGCTTGCTTCAATCCATATAAAGCTTTCCTTAACCTGCAAACCATATCCTTATTATCTGTCAAAGAAAATCCATTAGGTTGTTCAATGTAAACTTCCTCCTCAAGATCTCCATTGAAAAATGCACATTTTACATCCATTTGATAAACTTTATAGTTCTTATGAGCTGCAAATGCAAGAAATATTCTAACTACCTCAATTTTGGCTACTGGTGCAAAGGTTTCATTATAATCAATTCCTTCATTATATGAATAACCTTTACAAACTAATCTTGCTTTGTTCCTAATTACTTCACCATCCTCATTAAGTTTATTTCTATATACCCATTTAGTTCCATTTACATTTTTGTCTTTAGGCTAGGGAACTAATGTCCAAGTATTATTTTTTTCAATTTGTTCTAATTCATCTTCCATTGCTTTTATCCAATGTTCATCCTGACATGCTTCAATAGTAGATGCTGGTTCAACTTGAGAAATTAAACATACCTCTTCATTTGCCAATCTTCCTCTAGTCATAACACCTTGATTCTTATTTCCAATTATCTGATTCTCTAAATGATTCAATCTTACATACCTGGGTTTGTTCTAATTTACATTCACAAGTTGTTGTTCTTCAATCACAGTAGAATTCTCTGATGATGTCGGTGTGACTAGATCTTCACTCTTTACCAATGTGATCTATGTTGGTTCATTTATAATCATTTCAACTGTTGGTTCTACAGATCTTGAATCTCCTCTAAAATGTTCATCTATCTTCACATTAGTACTTTCAATGATTTTCTGTAACCTTTTATTATAACATCAATATGCCTTGCTTCTAGATGAATAACCAAGAAATATTCCTTCATCACTTCTAGGATCAAATTTACCAATATACTCATCTCTTCTAATATAACATTACCTTCCAAATATCCTGAAGTAATTAAGAGTAGGAGTATGACCAAACCATAGTTCATAAGGGGTCTTACCAGTTTCACTTTTGATGTGAACTCTGTTGAAAGTATAAACCGTTGTATTCACTGCTTCTCTCGAGTACACATGAGGTAGATTTGCTTCCATCAACATGGTTCTTGTTGCATCCAAAATAGTTTTGTTCTTCCTTTCCACAACTCCATTCTATTGGCATGTTCGAGGTGCTGATAGTTGTCTTTTGATTCCATTCACTTCACAAAATGCATTAAATTCTCTAGATATAAATTCTCCTCCTTGATCCGATCTCAAACATTTGATTTTCTTGCTAGTTTTATTTTCTACCATTGCCATGTATATCTTGAATCTTCCAAAAGCTTCTGATTTCTCCCTAAGAAAAGTAACCAAATACATTCTAGAATAATCATCAATTATTAGCATAAAATATCTATCACCTTGTAGACTTCTTGTTCTTGCTAGACCACACAAATCAGTATGAATTAAATCAAGAATATTATTGGATTTCTCAGTAATGCTCATAAATGTTGTTCTAACTTGCTTTCCCATTTGACATTCCTTACATAACGGATTATGAGGTTTCACAATCTTAGGTAAATCCCTTACTGCCTTAGTTGTACTGATCTTTATAATGCAATCAAAATTCACATGACAAAGTCTTTTATGTCATAACCAACTTTCATCAATGTGTGCAATCAAACATGTCTAATCACTGGTATTCATATGAAAGATATTACCTTTAGTCTGATTACCAGTTGCAATCTTCAATCCAGTTCTATTTATGATTTTGCATTTTCCATTCTTGAATTGTAACTGAAATCCTTTTTCCACTAACTGACCAACACTCAAAAGATTATGCTTTAAACCTTCTACATAATAAACATTGTTAGTATTGTGCTTACCATTGAAAGATATAGTGCCTCTTCCTTTGATTAAACAAGATTTATCATCTCCAAACCTTACTAGACCTCCATGAATTTCCTGAAAAGATAAGAATTTTCTTTTATCACTAGTCATATAATGCGAGCATCCACTATCTATAATCCATTCATCTTTTTGTTCAATTTTTTTTGACAGTGCCTTCTCTACCGGTTTGACAATAGGTGTCAGTTGATCTTCTTTTATTGCAACAAAAGCCCATCCACTATCTGCTAGATATTCATCTGAGTCATCTGTAACACCTTCATCTGCATAGTAACATGACTTATCTCTGTTTTTCTTAAATTTGTATCTCTGATATTCAGGGTTAGGCTTATATGTTCTTTTTGCTTCCCCCCTTAGTCTTGCATGTCTATCAGGACACCTAGAAGCCATATGAACAACTTTATTGTAATGAAAACATTTGAAGGTGTTTTACCTTCATACTTACTTCCCGTTGGACCTTTAGGCATCTTCCTTGCAAATAGTGCTTCAAGTTCTTCATTTTCTCTTCTTGTATCTTCAAGTTCTTTTGCATAAAGTGCTTTCCAATCAATTTTGTCCGATGATGATGATGATGTTTGAAAGCTAAATCAGTCTTGACTGTAGCAACATGATCAAATTCCTCAAGCTCAAATGTTGAAAGTTTTCCAACCAAAGTATCTCTAGAAACTGATGTATTAGGCATTATTCTCAACTCATTAATAGCAGTAACTTTCATTTTGTAAGTCAGTGGCAAAGCTCTTAAAACTTTAGACACAATTTTGTCTTCACTTAAGGATCCTCCACAACATTGTATTCCTAAACAATTTCATTAACTCTTTCCATTAATGTAGAAATTCTTTCATCTTCTTCCATTTTTAAATTTTCATACCTGACCTGGTAACATTCCAATTTTGCAATCTTGACTGTGGTATCTCCTTTATTCTATGTTTCCAGTTTATCCCAAATAGCTTTAGCAGCAGATCGGTCTAATAATCCCATGATTTGTTGATCTGATAATGTGCTCAGAAGTGCTTCTATTGGTTTGCAATCATTCTCCAAGTCCTTAGCCAATGTCGGTGGATGAGGTTGATTCGGAGTAGGACCAACATAAGTATTCTTAGTAACATCCCATATATCTCTTCCAATGCAGTTCAAATGTATTTCCATTCTGATCTTCCATATGCCATAGTTAGTTCCATCAAGTTTTAGACTGACCTGCCTAAAAATATTTGTTACCATAGGATCTCCTCAAGCTGTTAGGCTTCTACAAAAAGAGGTCTTAACTCTGATACCAATTGTTAGGAACCGAAAGGAAAACTGAGAGGGGGGGGGGGGTGAATCAGTTGTGAACCAGTTATCAATAATTTATAATCCAAATGAAAATTAATCCAACTTAAACTTAGTGCCAGTAAACCAAACTTAAATGTGGGTAAAAGAGATTCACTGTTATAATAGTACCGGTTTAACTTAATGCATGAAATAGAAAGAGAAACAACATCCACAACATATGACACAAAGATTTTGATGTGGAAACCTGGTGAGCAGAAAAAACATGGTAGGAAACC
This sequence comes from Cryptomeria japonica, assembly GCF_030272615.1. NCBI lineage: Eukaryota > Viridiplantae > Streptophyta > Pinopsida > Cupressales > Cupressaceae > Cryptomeria > Cryptomeria japonica. Next base: position 424,787,014 of record NC_081411.1, on the reverse strand, counting down.
TTACCCATAATCAAATGATACTACTACAGATAGTAAGTGTATACAAATGGGTTCTGCATGTGCAGAAAGGCCAACCGCCTAGAGCTCACTGCTCAATCACAAAATAGGAGTCACACTGACTACAATTGGATGGTTAAATCCAATAAAAATGTATTTCTCAAATAGAATAGGCAATGCTGGATTCAGTACCAGTTTAAGCTCTGAACATGAGTGTCAAACACCTTCATATCCTTTCCTTCACCTTCAAATAATGTCTGTGTGATTCACACAAGGATCTGCTTATTTTTGCTCTTCAATATTTGAACACACTCATCATGATGATCTTCAATAAGATCTTACAATCATTTATACAAAACTTGAGACCAAATGTATAGGTCGACTCACTAAAGATATTACAATTAAATCAATTACAAATAAGTCTTGATGTGATACAACATGTCGGCTCAATACATTTACCACATTATCCAATCAATAAACAATTTCCAAGACGCGTCGTGCTGATCTGGAGTAGATATCATGTACCGGTCCATAACCTAAACCTATCTACCAGTTAAGACAAATCTGTCAACCCAATTAGACCAATAAGAAAAACACCAAATCCAAACTTCCAATCCATGTCTTGGACATAACCAATGATCTCCAAATGATAACAAGTCATCATCACTACCAGTGAACATATACCGATGACTGTGAATAAGCCGCTAACCATGTCAGTGAACACAATATGTCGTTTCAACAATAAACCAATATAACCATAGTGCCAAATCAACAATGTAGACCTCCAAGAAGATAAGTGTTGACATCAATGACAAAACCAATGCAACACATGATGAAGTCATCCATAATACCAACATAGCATTTATTAGGGGCCATAAATGGGAGGGAAAAGTTGATGGGGCATATACATTGATTGTTGAATTGACATCTGTGATCGAGGATCGTCATCTGTAGGGATGATCTCTGCATGCATATGTGGGGAAATGCCAGCGCAGATGTTGTTTTCGCTACGAGTAGAGGGGAGATAAGGGGGGAGATTGCTTAGTGCCATCTCCACCCTATGGATCAATGCACAGGGCAAGGTTTTGGTGTGTCCACTTAAGGAAACACTATGTTCTCCTAAGGAGAAAAGAAAAGAAAAGATAGGGATAAGGGGATAAGCTAGAATTAGGATAGAATGCTAGAGGAAAAAGCTGATGAAGTGGTTTTAATGGTTGTAGGAGGATCTTGCAATCATAAGATAACAGGAGCATTAGCCTCCTACCCTGGCACTGTGAAGTTAGTTGGGTGACACTGAGTGGACCTTGTTATGATGGTGGGGGTTAGGATTTGTCGCATACTAGCCTCAGGTTCGATGCCACGTAATGATGATGATAACATTAGTTGAGTGCTAGCACAATGAGACAAGCATATTTCACCCACTTATGGGTGAAGCCAACATCACCCTTCTTAATTTTTGGTGGATCCAAAAGGTCCCCATTCAAGGAGTCATCCCTGAGTACATATTGGAGAATGGGGAGTTTTACCTTTAGAGTGTGTGTGACACTAATGACCTGTTGATGGATCATACTCATATGGTTCTAGAGAGGGTGATGGAGCCATATCGACGGATCCTACGACTTGTCCTATTTATATGCAACCTGATCAGCGGGAGGATGATGCCCGACCTCAGTGGGTATGGATTTTCTATAGGATGGTTTAGGTCTGTGTACTATATGCTAGAGGATGGTGTTTAGTATGTGTGGGGGTGTTACTATATTAGGGAAGCTATATCATGATATACACATGTGTTTATTGAGGTTATAAGAACCTCAGGACATGTGTCACGCTGCTCCATATATGGGCATGGGAGATCATAGCAGTGACACAACCATTGGGAGTGAAAACACATAGGCTAAGATACCCCTATGTTGACAAATACAAAGGACTTCTACACTATACCTTGGTCAGAGCCATCTAGTTTTGGAGGTACTTGAGACATTTTTCTTGCTTGGGTTCAGAGTTAGTGCTTATTGTTCAAGCGTACTATTTATTTCATTGACCAATATTTACCACATGGTCATGCAACAATTTGGAGAGCTCCAGGATATAGTGGGCAAGGAGAGGAGACATCCTACCATTACTAGGAAGAATACCACATGAGGGGATGCTATCAGGCCATTTGCAGTCCATCTTAGTTGGACAGGTGTTGAGATAGTCATCTGGAAAGAGAGGTTAGAGATTGCAAATTTGGGATGTACTGGGGCCTATGCAGCATGGTGGGAGACGCATAGGTCTATTAAACCTTACTATACCAGGGGTTTTGGAGTTAGATGAGATTGTGTCATCTATGGCTAAGATTATGTGAGGAGAGGGACATGCAGTCGAGGAGGGAGGAGCTATCGAAGAAACTAGGGTTAAGCGATGGGTGCCAAGGAGAGGAGGGAGAGGGAAGGCAATAGAAATAGTGTAGGTAGAGGTACCCTTACTAGCACATGTACATGTTCTAGTAGAGCAAGTAGGGCTAGGTCTAGAGGATGAGGGGAAACCACCCACACAGTCAGAGCTTGTGGAGGCATGGTGGAGGAGGGGCAGGTACAAGGATAAATCTCTTATGCCATTGGAGAGAGATATAGAGAGGGCTTGGGAACAGAGCCTATAGGACCAGCTATTAGTAGAGAGAGGGAGGGCAGAGTAGGGGAGATCCAAAGTGGATATCCCACAAACAGAGATAGACAAGGTGTGGGAAGATGGGGATGCCTTGAGGAGAGTCCTTGAGGCTTCTATAGCCGAGAGGGATAGCTACCAGATGTAGGCAGAGACTACCTCCAAGATGCTAGAGGAACCATGGGTTGGGGAAGCTATAGAGGAGATGAGGAGGATTTATGAGGAGATAGAGTAGATGGATGAAGAGTTGCAGGCATTGAGGGCCCAAGTGACTAGGGTAGAGTCATATGATACTCACCTTCGCAGAGAGAGGGACATAACATGACAAGCTTTATATCTGAGGTAGATGATGACCCTTTTCATAGAGTCCATGGTGCGAGGAGAGTAGTAGATAGATCTCTCTGAGAGACATAGTACTACCAAGGATTGTATCAGGATGCAGTACCATCAAATTAGTGGGCACCTAGCTTTGCTGAGAGGACTCTATCTAGATAGAGTTGGAGATAGACTTCAGGAGAGTTAGTGGGGATGAGGGTAGTGACTCCACCACTAGTAGGTCCATCCAGTGGTTGGTCAGATCCTGGTGTAGTGGATAGGTAGAGTTTAGGCTAATGCTCATTTATATGTGTGATATTTTGACCCTTCGGGGATTTTTCATTGTATCATTGATTGTACACTATTTTTTTGAAATATATATGTCATGATTTTTGGTGGGATGTATATGTGTACTTTATTATGAACTTTTATTATAGACTTTTGATTTCTATGTGATTATGGATGGATCATGATGGATGATTTATGTTTATGATGATGCATGATGATGATTATCTGACATGTTTGTGGTGCAGGATGGATGTATGCCTATATGATATGTATGCTAATACTTATATACTATGTTTCTAAAATGTTGTGAATGTAGGATGGATGCATGATATTTATGTGAAGTGTTATATGCAATGATTATGTCTAACCTATGATGTATTCATGATGATATCGTTAATGATATTGTTATGATGGACTAATGTATGAGTTATATGCATATACTATTGGCTTGATGATGATTTTTGTAATGGATGACTTCACATATTGTCATTGATAGCACATGTATACACACACATATGTTCACATTGTCATAATCATCTTAGTTAAGACAAATCGGTACTACTCCTAACTCTTAGTATTACAAAACCGGTATTATATGTATAGTGAAGTCCACTTGGTTTTGAAGGTGTCTAACTGGTATATGTAGACAACCAGTATATTCAGGAATGACATTGGTCACGGTCAATTATACTTACACCAGCTTGGATATACTGTGGAGATCATCACAGAAGCAAATGGAGGACAATCGGTCTATGAGTTGGAAGAGGTTAATTCTTAAGCAGTATATGATAGGGAGGCTCCTAGTTGCATGAGTCAGGTTTACTCAGTCCAAGGCCTTTTCTCCTAGCCTAGTCTAGGAATACTCTTCTCTATTCCCCTAATCTACTCTAGGACCTCACTATCAAGGTTTGTTCCTCACTCCTCATGAATTCACTTTCGTAAATTCACCATCTCTTCAAACAACTTGCAGGGTTGTTCTGCCATAGTTTAATCTTACAACTCCTCTTGAGTTATTTCTCAATCATCTTAGGATATTTTCTCCATTTGATCCCATCACCCCTGTTCTAAGGCTAATAGCCTAGACTCCCAAACAACCCTACTTATTATTTTCCTTAGTCACAGGTACCTAGCCGGGATATCATCAAGCTCGCCTAGGGCCAGTCTGCAAAAATGGTCATTGCCATTCCCTGGAATCCTATCAATGGAACCCTATAGTACATGTCTAGATCTTCATGACAACTTCCAATGGTCATGAGGATCCCATGATGGAGCTTCAAGACAAAGCCATGGCTGCAATTACTTGTTAGCAACAGGAAAAACAAGAAAATAGAACAACAACGCTATCTATAGAGCCGAACTTGGCATGATTAAAAAATTGAAACTCACATAATGCAGGAAAGAAACTTCTACACTATCTACATCACCATCTAAAAATTTAAGCCAAAATCAACAACAAAGAGGAAACCAGGAAATGATCTTTTTATTTATTGTTCACAAAAAAACTGTCTTATGGAAAACTCCAAAATCCAACTGAACCCTTTATAGAATGCCCATTGGGTCTTATAGCTTTTGCACATGTTGTGCATCATCCCTAAATAGATGAGATGCACCCTTGACATAATCAGTTACCTGCAGTAACCGTCCTTCAACCTCCATTGGGTCATCAAGTCAGCGCAACAGAAATACTTGGCTTCCGAAGAGTGGCATCGAACAAACTTAGGCCGCGGTGAGCCCTGGAAATGTTCCATCGATGGCTTAGTTTTATTGGCATCGAGCAAATGTAGGTCACTTTTATCGACATCATGCAAACTAAGGCCAGGGTGAGTCCCGAACAAGTTCCATCGATGGGTCAGTTTCATCGACGTCAAGCAAACTTAAGGCGGTTTCATTAAGGACCCCTGGTAGTCACTTTTCTCTCGGGTCCGTGGGGTAGCTCAAACAAGTCATGCCGATCACTGATGGTGGGCTCCATTGCTGGAGGTCAAGGGAATATTTACAAAAAGAAGACAAAAAGTGCTCCAAGCCGCTCTAAGCTTGAAATGCAGTCCTTAGCCAAAAAAATAAAAATTTGCAGAACTTCAAAAGGGTATTTATTCACCCTTAGGTGCTCCTGCACCATACTCCCAAACAAAAGAAAGTTAAGTCACCTCTTTTAGGATTAGTTTCTAACCAATTCCTAGCTTCTAGAATTCTATTTTAGGCACCCATGTGGCTTCTGCATCATCCATACCTTGCCATTTGATTTGGTGCTCCCAATATATTTGATGCCTTGTCTTCTTGGCGATCCTTGATCTCAACACTTTCTTAGCCTTTGGATTTAATTTTGTAGGTAGTTGAAGGTTGTTCACTTCATCTGATACCTATGAGTGATTGCAATCTAAACCTTGAATTGGTCCTTTGTAGGGAACTATGTCTGCTATGTTGAAAATCGGTGATAATCCTATGTCACTAGGTAGGTCCACCTTGTATACATTTTCTCCATACTTGGCTAGAATGGCACATGGACCCAACCTTCTCATTTTCAATTTGTTAGGTACTCCTTGCTATAGCCTTTCTTTTTTTAGGTGCACCATGACAAGATCTCCCACTTGAAATTGGAGGTTCTTCCTTCTCTCATCAACCTTTTGTTTGATCTTAGCTGTGTTATCCTTCAAGGCTTGCTTGACTGATTCATGTACTTCCTTCAATGACTAAGAAAAGTCTTCTGCATATCCACTTCTTGCTACTATACTACCTAAGTCTCTCAACTCCAAAATACCCCTTGGGTGAACACCATAGACCACTTCAAAAGGGCTCTTGCATGTGGTCCTATTTATTGTGTCATTGTAAGCATATTCAACTTGAGAAAGCACTTGATCCCATGTCTGACCATATTTTTGGTAAAGCACCTCAAAAGATTTCCTAAGCTCCTATTTACCACCTCAGTCTCTCCATCTATTTGGGGATGGTATGCAGACCCAAAAGATAGGTTGATGCCAAGTTTTTGCCAAAGTGTCTTCCAAAAATGACTCATAAACTTTGAGTCCCTATCTGAAACAATACTCATGGGCAATCCATGTATCCTAATTACTTCCTTAAAGAACAACTGAGCAATATGACATGCATCATGAGTGGTATTGCAAGGTACAAAGTGGGCCATTTTGCTAAACCTGTCATATATGACATAAATGCTATCAAATCCCTACTTTGTCCTTGGAAACCCCACTACAAAGTCCATACTAATGCACTCCCAAGGTCTGTTTCATATAGGAAGAGGTTGGTATAAACCGACATTTGAAGAAGTACCCTTGGCCTTTTGGAAAACTATGCAAGTCTCCACATAATTTTTCACATCTTGATTCATCCTTGGCCAGTATTAATACCCCTGAACCAACTCTTGAGTCTTATTGACTCCAAAATGTCCACTAAGGTTGTCATTATGCTTTTCTTGTATGAGATTTCCTCTCATTGAGCCTCTAGGAACACAAACCTGCCCACCTCTAAACAATCGTCCATCTTGTAAATTAAATTTAGAATAATCACTATGGAAGTGATTTTGATACTCCTTACACACCTTGTAGGCATTTGAGAAATCTTCATCCTCCGAGTATAGTTCTCTAAAATTGTCGACTCCTATGCTCCTCAATTGGATTTCTTGGACTGTCAAAACTTTCATGCTTAATACATCAGCAACCCAGTTTAACTATCCTTTCTTGTGCTTCATTGTGAATGTTTAGGCTTGCATGTACTCCACCCATTTCATGTGTTTATAACTGAGTTTGTCTTGTGAGTTTAGAAAGCTCAATGATTGATTGTCTGTATAGACTACAAATTCCTTAGGAAGGAGATAGTGTCTCCACTTCCTCAAAGCTTGCACTAAAGCATATAACTCCAAGTCATAAGAGGAGTATATCCTCTTTTCATCACTTAGCTTCTCACTATGGAAAGCTACTGGTCTTTCTTCTTGGCTTAGGACAACACCTACTGCAACATTTCTTGCATCAGATTCCACTATGAAAAGTTTCTCAAAACTAGGTAATACCAACACCGGTTGAGTAGCTATCTACTCCTTCAAGGTTTCAAATCCTCTATTTTCTTGTTCACTCCACTGAAACTTTGCCTTGATTCCACATCTAATGGTTTCTAACATTGGTGCACATATAGCACTGAATTTCCTTATGAACTTCCTATAGTACTGAGCTACTCCATGGAAGCTTCTCACCTCTTGCTGACTTAGGAGTAGGCCAATTTACAATGGCTTCAACCTTGCTGGGGTCCATCTTGAGGTTTCCTTGAGACAATAGAAACCCAAGGTAAACCAACTCCTTCTTAACAAATTCACACTTATCCAAGTTCATGGTTAGCTTTTCATCATACAATCTTTGTAGCACATCTTACAAATGATTAACATGATCTGCCCTATCCTTCTTGAAAATGAGAATATCATCTAGATATACCACCACAAATTTACCTATGAAGTCCTTCATAACCTCATTCATGAGTCTCATGAAGGTTCTTGGAGCATTGGATAAGCCAAATGGCATTACAAGCCATTCATAAAGACCATCTATAGTTTTAAATGCAATTTTCCACTCATCACCCTCCTTAATCCTAATTTGATGGTATCCACTTTTAAGGTCAATCTTGGTAAAGTACTTGGCTTCCCCTAAACAATCCATTAGGTCTTCTATTCTATAAATTGGAAACCTATATCTAATGGTGATCGTATTTATAGCTCTAGAATTAGTACACAACCTCCAAGTACCACCTTTCTTTGGGGCTAACACGGTAGGGACAAGACAAGGGCTAATGCTTTTCCTAATTAGGCCTTTGTCTAAGAGCTCTTGGATTTGCTTGGAAATCTCAACATTTTATTGGGGAGTCATTTTGTAAGATACCTTGTTAGGTAAGGTTGCTCTGAGAATGAAGTCTATTTGATGGCTTATGGTTCTTTTAGGAGGTAAGGTGGCTGGCTGTCCATCACTCACTATGCATTTGAACTTCTTCAATTGGTCCTGAACCTCTATTGGCAAATCTGGCTTCTCTTTTTTTGTCTTCCTCCTTAGGTTTCACTACTAATGCAAACCCTATACCTTCACCTTCCTCAAGTGTCTTCAAGAACTAATTTTCACTCACCAAAAGAACATTAGGACTTGTTGCCCTCTTTTCATCTTCTTCAAGGATAGACTAAATCTTGAATGTGAGTCCATCTTTCTTGAATGAGTATACATTCTTGGCTCCATCATGAATAACTTGTCTATCAAATTTCCATGTTCTTCCCAATAGAAGATGGCATGCACCCATGGGTAGGACATCACATAACACATTGTCCTTATACATACCAATTGTGAAATCCACCCATGCTTGCTCATTAACTAGAACATGTTATCCTTTGTTCAACCAAGTGACTTTATATGGGTTGTTGTGAGGTATCCTTTGCAATTTGAGCTTACTCACTACCTCTTCTGACACAATGTTATCTATTGACCCTGAATCAATGATCACTTTTCAAACCTTGTCCATAATCTTCCATTTAATCCTGAATAAGGATTTTCTTTGGCTAGGCTCTTCTTTGACCGGTTCTTTGATCAAAGTTCTCCTTATCATCAATTTGTCACCTACCTCTGATTCTAAGGTAACCTCTGAAGTCTTTTTGCTTGAAGACTCTTCTTGAAGATAGTTCACTCTCCTTTCACTACCTTGTGATTATGATCCCTTCTCTGGACAACTATATGCTGGATGACCAAGTTGGTTACAACGGTAACACTTCATTGTTGTAAAATATGAGGAACCTCTACCTTGTCCACTAGATGTTCCTCTAAAACAACTGTTTGACCCCCTTACTCTATTGAATCCTCCTTCACTAGTGCCACTCTCTTGCTGCTCAGTGAGTTTAGACTCACCTTGCATTCTTTGTTCAAAACTTCTTCCTCCAAAGCCTCCCCTATGGCCTCAATTGTCTCTTCCTCTACCTCTACCCCTATTGCTACTTGAGTCATGTCTTCTTTTTAGTTTTTCTTCCACTTTAAAGGAAAGTTGATAGGTTTGATGAACTATCTTTGGGCTCATTAGATTAATTTCTTCTTGGATGTTCCACTGTAGACCATTTAGGTACCTAGAAACTTGGAGACTCTCTTCTTCCACTACATGAGATCTAAGGCTAAGTTTATGTAATTCCTCTGTATAACTACTCACATCAAGGTCTTTTTGTCTTAAGTTTTGTCTCTTCCTATAAATTTGCACTTCATAGTCATTAGGGAGATAGACTTCTTTGATTTTGACTAACATCCCTTTCCAAGAAGAGATGGGTGCTTTGCTCATTTTATTTCTCTCATCTTGCACAAATTTCCACCATGTGAGAGCAGATCCTCTCATCCTTGACTTGGCCACTTTAACTCTTTCGGCTTCAATTATGCCTTCACATTCAAAATGGTTCTCCATGCCTTCTATCCATTCTAAGACCACTTCTGCCTCCATCTTACCAGTGAACAATGACAATCCTTCTAGTTATTTACCACTTAAGGCCTTCATTTCCTTTAGGAAAGGTTCTTGTTCTAGGATAAGATTAGGTTTAGGTACTTTGTCTATCTCTAACACTTCTTTACCCTTCCCTTCTCCTCCTTCAACCTTTACCAACACTTCATCTGCCTTGGTTTCAACCTCACCAAGCTTACTTTCCAATTCTAGCAACTTCTCCTTCAGGAGTCTATTCTCTTCCTCCTGATCATCCACTTTCTTTGCCTACTCTACATTGGTCACCATGTTGTTGTCTACTATATATTCCATTGAGGACATCTACTCACCTAGCCCAAATCTTATCGGGTCTAATACCAATCTGATCGGGGAGGCTCCTAGTTGCATGAGTCAACTTGACTCACTCCAAGGCCTTTTCTCCTAGCCTAGTCCGGGAATACTCTTCTCTATTCCCCTAATCTAATGAATACTAAGAGGGGGGGTGAATTAGTGTTGGCATATGGACACTCCAATGAGACATTGTGTGTGATTGAAAGTTTTGTCATTGATGGCAACCTTGCATTACATAGGCAACCTTGCAATCCTATGGCACCAGCAAGACATTCTACTGGTAAAGCATTATTCAAACAAGACATTATACCGGCATCAGCAAGATTACTCTACACTGGCACCAGCACCGGCATAAAAGAAAAGATGTATACCGGCACAGAGGCCGACAGGATTTTTGATATGCAATATTTTGTTTATTATTGTAAGCCGACTTGGTAAATTGTAAAATGACTCTTGTATATAAAAGAGATCATTGTAGTCATTTGTAGGATATGGAGAGGAAGCATAAAGAAAATTATAAGGCAGACCTAATGTGTGAATTGTAGGTCAAGGGTATATGTAAAGAATAGAGCAAGAACCAGTACTGAATCTGGCATTGAAGATGCTATTGTAAAATAGTACAGATCATTGGATTTGCATAATCCTCATTGTAAGTCAGTGTGACTTCTTATTGAGCAGTGTGCTCTAGGCAGTTGGCCTTCCTGCATGTGCGGGCCCCTATTGTAAGTAATATTCTCTTATTGGCCAGTAAGTGAATATTGTGGGTCACAAATCCCACTGAGGTTTTTCCCACACCAAGTTTCATCGTTAAACATCTTGTGTTATGGTGTTCTTTTCATGTGGATGTTTTTGATTTTGTTAATTACATTAATTCTTGCATACTGGTACACTGTTACTTTATGTTCTGCATGTTCTGTTTTAAGAAAATCACATTACCAGTCAGATATTGATTCACCCCCCCCTCTTAGTATCTGTGGGAACCCTAACAATTGGTATCAAAGCCTGGTCCTCTATTTTCAGAAGCCTAACAGCTTTAGGAAGATCTTGACACCGGTAAAGATGGAAAATCTGATGAAGCAACTTGAAGGAGCTCTTACTGACTATGATGCAGAGAAGTTGAAAAATATCAAATTAGAAGATGATTTAAAAGAAGCTCAGGACATTATTCAGGCACTTCAAGAAAATCTTACTGTTACAAGAAATAAGAGAAGAGAACTTTGTGAAAAATTGCAAAATGAGAATGATGAAAAGGAAACACTAAATGATATGATAAGCAAATTGAAACAAGAGATCATGACAACAAAAAATGAAATGCAGGATATGACTATGAGATTTTGCAAAGAGATTGAGGACAGAAAGAAGAATGAAGAAGAATTGACCAGAAGACTAAGTGATGTAGCAAATGAGAACACAAGACTTAGCTATGAGAATGACATGTTGAAAATAGATCTGATGCATACTCAGAATGACTTGAATGAACTAATGAGACAAAAAGAAATCTTGGAAAGGGAATTGGAAACTGCAAATCAACACAAAGAAAAATTCAAGAAAAGCTCAGAAGAACTTGGTACCTTATTGAAGAATAAAAAACCTAAAGGTGACACTTCTGGAATTGGATTTGAAGTTGGAGAAAGCTTCAATACTGCAAATACCCAGGATCACAGCAAACCGGTAAGACCTTCTAATACTTACAAATTTAATGGAAAATGCTTTAACTGCAATAAATATGGTCATAGGGCAAATGAATGTAGATCTAGGAATTATAAGAATATCAATGCTCCCACCAGTCAATGCTCCAAATGCAACAAAATTGGTCATAACTCTGAAAATTGTAGAATGAATGTAAGATGTTATGTTTGTGGAAGATTTGGTCATTTATCAAATCAATGCAGAACACAAACTGGCATAGGTTATGGGAAAGCTATTCAAAAAAATAATGTAACTTGTTATGCATGTAACAAGATTGGTCATATTGCTAAATTTTGTAGAAGTAAAGGTACACCGGTAGACAACAAAAGTACTAGTTTGAAAGGTAAAGAAAAGGTTGAAGAGGTTAAGCAAGAATTCTCAAAGCAATGGATTAGAAAAGGTGATCTAAATATTAGGGATACTCCTCCACCGGTAGAACCAACAAATGCTCCACCGGCAAGACAATATGATGCTCCACCGGCAGGACAGAGCAATGCTCCACTGGTAGGATGTTCTTCATCTAATTGAAGAAAATTATCTTGATGGTTTGGCAATCTAATGACACATGTGCTATTATTCCCTCGGTTAGAGAAAAGAAGTTGAAAAATCGCTCATTACCAGCAAATAAAGTTAAGCTAATACATTACCGACAAGCAATTAATGTGGTAGGTAGCAGAAAAGACTTTATAAAATAAGGTTTTGGCTCCATTTCACTTCACCAAGCATTCAAACTTTCAGAGAGCGTGAAGATTTCTGAGCTAAGGGATTTCAAGCAAAGAGGCAAAGCACTTCAACAATCAATCCATCCAAAGGTGGAAAAAGGTATTTATTATCATGGCATCCTCCTCTGCACCTGAATTCATAGCAAACCCTACAATAGTCGAGGTTATAAAATGCCCTAGGCCCAGTTTGAGCTAGTTCTCGAGGTAGCTAAGAAAGATGACAATACAAGTGCTTTTTCCCAAATTCCAAAAGGTGTTGTTTATGCAGAAGACCCTAGAAAGTATATTCATTGCAACATAGAGGAATTAGGTGATGAAGAAATTAAAAACATGTATAAGACTGTTATATGTGACAATTCCAGAAATGTAAAACCTGAACATAAAGTTGTTGAAACCCTAGGATTCACTGAAATACTCTGCATTCCTAAATTTCCCAAGGAAGTGATTAGGATAGTTTTAAGCAGGGTACATGGTTCATTCTTTTGGCTTGATTCAGTGCACAAAATTACAAAGGAAGCTGTGAAAGTAGTAACAGGGTTACCTTCCACCAGTAATAGACCTGACAAGACTAAGAAGGTCTCCAATGACCTAGTAATGAAGTTAATTGGTGCAACATCAGACAAAAGGTCTTTGAGGGTTAATGATGTGACCGATATAAATGTTAGATTTGTTAGCATGATTTTAGCGTACAAAGCAACTCATGCAAATAGACTCAACTCAGTCTCTAGTTTATGCATTAAGAGTGCTCATGATATGGTAAAAGAAAATGTGAAAATTGATGTATGTGAATGGTTAAAAGATGAGTTGATTAATAACTTAGCCAAAATCAAGAAGGATAAGAAAGGAACTTTTAGATTTGGAAATTTACTTGTATGCATAATGCTACATATAACCAAATAGGTTCCCGGTATAGGCAACAAAGATTTTGGATTTGACATACCGGTAGGAAAACAATTATCAGACTTATTCAACAACATGGGTGAAAACAAGGAAAAGAATATCAATGAGTATTTTCAAGCACTAAAGGTCAGAATGAACAAAAGAATCAGACTATCATAGGAAATTGTCAACAAATACAAGGATGATATATGTTTTGTAATAAAAAAGGATGAAATATGGATGGAAGAAGTCATCCCTATGACAATCTAGGTAACAGAGATGGGGTATGAAACAGATGACCACATAGTGGAAACTTATGCCAAAGCACTTCTGGAAGCCCCTAATGAACCTAAAGAAGAAGTATTTGGTAGTGTTGAGACCATAGAAAGTCAAATTCAATCTAAGAAGAGAGTGAAAAAGGTTGAGGCATTTGTGAGAAAAGGATCCAGACAAGCAAAACCATAAAGGAAGATGTAGTAAAGAAAACCGACATAACTAAAGATGAGTTGGCAACCCAACAACCTGAAGCTCATCTATCACCGATAGGTACTTCCTCAGAAGGAGATATGCCAGCAACTTTCAAAAGAGTTGTTAGGAAAAGAGACCCCTCATCGCCAACCACTCCTTCACCTAGAAGGACAAGGTAGAAGCAACAAGTTGTGAGATCTCTGGTCAGAAAGGTCACACCTAAAAAGAAGCTGACACCTAAAAAGAAGAAAAAGACAAACACAGACTTGGCCCCTCTTGACATATTATTGAATGAGATCACAGAGTAAGGTAAACTAAGGAACATAGGGAAAATTTATGACACCCTATCGGATGATGAGAAAGGGAAAGTTGAGGAGAGTGTAATGTTACAAATGGACATGTATAAAAAGTTTTTGATGCAAGTCTTAAATGAAATTCCTGATGAACTATACAGAAGACTTGAGGCCAGAAGGCAAGGAATAATTGAATTGGATAAGAAAATTAAAATAGAAAAACTACTTGTAGTATACCCGGTTAACTCACCCAAAGAAATTGATGATCTGATAGCTCAGGCGAACCAGACAGTTTTTTCCACTGCACACCGTCAAATTTCACTAATGGTAGGTAGAGTTATAGAGGTTTCAGAGGAAACAGAAAATGGTTGGGATATATTCTTGGTTGAAAAATAAAAACAAGAAGAATATAGGAATCCCAAGCCCATTAAGGTATATCAGAAGGACAAAGGGAAAGGTAAAGTTGGTGGACCACCAAGTATCAAGATTAGAGACAACTTACCCCCACCTCCTTTAAATACTCCATCGGTAAAAACAACAACTACTGAAGATCAACCAACAACTAAGAGTATGGATACAGAGGATAATAATCCTAATCCTGAAGTCCTATATACTATGAGTGTTGATACTCAGAAGATCAACATAGTGGTAAATAAGGATACAACAAATAAATCAGGTATACCCAAAGAGCCTCCGGTAATAGGGAATACAGAGCAACAGGCAGTAGATACAGAGAAAAAGATGGAATTTTGAACACAAACAAAGGAACCAATAGAGCTAAAGGCTCTAGAACAGATGCCACCGGTAAGAATTGAAGTAGAAAAACCAGTGCTTAAAGAAATGCAGACACAAATAGACCTACTAGAGATCAATACAAGCTTGGTCACTTCCACCAGTACTCAGTTTGTTGGGTCACCATCAAATGTGACTGAGGTATTACTTGAATCTATCAAGAAAATAATTGATTATAGCTCACAAGCTTATAAAGCAATAGATGATTCAATTCCATTTTTGAAATCAATAGCTCCTAATTGTAATATAGACAATAAAGATTCTTTAGGCTAGTTGGATACACTTTGTAAATATATTTCTAGAAATTTTGAGCAAACAAAGGTAGAATCTATAAAGGAAATTGTAGAAAAAGAGAAACAAAAATTCTTTGAGGAAGGAATAAAGAAGTGTAACAAGGAGTTTGACACACTTCTACGAGAACTGTGTAATTTGTTAAAAGAGTACAAAAACCTGTATAAAGATACATGTAAAACAAACTTTTTGACTGTAGATATTGACAAAAAGATAAGCAAGGCACAGGATGAGATAAACAAACTTGCAGACAATTTTGTCAACTCACCTGATTCATTATTAGTTTTTGAAGAAAAGATAGAAAATTTTGAGGAAGAATTACTCAAATTGGAAAGAGAGAAAGGGAAAATAATAAACAAGGCAAAACTTTTGAGATCTAAACTAAGTCCAAGATTGGACTATTTAGCATCTCTGCGGAAGGAAATTTCAGAGGCACTAACACAGGGAAGCAAAACACCAGCAGGGCACTTGCAGCATCTCACTGGTACAGTAAACAGAACTGAGACAACAATAAAAGATAGTAAGAAGTTTATGGATGGCATAAACTTAATTTTGGGAGATCTTCTTCAGATAATAACTACCCAACTACAAGGTTGAGGCTATGGATAACTGCAAACTCTACCAACCTTTGTCATTGATGCCAAAGGGGTAGTAGTAGGATGAGAAAATTCAAAAACATAGGGATTATATGCTCAGGGGGAGTTCTCACATTTTTGGTCTACACATTTTTGGATATCTTTTTGAAATTTCTCATGAGTGTTGCCATCAATGCAAAAGGGGGAGATTGTTGGCATATGGACACTCCAATGAGACATTGTGTGTGATTGAAGGTTTTGTCATTGATGGCAACCTTGCAATCCTATGGCATCAGCAAGACATTATATTGGCAAAGCATTACGCAGGCAACCTTGCAATCCTATGGCACCAACAAGACATTCTACCGGTAAAGCATTATTCAAACAAGACATTATACTGGCATCAACAGGATCACTCTACACTAGCACCGGCACCGACACCGGCACAGAAGAAAAGATGTATATTGGCACAGAGGCTGACAGGATTTTTGATATGTAATATTTTGTTTATTATTGTAAGCTGACTTGGCAAATTCTAAAATGACTCTTGTATATAAAAGAGATCATTGTAGTCATTTGTAGGATATGGAGAGGAAGCATAAAGAAAATTATAAGGCAGACCTAATGTGCGCATTGTAGGTCAAGGGTATATGTAAAGAACAGAGCAAGAACCGGTACTAAATTTGGCATTGAAGATGCTATTGTAAAATAGTACAGATCATTGGATTTGCATAATCCTCATTGTAAGTCAATGTGACTTCTTATTGAGCAGTGTGCTCTAGGCAGTTGGCCTTCCCGCATGTGTAGGCCCCTATTGTAAGTAATATTCTCTTATTGGCCAATAATTGAAAATTGTGGGTCACAAATCCTACCGAGGTTTTTCCCACACTGGGTTTCCTCGTTAAACATCTTGTGTTATGGTGTTCTTTTCATGTGGATGTTTTTGATTCTGTTAATTACATTAATTCTTGCATACAGGTACACTATTACTTTATGTTCTACATGTTTTGTTTTAAGAAAATCACATTACTGGTTAGATACTGATTCACCCCCCCCTCTCAGTATCTGTGGGAACCCTAACAATTAGTATACCGAAAAATGTTGAACTCAAACACTTTAACAGTCTAGCAGTAAATCGGTAAAACAATTTTATAAACAAACCGGTTAACACACATGCAAACCAAACAACAAGTAAGGCATTCACCCACAGAAGCACAATCACCATAACACAAGAGATTTTGACGTGGAAACCTAAATGGGAAAAACCACAGTGAGATGAAGCTCACAAGTAACTATCTACAGAATAGTAACCAGACCGGTTAAGGTCATACAATATTCTTTACCAGAATAGATCCTGTTAGGAATCTCAATCTCTGTTAGGAGATAAGTCTGATTAAAGACTACCTTGTGAGAGGATTTCAGATCCACAGATGTGAATCACCTTGTTAGAGGATTTACAAAGGCTTTTCTGGCCCTACCCGGTTAAGGGTTTTCGACTTGTCAAAGATGTGAGTAATCAACAAGTGAATGATCAAGCAAATATCACAATCTGCTAATGCATTTCAGAATTACTTTAGTTTTTAGTAAATCCACACTCTGTTACAGCACATAGACTTTATCTTCTCTATTAAGATCGCACATACAAAACTCATCAACCACCAAAAACCCTAACAACTACTAAAACCCTAGACATGATTTCCTTAAAAAGGAATCTGATTTCATGTTGGTCCAATAGGATTACATTGAAAGTTCCTAGGTTCATTGCATCTAGACACATTTGATAACACGACACAAATCACCGCCAAAGTGTCGGTGGATGGTAACTCATCACAAAAATATACCGGTTGGTAACTCATCACAAAGTATTACCGGTTTATACAACTTTACTGATTACTGGTTGGTAACTCAAAGTAATACCGGTTTAATTATTAAACAGATTACCGGTTGACAAAAGTGAAGTCTGGGAAAATGATAATTGTCGCTTTTAGTTCCTTTGCTCCGTTCCGCTTGAGGTCTTCATGCCACTTGAGATCGGTAAACACTTTCTGCAAAATATCGATAGTCCGGTTTGAAACAAATATCGGTTGAGCATAATTCATACATTCAAAAAGTTATCTCATAGAAAGTGTGTGTCCATCAATGACAATCACAACATAATCATAAAAAATGACAACAATCTCCCCCTTTGGCATTGATGGCAACACTTAGGAAAAATTTTGACATCTAAGTGTTTTACAAAAAAAATGCCATAGTCAAAATTACTCCCCCTAAGCATATACACTATCCCTTTGCAGAAAATACAATGTATACTACTTCCTTACAGAGATAAACATGAGAGTATACATAGCATGCATCAAAATTTTAAATACCATAATACTTCTCCCCCTTTGCCAACAATGACAAAATACAATGGAATAACCCCTGTTTCTATTAGCTGAATAAGTGTTTATGACAATAAAGAGTGAAACTTGTCAAAAACTGAATTAAAGTCTTGCATAAATGTCTTTATGGATACAGACCATGACTCGAGCAATGAGGTAGCAACCTCACTTTCTGTTTGCATCTGGGATACCTGTTCCTCCATGGCATCCAAGGTGCTCATCTCTTGAGTAACCATGAAGGCATCCAGATTGAGATAGCATTTCTGAAGTATTTGCAGTATTGGTAGTAGAACCAGTTTTAGTTCCTACAAATCCTTGGTCCGGTCGCTGATCTCCAAATCAATTCTTGCAGCTTGAAGTTGAAACTAGTGAACGGTTAGCCCATAAGTAGTAAAGGAATCATATGGTGTCTTGAAGGTGATTATGAATGTCTACAAATCAGTTTGTATTTTGTCTTTCTGAGCAAGCACATCATCATAGAATAGATGGGGTTGACATATCTTACTGAGCAATAATTTCCCCTCATCTAGAACATCTTTAATGTCCTTCTGTGCCTTCTGCAGATCTGACCTGAGCTCATTTAACTTTTTCACCAAGGCAGCATTCAAAGCCTTTTGATTCTTCTTTTTGGCATTAGCTTCGACAACATCTTCCAAGCATTGCACTTGGTCCTCTACAACTATGCATAAGAGCTTCAATTGAGCTAGTGAGGAATTAGTACTAGGGAGGTTGGTACCAGGTATCAAACTGGTAAGAGTGTCCACCACAGCTTAGATCACATCTGCTCCTTCTTCCTCCTTATCACCTCCAGGGGTTCTTGAGCAAGCTTAATGCTTTGCAGTAGCTCTGATTCATTTGTAGATTGGAGGTCAATGGGACTGGTAATGTCAGTCGGTTTGGCTTGACTACTGATTGCCTTTGGGGTCTACACTTGAGTGCTCTGTGCCGCTCCCTCCTTCTCTTTAGCCCTTAGCTTATCCTCTTCTGCCTTCTTTTTCTCCTCTTCCTATGTCTTCCTTTTCTCTTCTTCCTTCTTCTCCTCTTCTTTCTGCTTCTCTTCGTCTTCATCCTTCTTCTCCTCCTCTTCCTTTCTCTTCTCCTCTTCCTTTTTCTTCTCCTATTCCTATTTCTTTTCTTCTTCCTTCCGTTTCTCTTCTTCTTTCTTTTTCGCTTCCTTCTTCTTCTTCTTCTCTTCCTCTTGTCTATTTTTCTTGTCCTGCCACTTCTATTGATGTGCTCGGAGTAACATCTTCACCGTTCAAGGCATCAACATCAATGGGTTCCATTTGATCAGCAACCGGTACACCTTCACTGTCATACGCCTCATCCAGTTTATTGATTTCCGGTTCTTGCTCAGCTTTCTTGTTGGCTTCTGCCACTTGGTGCAAACTTAGAGCGATTTGAGCAAGGGAGTGGGTATGTTTTACCACTTCTGGGACTTTTCCTTCTAGCAATAGGAGTCTCCTTCTTCTCATGAAGAAGAGGCCCTTATATCTTTCCACTACTTCATAAAGTTCTGATTTAGGTACATCAGGAAAGTATTATGCAAATACTTCCTCTCTTATTTCATGTTCCTTCTCTATGGCAATGTGCCATTTGTTATCTAAAGAATTATATAAAGAATCAGGTGTCTCAGATTTAATTTCTGATGGCCACCGATCATTAATACATAAATATTTAATGACTTCCTGTTCAACTCCTTCCTTTTCATCATCATTAAAATCATCAAAGCAATCTTTCAAATCACCAAGCACTTTTCTTCCAATATTATTAATAGTTCTTTGACAATGTGTCAAAGGTTTGTAGGAGGAAATATCAATATTTACCGGTGCAGATGTTGCTGGTTCATTGCTAGTTGTCTTTGTCTTTTTCCTCATTTGCCTAGTCTTCTTAGGCTATTCTTCAGACACAGTGTCCTTTGAGTCTGGTGTGTTTCCTTTTGTCTTCCGCTTTCTCTCAAATACTTTGGTGGGTGCAGCTTCTGGTTTCTTCTTTGTTGGTGACCGCTTGGTCACTTTGGGACTTGCTACAGTAACCGGTGCTGATACTGAAGGCACTGCCTTTCCCTTCTTTACTGAAGGTTCTTCAACTAGTGTAACCCTTTCCAAATAGGTGTCAGTTCTCTTTGCCTTTGGGTCAAGGGGCGAGGCCAGTAGGGTAGAGGCATACCCATCTAGCATGTCATACATTACCTCATATCCCATGGGTTCCATTTCTTCCTGTCTAGGCTCAACTGCCTCCATTATGCACTCATCAACTTTGATGATGAAGCAGATGTCATCTTCATATTTCTTGATAATATCACCCGATATTCTCACTCTTTGGCTCATTTTGGGTCTGAACTCATCAAAGTATTTGTTCAGAACTTCTAGATAACTGGTTCCAACCTCTTGAAGGCTTTCCTTTATTTTCTTTGTAATCGGTTGGTCGACAGACCACTAAATATCTCTGACTCCTGGGAAGTAACCTTGGAAGTAGAAGAACAACCCAACCAATAGTTGTCCAAGCTTAAATCTCAAGGCATTGTCTTGTTTAATTGACTTCATGTTCACCAGAAGTTGCCTTTGTATACAGGTGCATAAATCAAATGATCCATCTTCCATGATCATCCTGTAGGTAGCATTTACCACTACAGCAGAGACAGAGTTGATCCTACTAGCATAAAATGTCCGGTAAGCTATTACCATGTAGGCATATTTGACTAGATCTTCCTTGATGGGATTGATGGTCATTCCCTGTTGGTCGCTCACAAAACCGGTGAGCTTGGTCATTTCCATCTTGTTGATCTTCCTTAGGGTTGGCAGTTCACTGACTTTACAGAAACTAGTGATGGCATGAATAGCTTCTGGTGTGATGTCATGTGTCCGCTCTAAGTACATTTTGTCACTATGCACTCTGCTCAGAATGATGCGGATGTGATCATCTAAAAACTCTTCAAGGAAATAGACTGCATTGTGAAGCTTCTTCTTTTCCAAGACATTGAATTCCAGTTTGATCTTCTTTTCCTTTCCACAGAATAAGCTTAACTAAGAATGGATCATCAAAGATACTAGGTCTTCAATTTTACAATCAATATAATCTGAAATACCTTCCTCCACTATAACACCAATGAGTATTTGAGACAGGGCATTATATTTTGCCTTCCATTGGATGAAGTCTACTGAATCAATGGGTGCACTAGAACTAGAGTGTGATGCGAAAGCCATGATAAACAGATAAATTCAAAAAATACCTTCGTAAATCAAAATTTGGGGCTTGCAAATTCCACTTCAGCACACACTCCTTCGGTTGCTGAAATACTGCTTTGTGTTCTACACTTGACCGATTGATATTAGCTTCTGATTCTTCTTCAAGGTTTTGATAATTCTTCGAATCGCATTCCAAATTGCTTTTCGTCACTCAGCACTTGAAAACTTCTTCCCTCGAGAACTGATAAGTGAAAAATGACTTGAAAAATCCTTTTAAACAAGTTCTTCACCTACCATAATAAATGCTCCACTATTAGGGCATAAACCCTCATTTGCCTTTTACCATTTCCAGTCTTCTGCCAGTTGACAGGTATCACATACTGGTTAAGGTCTTTTACCGGTGTAAATCAGGGGTTCAAAACATTTCACCGTTTGCTCCCCCTAAGCATTTTTTATGCTTAGTTTGCTGGTTCAGTGACTTCCACACTAGGTGCAGAAACTGGTTCTTCTTGAATCACTTCTTCTGGCTTCTTTTTCCACGCTTTCTTCATATCTGCTTGAATAGTTTCAACATCAATCTTTCCTTTTGGAGTGACCAGTATATCATCCAATATATTCTTTCTCATCCTGCAGAATCTTGTTGTATGACCCAGTTTGTTGCAATGATAGAAAACCATTCCAGGTGCTCTCCAAGGTCCATTGTTCATGTTTCCACTCTTCCTTCTGCATGTTGTAGCAATGTGACCACTACCATGATAGATCAAATAGGTTGCTCTTCATCCGATTGTTGCTTGATAGCCACTACTTCCTGACTGATGATTATAGGTATTAAACCGGTTTGGGTTATAGTTCCCAAAGGGTTCAGGAAAAACTCCTTGACTCCTTTGAGGATACCTTCCAGTTTTGTGCATGACGAACCTGCATTCAATTGCTCTATTCCCAAACTTGTTGCATGCATAACAATTGCCATTGAATCTATTGGGTCTAGGCTTATTATTTAGAAAACAAGGAAAATTATTGTAAGCCTTACTTCTACATACATTAGCACTGTGTCCTTACTTGAGACAATTAAAGCAAACAGGTTTGAACTTTTGCTTACCTTTATCCTTTGGTGTCAGTTGCTTCTTTGATGCTGCATCTTTTGTTCCAGAGGTCTCACCTTCCTCATATTTAGAGAAACCAAGTCCATTAGTATTATTTACTGGTTTAGTTGATTCAAGCTTTTGCTCTAGCTTAATAGAGGTCTTATTGAATTTGGCAAGTATTTCCTTTGACTCAGTGAGTTCTTTGGAAATAGCAGCATTGGATTCCTTTAAGGTTGCATTCTTGGAAACAACTATGTGTAGTTCACCTTGCATTTCTTCCTTTTCCACTTTACTTTCATGAAGATGAGCGGTAAGTGCACTAATCTCTTGCTTCAGCTCGAAGATCTCATGATCTTTGTCTTTTACCAGATCTTCATCTTTCCTCCGGTTCTTAAGCTCTTGACACATTATGATTTTTAGTCCTTCAAGTTCCCTTCTTAGGTTGGCATTGGACTCATTCAGTTTTTCAACTTCTTGAACTAGGGCTTCCATGTCCGCTTCATCAGAAGAATTGTTTTCAGTTAGGTCCATCAGTTTTTCAGCGTGCTCTCTTCTTTTTCCCTGAGAGGCCTTATATTTGACTTTAAGTTCATCATAGGCTTGCTCAGTCTGAGTGAGCCGATAAGTAAGTTCCCTCATAGTGTATTCCCCCATACCTCTTTCCAAGTGGTTAGACTTATAGAAAGGTTGGCTCTGATACCAATTGATGAATACTAAGAGTGGGAGGGTGAATTAGTATACCAAAAAATATTGAACTCAAACACTTTAAGAGTCAAGCAATAAACCGGTAAAACAGTTTTACAAACAAACTGGTTAACACACATGCAAACCAAATAGCAAGTAAGGCATTCACCCACAGAAGCACAATCACCATAACACAAGAGATTTTGACATGGAAACCCAAATGGGAAAAACCACGGTGAGATGAAACTCACAAGTAACTATCTGCAGAATAGCAACCAGACCGGTTAAGGTCATACAATGTTCTTTACCAGAACAAATCCTGTTAGGAATCTCAATCTTTGTTAGGAGACAACTCTGATTAAAGACTACCTTGTGAGAGGATTTTAGATCCATAGATGTGAATCACCTTGTTCGAGGATTTACAAAGGCTTTTCTGGCCCTACCTGGTTAAGGGTTTCCGACTTGTCAAAGTTGCGAGTAATCAACAAGTGAATGATCTAGCAAATAGCACAGTCTACTTGGTTAGATCCATGATAGCTCATTGCTAATGCATATCAACATTACTTCAATCTTTAGTAAATCCACACTCTGTCACAACACACAAACTTGATCTTCTCTATTAAGATCACATATAGAAAAACTCATCAACCACCAAAAACCCTAACAACTACTAAAACCCTAGACATGATGTCCTTAAAAAGGAATTTGATTTCATGTCAGTCCAATAGGATTACATTGCAAGTTCCTAGGTTCATTGCATCTAGACACATTTGATAACAAGACACAAATCACCACCAAAGTGTCGGTGGATGGTAACTCATCACAAAAATATACCGGTTGGTAACTCATCATAGAGTATTACTGGTTTATACAACTTTACCGATTACTGGTTGGTAACTTAGAGTAATACTAGTTTAATTATTAAATAGATTACCAGTTGAAAAAAATGAAGACTGGGAAAATGATAACTACCACTTTTAGTTCCTTTTCTCCATTCCGCTTGAGATCCTCGAACCACTTGAGGTCTTCATGCTTCTTGAGATCGGTAAACACAATCTGCAAAACACCGATAGTCTAAAGGCTACAACATAATACCGGTTTGAAACAAATATCAGTTGAGCATAATTCATACATTCAAAAAGTTATCTCATAGCAAGTGTGTGTCCATCAATGACAATCACAACATAATCATCAAAAATGCCAACATAATCTACTCTAGGACCTCACTATCAAGGTTTGTTCCTCACTCCTCATGAATTCACTTTCGTAAATTCACCAGCTCATCAGACACCTTGCAGGGTTGCTCCACCATAGTTTAATCTTACAAATCCTCTTGAGTTGTTTCTAAATCATCCTAGGATCTTCTCTCCATTTGATCCCATCTCCCCTGTTTTGAGGCTAATATCCTAGACTCCCAAACAACCATGCCTATGATTTTCCTTAGTCACTGGTACCTAGCCAGGCTATCATCAAGCTTGCCTAGGGCCAGTTTGTTGAAATGGTCATCGCCATTCCTTGGAATCCTATCAATGGAACCCTATAGTACATGTTTGGCTCTTTTGGAAAACTTCCAATGGTCATGAGGATCCCACAATGGAGCTTCAAGATAGAGCCATGGGTGCAATTACTTGTCACCAACAGGAAAAACAAGAAAATAAAACAACAACGCTATCTACACAGCCAAACTTGGCACGATTATAGAATTGAAACTCACACAATAAACGAAAGAAACTTCTACACTATCTACATCACCATCTGAAAATTTAAGCCGAAATCAACAATAGAGAGGAAGCCAGGAAATGATCTTTTTATTTACTGTTCACTGAAAAATTGTATTATGGAAAACTCCAAAATCCAACCAAACCCTTTACAGAATGCCCATTGGGTCTTATAGATTTTGTACATGTTGTGCATCATCATTGAATGGACGAGATTCACCCTCGACACAATCAGTTGCCTACAGTAACCATCCTTCAACCTCCATTGGGTCATCGGGTCAGTGCAATAGAAACACTTGGCTTCCGAAGAGGTTGCATTGAACAAACTTAGGCTGTGATGAGCCCTGGAAATGTTCCATCGACGGCTTGGTTTTATCAACATTGAGCAAATGAAGGCTACTTTTATCACATCGAGCAAACTAAGGCCACGGTGAGTCCCGAACAAGTTCCATCGATGGGTCAGTTTCATCGACGTCGAGCAAACTTAAGGCGGTTTCATCGATGACCTCTGATAGTCACTTTTCTCTCGGGTCCGTAGGGTAGCTCGAACAATTCATGCCGATTGCTGATGGTGGGCTCCATTGCTGGTGGTCAAGGGAATATTTACCAAAAAAAGACAAAAAGTGGTCCATGCCGCTCTGAGCTTTAAATGCAGTCCTTAGCCAAAAAAATGAAAATTTGCAAAACTTCAAAAGTGTATTTGTTCACCCTTAGGTTTTCTTACACCAGTATAGGTTTTCTAATCTGTTTCACTGATTCTATGATGAGTTATCCCTAACTGATAGATTTGGTGGCAATCTCTAATGTGTTATGTTAGATTGGCTAGATACACTGCACCTAGGAAATTATGATGTGGTTCCTGAACCAACATGAAATCTAATGTCTATATAATGACATTGTGATGAGATATTTTTATGATGCGAGATAGAAGTGTTAAGTTGTTGTGATTTACTGAAGGCATTGCAGAGTAAGTCGATGATGCAATTTTGAGTGAAAAGAAGAGGATCTATTCAAGCAAGATGTGCTACTTATAGATCACACCACCCGTTGTTTTCTAATCACTAAAATAGTCAAATCCCCTAACCGAGTAATCTCTAACAAGTTTCATTATACAAATCCTCTATCCAGGTGATCTATTAGTTTGGGTTTGAAATCCTCTACTGAGGTTACTCCTAAAATGGTACTACCTTTAACACGGTATAGCTCCTAACAAAGCTTTGGGATCTTTAACAAGATTCGCTCCTAGCAGAGCACTTTGTAGAACTTAATTGGTTAGTTACCTATTACTGCAAATAGTTAACTTGTGAGTCCCATCTCACTGTGGTTTTTCCTAGTTGGGTTTTCCACGTATAAACACTTGTGTTATGGTGGATGTTATAACTTGTTGTGGATAATTTAATATCATTTTGGATTGCATGCATAGTATTAAGTAAACTGGTTAACTATCTTTACTGGTTTGTGTTTAAAGTGGTATTGTTTTTGTTGTCATTGATTCACCCCCCCCTCTTAGTGCTTTATAAGTCCATCAATTTCCACACTGATGCAATCTAGAGCTCAAAATAAAAGATTAAAAGAGCAGAGAAAAGAAGCAGAAACAATTTAAACTGCTGTTGAGATTTTGTCAAGTCTCCTACCAAAGAATGGCACTGGAAATTTGTCAACCCCTATTGGCAAGCTTGGACAGTTGGTTGTTGATGCTTCTGACCAATTGAATTCCCTTGAAGAAGCCACTCAGACTTTAGCTGAGAAGAATTAGAGAAAGAAGAGAGGAGAGAAAATAATGAAAGATATTTTTATAGGGAAGATTGTTTAATCTCTAAATAAAGATCTATTGAAGACTGCTATTGAAACTGGAGGAAGGATACTAGCCTATACATCTAATGTTTTATTTTTTTATCCTGATTTAAAGAAGAGGTGAGAAGAGACATAATAGGAACTAAAAAAGATATGTACTGCTTACATACCTTTACAAGATTCAGTTTTAGCATTTCACAAATCAGTTGATGATTTGCAACATCGGTTAGATATTTATGATTGTAAATAGGCTAAGAGACTACGATCCTTGAAAGAACTCAAGAACCAATTGAGACCTAAAGTGGACATCTTACAATGGGCATACAACGATACAAAAGTAGTTTTGGAGATTCCAGAGATGAGAACAATGGATGCAATGGAAGAATTTATTGCACAAGCTATGACAACCATTGTGATCACTGAAATATTATTGGAAACATGGGATAATTATTTTACTTAGATGAAGATTATTTTCAGTGACATTTTCTTGAAAATTGTAGTGAACACTCCTTGAAAGACTTATATTTTTGTATATGAATTTTTTGCTGCAAATTTTGATAAAATATATATGTATATTACTTTTCAATTTGGCATTGTTGTCAAAGGGGGAGTAGAAATATGTATGTGTTGTGAAAATTTTGTATGTATTGTTAAGGGGGAGTAGAAATATGTTTGTACAATTTTTGTAAGAACACTTAGTTGTAAAGTTGTAAAATTTTCTAAGTGTTGACATCAATGTGAAAGGGGGAGATTGTTGGCTTGATGATGAGTTTTATAATTGATGACTTCATGTGTTGTCATTAATGGCACATGTATACACACACATATGTTCACATTGTCATAGTCATCTTAGTTAAGACAAACCGGTACTACTCCTAAGTCTTAGTATTGCAAAAGCGGTATTATATGTATAGTGAAGTCCAATAAGTTTTGAAGGTGTCTAACCGGTATATGCAGGAATGACATTGGTCATGGTCAATTCTGCTTACACTAGCTTGGAGATACCGTAGAGATCATCAAAGAAGAAAATGGAGGACAATCGGTCTATGAGTTGGAAGAGGTTAATGCTTAACCAGTATCGGTCTATGAGTTGGCTGATTGTGTACTGAGTTATCACTGGTCATGATGAGTTATCCCTAACCAACAGATTTGTCAGCAATCCATGATGTGTTATGTTAGATTGTCCAAATACACTACACCTAGGAAATTGTGATGTGGTTCTTGATCTGACATGAAATCTAATGTCTATATAATGACATTGTGATGAACTATTTTTATGATGCAAGATAGATGTGTTAAGTTGTTGTGATTTATTGAAGGCGTTGTAGAGTAAGTCAGTGATGCAGTTTTGAGTGAGAAAAAGAGGATATATTCAAGAAAGATGTGCTACTTCTAGATCACACCACCTGTTGTTTTCTAATCACTACAACAATCAAATCCCCTAACTGGGTAAGCTCTAACAAGCTTCATTGTACAAATCCTCTAACCAGGTGATCCATTAGTTTGGGTTTGAAATCCTCTATCGAGATTACTCCTAATAGGGTACTACCTTTAACAGGGTTTAGATCCTAACAAAGCTTTGGGATCTTTAATAGGATTCGCTCCTAGCAGAGCACTTTGTAGACCTTAATCGGTCAGTTACCTATTGCTGCAAATAGTTAACTTGTGAGTCCCATGTCACCGTGGTTTTTACCAGTTGGGTTTTACGTGTATAAACACTTGTGTTATGGTGGATGTTTTACTTGTTGTGGATTCTTTAATATCATTTTGGATTGCATGCATAGTATTAAATAAACTGGTTAACTATCTTTACCAGTCTGTGTTTAAAGTGGTTTTGTTTTTGCTGTCACTGATTCACTGCCCCCCCCCCCCCCCCTCTTAGTGCTTTATAAGTCTATCATAGAAAATTATGACCTGAGATGAATTCTTAATGAATGAGACTACATGATATATAATGATGATATGTAAAAATGAGATGGTTGTATTTATTATGATGTGGAATAAAAGTGCATGTAACACTTATAATGATATGCAACAATGTGATAAATTTATGTCCTAAATGATATGAAATGAAATGTAATGAATAAAGTGCAAATATAACTAATGATTCTGAAAATGAACCCAATGAACATATGATATCTAATGCAAATGTAATATGAAACTAAATGATAATGCACATCTGAAATGATAAAATAAAACTAAATGATGATGATAAAATGACATGAGTGCATTATGATAACATGCATGAATTGACCTAGTGCTACTAAAATGTATGAATTAACCTAATGCAACTAAAATGATAATGAACATTAAATGTATGAAATAACCGAATGCAATGATAACCTAGGTGAGAATGCAATGGGATGGAAATGAACAATTTTTTTAATGAGAGAACCATGATACAATGAATAGGGATAGATAGAACAAAAGGGAGGAGAGGAAATGAATAAATTTAAGTCTCTAAGATGGGCGAATGATAGGAATGGATGAGGAGAGGGGGGGTGGTTAATTTTTTGTTATGTATATGTGGGGAGAAAACCTAGTTTGATATTTTTCCAAGGATGATCTACACAACCGATTATAGGAATCAAGATGTTGTGAAGATCCGAGGAATGGACTAGACTCTTAGACAATAGGTATATCAGTGCACAAATGCTTGCAAACATCATGATGATGTAAATATGAGACTATAGGATCGTACAAGAGAAACCCTTAAACACGTTATACCAAAAAAGTTGTCCAAGTATACACCAAGCCAAGACATACTAGGATATAGAATGATCGTGGTAGCCTTAGATAGGAGTAGTCATAAGACATAAACTATAAATGAAAATGAAAAGGTCAATCATGCAATCAACATACGCATGGCTAGCTGACATCTATTGCCAATAGTAGGACTAGGTGTTGGAACCCTTTTTTTTTTGCAAAATTTAGTTTTTCCTAAAATGTAAATCCTTTAAATAGTCACTTCCTGAGACTTTGTGCACATGTCATCTCAAGTTTTTGTATTTGATTAACCAAGGAGAAAAGATCTTTACCGGAGTTTTCTTTTCTAACACCACACTTTTCCAATCTATGGATATTGGTTTGAGAAAAATGGTTTATTTTGTCACCAGATGAGGTTATTATTGTTACAAGTTCATTAATGAAAGACGTAAATAGATACAAAGTCAGAATCATTAATAGTAATTTGTTGGATCAAACCAAGAGATATCTAAAAACAAGAAATTGTTGATTAAAAACCCTAAAATTACATCAACTGTAAAGACATGTTTGTATACAGAGGTGAGTGCTATATGTGAAGTAAATGTGGCTCTCATACGGGTAGAGCCTAACATATAGTTTCAAAAAGGAGCTAGAATAAATGTCATAAGAAGCGTTGACATGTGGAGAGCAATAATTAGCATCAAAAGGGATGTGAATTACTTCTAAACAAATTTTTTTGTTGCATTTCACCTAGACCTCCCACAAGTCACAACGACAAGAAAAAACTACATCAACACAAAACTATGAAGTATTTAGGGTGTAAATGGTGTCTAGCCAAAAATCAAAGTCACACAAAAAACCATATGTTATCGATGGGATAAAGTAGATATCAAGGCAAACAAGAATTTCAGCACAACACTACAAATCTGCCACAGTCCCTGAAGGTTTAACTAAAAATATAAGTCACACCGAAAAAGAGTCTATCGGGGAGAAAATGTAGTCTTTGGCCAAAATACACATATCGGCAAGACATGCTTGGTCTGCCACACTTAGAAGAGGTTTTGTTGAAAAGAGTTTTCTCATCGAAAGGGAGAAGATATTGATGAGATAAACAATAGTCCTACCAAAAAGGGGACTTGGTAAAATTAAAAAACCTTTTCTAACTAAAGAGCTTCCCCGAAAATACTTTGTCGACATAATAGGTTGTTAGTCTAACCGAAATCTTAGTTTCAGTGTGACAGGGAGGATCTACCAAAAGTCAAGAGCATCTTAACAAAAGCTAGTTTCCTTCCAAAGAATAAAGCATTGAAAAGAGGTGTTTCAGGGTCACATCAAAATTATACTTTTTGGGTTGATGATAGGGATCTAAGTGAAGAGTGATTGGTCTTGAGGATTAACGGTGTCACACCAAAAGTGTTGGGAAAAATGGTGTCTCAACCTTTCATTTACATGAGGTTACTATTTATAGTAAGTTTTCATTTAAGAACGAAATGGTTTGAAATCCTCTCTAAAGCTTCTGGTTGGCTAGATAAGCATTCCGGTAAAGTTACTTCACAAGATCACAACTAGTTTTGAAGATATTAATTTTTTTGTTTTGGAGGGGTGCAATGAAAGGTTTAAATTTAATTTTGAGAACTTTAGAGGCCCTAAATTACCTTGAAATGTGGGCATAAGTGGCATAGCATCTTACAAGGCAATAGAGAACTTTGCGAGCTTTTTGACGCTTCAAACAATTCATCAATAGGACACATGGTTCTCAAGTTTTGGCCTCCAGAAGTTTGTACTCTTGAAATAGGAAATATAAAATACTTCAGACACATAATGAGCTGTAAAAGAGAGGGACACATGTTGATGTGTTTTTTAACATGTTTTTAGCTACACCTTATTGGGTGGTTTTAGTCCATGGTTTTGTAATACTGTTTGATGACTTCTTGTATTGTATCTCATATATATGAGGTGTGTGAGATAGAGGTTTTGTGTAAGAGTCTTATGGCTATTGAGTTACCTTTGAATATATGATTAGTGGCACTCCTACAAAGATATTTCTTTGCAAGTATATTGTAATTTGTTTTTTGATTTCTAAATAATCTATTGGGTGGCTTTTGAAGTGTGGTTTTTTTTCTCCCGAAAGGGTTTTTCCCACATAAATCATTGTATTATGGTTTGAATGTTATTATGTCTATTTCTATCATTTGTAGCTATTGTGACAATCTGGAAATTTTTTCGCATTACCCTCCTCTCAAGGTTAGTGTAGGAAGTTGTTTCGCTACTTAAATTCCTTACAAGTGGTATCAGAGCCTGATCACCTTTGGTTTTAGTTGTGGGTTGTTCATTTTTTTGAACTAATCCAGATTTGAGTGGGAGCTTGTGCAGAAGACAATTTTTTATGTTGTTGCAAGAATTTTTGGATGGAAAGTTTGTTAGGGAGAATATAGGTGGATAAATTTAATGAAACTAATTTTGAGATGTGGAAGCTGAAGATGAAAGATTTGCTAATAGATCAAGATCTATGGGATGTTATTCATGCAAATTTTCAAAGACCCGCAGTGCTCAGTATGATGTTATGGACCGAAAAGACAAGGGTCTAATCAGACTGTGCTTGGTAGACTCTATTCTGATCAATGTCCATGAAGAAAACTCTACAAAGAAGATATGGACTAAGCTTGGTGAAATGTATCAAGAAAAATCTTTATTAAATTAAAAATTCTTAAGGAAGAAATTGTATTCCTCGAAGATGGAAGAGGGTGGACAAATTGCAGACCACCTAGAAGCATTCAATATATTGGTGGCTCAATTGGTATCTATTGGTGTAAGATGGATGAAGAGGAGAAATGCCAGATCTTGCTTTTTTCTTTGCCTGATTCATGGGATTCTCTTCTTATGGCTATTAGTAGTACTTTTGTTGTTTTTAAATCTAAAGATGTTGTGGTTTCCTTACTTGGTGAAGAGATACAGAGGAAGGTATCAATCAATTCAAAAGAAGCCCTAACTATTTGTGGAAAACCTAAGGAGAAAGACAATAAGAATGAGAAGTGCAATAAGTCCAAATCTAGAGGGAGATCGAAATCTCCTAGAAAGTCCAAAGGCATTTGTTGGAATTGCGGTAACCGGGTCACATCTGTAAGGACTACAAAGAAGAAAAGAAGAAGAAGAAAAAAGATTTTGATTCTGATTCTGAGTTCGAGAAGGAAGATGGTGATGCATTCATTGCAGCTTTGGTGACTCATGCAGGTAATGATGCCTAGTTAATCGACTCAGATGCATCTTTTCATATGACTTCCAATAGAGACTGGTTTTCTAAATATGAATAATTTAATGGAGGTAAGGTGTACTTGGGTGATGATTCACATTTAGACATTGTTGGTCAAGGTAAAGTTAGAATTAGGTTTTTTGATGGTAGAATAAAAAGGATTAATGGTGTGCTGCATATCCTTGGATTAAAATGAAATCTGTTATCTGTGAGCAAACTGTTGAGTGTAATAGAACTTCTATAAAAAGTAAATTTGTGGATACTTTATCGAAAGATTTGAGGGTTTCACCTTCAGTAGTTGGAAATGGGTTTTGGGTACCTAAGGGTGCTCTTTCTTCTGAAGCAAAGTTACCTGCAAAGAAGACTATGTTATGACACCAAAGGCTTGGCCACATTGGAGAAAAGGGTCCAAGGACCTTGAAAAATAAAAAATTTGTTGAAAGTTTGAATGATTGTAATTTTGACTTTAATTTATGTGAGTATTTCATTTATGGAAACCAAAACCGCATTCAATTTTTCTCGAGTTCTCATAAAACTTGTCGTGTTTTGGATCGTATTTATTCTGATGTGTGTGGTCCTATAGATCTTCCTCCAATTGGAAAATCCACATATTATGTTTTATTTATTGATTATTTTAGTAGAAGGACGTGGGTATATTTTCTAAAGAATAAATCTGAAATTTTCAGTCAATTAAAGAATTTAAAACAATGGTTGAGTTGTAGACTAGAAAGAAAATTAAATGTTTGAGGATTGATAATGGTGGTGGATTTTTCTCTAATCATTTTGACAGATTCTGTAAAGACTGTGTCATTAATAGACAAAAGACAACTCCATTTTCTCCAAAACATAATAGTTGCAAAAGGAATGAACATGACATTAATGGAGAAGGCTAGGAGTATGCTAAGTGGTGTTGGTCTAGAACAAAAGTTTTGGGCTAAAGTTGTTGCCACTGCTTGCTACCTGATTAACAGGTCTCCTACATCAGCTCTTGTTGATAAAATGCCTATGGAAGCATGGTCAGGTCACAGGCCTTCTTTGAGACATCTTAGAGTTTTTAGTTGTGAAGCATATGCACATGTGCCAAAGGAGAAGCCGACAAATTTGGAGAACAAGATTGTAAGATGTATCTTCATCGGGTATAGTTATGGTGTGAAAGGATACAAGATTTGGGACCCTGTTGCACAAAAGGTAATTCATAGTAGAAGTGTTACTTTTAGAGAAATTAAGTCTCCCCTTGTTACATTGCAGCTAGAATAGACTAAATAGGAAGATGTGATTCAATTCCCTTCTACACCTGAAAGAGTTGAATCGAGACATCTAGATAGGCAAGAAGTTGAGGAGATCTTGTCTAGCTCTAAATCTTCACAAGAGGAGGAAGAACCTCCAACTTGGCTTGTTCGAAGGTCTACAAGACATAGATGATCACTTGAAAGGTATTCACATGATGATTGGAGATGTACTTTTTCTTTGAATACTAATATGGATGAACTGAAATCTCTAGAAGAGGCATTAGATATGAATGATGTAGAATCCCTAAAGATTTCTTTGGAAGAAGAAATGGCAGGTTTGAAAAATAATGATACATGGGATCTTGTACTATTGCCTAAAGGAGGGAAGCCTGTTGGTTGCAAATGGGTGTTCAAGAAAAACATTGGTTCAAATGGAAGCATTGAGAAGTATAAAGAAATGTTGGTTGCAAAAGGCTACTCCCAGGTTGAGGGTGTTGATTATGGTGAGATATTTTCTCTTGTTGCCAAAATGACATCCATTAGATTGTTTCTTTCTATTGCTATTACTCATGATTTAGAGGTTGAGCAAATGGATGTGAAAATTTCTTTCATTCATGGTGATTTGGAGGAGGATATTTATATGACATAGCCAGAGCACTATGTGGTAAACGGTAAAAGTAATTTGGTCTGTAAATTAGAGAAATCTTTGTATGGCCTCAAACAGAGTCCTAGGATGTGGTACCGGAAATTTGATACCTATGTATTGAGTTTGGGATTTGAACGTTCTAAATCAGATCACTATGTTTATTATAAATTTGATGGTGATCATTTCTTGTACATTGCATTGTATGTTGATGACATGTTATTCATTGGTAAAGGGAAAGGTATGATTTGAGAACTAAAGTCTCAACCCTTTGCTAAATTTGAAATGAAAGATCTTGGTGCAGTAAAACACATTCTTGGGATGGAAATTAGAAGAGATAGAGTGAATAGAAAGCTATGGCTAGGCTAGAGTAAGTATGTGAATTCGGTGTTACAGAGGTTCAACATGCAGGATTGTAGACCATTATGTGTTCCTTTTATAGTTGGAACAAAATTATCTGCTGTAGATTGTCCTACATCCCATCAAATATGGAAGACACGAGAAAAGTTCCTTATCGAAGTTCAGTTGGAAGTTTGATGTATGCTATGGTTTGTACTAGACCAGACATTGCCCAAGTAGTGGGAGTTCTATCCAGATATATATCTAATCCTGGTAGAGTTCATTGGGATGCAGTCAAAAGAGTCTTTAGATATTTGAAGGGTACCTTAGAGTATTCTTTGTGTTATCATGGTAATTTAGTTGGAGACATGATTTCCCTTGATATTCATGGTTATGTGGATTTAGACTGGGCAGGTGATATTGATAGCAGAAGATCCACCAATTCTTATGTGTTTACATTATTTGGTGGTGCAATTAGTTGGATGTGTAAGCGATAGGCCGTGGTTGCTTTCTCCACTACTAAAGCAGAGTATATGGGAGCTACTCGTGCTTGTAAGGAGTTCATTTGGGTTAAGAGACTGTGTTCAGATATTGTAATAAAACAAAGAGCAGTGACAATATATTGTGACAATCAGAGTGCAATTTGCCTAGCTAAGAACCCGACATTTCATGCCCGAACCAAGCACATTGATGTTTAGTATCATTTTGTTAGAGATATGGTCAAATATGGCAGGGTGAAGCTGGTTAAGGTAGAAACTTAGATGAATGTTGCAAATTATTTAACTAAGGCTATGTGCACAAAGAAGTTCAAATGGTGTTTAGAGTCTATGGGCCTCATGGACCCTAGCAATTGATTCATTGCGTTGATACTTCCTTTTCTCTTGCAAGGTGTTTGACAAGTGGGAGAATGTTGGGAAAAATGGTGTCTCAACCTTGCATTTACATGAGGTTACTATTTATAGTAAGTTTTCATTTGAGCACAAAATGGTGCAAAATTCTCCTTGAAGCTTCTGGTTGGCTAGATAAGCATTTCCGTAAAGTTATGTTTCAATAACACAACTAGTTTTGAAGATATTAAATTTTTTGTTTTGGAGGGGTGCAATGAAAGGTTTAAATTTAATTTTTCAGGACTTTAGAGGCCTCTAAACACCTTTAAAAGTGGGTGTAAGCAACATAGCATCTTCCAAGGCAATAGAGCACTTTGCGAGCTTTTCGACGCTTCAAATGGTTCGTCAATAGGACATACATCTCTCAAGTTATAGCCTCTAGAAGTTTGTACTCCTAAAATAGGAAATATAAAATACTTTAGACACATAAATGAGTTGTAAAGGGGAGGGACACATGTTGATACATGTTTTAACATGCCATAGAGCATCTAAAAGGGAGATAAGGTTGGTTATACCTTATTGGGTTTTTTTAGCCCATGGTTTTGTAATACCGTTTGACGGTTTCTTGTATTGTATCTCCTATATATGAGGTGCGTGAGATAGAGGTTATGTGTAAGAGTCTTATGGCTATTGAGTTACCTTTGAATCTTTGATTAGTGGTACATATGTGAAGAGATTTCTCTGCAAGTATATTGTAATCTATTTTTTGATTGTTGAATAATATATTGGGCAATTTTTGGAGTGTGGGGTTTTTCTCTCGAAAGGGTTTTCCCCACGTAAATCAATGTGTTATGGTTTGAATGTTATTATGTCTATTTTTGTTTTCTGTAACTGTTGTGACTATCTATAAAAATTTTTGCATTACCCTCCTATCAAGGTTAGTTTAGGAAGTTGTTCTGCTACTTAACTTCCTTAGAGAAAGGATCTCATCAATAAGAGAAGTTTTAAGTCCCATCAAAAATGATAGTTACAGTATGATAGGGAGATTCCAAGGAAAGGAAGATGGGTCTTGTCGATAAACGATTTTTCACCGAAAGTCTAAAGTTCAAGATGATATGCACAACGAAAAGTGTGATTTCGGTAGGAATGTGACTAATGAGGGAGATATAAGGAGATCATGCCGAAATGATATTACATGCCGAAATTAAGATATCGGATAAAGGAAACTTTCAGTATCCCTGAGGCATAAACATTTATGTCCTGCTAAATAAGTGTTGTGTCCACATGAATTTGAACTAGGATAATAAATGACCATTCTATAAAATGACACAAACTGCTTAGTTCAAATTTTAAAGAGCAATACAGTGAGGAAATAATTGTAGCAAGGAATTGTGAAGATGACATTGTTCAGGTGTCGACGGGAAGCACTGATTCATAATTGGTAGAAAAACCCATGTAAGTGTTGAATTCGATTAAATTTTATAAAAGTTTGGTGTTTTTCATCCCTATAATGGAAGGTTTGTCTAAAAAACCTAGGGTGAAGAAACATAAAGAAAAGGAAAAATAGGTGGAAGTCTCACAAGAATCCAAACCAAAAAAACAAAAGGAGGGTCGAAACTAAAACCAAGATTTGATTGATCAATTTCTTTATTTTGGCCCAAGGTCTAGACAAGCTACTCATTTAAAAACCAAAGAAGAAAAACTAGGGGATAGGTAAGAGAACTTGGGAGATATATGGACCCCACAAAGAGATTATGAGTTTTTTTCATATCATTTCAGGAGGAGAAATATAATAGAGCCAATTTGTAACCCACGGATGTATAATCTAAGAAAATTGGTTGTTCCCAATGTTTTTATCAGTCTGGATTTGATTCTGGAAATAGTAAAGAACTAAAATCCTTAGATAAAGACTATATGTGATGCCTCTGGACAACCCATATTTCCAATAACAAGAGATTATGTATCTAGAATATTCAACCTAGACCTCACTTATGATACTATGATAGATCCCATTCATCTAAAGAATGAATGCAACAAACTCAAGGACATGTATAGAAGATGGAAATTGCCAATTCATAGGCCAAGGAAAGAAGATAACCTACAAATATCTGATGAAAATCCCCCATTTGATGTAGAAAAATTTGAGGAGTATTTCAAAAATACCTACTATGCAATATGTTAGGTCTTGGGTAAGGAGGCTAAGCCTCTCATGGAGATTGCACCAATGGTGCTTGTTGCATGGATATTCAAACACTCAATGTTTGCCCTTTTGACTATGTGTCTCAAGTTGTGGATGGGATTAATAATAGTTTGGGAGTCATTAAAAATAATTCTAATGAAATCTATTTGATATACTACTCCTTACTCATGCATATGTTGTATGTTGGTCAATAAATAATTTTGTGGAAAGACAACTTGAGAGTTACTGAATATGATAGAAATGTCATAATAAAGCCAGTACAAATTTGGACACCAATTTGGGATTACCGATATCCATGGTATTAATACTAATACTTTGAAGAGTATTTTATGCAAACATTATTGAAGCTTTTGGGATATCCCTGCCACCAAACACTCTCTTTAGAAACCAGGAAATTTCTCTAGACAAAGGACTATGATGAAAGATAGATTGTCAACCATAATTGGGGTGTTTGGTATGCTTCTAAAGATTGTACTAAAATTAGGGTTTATGGATTTGAAGGTGCCCCACTTTTACTTCCTAGGACAATACTGAACATAATTGCCTATCTAGAAATTGTAAGGCAATTGGTTGCTTCAAATTACATACATTTGGGCTCACATGGAAAGAAATCTTTCATGCCAGGAAACCTGTGCTTTGGGGGATTTTTTGTGCACTCTACCAAGGCTATGCTCTTATTGAATCAAAATTGGCTCATTATGGTTTTCCACATGGAGAGCCAAGAAGTAACTTTGACCTCGAATAATATAGCAACCATGCAAGGTAGTCACAAAATTTATTGGCTATTGAGCAAGATGACCTCATTAGGAATATGGAGGAAACATCAACCTAGGACAAATTAGAGGCATATGAAAAGGTTATTAGAGCAGAGGAATGGAGAAAAAATCACAATGTGCCCAGTCCTTTTTCTTTTTCAAACATTCAAAATCCTATTGAGAGGGTAAATAACATGATTGCACATATGGATGAATTCATTGAAGGGGTACCATCTTATATTTTTAAGAAAGGTTTCAAAAGGCCCCAAGGAAGAAGTATTAGAGCTATGACACCCCTTTCCCCGTTATCACCATAGTCTACAGTTGATTTGCATAGAGAAGAAGAAGAAATAACAAACATTGGTCATACCTCTCGGAACAAAATGATTATAGAGGAACAAACTTTGGAGGATGTGTGTGATGACATAAGAGAAATGGTAGGGAAGCATTTCATTGCTGATAATGATTTCATACATACCCCTAAATTCAAAACTCTCTTGTATAATTACAATGGAAGGTTATTTAGAAAAAATGTGAATGAGATCACCGTGGAGAATGAGGATTACCTACTACCAAAACTTCAGGATGAAGTGGATAGAGAGATAAATAAAATGATCCCTATGAGGGGAGGACAAATTTTGTAGGAGGTAGGAATTGTAATTAACCCAGGATGGGATATGAGTTCCTCTATTGTCTTTGATAGTTTTGTTAAGAGTCAAAATGTAAAATGGAAAATGTTACTTGAGGATGTGGATAAAATTTACTCCAGATCAGGATTTGATCTTGAACAAAAGGTCTTCTTGTAGTGGGCCTTGTATCCAAAATATAAAATGCCCATCCTCATTGATATCGATAAAGATTTTGGTAGTATCTTTGTGCAAAGAGCTGGAGAAGCAGATCCCATGGACACTACAAATTTGAATATTAATGTTGCTCACTTCAACAAGGTACAAACTAAACACTTGGTCTAAGAAAGGGATACATATAAGGCCAAGTATAAAAAATTAGAGGAACTTAGATTGAAGAGTTAGGAGATTAAAGGTAATAGTTGATAAGGATGAGTTCTCATTTGAACATGAGAAAAAAGTGATAGAAGCATTACAGTATTGGCATATTGGAATAATTGATGGAGATGATGGTGTATTGATAAAGGAATATTGGTGATGATATAACTATGATATGATGATCAGTTATTTATGTTGTCATTGATGGCAACCATATTTTTCCATGTTTGTGTATGCTTGGTATGTCATATAAGTCTACGGGTTAAGTCTAACTGGTAATGGATTGAAATGGATTGAATTGGAAAGCAAAATTGCCTAGTGATAGTGAACCAGTAAGAAGGAACAAAGAAGGAGATGGTTGTGGTAGTGATCCATGTTGAGTTAGGTGTTGTGGTTTGGAATGTGTGCTTTTGACATCATAAGGGGTCTATGACTTGAACCACATCGTGTTTAGTGAACCGAAAGTCATGTTTGTTATTTATTGTTGTATAATCAGCTAGGTTTTGAAAACCGGTATCAAGATCTTTGACCGGTGATGATTTATGGTTTGTCGGTGATTCTTTTCATGTTCATAAGTTCATGATGATGTGTCAGAATTTGTGTGAAGAGATAAGATGCTAGTTTGGGACGTACAAGGATCAAATTTCTTGGGAAGCAGCAAAGTGCTTAGTAGAATGTGTTAAGGGTTTGACAGCTTATTAGATCGATGTGGGGTGATGAGTTATGATCATTCAATGATTGTAATTATCTTGTAATTTGTTGTAATGATCTGTATGATGATCTGTAATGATTTGTAATGATATGATATGATCTATGATTTATATTCATTGTAGGTTAGGGTTTTGTAACCGACCTAATTCTAAAGTCTATTTAGGTCAAGTTTGAGAAGGTTAAGAGTGTCGGTGATCAGAGAAGTGTGTGTGTGCCGAACAAGATTGAGATGTCTACATGAGAGAAGAAGATTGGAGCTGACAAGTATTTATAATAGAAAGCTATGAAGTGTTGAGTCCAGTTCATTTATCAGTTGTTTCCTAACAGTTGCAACAACATTAAAATCCCTTAACCGGGTAGGTCATAACAGGCCTAATCTTGTAAATCCCTTCACCGGGTGGCTCATTAGTTTGAGTTTAAATCCTCTAATGAGGTTACTCCTAATAGGGTAATGCTCCTAATAGAGCTAAGTTGTAAAATCCCTTGATCGAGTGACTTCTAACAGGGTCTTCTCTTAATTGGGCTAGGCTCCTAATAGGGTGCATTTCGAAAGAGTGCATATTTTGTGGGTACTGATTCCCACCATGGTTTTTCCCATTTGGGTTTCCATGTGAAAAATCCTTGTGTTCATGTTATGGATGGATTTTTGAGTTATCCATTTGATGTCTTTACTATATTTTCTTAATGATGAACAATTAAGTTTCTACCGGTAATGTTTTGGTGAATCTGCATTAAGTGATTGTTTGATCCCAGTACTAGTTATGAACTTTTTTGTGAAGTATATTGCAGATTGGTGAAAATTTTTAGTTTATCCTTATTATTGATTCACCCCCCTTCTCAATAATAACCGGATCCTCACAATACCATACAAGACACAAACTATTGGAGGCACTAGGAAGATAAGCTTTAGAAAGTAATAAAGAAGATGGAGGAGCAAAGAAAAAGGACCATATATGACATGATGGCAGGATTGATAACTCATAGGTTTAATGAAATGATAGTATATTCTAATGACTACTGGAGTACCTATGCATGAACTTTTACAACTTTGCAGGAACATGCCAGACTCATAGAAACAATAAAAGATATAGTTGACAAAGTTCAAGATCCTGAATCATCCAAGTTGCCTAAAGATATTAGAAGGTTGTGGTCTAAACATCCAGAGTACCATGAAGAGCTTGAGGATGACATGTGTCAAGTGGATATAGAGGATAGAGAAAGCCTCCCTGTCATACTGAATAGAAAAGTTCGTTCACTTATGCTTCGAGAATAATGGAGGGAACTGCTATCAGAGGAACTCCCACAAGTATTGGATGAAATCAATGATGAAGATCACTTCTTTGATAACATCAAGATCATCTTGAATCAGCTCTATAGAAAGGAATATGTTGTGAGACATTTTGTCTCAAGCATTGATACTTACAAAGAGCAAGTATACATTGACCATCTAGGGGAAATTAATTTGTTCTTATTAAATCGTTAAAAGACTTGTTTAATTAGTTAAACTTTGTAACTAAGTTATGTTTCATTTTCAAAAAGACATGATGTTTCAAGTTTGTTTGATATTTCCTTATAAAAGGATAATCATTTGTTTCATGCGAAGATATAGGGAAAACTCTTTAATACTTATGCAATCAATATATCAGTTAGCTTTTATCTTTGATATGGTGTATCTAATGTTGTGGATTCTTTTTCTATTCAACTTACTATTTTGATTTAAGCAATCAAAGATTGTTCCGATATTCCTTATGAATGGAGGTTAATATCAAGGATTTAGTAGATTGATCAAGAGAGTTTTTGCATTCTTGAATGATTATTGTGTTTTCTTCTTTCAAGGAAAGATTAAATGCATGCATGAAAATCATTTTAAGCAAATTAAATCACATATTATAAAAGAAAAGAACAATTGAGAACTTCACATCAAGTGTGAAAGTAAAAATTGTCTAGTAAGGAGAAGTTTGTGAGTGAATTCATTTGACTCTGTACGCAGTAATTGATAAGACATTGATCACAATTATATATTCAGAATTTAATCAAGCTATTTGTTTTCCTTTTATTGAAGTAAGATTAGGAATAGGAAAATAAGGTCATTCTAACTTTCATTCTAGTCAAAGAGTGATCTAAGATAGGAACATTGTAACATAATCTGCGTAAATATTACCAGCCAATTATAACACATATAGGGAGAAGTTGGTGATAAGGTACACCCGCCTTCATTTTGTAGAGCCAAAAGAAAAGGGAATTAAGATCAAATAAATCATTCCATTAGTTGGCCAAAATTGATTGCCTAACTTGATCATAGAGCTTGGAATCCTCTTAGAGTTTAGCAACCTGGAATTTTGAGCTCCAACACTAGGATTGTTATAATGTGTCGGACATGGGAAGGATGCATCCTGATGGGAAAAGGTAATTGATAAGATTGATTTATGCAATAGAGCAAATGGAAGTGCAAGTGGATGTAGATATGGAATCTAATCACAATGTGGATGGATGTTTGGGTAACACGCAAGTCAAGAAGAATCTCAGTTTGACAAGATAAGTTTAGAAGGTGAGGGGGAAGCTCAATGTGATGGGATAAAAGTTTAACGTACTCAGGCGATCCTTATTCACTGTTTAGATGAAGGCTCATTGTCTCATGGGGGAGAGGCAAGTGCAAGGGATTAAGGAAAATGATGTGGGGGATTAAGACATACATCACTTGCATAGATAAGGGGGCGAATGATGGGTTAGGTGCCAAATTAATGGCTTACATTAATAAAGAAGTATGGATGCTAGATAAGGGGGAAGAGGAGGCAAATGATGGACTGGATGGAAAATTAAAGGCTTACATTACTAAAAAAAAAAGGATGCTAGGTGGTGGGAGGGAAGTAATTCAAGAAGGATAGTATGAGTGTCCAAAGTGAAAGTGGATCTGACTTATTTACCTTGATGTCTGAAACTAGTTTTTCACCAAGGTACTTTCCCACAACACCACAAAGTGGTTTTCACTAATGGACGAATTGATTTTTCTTTACTTTTTTTCTTTTTTCATTTTTTTGTATTTGTAGTGTCATAAAATTGTGACCCTATCAATTTTTGACTACATTACGGTCCTCATGCAT
This sequence comes from Cryptomeria japonica, assembly GCF_030272615.1. Classification (NCBI taxonomy): domain Eukaryota; kingdom Viridiplantae; phylum Streptophyta; class Pinopsida; order Cupressales; family Cupressaceae; genus Cryptomeria; species Cryptomeria japonica. The sequence continues at coordinate 424,743,661 of NC_081411.1, read as the reverse complement.
GTGAGATCAAATCCTCTATCCTACTCGGAGAATAGAGATTGATCAACCCTTAGGAACAACTTCTTTATTGGCCTCTACATCACCTTGTTCGCACTCTGCCCCGGACAGGGGCATGGCGCCCTTGTCCTTCCAGGACAGGGATGTGGTGCCCCTGTCCCTACCTTATTTTGGGGTAGGACCTTCCTAGAGCATGCATTGTGGGTTGTGCATTGGGCAGGAAACTCCCCCGATGTCAGCTTATGGCGAAAATCAAATCCACTAACATGTATTTAAAGGGCATTTGTCCTCTCATTTGCATAAGTTCAATAAGGTAGAATTTTGATAAGGTCATGTTGCATAAGTGATCGATCATTCAAGAGAATTCAAGCATTCTTTTCCAACATTGAGCATTCTCAAGTCTCCCTTCAAGGCTAGGTGTTGCAATCAAGTCAAGGATTCAACCATTGAAGAGGAGATTGATTCCAACATTCAATTCCAAACAAGCATTTCTATCAACATTTCTACCACAACCTCCCTTAAGATGATTTACAATTTAGTCTTTCATTTACAACTACTTGCAAGTACTTTCTTTTATTACTTGGTTAATTCCAAAACTGGGGTTTGACCTAAAGGCAAACCCCCAATCACAACCCATTTTCCTCTCTTTTCTGTGTGTAGGTTGCAGGTGCGCAAATGTACTTTTAGATTCAGGCTCCATTTGCAGAGGCAAAAAAACCTTTTCATTTCACAGATTTTTTGGAGGATTGTGTATGTTCCCGCCACAGTCCAAGCAACTTTTCCTTAAATTCACAGGGTAACTTTGTCTTGACATATTACTGCCATATCTAGGTGCACAACTTTATCTCATATTTTGATCTCAAGTTATAATCAATTCTTTGTCACTTTTGCAATACATAATTCAATCAATTCGTTTCCATTTCAAATAAGGAAGAGGGGATCAACTTATCACTCCCATTTCATTCAGAATTCAATCTTCATCTTTGAAGGTTGAATCTAGTGAATTCTCCTCTCCTCTTCCAAATGTAACATGGTGAAAAGTGTTTGAAGGGTAATCAATAGTGAAACTCTCATCACTCCTTGGAGGGAAAGGGTAGTTTTCCTCTTGGTCCATCATTCACCTTTTTCAACATTACATTTTGGCGAACCCAACATCTTGCATACTTTCCTTTGAACAAAATTGTATGTTTTTCATTTACAAGTTTCAAATTTCTGCAAACTTAGTGGTTAAATCTATTGGTATTATGGATGTGTTGCATTGGTTCTGTCATTGATGTCAACACTCATCAACACTTATCCTTATGGATATCTTTGGTTATGTTCACCAACATGTTTAGTGACTTATGCATAATCACCAGTATCTGGTTAACTGACAGGTTATATTGTTCACTGACACTGAGAATGATATGTTATCATCTGGAGATTACTTGGTTATGTCGAAGACATTATTTGGACACTTGGTTTTGGTGATTTGATTATTGGTACAATCGATCTTGTATATTTTTTGTTACCAGCAAATAGGTCTAGGTTATGGACCGGCAAGCATTATCTATTCCATATCAGCACAACACGTTATGGAAATGATTGGTTATTGTTGTAAATGCATTGAGATGACATCATGCATCATATATTGATTCATTTGTAATTGATTTTATTGTAATATCTTAGTGAGCCAACCTACACAATTGGTCTTAGGTTTTGGTATATATGTAGGATGTCATTTGTGAGATTATGTAGCAGAGGAGTGGAAAAGGGATTGTAATAAGGTATATGCGAATATAAGCAGAGCTATACACATAGACATCATTTGAAGATTCAAGGAAGGTATGAGGAAGGCAATGAGAGCTTAACTAGTACTAAATCTAGCATATGAAGATGCTATTTTGAGCAGTACATTATCATTGGATTTAACCATCCAATTGTAGTCAGTGTGACTCCCATTTTGTGATTGAGCAATGAGCTCTAGGTAGTTGGTCTTTCTGCATGTGGAGACCCCGCACATACTATCTGCAGTAGTATCATCTGATTGTGGGTAAGGTTTCCCTCTATGGTTTTTCCCCTTACAGGGTTTCCACATACAAATAACTGTGTTATGTGTTGTGTATGTTATTTGTCTTTCTGTTTCATGCATTTAACTTTACCGATACTGTTATTAACTGTTAAACTATCTACCAGCATTAAAGTTTGGTTTACCAGTATTATGCACTAAGTTTGGTTAAAGTATATTTGGGTTGAAATTAATAGACAACTAATTCACCCCCCCTCTCAGTTGCCTCCGGGTCCTAACAAAATCATTAAAAAACCTAGTTTTTAAAATTAAAACTGAACTTGTGATTTGTAAAAATTGCTTGTGGTTATCTTAGATCTGAAAATTGTTTTGTTTATCAAATTCAATTTATTCATTGTCTTGTTCAATTTGCAAATCAAATTTACAAACTAAAGAGGGCTTGATTGGAACCTGCTAAAGTAACGGGGGCCCCTCCAATGCGAGCAACTTGCTAGAGTAACTAAAATAGTTCTAGAATCAAGCTAGAATAAGCACCAGACATTTCAAGTCCCCCTACTATCTCCTCATGCAGGGTGGGGGGGGGGGGGGGCTAAAATTCTATAGTAGCGGGATGGGTGGGGGGAGCCCTTTAGCCCCCCACCCTGTTTCCCCACATGTGGGGCCGGGTGGGGGGGGACAATTCTAGTTCCCGATCCATGGATTCTAGGATGGAGAAAGGTAACATTTATGTGCCCCTATCTATGTATTCCAAATTTTCTTCTCTTTTAGACAATTTATATACTTGTTTCTATTTTTTGTTTGAAAAGATGATAGATAAATTTATTAATTGTGATAATCCTAAACAAGTTTAGGATAGTTTAATTGGTACTCGAGTTCCTATTTATCCTATTCAATTCCGAGCAAAGAAGAAAAGAGAAACATAATAGATTCAATTCTGAATCTTCTTTTTTTCTTTGCTCGGCTAATAAGTATATGATACAAAAATTTATGAGCTATTTCGTTTTCTAATAAGAATCTCGGAGATTACATAATGCTTACTCTTAAGCTATTCGTTTACACAGTAGTGATATTTTTTGTTGGTTAGGTCAAAAAACCCTAATTTTCAAATTTTATTGGATTTTGTGCAAATTTCAAATCAATTTCATTCTAATTTAGATTTATAAAGGTGTCCCTTTCCATTAGGTTTGACCTTTTTCAAAATTACAATTCAAATCCTCTTTTTCTTCAAAACCCTAATAGGGTCCTATTTTTACATTTGTGCCTTCATTTCGCCCATCTAAAGATCATAAAATTAATCAATTTTTTGGGGTTAGCTTTGAAATCATCGTAATATTCATCCTTGAAAAATTTCAAATCAGACCATGTGCGTTCTTGCCATGGTCCTCAACTTTTTTCCCAAAATTTTGGGAGACTATTATGACTATATTTAATAGCCTAAATCCAGAAGATTGGCTGATTTTGTCAATTTTTGATCCCTCTATAATTGGAAATACCTTCAAAATTCAACATTTCAGATTTCAAGAAAAATTTTAAAATTAAAAGGTTAATTATAGTCTGCCCTGGTTTTAAAAATTCTGATTTTAAAATTAAGTGGTATTCCCTTGGCCCTAATTTTAAAATTTCAATTTCCTTTCATTTTTGGAAATTGTGTCATCCTCTTCCCCTAACAAAGTTCAAATTATGTAATTATTATTTTCTTAAATTTTGTAAGCTTTTCTCCAAAATTCAAAATTCAAATTTTCCCTCTAGTGCATGAGTTTTAGCACTATTAGTCCTACCTATCCTATCCCTATTAGACTAAGCATTAGAATTAAGGCTTCCCAAGGTTTAATTACCAAGGATATGGAGCCTAGTTTGGGTGACTTCTTTAATGAGGGTCATGCTAATTCTTCCCATCCTAATCATGTGCCTATTCACCCCATTGATGAATCCCATGATGATGAAGAAGCTTTAACTAGGGTTTCTATAGATCAACATTCCATATTGAACAATCAATTTGATAACTTTCAACAATGGATGTCCAAAGAATACCCTAATAGTGAAGCTCTTCCATTAATTGAAGGCCTTAAATGCATGATTCAAAGTGATAAGAATGAAATTGATATATTGCATGGCATTGCACATATTGTTGATTCTAATGTCATGCCTATCAAGAGTTGTGTCAAAACCCTAGGTTATTCATAACCTTCAACACAAGTCAATCCTTCAATTCCTTTGACTACTCTTATGACTAGTATTCCTACTTTCACCTCCAACATTATGACTACATCAACTCAAAATGGCATTCCTACAAACATTGGTCATGGGGGAAATCCCTCTTATTCATTTAATCCTCCATCTTTACCTATATCTTCCATAAGTATTCCTACTATTCCTCAACCAATCAGTGTGACACAAGGGGGCAATTCCTTCAACAACTTTATTCCTCCTTTAAGTGTCCCTTTTCCTACCCAGTCATCACCCATGCCTACTTATCATAATATCGAACCACCTTATTCTCAATCTATGCCTTCTTTCAATAACATCACACCACCTTCTCAATCACCTATGTCTAAAATCAATTCTTCTACTGAAGTGACAATTAACAATCTTGTTCAAACCCTGTCTTCCTTACATCAACAAATTGCTTCTATGAGTCAATCCAATTTTAGTGTGCCCACCTTTGATGTTGCGAGCCCACTTTCTCTTGATATTGTTAAAGTTGTGCCACCTAAACATGTTGAGATCCCTCAATTGGAACTCTATAATGGAAAAGGTGATCCTCTTATACATGTCAAAACATTTCAAACCTTGTGTACTGATTTTTCTTATGATCAAAGATTGCTTGCAAAATTGTTTACATGAACACTAAGAGATAAGGCCTCACAATGGTATTGCTCTTTGCCTTCTTATTATATCACTTCTTTTCAACAACAAGCAAATTCTTTCATCCAACAATTTCAAAACAACATTGGTCCTAAAATCACTTTGACTGATTTAAAGCATTGTAAACAAGGTGTTAAAGAAAAATTGACTGATTTCATTAGTAGATATAAGCATTTGTGTGCTCAAATTTCTTTTCATGTACCTGATAATGATATTCAAATAATTTTCATTTCTAATTTACAAAAATATATCAAGGAAAAGCTTCTTTTGTCTGAGTTTACTTCCTTTCCACAGTTGTGGGCAACACTCCACAATTAGCAATTGGCTGTGAGTCAAATGGAGCAGTCTACTCTTATGGCTCTAAGTGATAAGGGGGAGAGTGTTCAAGAACCATTTGAGAATTTCAAACCAACATAAAACATCATCAAGTTCAATGATACAATCAACAACCACAATGTGAATGCTACAACAGGTGTGCCTTCTATGTATAAATTTTTCCAAAGAGAAAGACAATTTACTTCTTTGAATGAATCCTTACATAGAATTATGTCTCAATTGTTACACAGAAATGTTATCAAACTTCCTCCTATAAAACAAATTGATCCCTCTAAACTTTCATCCCTTTATTTTGGTAACAATTCCTTTTGTCAATTTCATCGGCAGCTTGGTCATGATACTAAGAAATGTTTCACATTCAAGAATAAGACTCAAGACTTGATTGATAATAATACTATATTTGTGGTAGGTGTCAATGATAAAGGGATTAAATCAGTAGCTCTTCCTAATCAAAATCTTAATATTTTCACTGATCCCTTTCCTTCTCATACCTCTAACGTTATTGAGATTGTACCTAATTCTTTCTCTTCTAAGGAATTCACTTTTATGGCTCCAAACTTGGTTTTGATTAATTAAAAACAGGTTTTTGAAAGGAACCCATAACCTTGTTACAAAGCAGGAGAAAGATAAAGCATAATAGAGGCAAAAAACAATAGTGCCTGATCACCCACACATAGAACAGTTCCCAACCAAAACAAAAAGGGAACACAAGACAAAGGAAGCAACACTAGACAACCAAAGGAAAGCACAAAGACATCACAAGGACAACTAAATGTTTCTCATAAGTTTTTCAGCATGAACCACCATTTGCTTTATATTGATCGCAAAAATTTTCATTTCTTCTAGCTCTTTTTCCTTGATATCAACCTGTTTCCGAGTGTTGGCCCTTGTTCTTTTTTCATGACCCTTCTTCTCCATCTGATCCTTATCACCCTCCTTGCCTTTAATCTGTTCAAATTTGTTAATCAGAATGTTAATATGGTCAACAGTGGCCTTAAGGATCTGGAAGTTTTGCTCGGCAATCCTCTTCATAGTAAGCTCCATCCTATCCACTTTGTTGATCAGATTGTTCAAGTTAGCATCCAAACCCTTAACGTCTTTGTTCCCTTCCAACTCCTTCACCTTCTTTTCTGTTTCTAGAATTTTACTAACCATAGCCTCAATTGCTTCAGCCTTGTTAATAGCAACCATTAATTCTTTTATGTTTTTCAGAGAGAGGCTTCTCTCCCATAGTAGCATTTTTTATCACATTTAGGTCAGTCTTCAAGTCACTAATCTCTTTTGCCATTTTGCTAATGACCTCACAAAAACCCTTGATGCTATCATTACCAATGTCACCATGACAGTCATTTTGATTTCCCATGTTGTTCTCCTGACCCTCATTCTATAGTCTCTATGTGCTCAGGTTTTCCCCATGATCACCATCTAGCATTTCAACTTTCTCCTTACCCTTCTTGTTATCAGTTTTTTCAACCTCAGTATCCTCATCAAAAGAAATAAGAATTTGCCTTTTCACCTTGTTTATTTTGTTACGGGCCTTCTTGGTCCTTTGGGTTTTCTTACCCATACCCTTTCTCTTCTTTGTTTTTATGAATTTATCATCAAAATACTCATCCTGAGAGTTTGAAAGGTCAAAAAACACAACAGTCCCCTTGCTCTTTCCCTTGGTCTTCCCCTTGTTGCTAAAATCCTCAAACTCACCTTCAGTTTCAGAGTAGAGGTTGAACCCACTATTCTCACTTTCAGTATCATCATCCCTAATTTTTTTGCCTTTACTACTAGGTTTCTCAATAGTTTTCCCCTTTAAAAACTTATAAACTAAAACCATTAAACCCTGGTGTAGGGCATGGTCTCTTTGAGAGTCTTTCTGCACTTCTCTAATAGTATGATCCATAGAGAAAGCAAGATAGTAAGGCAAACTGACCTTGTGACCATGACGGAAGTGATTAAGCAGCACAAAATAATGCCCATAAGCCCTTGTGAATCTCCCATCCAGAGTAATGTAGCTGATGGTGTAAAATAGCACAAACCTCCACGGTTGACAAATACGCTTAGGGGAATGGTAGGGATAATCTACCTTCACCAATTTCCTTTTTTCTCCATTAGTGACAGGAAACCTATCTGCAGCCTTGTCAGACACACTTCGATCTCTGTAAAATTTAATACCTTCTTTGACCATACCTGTAGCTTCAACAATGACATCTTCGTCCACCTTCTTCATCTGGGTACCAACAAGAACCTTACCATTCTTCCAGTTTTTTATGAAATGCTTAGTGACAGTTGGGTCTTTGCCGCAAATCCTTTCCATAAAAACACATGGCTCCAAACTTGGTTGATATGGTAGAAACACAAGATATGCTTAAGGATCCTTGTATTACATTTGACCCTAGTGAGACTATTAGAGCACCTGATGGCCCTTTATACATAGTTGCAAAGGTTAAGGATATCCCTTGAAGTGGTACCCTGAATGATCCCTCTTGCATGGCTAATGTCATAACTCAAGAGTATCTTTTCAATTTATGATTGCATAAACCAATATATGATGCTTCTAATGTGGTTGTGAAGTTATTTGATGGCTTCTCTTGTCCTACCATTGGCTCTATCACCCTTCATATTGAAGTTCATACTAAATTCATGGATGTTGACTTTGTTATCATACCATCTTCTGAGAAATTCCATGTGAAGTTGTGCTATCCTTGGCTATCTTCCATGAAGGCTATTTCTTATCCAATCCATAAGTGTTTGAAATTTCCTAACAATTTAGAAATCTTAACCATGAACCATAGTTTATTTTGTCCATCCAAAAGAAGCCCCGGTGTTCCTATTGATTTCTTTTCACCTAAACAATTTCAATTTCTTCCATCAAGGAGTGATGCTCTTTTTCAATCTTATCAAAAATGGAAGAATGATATAATCTTATCCTTAAGTCAACCTAGATACCCAACACTTGACATTCATATTATTCTTCAAGATGGGGTTCTTCCCCTCATAGATAGAACTAATCTCCCTCCTAAGGAAGATCATCAACCTACTCCTATGGATGTGACTATATGTTCTCCTAAGGAGAACAACAATATTCCTCCTAAGGTTAGATCTATACCTCCTCCTCATGATGGACCTAGTCTTCTTCCTACACCTAATATTCCTCCTTTCTATGGCGTAGTTCCACCTCCTTCCTCTTATCAAGAGGAGAGGCATGCTTCTCCTCTTGTTCAACCAAAAAGACCTCAACCTAAAAATTCAGCTATCAAGGAGAGAAACATTCCTACTTATGTTCCTCCTCCTTTTCATCCTTCAACTAAGACTTGACGGAATCGTTGTGCGAGAGAACGCCGAAGAAGACACCATGTTTGATCTCATGAAGCTATCCCTCGAAATACTCAATCTCCTCAAACTCCAATAGTTGACATGATTCCTTTTTCTCCCAAGCAAGATGTTCAACCTACATCTCCAAATCATAAGTTGAACAAAAGATGTGATGGATTTACTCCTATTCGTGTTCTTTCTCCTCTTTCTCTAAACTTTGATGAAGAAATGGGTGAAAATGTTATCCATAAAGGCAATACAACTCCTAATTCTTCTGATAGTGAGTATGAGTATGTTGATGTGGACAAGCATTTATCAAATGAATTTTCACAAACCCTAATCCTAGCTCCTAGAATCGAACAATGTGCCTTACAACATGAGCATAGTCCTTGTTTGGATCTTGTGATAGCTCCATCTGCTATGCTCGATGCCGCTCCTCTAGCATGTTGCTCGCCTTCCTGAAATAGTGATCAACAAGATCAGGAGGCAGATTTCGTGTTAGATTAGCAATATTAGCATTGTAGATCTTCTCTCTTTCTCCGTTCTTGCTCTTTTGTGACCATTCTTTTATTTGTAACCTTGTTCTTCTATTGTTCCCTTAATGTCTACTTGGGGACGCTGCAAAGCATTGAGATCTTTTCTTGGTCTCTTTCATGTTGACTCAAAAGACATCCTCTCTTCCCTTTCTTCTAAGGTAGTGTCCTTCTTTGGGGAATGATGATTATTATGCACTTATATATACATGAGTTATCATACAACATACTGACCCTAAGGAAAATGACACTACCTCGTGTGTTGTGTTTATTATGAACTAGTATGATGATAATGTATGTTGTCATTGATGTCAATAAGTGTAGGTGAGCCAATATGAAGATTGGAAGAAGTTGTTATTGATGTTCAAGTAGGAGAACCGGTATGAAGGGATGAAGTGGACCGGTGTCAGGGTTTCACTTAGTGTGACTACCGATTGGTAGTCTTAGCTCTAGGGTTTCTAGTTTGGCAATCTAGATTGTGCGATGCAACCGGTGACATTTTGTGATGAGTTAGCTAAGAGATAAGGATGAGATCAAGATGCCATGTCATTTTTGTGCATGTGAAGGATTTCCTTGAGGATCTTGCATGTGAAGATCGATTGCATTAAATGTCTACCTCAGGAATGAACATTCTTCTTAGCGATATGTGATGAGAGTGTGATGGGTTACTGATTCCCATGTGCGGTGAAGAATGGACAATGTAGAATGACTTGTGATCTATTTGAGATTGTTTTATTTTATGCAAAGTGTTTGAACGGTCAGGATTGGACTACTTGTAATTGTAAACCTAAAATGTTTAGGGTTTAGGGTTTATGCTACCAACCTAATTGTTGTCTATAAGGTCGATGATGTTTGTTATTGTGTGTGTTGGAAAATGTTGTGTTTGTATCCAAGTGATGAGATACTTGCCAGACCAATGAGTGGAATACTGCAGAGTGATTACAGAGTAGAGGAGCTAAAAAGGATCTGCCTTAGCATGTAGTGTTGTTATCAGATCAGAGCTTTACATGTTGTCTTCTAACCATTTCAACAATAGGAAAATCCCTTTACTGGGTAGCTTTAATAGGCTTATTTCAAATCCTCTAACCAAGTGACTCAAGATCATTGAGTTCTTCAAATCCTCTAGTGAGGTAACCTTTAAGAGGGTTTCAACCTTTAATAGGGTATATAGCCATCCCTTAATTGAGTGATCTTTAACAAGATCGGTTCCTAATAGAACCTTTAACAGGGTATATAGCCATCCCTTAATTGGGTGATCTTTAACAAGATAGGCTCTTAACAGAGCGAGCTTCAAAAGAGTTCAAAAACAAGCTTGTGGGTATTCATCCCCACTGTGGTTTTTCCCATTTGGGTTTCCATGTAAAAAATTTGTGTGTCATGAGTTGTGCATTTTTCATGTGATGATTGAGAAGTCTTTATTTAGGTGAATATGCATGCCAAGATAATGGTTATGGTATTACTAATACAACACATGCATGATTATATTGGTTAAGTAGTTATCAAGTGTTGAATGTTATCTGAAGTATTCATTTTTACTACTTTAGCTATGTGAAGGCTTACTGTGTTTAACCGGTATTGCCATGGTTAAGTTCAGTGATGAAGACAACTGGTTAGCATTGTTTTAACTTGATAAGTTGCTGAGAAGTTTTTGTATGCACTGATTCACCCCCCCCCTCTCAGTACCAATTAGGGTATTTTTTGTTCATCATTATTCATCATGATGATTATTATGCACATATATATACATGAGTTATCATACAACATACTGACCCTGAGGAAAGCGACACTACCTCGTGTTTTGTGTTTATTATCGTTGGGTTTATTCCTCGATAGGGGGCTAAATCCTTGCGATAACATGCTCCCTCCTTCTCTCTCTCTTGGGTGTATCCTACCTTAAAGCAATCACTCCCGATAAGGTGCATCCAATCACTTTAACGTAGGGGCATACACTCCACTCATATTTTCCTTCTTGATACTTAGAATTAATTAGTGAACTTTGTTTTTCTTTGTAATCTTTGGTATCCTTTCTTTCATGACTCATAGTGAAGGGAACTTTGCTACTTTCAGTCATGGTTCTCCCCTTCTCAATCTTCCCTTTTACTTTGTCAATCGAAGTCGTAAGATCCTAAGTCCACTAGGGGCTTGGTACATCTTGCCTCCTTGATGTGGTAAAATTATTTCAATATTGTTTGCTTGTACTTTACTAATAGTATTGGTGTATGATTATACTCCCACTAAAGTGGTGGCTAAATGTAGTTTCATAAAATTGTGACCCTAGCAATTTTTGACTGCATTAGGGTCCTCATGCATGCAAGATCAAATCCTCTAGCCTGATCGGAGACCAGGGAATGCTCAACCCTCAGAAACAATATCTTTATTGGCCTCTGCATCACCCTGTCCACACTCTTCCCTAGATAAAGGGGTAGGACAGGGGTGTGGCACCCTTGTCCTCCAAAGACAGGGGCGTGGCACCCTTTTCCTCCTAGGAAAGGGGTGTGGTGCCCCTATCCCTACCCTATTTTGGGGCAGGACCATCCTAGAGCAAACATTATGGGTTTTGAATTGGGCGGGAAACTCCCCCAATGTTGGCTTGTGACGAAAATCAAATCCACTAAAATGTATTTAAGGGGCATTCATCCTCTCATTTGCATAATTTCAATAAGGAGAATTTCGATAAGGTCATGTTGCATAAGCGATTGAGCATTCAAGTATTCTCAAGTCTCCCTTCAAGGCTAGGTGTCGCATTCAAGTCAAGGATTCAACCATTGAAGAGGAGATTGATTGCAACATTCAATTCCACACAAACTACTTGCAAGTACTTTCTTTCATTACTTGGTTAATTCCAAAACTAGGGTTTGACCTAAAGGAAAACCTCCAATTTGAACCCATTTTCCTCTCTTTTATGTGTGTAGGTTGTAGGTGCACAACTGTACTTTCATATTCAGGCTCCATTTGCAAAGGCACAAAATCTCTTTTCATTTTGCAGATTTTTTCAGAGGACCGTGTACATTCCTACCATGGTCTGAGAAATTTTTCTTCAAATTCACAGGGCAACTTCATCTCGATATATTACTACCACATCCAGGTGCACAACTTCATCCCATATTCCGATCTCAAGTTATAATTGGTTCTTTGTCACTTTTGCACTATATAATTCAATCAATTCCTTTCCATTTCAAATAAGGAAGAGGGGATCAACTTATCATTCCCATTTCATTCAGAATTCAATCTTCATCTTTGAAGGTTGAATCTAGTGAATTCTCCTCTCCTCTTCCAAATGCAACATGGTGAAAAGTGTTTGAAGGGTAATAAATAGTGAAACTCTCATCTCTCCTTGGAGGGAAAGGGAATTTTTCCTCCTTATCCATCATTCACCTTTTTCAACATTAAAGTATTTTTTAATGATTTTTTATATTTTTTTGATCCTTTTTTTAATTTTTGAAAGCTGGTAAGGTCTTTGTAGACTAGGCATATAATTTCTTCAGATGCATGATGTTCATTGTTTCATCCAAAGGATCTACTTCAAGTGTAGCCAACTGATAGGCTCCTGGTCCATAATTTGCAGTGATGACATAGGGTCCAAGCCAATTAGTCTCAAACTTGCCTTTCTTCTCACAGTCCTAAAGATTTTTCTAATTTTTCATAAGGACAAGATCACCAATGTCAAATTCTTGGGTTATGAATTTCTTGTTGTAGCTCAATCATAAGTGATTCTGATATACCTAGAGATGATTTAAGGCCTTGAGATGCCTTTCATCCAGTAGTTCCAACTCTTACAATTTGGCCACTTTGTATTCTTCATCAGGAATGATGTTTTACAATAATAATCGAAGTGAGGAGATCTTGATCTTAAGGGGGAGGATGACTTCATATTTGAAGACTAGGGAGTATGGATTGGCTCATGTAATGTGCGAATGCTTGTGTGGTAGGCCCAAAGGGCGAGATGGAGTTGCAAGTGCCAATCACAACTAGCTTCATTGACTATTTTCTTAAGGATCTTGATAAGAGTTTTGTTTGACGCCTCATCTTGACCATTGCCTTGCAAGTAGTAGGGGGTGGAGAACTGGTGTTGGATGGTGAACTTTTGGCATAATTATTTGACATCTTGATTTTTGAAGGGTCTATTATTGTCTGTAATGATAACTTTAGGGATTCCATAGAGGCAGATTAAATAATTCAGGATAAACTTGAAAATCAGCTTTCCAGTGGTGAAGGTGAGTGGTATGGCTTCCACCCACTTGGTGAAGTATTATGTGGTGGTCATTAACTTGTGGCCATTGGATGAGGTGGGATGAATTTTTCCTATGAGATCAAGCCCCCATTGAGACAAGGGAAAGGTGTGATAAATGGTTGTAGATCCCGAGAAGAAGCATGAATCTTATCACCATGCTTCTAACAAGGGATAGATTTCTTCACATAGTGATAAGCATCTTCTTTCATTGTGGGCTAGTAGTAGCATGTGCACAAGAGCTTCTTAGCCAAAGTGAGGTCATTTGAGTGTCCTCCACTGATACCTTTGTGTACTTGACACAATGCTCATTCAACCTCCTCTTTGTCTAAATACCTTAGGAGTGTTTCATTGAAATGCCTTTGTATCACCTAGGATAGTGTAGCGAGTGGATTGATGGATAAATGTTTGTTGTTGGGTTTTGGTAAGGTGAGGAGGAATGGTGTTATCTTGAAGGTAGGAAAAGGTTTAATTGTACCATGGGGAATCAGGACCACCAAGGACACATACCATGTCTGGTTTAGCGACATCATATGCTGGTACTAAAAGGTGCTCAACCAAGAACTCACATTTTTGACTATTTGTAGGCATTTATAGGAGAGAACCAATGGTAGGCATTGCATCAACAACTTTGTTTTTTGTCCTAGTAACTTTCTCAAAGTAGATGAAGGTGAAATTTTTCTTGAAGTCTTCAACCATGCAACAATAAGGGAGCAACTTGTCATCCTTTGTTTGATACTCATCATTGACTTGCTTTATGACAAGTTGAGAATCTCCATAAACTTGTAGCTCTGTAATCTTCCATTGGATAGCTAAACGGAGTCCAATGATAAGAGCCTCATACTCCACTATGTTGTTTGTGCATGCAAAGGCTATTTTGTAGGATGTAAGGATACAATCTCCTTGAGGTGTAATCTTCAATATGCATGCCCCCGATTCATGATGGATGCAGGAATCATCAAAATATAACTAGCATTGTGTTAATTGGGTGACGGTCATGATGGAATCATCAAGAAATTTTTCTATGAGGGGTTGATCACCTCAAAGTGGAGTGTCAACCAATTGATTAGCTATGATTTGTCCATTTATTTATTTCTTGTCTACATCCTCAATGTCGAACTCACTTAGTAGCATGACCCATTTTGTTGTATGTCTCGTGAGAGTGGTCTTAGACAACAATTACTTGAGGGGATCAATATTTGCTATGAGTTTGGTCTTGTTGTTAGGCATGTATTGATGGATTTTCTAAGTGTTGGAAACCACTACGAGGCAAGCTCTTTCTATGGGAGTATAGCTGAGTTAATATCCCACAAGAGTGCGACTGATGTAATGTATTTTATGCAATTTCCCTTTGTCATCTATTTGTGTGAGTAATGCCCCTAGAGCTATAGTAGTTGTTGATATGTACAATAGGAGAGGTTGTCCTGGAATAGGTGGCATCAAAACTAGAGGGGAGTCTAAATATTCTTTCAATTTATCAAAGGAATTATGACATAGGCAGTCCCAATTAAACTTGGTGTCTTTGTGTAGAAGATGCGCGAACAGATGACACTTGTCTCCAAGTTGTGTGATAAACCAGTGGAAAGATTGAAGCTTGCCTTGGAGACTACAAAGCTGCCTAAGTTTCTTATGGGGAGGCATTTTTGTGATTAATTTGACATTGGCTAGATCTACTTCGATTCCTCTACGAGAGACTATGCCTCCAATATTTCTATATTTGGCAAGGGGAAATCATTTTCTAGGCATTCTTTGTTGAGGTCTTTGAAGTTGGTGCAAATTTGTATGCCCCCAACAAACTTGTGGATGCATCTTGTAAAGCTTTTGTTTGATTGGCTTAGTATTTGGTCTGATAGCGAGATTATGTACTACCAGTTGTAGGTCATGGTTTGGCATGTTAGCATAAGACCAAGTGAAATTAACTTGTGTCTCTTTGAGGAAACTTATGAAAGTCCTTTTCTTTTAATTTGTAAGAGAATTTGCAATGAGCACATTCTTTGGATTATCTTCTATACCCATGTTTACAATGTCTATTTCTTCAATCAACAATGGGGATTTCTCCTGATAAGAGGGTACCATGTTAGGCAAGTCAAGTCCCTCATCTTCTAGCGCCTGATCTACATTTTTCCTAGAAGATATGTCCTTTATTTTCACTTTTTCTGAGTTTGAAGATGCCTTAGAGAGTTTTTCACTAGGGGACTTATGATTTTTGTTTTTGTTTTCACTTTTGCAACTAAGGGAGTTGACTTGAGTACCAATGTATGCCTCCCTATTGAGTTGGATTCCATTCACAAATTTCAAGGTCTCGCATATTAAGTGATGCTCAGAGGGAAATTTCATCACTTCTATCAATGGTCGGTGGTCTTTGTTGATCCAAATCAATAAGTTCAAGATGGACGAGTTGAAGTTCATATGGGGTGGAAGGGGTGACGAGGGTGATGGTGTTAATGTAGGCATCATCAAATAGATCAAGGTGTTCAAAAAGAACTTCATGAAATTACTCTTCATCAGAGTCTTCAAATTCAAAAGGAGGGTCAGTTGAAGAACTAGTGATAGTGACCTTAGGCACTGGTAAGTAACCCAAGCCCCTATTATGCTTGTAGGAAACTAGAGAGATAGGTTCTTTTCTTCCTTGTTCTTGAGGTCTGAGACCATGTCCTTTATAGCCCATCTTGTCTACCATAGAATATGCCTTACGATACATCTATTTGGGAATATCTGGTGGTGCTTCATCTTCTTCTCGATACAGCGAAGAAGTGACATTAGTTTCCAAGCTCTCTTCATCAAGTGGGCCCCACTGTTGAAAAGTGGTCCTTTTGCATTCGATGATGGGTTTCTTTTGGATCTTGATTTCTTTATACTTTCCATATGACTTAGGAGAGGGTGGTAGTTGACCCACATAGAGTGAATTTTGAAGTGTGTACTCTTGATAGCCATTGTCAATTATCTTAACCTTCATCTTAGGTTGGGAAGAGGTGGATGCGATTTTTGATGGATCAGATGGAGGTGACAAAATGGGTGTATTGAGTGGGAAATGATAAGGGTGTTTCCCTTCAAGGAGCTTGCAGTATTGGAAGGGCTATAGAATAACCAGGATGGTAATCTCTCTACCCTTGTAAGGGAATTTAAGGCATTGATGATAAGTGGATGAAATAGCTTGAATGGAGTGAATCCATGGTCTAAAAAGGAGGATGTTGTAGTTAGTTCAAGGTCTAAGACTTGTTATGTAGTTTCCACCATTGAAAGGCCCACTTGAAGGGGTAGTGTTATGGTGCCTTTAGAGACCCTTTCTGCATCATCATAGGCCTTTATTTTGATCTTACTGGATGTGTCAACTAACTCTTTAGAGATGCTTAGTTGTTTAATCAATTTGTATGTACCAATATTTAGGCCAAATCCACTGTCTATGAACCCTTTTGATTTTGTGTTTTTGAACAATAGCCTCAATGTGAAGGTGTCTGTTGTGGGATGGGTTTGTGGATGGAGCGTACTTGGATGTGAAAACAAGATGGTGCTATGAAACAAGGTTGTCGGTGAGGACTTGAAATTGGGCTGCATTAATATTATCTAGGACATGAGATTCTAGAAGGGCTTGTTCAAGAATTTCTTTATGAATAGGTGAAGTCTTGATGAGTGGCAAGATGGAGATCTATGTAGGCATATTACCAAGGTGATCAAGGATATCATAATGATGGGTAGATGACATGGGGGCTTGCAGAGGAGGGGGAGGATCTCCCCAAACAGTTACTCTCCCTCTACGGTTAGTGACGTTGTGACCATTTTGGGGATATTAAGTAGAAGGAAAGGCACCTTGAATGACTATCTTAGCTTGGGAGGGTCATCTTGAGGATTGTAGGGGAGGGGCACCTTGAATGGTTACCCTAGGTCAATGAGAGGTGGAAGGGGGGTTAGCACCTTGGATTATAATGGTATTAACGTGGGTATCAAAGGGCTCTATATGACCTACTAAGGAGTCAAAACCAAAGACATAGTTGGTGTAATCATAGTGGACTTCATGAGATGAAAAAGACTTTTCCTTACTATTCTTGAGGAAATGATCCTAGTACATCTTAAGTTTTTCATTTGAATTACTAGGCTTAGCGGTTGCAACCTCAACATCACCCTTGTCGATTAGGTCTTTGATATAATTTTTAAGTTTAATACACTTATGCGTATCATGATCTTGGACATGATGGTAGTCACAATATTCATTCTCATTTTACCACCACGGCTTTGGTTGATTTGCATCAAAAGGATGAGTCATCGGAAAGACAATGGTGCCAATTTTTTATAAGATTTTGGAAGATGGCCTGTATGGGTTTGGTGAGCGAAGTGTACTCATGATGGGTTTGATTGTTGGAACAAGGAGGTCAACCTTGGATGGAGACATTATTGCAAGGTTATAATTGATTGTAGGGGTTAGATTGAGAGTTAAATTGATTATTGGTGGTGGGGATGGTCACAGCCTGAATATACTTGGCATTGGTAACTTGATCATTGATGACATTTTTATTTTTGGACAAATACTTGGGCTTTTCATTATATGAGGAAAAACCTTGATTATATTTTTGATAAGGTTTCAATTCTCCTTCCTCTAAGAGGACACACTCTACTTGGCTACACCTTTCTTAGTGATTTGCTCAAATGTGTCCAAGCATTGACAAGTAAAGGGGTGAGACATTTCTGGTATGCGATTATGTTGGAACAACTCAATTTGGTATGACTCTGGTATGTCCCAATGCAATTTTTTGCTGAGATTATACCATCTTTGAAGGAATTTGCCAAAGGTTTCTCTAAGCCTCTGCTTTGTGTTGCATAGGTCCATCATAGAAGCATCATTCTCAATGTTATATGCATAATGGGACATAATTTTATACTAGGTCTGGTAATGATTTGATCGAGCCATGAGGTAGAGTAGAGAATCAAGTGAAGGAATCTCCACTAAGACTCTTAGGGAAAAGTATTCTAAGGTAAACATCATTGTAAGAGACCTCTTGACAAGCAATGTAAAATTCGCAAATGTGGTCTCTTGGGTCACCTTTGCCTTTGTACTTTTCAAACTTAGGCATTTCAAAACCTAGAGGATACAAAGAAAGTGAAATGGAAGGAGCATATGAACAAGAACACATTTCTTCAAAATTATAATGTCTCTTGTGGGACCCATCAAATTTTTTTATAAGGTCCTTCATGTCCCGAATTTCCTTCATAAGGTTAGGTTGCTGATTTTGGACATGAGGGATGTAGTGACCTACATTAGACCTTGGGATTTTATTGGATATGGATGAGATACCACCACTGAGATATTGATAAGAAGAAATGGGAAGTTGCAATGTGATTGAAGGATGTGACGCAAAAATGGTTCTGATAGGAGGCAACCTAGCATTGATGTAATTGGTTGAATTGTGGAAAAGTGTAGATGACTTGGGAGGTTGAGAGATAGATGGATTAGAAGTGCTTGGGGGAATATAATTTAGAGGCATGAGAGTTTTTGGCATAAAATTTGTGGGTGGTGGATGAAGAATGGCATCAAGAATGGGACAGTCTATGAGGTCACCTACTGCAGGCATGTCAAGAATGGATCGATCAAAGTTCAGGGGAAAATGAGCCCCTTGAATGATAAGATGATCTACGAGCCCATTTAGATTAACCTTGAAGAATCTCCCTATCTTCTCTTGATTATAAGGATCCTCCATGAAAGATTTTAAGCATAGGGAATGCTTACGCTTGTCAACAAGTTGTTCCACCTCTTGGAGATCATGATCAACAAAGTGACTAGGTTCAGGCATCTCATTGCCTTCAACAACTATCTTTTATTTTTGGGAGTGAGTCATACTATACAAGAGTAAATTCAAATATTAAAATGATAATAAGGGGCTTTGGAATAGATCAAACTTGGTTAGAAAAGTGATGAAAATGACATAGCAAGTTAGGATTTGATTTGATTAGGATTAGATTGAGATTGATTGGATGGTCCTTGGATTAGCACAAGAATGGATTAGATGATATCTTAGCCCTTGGATTAGGACATAGATGGGATGTTGGCTACAGAGAGAAGTAAAAATTAAGCTAGGCCAAACTTAGACCTTGGATTAAGATTAGATCAAGCCTTTTTCTACTTAGGATAGACTTTGTTTCTAAGAAAAATAAGGCAAAGGATTATGGTTTTGATCAACCCAAATGTTTAGGATCAATTAGGCAATATACTTGAGATAGATTCCTTCTCAAGAATAAGGCTAACTGTGGACTTGATTAATGATAAAAGGTCTACGTCAAACTTTGCAAAGTATTGAATTGGAAGGTTGATTGATTGATTGATTGGATTAAGGCTGATGATTGATGTACTAAGTCCTTAAAGATGAAAAAGGGAAATGATTATGAAAGAAAGGATAAATTTGATGAGAAGAAATGAAATGAAGGCTACCTTAGATGGGAATGACTCAATAGGTGATTTCGGGCACAGGCAAGCTGGACAACGGGATATGACCACTCTTATTGATACCTTGGGATAATCTTGACCTATGATGGAAAGCATGGGCCCTCAAAGGTTCCTCATCAAACCCATTTTTTTAACCATGAAGATAATCATGAAAATGATGTAAGAAGGTACGATGTTTCAACAAGAGCTTGCGATTGATGTATACAAAAATTTGACTCTTGATAATTTTCTTATAGCTGGGCTTCTTCTTCTTGATTTGGTGGTAAATGGACTTTTTGAGATCCTTGAGAGACTTGGTTTTATGCTGCATGAATGGATTTGGTCAAATTTTGATAAGTTTTGAATTTGTCTACTCTTGGCAAGAGAAATCAAATAGTGACAAACACATTGGCCAAGGTAACACTTTGTAATAAGCGTGAAAGTGGGGTGGGCCTACATTAGACCGATGTTACAAAATTTACTGGTTTGCACAAATGAAGATACATGAAAGAGATGCAAACTAGGATGGAAAGTGGAAACCATTCAATGGGGCCTTTGCATCAATAGACTACCTCAAACAAGTGGATAGATAGAGATTCTGGTAGCATTGTCTCTCTCACTACGACACTCACTTCTTGGGAAGACCAGATTCTCTTACCCTAAAGGCCTTAAGATCTTTTAATTTAGGAACTCCTATCTCATCTTGAATGGCTACATGAGAGGTATCCATGGGGTATGATCTGCACACGTTGAAATGTAGTGATTTTTGGGATACTAAAACAAGGTTTCTAGTAGTGTTCCAAGGGTTCCTGATCCAACAACGGATTCTCGAAGCAAGCCACTTAAGGATTTAGTTGAGATTATTGGTGTGGAGAAGACCTCCACATATGTCGAATTCACTCAACACTTGATATGCCTTACCAGTATATTTATATAATGAATCAAAAAACCTACTCAAGTTCGCATCGATAGAGATGATATCCCCAATGTGTTGCAATTTTGAACTACTCCTTTGGGGTGATGAGGCCCCCAAGAGGCAATTCTCTACAAAAATTAAAAATCATGTGTTTTTAATCACCTTTTTTTTCACCAAAGGTCCGCGAAGGCAAGGGGAGAGGATAATTGGTGTAACGATGGATCTACCCTACACATGTGCAAGTGCACTAAACACGGAAATGAATGATTCTTTTTATCCCCCAAATAAAAAAAAAATTCTATTCAAAGATGCAAAAAAGGAAACTAAATTAGTGATAAAAAAACTAAGGTCTTGTACAAATGTCATGCAGAAAAAACATTAGTAGTTTGATAATTAGGCCTTGGAAATTCGAGGAGATGCTGCAAAAATTTAAATTAAAGTATTAGCACTCAAAAATGTCTTTCTATGACCCAAATGATAATGTTTGCACATATGGTAGCATATGCGTGGATGCTAGTTTTAGGACCAACACAGAAACTGACCAAAATAAGGGAAAATTTCTAATTTTGAATTTGAAACATAGCTAGAAAATTATACTTGCAAAAACACCGAAATACTGGGTGCAGATGATAATGTCTGCATAGACGTTGAAACGGGTTTTCTAAAAAAATAGTTACTTATAAAATTCAAAAACTCAAAATTTATAGTAGCTGAGAAAATCAAAGAGCATAGGCACCGATCTGTAGTGAAGATGCCGAAGTGCAGTTCCTGGAAAAAATCACCTAATTATCCTAAAAAGGTAAATTATACTGCTATAGTTCCGAATGTAATAAGAAATAAACCAACTAAACTACTCATTTTTTCTTATTTTTAAACTTATATGTGGATTTTTAGTATTTTGTAACTAATTAGGAAGATTAAATTGTAGAAATGGAATGGAAATATATGAAAGTGGAGATGTTGATTGAGACTACGAAGACACCATTCTGTATGTATGCAAAATAAAGTTAGTCGGAAAAATTCAAATTTAAACGTAGATATTGCTCCTGTATTGGTGGAGAAGCCGAAACCATGCAAAGATGCCAAAGTGCAGTCGGAGATGTCATTCTGCCAACTTGTGAGAAAAACACTAAAAAAACTAAAATCACCACAAAACATGAAATTCTAGGGACTTTGGGTCCCATCTAGCATGCCAAAATAAACTAAGGGGAAGATTTTGAGGAGTGAAGGGTTAGTGTATAATCTAAACAAACATAAATGAAACATTCAAATACACAACAAAACCATTATACCTAAAACTTCCTCTTATTTCTTTGATTGAGGCTTTGGTGAAGTGAAGAATGTGCCCCTTCCTCACTTGATTGGATTGGGTCTTTTGATGGTTTGCAGATTACTCTCCATTACACAACAATAGGGGTTGGATGGATAGATAGTGTAATTTGGCTAAGTGTGGGATGATTTGGGCATAATAAGGGTGCAATGGATGTATTTTAGAGCTCAAATGGACAACATAAACTTGCTTGGATGCTACATATGGAAATGATGGGAGGAGACTCCAATTTATAGATTGGAGGAGGTCTAAATGAAGGGCCAAGATTTATTTGGAATGGAGGGTTGAGATTGAAATAAAGTGGGAGAGGATTGAGGGGACAAGGTGTGGGGTTAAAGAGATTTTCCATTAAGGCATTTCTTGTCTCCACATCCTCCAAGGTACATGGGGAAGAGATCCCCAAGACATTGGGAAAGGAAAAAGAACTATTAAATTCCTTGGAGAAAGGGGAGAAGAATTAAAAAGTCCAAAATAAGGGATGTGTGGGAAGAATAGAGGATAAAGGATTTAAAAATTCCTTGGGAAGAGAGGGCATGGGGATGTGCAAAGGATTTGAAATCTTTTGACATGACCAAAGCTGGTGCATTTAAGGTTTGGAAGGTGGAGGGAGACAAACCATTTATGGAAAATGGTTGATTAGGAATGTGCAAGTGATTAATAGGAGTGATTAGGTGGATTAATGAGGACTAGAGTGCAAGTCGGAAAGCTAGGAGGATGTGACATGAGGAGAGAGAATGAGTGGAGTAATATAAAATTGGAGGATAATGATAAGCATGATTATAAAAGAATTAATTAGGCTAGATGAGGTTTAGAAGAAGTGATTTGTAGGAATCACATAGGTTAATTAATTAATATTTATTAACTAAGTGGAAATTAGAAGAAATAATGACTTAGGTGACTTTAGAAGGAATGCATTAATTACAAGCATACAACAGAAGGACAAGCATACGATGAAAAGACTATATACTACACACCAAACTAAGGGCACAAGTTACACTAGAGATCCCAATGTTTGTAAACCTTGGCTCTGATACCAAGTGTAATGCCCCACTAAGAAACCCTAAAGGATACAACTACAAACACTCGAAAAGAGTGTAATTTTTATTTGAAATAATACAGAATGTAAAGACGTATTAATATAACATTACATTAGAAATTGCACAAGTGGAAGACTTAACCTTAAACTCTTAAATGGTTTCCAACGAAGATTACTCAATTAAGCTAATTAACAACAAGGTCGATTAAACCAACTCAAGATAGAATGATTACGACATGAACATAGCAATTAAGTTTCATCAAGAGATTACAACAAGCATGATTGAATTCATACAACTATGTTTAGTTACATTTAATTTCTAAAGTTTCATACATCATAATCCATGTCATTGCATTTAATCAATAATTCCATTCATACAAATACAAGAGCTACATCTAAGTCACATCGTAATAACATTGCATTTAGGTCACAAAGTATCATAAAGATACATAAAGATACATAATGATTACATCAAATTACATCTTGCCATGAGGGCATATATATAAACAAATGATACAACTAATCACATAAGGTCCAAGAGATACAAAAATGATCCAAGAAGAACAAAGAAGATCCAACTGGTAGATGGAATAGAATAAATCCAAGAGAGAAATTGGAGCATCTGTGAAGCTAATCCTTCACAAGAAAGAATTCACAAAACACCCAATGGAAAGTGGTACTATCACCCGATTATGTGGCCCAAAAAGGGACCACACCTCTATGCTAGGAGATAGTAATAAGGCCCTCAAGAAAACCACAATAAAGCATCACATCATCTATCATGTACATCAGGTACTCACATAAGGCATAAACATACATATATGACTCCACAAGAATGCTCCAAACAAAACCAACACAAGACTAAACACTAGTGAACATAAGGGAAGAGTGTCATCGCATAGCTAGTATGGGTTATCCTGGCAGGCCTCCATAGGCCCTGGCCCCCATCCTAGGTTATCCCGGTAGCCTCTCCCAAACCCTCGGCCCTCATCCCTGACTCATGTGGACCCAACAAACCTTTTGTAAAGACAAGGTAGTTGGTTTTTCCATTCCAGGCCTTCCCATTTCTCCTTGAGTCTGTACAAGCACTCAACCATGAGCGGGGCACAATTAATCTTGATTAATGTTTTTACTTTCCCCAACTCTTAATAGAATATTAGATTATCACTCAATTACCCAACTTCCCACGGTTATCCTGGCATCCACTTTGGGCCATGACCCCCACTCGGAATCTCTTCCTTATGACACTACACAACCTCCAAAGAACTCCAATGCAAAACAAAAAAGCCAACCAAACACAGGGAGTTCAAGCAAAACTGAAGAAATATACTTGGTTAAACAAACCCTCTACCAAGGTGTAACCAACTGGAGGTGTGAAACGGACAATTGGTCTATTCACAAGACAAGACCACAATTGGGATAAAGCAAGTACAACCACAATTAACACTTAACCAATTAACTTGCTTGATCATCTCGCATTCAACAACATACCAACATAAACACAAGAATTACTCTTTTCAAATAAAACACCCAAAATCCTCTAACAGAGTAAATATCCAAAAAATATCACTTGCACACTAAACAAATATCCTTTTAAGGAATAATCAGGACAATTCAAGAATAGAATTTAAAAAATAACTATTATTATCTGTATGGTGGAAAAGTGGGCTGATAAAACTCAATATGTGAAAATATGATTAAATTACTAGTCCACGCACACACACAGGACTTCTTGGTGCAAGCTATGGAGTAACGTAATATTACTCAACTTCCCAAGGAGGGTCCCATGGTTCTCTATCTCACAATGTCCCTCAAACCAACATTTTTGCTCTCAAATTACTGAGCAAAATGGTTTAGGGATGGCAAATATGAGAACGAGAGATGCTTTGATAAATTTTAGTATGAAATGGATGCTAAGCTATGTATGATATTAGAAATGCAATAAACTAAATGATAAGATGACAAGGTTAGTATGAATACTATCCTAGCATACTATATTTAGTCTATGATTGAGCTAAAATGATAAAGAAAGTAATATAAACATGCATATTTAGTCTGCTTCTTGATTTAAAGAGAGGCTAAATGATGAGCATAAAGATGATATGAAAGCTTGAAAGAATTTGAGCATAAGTGTAATGCTTCAAATTTGAAGGATTCTATATGAAAATGGAGGAATGAGAGCTCTATTTATAGCACAAACAAGGCAATGGATGGTCAGGATTGAAAGGTTTAATCAAGGGCTGAGTTTGAAAGTTGGGGATCCATGTGCACAATTTGCACCAATGACATGGTGACAAGTGTCAACATAAGATTGGGTTGAAAGAAGGGGTTGGAGGCATTGAATGCCTGAGAAGACCTCATAGTTATCTAGAGGCTAAGGGTCAAGTCTAAGTTAGGATTACCCACTGGTTTAGGAGTTAATCCAAGGATAAACCTTTGTGCAAATGATTAAGAGATAATCATGGTCAAAGCATTAAAGGCCTGATGAGACCCTTGGGTTGGGTAGAGGTTGAGTCAAAACAAATGTTTTAACCATGTAGGAGGGTTTGGGTTAACCATTAATGGTTATTGGATACTTTGTGGATTAAGTGGTTGAAGGTTGGAAGCTTTCAAAGGTTATCAAAGACTTTGAGACATTTAGTGGTTGAAGGTTGAAAGCCTTTAATGGTTATCAAAGACTTTGAGGCTTTGAGAAGTGACTTCCCTTTGCTTAGGGATGTGACAAAGTTTAGAGGAGGGGTTAGGTTAATTAGAAGCGATTAGAAAATTCTAGAAGGGATTAGAAATGGGTTTGGGATTAGAAAGGGGGGGGATAATAGGATTTAATTGAAATAAATGATTTTCATTCAATTTGGTTGTAATTTGGAGAAATTAAATAAATTTGATTTATTCAATTTAGGATAACTATTTAATTAAATTTGAATTTAATTAAAAGTGGATAGGGAGGATTTAATTGAATAACATGATTTATTCATTAAATGGGTATAGTGAATTTTATCGAGTAATTTACTTAATAAAATAGAAGAATGTGGATAATTTAATTAAATTGGATTTAATCAAATAGGGAAATGAACATAAAATATTCATTTAGGAATATGGTCATTTTTATACGTCTACATTATCTAATTGTAGCTCTTTCAATTAATTGATTCCTCCCTGATAAGCAAATTTACAACAGGCAAAAACACATGAAAAGTGTCTAAGTCAACATATACCCAAATAGACTTGCACAATGCCTTGATTAAAAATCCATACCCACACACAAATGAAAATCTTCCCTTTAAATAAAATTAAGCCATTAAATTTCCAATCCAACAAATGACTAAAAACAGGTTTCACTAGCAATATAGATGTCAAACAATCTTTTACGAAATAAAAGAAAATCACAGTCTAAGAAGACCATTATTTAATCCAAATATAGATATTTTCAACTACAACCATCTTGACTAAATTAATCTATGATTACTAAAAGAACTTTTTTTTCTAAAGTTAATAAAATAATATCCAATCAATATTAACATTAAATTCATACTCTTCTTAATTCCAAATTTAACATTTATATATACATATATGAATATATATATTAAAAATATTTATATACATATATAACAATACAAAAAAAAAAAAATTCTGTTTAAACTGATAATCATTGTATGAATAAAATCTCACTAATCCACATATTCAATTTAAAAATACATACATACATACATACATACATACATACATACATACATACATACATACATACATACATATATATATATATATATATATATATATATATATATATATATATATATATATATATTCTTAGCTATGTAAACAAAATGGACAAAACAAAATTTTAATAATCCAACCTTCCATTGCTTTCTTGGAAGAAAAATTGGAGGAGAGCACCCAATCCTCCCAAATGCAAGAACTTCTCCACAACAGAAAACCAATCTTCCCAAAATACCAGAAGTTCTAGCAAAACCCCCATTCCACCACAGAGAGGAAATTTTTTTAGAATGAAAAGAACTCCTCTTTTTGAAAATTTCCCCAAATATAAAGGATTTTTTACCCAAAATATCTTTTAGGGCATAATCTTTTCTTTGGAAAAATATTACTTTTCCTAAAATAAAAATAGAAATACTTTTCTCAAATTCATTACATTTTAAATTTTAATTTAAATGAAAATTTCCTTACACAGCAAAAAAGTCAACAAGATATTCTTTTTTTTTAAGTCTTAATAACTTTTACAAAAACACATGACACAATATAAAACCCACTATATGATACATTAACCAAATAATTTAATTAGATTCCTTGGTAAGATTGACTAATTTATTTTTATAATATAAGGGTCCTATTATAATTTATCCCTTATTTAATTGTTGCATGATGATATACATTAATTATTAATAACATTAAGGTATCAATAATTAATCTCACATAAAGCAACACTTAGGAGAATTAAACAAAGTCACAAAACACATAACATGCAAAACTCAACTAAACAAAATAAAGACATAACCTGCATACTAACATCAGAAAGGTGGCCTAGTTGGTGATCTGACAAGGTTGACAAATGATTGACAACGCTCACAATCAAGCAAGGCTAGAGATGACATTTAGGGCCTTAAGACTATCTCCTCCACTTCCATCGGGTTAATTAGGTATGCTCAAACTTGTGGAGCCAGGTGGAGTCGGTACCTTGTACCTACAATTGCCTACATCATCGAACCACACATACACATATATACAAACATGGTAAACACACTAGTGAAGGATAATTGCGACTTTCAATGTGTCACCGAAGTGAGTGATGGAAAATCATCTCCTCACACCCGATACAAACTCCACACAAACATGAAGACAGATACATGGTGCAACTCACACATGAAGTAAATGTGTTAGTCCATGGTCAGTAACACATGAATAAAATTAACATTTCATCATCTATAAAATATAATGCATAAGAAGAATTAACATATAATTATTCATAAGAAATAGTGTATAATCAACATCTACTCCTCAATAAGAAATAATGCATAATCTCATCCATTAAATCACACTCTAAAGCATAGTACCTGGATAAAACATCACAGCATAATGTATCGACCATCCACAAAGCCACTGAAAAAGTCAACCAGGGTCAACTAGGTCAAATAGAGTCTGATTGGAGAAGGGGTATTACAAGTCTTACCAGTATCACCTTTGATATACATCTAGTTAAAAGTGTATACTGTAGTACTCATAGCTTATCTCCAATTAATATGTGGAACGTTTCCTTCCAACATCATGCTTCTAGTAGCTTCTTGAATTGTCCTATTCTTCCTCTCCACAACACAATTTTTCTGAGGAGTTCTAAGTGCAAATAATTGTCTCTTCACTCCATGTTCTTCACAAAATGCATCTCAAGTGACACTCCATCCTACTTTTCCAAAGAGTGTAGTTGGATCCATCAAATCTCAGACTATCCTTCGTATAAGTTGTCATCCCAAATCACCTCAAGTGATCAAGCTTCTTCAGAGGAACATTCTCTAATACCAATTGTTGGAAACAAGGCAAAAAACTAAGAGGGGGGTGAATTAGTTTTCTCAAAATCTTTTCTTAACTCAAACACAATTCAAATCTAATAATTAACAATGAAAGCTTAAATCAACACCACATCAATAACACACATAATACCAAGATTTTTGATGTGGAAAACCCGGTCAAGGGAAAAACCACGGTGGGAACCTACCCACAATATGATAATACCCTATTAGAAGTATATGAAATGTTACAAAGGGGAATGAAAATGCATTTAGACACACTACCTTGATCTCATTTCTAGAAAAAGACAAAGGGCTACAACCGAGGGAAGACTCTCTATCTTACAAACATATTCGGATAACATCTGAAAGATCATGAAATGAGAAAATAGCATCTCCTAATGCTTGGTTATAGTTTCGATTAGGAACATATTCTTCTCTTTCACACTTCTTCACACTACTTCACTGCTTTTGAAAGATAAAGCATTATTCACACACAGAGATACCTCTCACACATGACTATTACATTTATTTATACATATCATCAACCTATATTTCAAGTTCGGCTCAACACACATCACAGATTATAAAGATATAACCATACACGCTACAATATTATATGCGAACCAAAACAATGTCGGCTAAGATAGAGTATGGACCTAAATCAACACCTCAAACATGAAACACCTCCAAGAATTATTCCTCAAAAATCCACAATATGCTACAATCATCATGTCGAGCAAGAGCATGAAGAACACCACCAAATAAAGGATAATCATCAATAACACACTCACCAATCAATGCAGACCATCAACACAAATAGGATATGATCTAGAGACATCCACAAGCATCATTAATTTCCGCATAAATAACCACACTAACACCACTTATTATAATCTCCATCATCACTATACCGAACTTCAAGAACACTAACTGCAATGACTGTCAAACTGAAAGATTCACTTGAAGACCTCCAAACCACGAACCATCTAAATTAACGACACACCATAATGTCCCAAACACTCTTCCAAGTCCACAAACCAATATATTGCAACGTGGAGCAATGCGAAGCAAAATTTAGAACACTGATCAACACTGAACAACTAAAAAACCAACCGCAATACTGTATCTTATAAGTCCATCAAATCTCCATGTAAACCATTGAAACTTGAGGTGAATCAACTAGAGATACTTATCTCAAAACCCTTTAATCTACAACACACGGGCCAAACCAACTCACTTAATCTAACTGCAACACTTAAACACACAAAGGAATATGTTAACAAGAATAAAAACACATCACTCAGTCAATCGAAACACACATACTTGCACATTATCCCAACAATCTCCCCCTTTGGCATTGATGGAAACATATGATGTGAAAAACAATCAATGAAAAAGAAAGAACAACTCTCAACAATCTCCCCCAGAGATCTAATATATGATATGACATTTTTTCATATGAATCTCTCTCCCTATGACATCAATACTAAAGGCACATTTGCAAACCATAGATCACACAAAAACTGAGCATCTGAACCACAACACTGACTACTCCCCCTGAGTAGTAGCCACCACTCATCAATTTGGATCAAAAGATATGATTGTTAAATTCACTGGATTGATGCAAATCCATGTATCTTAGTTCTCATCAAGAGGGGAAATCACCCCTAGCCTCTCTCTGAGATACTCAAAAGTATCCTTAGGCAAAGGCTTCGTGAAGATATATACATTTTTTTCCTTTGTAGATACATAATCCAAGCTGACTTCCTTCTCATTCATCTTTTCTCTCAAGAAATGAAACTTGATTGATATATGCTTAGTCTTTGAATGCAACACCAGATTCTTAGAAATGTTGATAGCACTTGAATTATCATAGTATATAGCAGTAGGCTCATCATAAACAAATATGATATACTTTAGCATCCACTTCATCCATACCGCCCGAGTACAATTTTTAGCAACAACAATATACTCAGCCTCTGCAGGAGATAAAGAAATAGCATTCTGCTTCTTACTCATCCAAGAAACCAATCACTTTCCCAATAAAAATGCACCACCACTAGTAGTCTTTTGGTCCTCAACATCACCTACCCAATCAACATTTGTAAAAGCACTCAAAGTAAAATCATCATCTTTTGGATACCACAAACCAAAACCAACTATTCCTTTCAAATATCCGAAAATCCTTTTCATAGCTACAACATGAGATCCCTTACGATCAGCTTGAAATCTAGCAACAAGACATACAACATTCATAATATCTGGTCTAGTCTCCGTTAAATATAGTAATCCACCAATCATAGATTTGTATCTAGTTTGATTTTCTTTAGGAGATTCATCATCCTTTTTCAACTTACATCCAATCACCATAGGAGTTCTTAGTGATATAAAAAATGTCTTTATCCAAGTGAGTAATTTACAATCCCAAAAAGAATTTCATCTCACCAATCATAGACATCTCAAACTCATTCTACATTTCATCAGCAAACTTCTTGCACAAACTCTCATTCCCTCCAAAAATAATATCATCAACAATGAAAATGTTATCATTGTCAATCTTGAAATATAGATTACTATAAGCAGTACCTTTATTGAATCCAAGCTTCAACATATACATATCCAATCTGGCATACCATGCTCTTGGGGCTTACTTCAATCCATATAGATCTTTCTTCAATTTTGAAACCATATCTTCCTGATCTATTAGTTGAAATCCATCCGGTTGCTCAATATGAACTTCCTCTTCCAACTCAACATTAAGAAAGTCTTACTTGACATCCATCTGATAAACTTTGAAATCTTTGTAACCAGCATAAGCAAGAGATAATCTAACGGCTTCAATTCTTGCCAATTTGTTTTCGAAGACCCATTTAGTTTCAATTACATTTTTATCCTTAGGTCTAGGAACAAGAATCCATATATTATTCTTTTCAATCTAGTTCAATTCTTCTTCAATTGCTTTAACCCTATTTTCATCTTTGTATGCTTCATTAACACCTTTAGGTTCAATCTTAGAAATCAAGCAATATTCTTCAACAAATCTTATTCTATTCATCACACCTTTATTCTTATCTCCTATGATCTGATTTTCTGAATGATTTAACCTCACATACCTAGGAGTCTTAGTATTTATTTTATTTTTAGACTCTTGAGTTCTTTCTTCTGCACTAGCACTAGTCTCTCCTTGATTTTCTGGCTTTTATGGAACAATCTAAATTAGATTTTTGGTTTGCACTTGTTTTCCTTTATTTGATCTATCATTTTGATCACCAGAATCATATCCATAGGATCTGATCTATCTCTCATTGCTTTCATCAACTTTCACATTAGCACTTTCAGCTATCTTTCTCAATCTCTTATTATAACATCGGTAGGCCTTTCTCTTAGTAGAATAACCAATAAAAATTCCTTCATCACATCTAGCATCATACTTCCCTAGATTTTCATCTCTTTTGATATAGCATTTACTTCCAAAAATTCTAAAATGTCTAACTATAGGAACATGAACAAACCATAACTCATAAGGAGTCTTACCGGTATCACCTTTGATATGCACCCGATTAAAAGTGTATAGAATAGTAATCACAACTTCTCTCCAATAGATATGCAAAACGTTTCCTTCCAACATCATAGCTCTAGCAGCTTCTTGAATTGTTCTATTCTTCCTCTCCACAACACCATTCTATTGAGGATCTTTAGGTGCAGATAACTATCTCTTCAATCCATTCTCTTCACGAAATGCATCTCAAGTGACACTCCATCCAGCTTTTCCAAAGAGTGTAGTTGGGTCCATCAAATCTCAGACTATCCTTCTTATAAGTTACCATCCTGGATCACCTCAAGCAATCAAGCTTCTTCGGAGGAACCTGCTCTAATACCAATTGTTGGCAAAAGGTAGAAAATTGAGAAGGGGGGTGAATCTGTTTTCTCAAAATTTCTTAACTCAAACATAATTTTAGATCTAATAATTAACAGTGAAAGCATAAATTGACACCACATCAATAACACACATAACACCAAGATTTTTGACATGAAAAACCCGGTCAAGAGGAAAACCACGGTGGAAACCTACCCACAATATGATGATACCCTGTTACAAATATATGAAATATTACAATGGGGAATGCACATGTATTCAGGCACACTTCCTAGAGGTCAGTGCTTAAAAACAACAAAGGGATACAACCCAGAGAAGACTCACTGTCTTACAGACATATTCAGATGACATTCAGAAGATCATGAACTGAGAAAATAGCATTTCCTAATTCCTAGTTACAGTTCCAGTTAGGCACATATTCTACTCTGTTGAACTTCTTCACACTTCTTTGCACTACTTCACTGCTTTCAAAAGATCAAAGCATTATTCACACACACAGATACCTCTCTCACATGAGTATTACATTTATTTATACATATCATCAACCTATCTTTCAAGGTCGGCTCACAACACATCACAAATTACAAAGATATAACCATACATGCTACAATATTATATGCGGACCAAAACAATGTTGGCTAAGACATAGTATGGACCTAAATCAACACCTCAAACATGAAACACCTCCAATAATTATGCCCGGAATATCTGTAATACACTACAATCATCATGTTGGCCAAGAACATGAAAAACACCACCAAATCAAGGAAAATCATCAATAACGCGCTCACTGATCAATGCAGACCATCAACACAAATAGGACATGATCTAGAAACATCCACAAGCATCATGAATTACCATAGAAACAACCACACCAACACCACTTACTAGAATCTCCATCATCATTATATCAAATTTTAAGAACAGTAACTGCAATGACTGTAAAACTGAAAGGTTCACTTGTGGACCTCCAAATCATGAACCATCTGAATTGAGGATATACCGGAACATCCCAAATAGTTTTCCAAACCCGCAAACCAAGATATTGCAATGCAGAGGAAAATTCAGAACATTGATCAACACCAAACAATTGAAAAAACCAACTGCAATACCTAATCTCATAACTCGATCAAATCTCCATGCAAACCACTGAAACTTGAGCTGAATCAACTAGAGATACTTATCTCAAAACCCTTTAAACCACAAGAACTCATCTGCAACACACTAGCCAAACCAACTCACTTAATCAGACTGCAACACTGGAACACATAGAGGAATATGTTGATAGCAATGACCACTAGTACAAAAATAGCAATATATGACTAAAAAAACTACCAAAAATTGTAGATAAATGACTAAATTTGATCACGTGTCCACTGATAGTTTATTTCCAGTCATAAATCAATTTGGTCATGTGACCACTGGTTGTTTTGATTGATCAATTTGGTCATTGATTTGGTCATTGATTTGGTCATTGATTTAGTCATTGATTTAGTCATATATTTAGTCACTAATTTAGTCACTAATTTAGTCATATATTTAGTCATATATTTAATCACTAATTGAGTCATTGATTGTTGTTATCTGGTCATTTATTTAGTCATGATAGTCACTAATTTAGTCATATATTTAGTCATATATTTAATCATTAATTTAGTCATTGATTTTTGTTCTCTGGTCATTTATTTAGTCATTGATTTAGTTATATATTGAGTCATTAATTTAATCATTGATTGTTGTTAAATGGTCATTTATTTAGTCATCATAGTCATTATTTTAGTCATATATTTAGTCCTTATTTTAGTCATATTTACATCCATTGGTAGTATATTTAATCATTTGTATTTATTGGTAGTATATTTAATCATTTTATAATGCAAAAATAATATAACATTAAACTTGAACTAGATCATAAAAGCAAATAAAAATATTACATATATGAACAAGCTACATGTTAGAATTAAAAGATTGATTGAACATCATGACAAACAAGGTAATCTGCAATAAAAATATATAATGCAAATATGTATATATAAATCGAGTTATAAGATGTCAAATCTGTCTAAGGGTATATATGTAAATATAATCAAAAATGTCAAAGTTGTCTAAGAGTTTCCAACTCTTTCAAAATATTCAAAGTACTGCATAAAAAAATAAGAAACATGATAAACATATTCAACTATATCATTTTCTGCAAATATTTTAATGGCCACCTTGTGAATGTTCCCTCTTTCTCTTTCAGACGGACGACTCCATCTATTTTGTCTTCATAAGGAAAAAAAATGTTACTTGTGACCGTTAAAATGTTCACATTTGCGTCGCCTGTTCCTTTTAAGTTTACTCCATGTAGAATAGATAAAGAGTGAATCCTCCCAATGCCAACAACAACACTATCAAATGGATCCAACAACCTAACTTTATTGCCTTCATTGAATTTATCAGTGCATTTCTACAAAAAGAAAAAATAACACATTATATAATACATATATAATGATTACCCTTATTTGCATAATAAAACAACCATTAATTTAATAGTATGTGTGTTAAAATAACTACAAAAAGAAAATTTCAAAAAAATTGCAATGCTTCTACAGCTGAAAAAAAAGACATCTAGCATACCGAAGTTATGAATTGACTATAATAGTCATACAATTATAAGAAATACTGCAATGTCAATAAAAGTAGTTTTCTGCACACATTTTCTTATATTATTCTGCATAGCAATCTGATTATAGATGTTATTTCATGTCATAGACTTAGTGTCAAGTTCTAAAACCTATTGGGTTGGATGGAGGTGTGAATCCACTTCATTTTGGCTTTTGAATCACTTGATTCCATTAAGTTTTGGTTGAGATATTCACATTTTAGAGGAAGGTTGTCAAAACCCTCATTAGGGTAACCCAAGAGGCATTAAAATGTAACTAGAAAATACTTTCGGTGAAAGAGCGATGTCGAGGAAATAAAAAAGGCACCTAGTGACACTAAAGCTTCATAAAAAACCCAACATCGATGAAAATAACAACGGTCTTGCCGAAGCAAACTTTTTAGATGAAAGGATGATGTTGGAAGAATCGAATGAACTCTTGGTGAAGGTAAAGTTTCATCGAAATATGTATTGTGATGGAATCATGCGAAATTTTGGCAAAAGGAACTCATCGATAAAACAAGGGTTTCAATGAATGGGATAAACAACTTCTCGAAGCAGCATATTCCATCAAAACGAAAAGAAAGCGAGACAAGCATATCAGCTTGACCCTCAAAGTATCTATCGAAAGACCGAGTTCCATCAAAGTATCCAGTTCGATGAAAATAGGAACGGTCTCATAGAGATGGTCTCATCGATAAAAAGGACATGTTGGTGAAATCCCAAAAGCATCTGTCGAAGCACGAGACTCATCGAAGTGGATATGAAGTGGGGCCCTCTGGCTGGAGTCACAAATCGATGAAATAGAATGAGATCTCATCGAAGTAAAAGGGGTTTTAATGAAAACCAGATATTGAGTAAAGCATTAGAGTGCATGGTGAAACAAGACCTTTCATCGAAAATCAAATATCGATGAATTCAATGGATAACTCATCGAAATATGGTTGTCGATAGAAAATGCATATCGATAAAAGGTGAAAACACTTGAGCGAAGAGAGAGTTTCATCAAAACAAAATAAATAGTGTTGGGTCTATACTAAAGATAGGCATCGATGAAACTAGGGTATTGAAGAACATGAAAATAAAGTCATCGAAGGGGTATGTTTCATTGAAATAAGAGTTGCCTTTAGGAAATGTGGCACACTCATGCATCGAAAGGCAGAAATCAGCAAAAAAGCATAATCAATCCGTTGAGAAATATTACACGAATCCAAACGAGTCACATCATCTTAAATTCAAAACGCATTTCTTAATGACCATTACAGTACCAAAAGTAATCAAACTACTCAAATACTAGAATTGTTCAGGTGGATAAATTCATCAAGGAAAGAAGGAAGTGGTGCAACAAGGGTCACAGAATTCTTCACGGAAAGAAGTAAAAACTATAAGTGCTTCTTTTGAATTGAACATAAAGATGGAAGCTTCGTCATCTAGGAAAGCTAGAAAAAAGAAGAACAAAGAGCCTCATGCTCCTGAAACCAAAGAAGAAAAGCCAAAATAACAGAAAAAAGAAGTTCAACCCTTAGACTAGGACCTAATACACCAATTCCCTCTCTCAAGTCACTGGTCTAGAAAGAGTAAGAATGATGATAAGGTATTGGAAGATAGATTTGAAAACATAGGGGACATTTAGATAGAGGTTCGAGGGCATGAATTGTTCATTTTCAGCTATGCTAGAAGGTTTGCAATAGAACCAGTGTGCAGTATTTGGAAGCTGAATCTAGGGAGACTTGTCATTCTCAACGCCTTTGTGAATGTAGAGCTGATAACAGTGTTGGTAGATAGGTATGACCCACAAATGCAAACCATCTACGATTATAAAGGGAACCGCCTGTTGCCAATTAGTAAAGAGTACATTGAGCAAATTTTCGGTCTGGAATGGGGGCATGAGGATGAAGTTGATGCCAAAAAGTTGGTGGATGAGTATTTAAACATGGGGAGAATGTATAAGTGATGGAGACTCCCACCACACAGATCAAAGACCAAAGGAGTTGTGACTTTGTTTGCAGATACTGACAAAGCCCCATTTGATGTTAACTTGTTTTCTCCCTACTTTAAGTTCACCTATTATTGTGCAGCACAAGTGTTGGGCATGGAAGCCTTCCCATTAATGGACATTGTTGCTATGGTGATTTGTGCTGACATCCAATCAAAGGACCCAAGAACCTTTGATTATGCTTCTTACTTAGCTCGTGTCATCAACTATGGGTTAGAAAAATTAAAGGGAGACATGGTTAATGTGAATTTTAGATACTACTCTCACCTTATGCATATGTTGCTATATGTTGGTCAAGATATAGCACTATGGACTCAAGGTCTGTCCATTAGGGAGTATGATAGAGCAGGAATCTGCAAGCTAGTGCAACTATGGTTATCATCCTGGTACCAAAGACACATTAATAGCCAGTACATGCACTTTGAAGAACATTTTGTGAAACCGTTATACAAATTGCTTGGACATCCATGTTATTTTCACTTTCCCCTCAGGTTAAGAAATTCCTTCGACCTAAAGATTTTGTTGAAGAAAGCCATATTAACCATAACTGGGGGGATTGGTATTATTTCTTGGGTTACACATAGATTAGGGTGTATGGGTCCAAGGGAGAACCTTACTTATTGCCTATGATTGTCCCTGATAGTATTGCTTATTTGGAAATCATTAGGAAATTGTCTATAGCCAGTACCAAAAATCTTACAGATCATGGGAAGCAGTCAATTGTGCCTAGCTTGTTGTCCTTTTCTGATTTTATTGTTAAGAGTTAAAAAATTTAAAGTTTACTGCAAAATAAGTTAGAATATTTCCACCTTGTGAAAGGAGACCCGAGGCCCAACTTTGATCTAGAAGGATATATGCGGGGGGGCTAGAATGTCATAGAGATTGAAAGCCATAAAACATGTGCCATTAATGATTGATGACTTCATCAGGAATTTGGAAAGGGAGGAAGCAATTGATGACCTCGTGGCCAAAGCGAACAAACTAATGTCTCATGAATTTGAGATTCTAGATAATGTAGTGCCATTGTATGTCTTTAGAGAAAGGATTAAAGATCCTAGGGAGACTACTCCCAATGCCCGCTTATCCCCTAAATTCACTATTGAATTTGTTAACATAGAAGAAGATGTGCCACCCGCTAGGTTTGGACTTGATCATCACATGGATATAGCAATAGGACAACCCTACGAGATGGAAATTGATGATGTCAGAATCCTCGAGCATGAGGAATTTGTTTCAGATCAGGAGTTTGTTAACAATCATGAGTTTGAAACCTTCTTATATCAATACAAAGGTAGGATGATCAGGTAGCAAATGGGAAACATGATAGAGGAAGACACTCTATGAATGTTGTAGGAGGAAATCAATGCTGAAAAAAGAGAAAATGACTCATGAAAGAGGAAGAAAGCTCCTCAAGGACCCTGGTGTGATAATTTACCCCGAGTGGGAAATGAAAGCTGCTATTATGTTTGACCGCTTCATGAGAAAGCAACACAATGACAAGCAATTGTTACCAGAGGAGGTTGATAGGATCTTTATAGGTTCAGGGTATGATCCAGATTAGAAGGCCTTGTTGCTATGGGCTCTATATCTAATAGACAAGAGACCCCTGTTGCTAGACACAGATGAAGCATTTGGCCACCTCATGATCCACCAATTTGGAAAAATAGACCCTAGGATCACTGCCCAGTTAAACCTCGATGTTATGAAGATAAAAAAAGAACAAGCTGAGTTCTTGGTGAGGGAAAAACAAACTATCAAAGGCCTTTATGAGAAAGCATAGGAAGAGAAACAATATTGGCAGGATAAGGCATTACAGGTGGAATTGGCCCCAAGGATTACACAGGTTGGTCTTGCTACTTATGAAACTAATAAAGATATACTTGAAAAAATCAAGGACAATGTTAGACAGTTCAAATAACCAGAAGACAATTGAGAGGGGGGGTGAATCAGTTGTCACATATCACCAGAACATTTAGCAATTAACATTTTAATACCAGAACCCAAAACATTAATACTGGAATGCTTAAACCAAATACGGGAATAACAGTTAAACCAATTAAGCATAAATAATAATCAGAGAATAAATACCATCCACATGACACCAAGATTTATATGTGGAAAACCTGGTAAAGGGAAAAACCATGGTGGGAAGCCTACCCACAGTCAAAAAATACTTATGCAGTAAGTATGTGAATTACAATTGAGGGGCCTGCACTTACAGGAAGGCCAACAGACTAGAGCGCACTGCTCGTCACAAAAGGAGTCTCATTGACTACATAGAAATCTAGTCTACAATCCAGAGAAGTGATTGAACTGCAAAGATAGCATCTCCTATGCCTGAGTACAGTTCCAGTTAAGCTCAATACCAGAGGACTAAATCCTCTTACATAAACCCAACTCGATCTCCAATGATCGACCAAATCATATGCCTGAATGATATTACATTATTTGCACATTACATCCCATGACCATAACCATGATGATATACAATGAGATCTTACATCAAATATATACAAACCCTAGACCATAAACAATACATCTCAGAGACACATCAAGAGGTCCAATCCACATGTTTCATTAAGTCGGTCCATAACCTAGATAAATCGAGATCCAATATAGGTCCACACAAGCAGTGATCTCCATCTGCCAAGTCTTGAACATGATCACCATAAGCATCCTGAATCTCCACCAGAAGCTGCACCAACACCACTTATGCATATCATCAAAGATCTTCATCAAAGCTTTGTTAGTGAAACCCTTGTCGGTACCACAAGCCAAGCTTCCAAGCAAACAGGATAGAATCTAATCACCAGACCAAAACCAACTTATTGAATATGAACATGAGTATCATGAACAATCCAATTCCATAACCAAACTATACTGAAGCATACCGAATCATGCTGGATCCAAACCAACCAGAAACCACTCATCCTACCAAGACCAGAAGGGTGTTGGTAAAGTATCCAAAACAGCTAGTGTTGACATCAATGACAAAACATCAATGCAACACATAATCAATTCCTCCAAATGGCCAACATACGCTTCATATTGGAGGTATAAGAGCAAGAAGGGGAATAGATTGCTCAAAGATGCACAAGCTTGCACTGTCAAGCTTGTTGATGAAATAGTAGATGCTCATTTTATGGTTATGCTAAAGTATTCTAAAGACTTCTGGAAGATGCACACTCATACCATCAAAGCATACACATAGCATATGAGGTTACATGAATGGATCCAAGAGATCATGACCACTCATGACTCTATGACTCCAGAGGATAAGAATTAAGTAGATATGATGTTGAAGGCACACAATGAATTTGGGGACAAGTTGAAACATGCCATCCAATTCCTGGAGAATGAACAATTGATCCAACTGCGATCCATGTTCTATGATGGAGAACTCATGTCATTGGGAGACTGGCAACTTCAATTGACAAATTTCATGAGCATAGCCAGAGGACTAGTCAATGAGGATGGGGATGTAGCTCCATATGTGATCCGGATGATAGAGAGATCCTATACCATGGAGAGCGCAATGAATAAATGGATCTCAGCCTTCCAGTGTTACCAGGATGATGATTATATCAATTATATTGGTATACTTAATTTGTTTATATCTAAGTTTAACAAACTATAGTTGTTTAGTTCAAAAGGGGTGCACCCCTTCATTTCAAAAGATGCATGATTCTCATATATATGAGAAGGTTTTGTAATACTACTCATCATCAGATAGTTTTAGATCTCTGCAAGAATTTATCAAGACTTTGTTAATGCAATACAATAAACTTTTCTTTCTTTTGTGCAAGTTGTAGAACATGTTGTCATGGGTATCAATTCCTTGTGATATTATCTACAATAGATAAGGTTGCTTGAAGTTCTTAGTGTGGAATTCTCATGAATGTAATGTCCTTTCTTATGAATTCTTAAGAATAAGGAAATATTTAATCACAAATGACTTCTTTTTTTAAGTAATTAACTGAAAACCTTCATGAAAACTGATATATACAATAGTAGCTACCACTTACACTAAGAATGATGGTTATAATTTTCTATATAGATATATTTAATCCCTTTAATTGGTACAATTGATATCTAAAGCGATATATGATCTGCAACTATTATTGGGTTATGATGAAAGTGATACTCAGAACTCATAATGTATGGTCCCTATCAAAGTGATAACATATAATATCTTTGCAATGCCTGAAATAACCGTGGGGGTTATGCAATGACAATGTTCTAGTAAATATTATGGAAATACCATTCTGTTGTCCCTAATACAACTATAAACTTATGTTATCAGTCTTCTCTCTATCTCTTATAGGTATGATGATTAATTGTTGTGTCTAATTATTCCTTCAAAGTATGCAAATAATGGTGTTGTTTCTAATTGTTGACTTCTAATCATGCCACTTGAATATGCAAATGGCAGTTGCTTGCTTTCGGCTGATTCAACCATAGATACCAGTAAAAATAATCAAAAAAACCTTATTTGTACTGCACAAATTAGTTATCTATGATCAACCTCATGTATGGAAGCCTATCTAATAGTAAAAAAAACTATAAAAATTATTTTTTATTAAATGGTTCATATAAATTATCTTTGTTATATGTCAAATGATCAAACTTAAATACAACATGTCCATTAATTTCCTAGTCATCATGCTCTAGGACTAAGTTGCAAACTTGTGTTGTGCATAGGGACCGAAGATTTTGTAATGTTCCCTATTCTATGATGTCATAGTTCAAATTATTTATCAATCATTACATAATAAATTATCAATTTATCATACTAGATAATTAATTATTTCATCCCTAATTCTTAATTCAATGTACGTACCTTTGTTACTACTTCAACTTTAAGGAATGAGGAGGATATGTATGTTACCAAAGCGTTTAGAGACCAAATACAATAGGTTCCCTCAAAGTTTATAGATCCAAGCCCTTACCTATCTTGGGTCTATACCGTCAAGGCTTATGGGTCGCTGATCCCCACCCTCTCTTGGGACTTAACCTATTGCTTGGATTTAGAGTGCCCCTCTTTGGAACATCTCATTCCCATATTCTTAAGTACTAGTAGTAATAACATGGTTTAGACTATAAGCATACTAATTTCTTATGTATTATGAATATATCTTACTATTATTTATTATTATATTATATTTCAAAGTAGGGACATTACATTGAATGTTATCTTTAATTTGATCATCAAAAGTATGTTGGCACAAAAGAAAAAACAAGTAATAAAAGACAAAAGAAAAGTAAAGGTTTCATAGCACTGACCTCAAGTTGAGCACAACTACTACTATGAATATCATTCACATATTGCTTGAATTCATCATCATCATTATCAATAT
This sequence comes from Cryptomeria japonica, assembly GCF_030272615.1. Lineage (NCBI taxonomy): Eukaryota > Viridiplantae > Streptophyta > Pinopsida > Cupressales > Cupressaceae > Cryptomeria > Cryptomeria japonica. Next base: position 424,701,301 of record NC_081411.1, on the reverse strand, counting down.
CGGCAGCTCTATTGGCATCAAGGTGTTTTTTCTTTTTTGTTTCTTTGATAAAATTTCTTTGCATGTAGTTTAAAAAATTATCCATATGAGGAGTAATTCATTTAAAAAATGGTCAATAAAAGGCAAAATTTCATAGATTCACTGTTCTATATATGATCAAAATACATTTTCATACATATTCAAAATACAATATAAAGATGATATAGGTGAGAATCAAAATATTGAGAGATAGACTCTTACATGATCTGAAGCCATGGAATCATGGTCATTCCATGCAGAAATTATAGGCTTAATAGAGGCAGTCAACTGTGAAACTTTCTCAGTGAGACTCTATAAGCAACTCATTATATCTTGTAACCCTTCATTTGAGTTGACATCATTTGTGAGGCTCTTAGTGGGCATTCAACAAATGGATGTGAAATCTTTGTGAATGAACTAGATTTGCACTTCATACTACCTGCTTCTCTATTATTCTTTTCCACCTAAAATACAATGTCAATTTTAACATATAGTCAGTCCAAAAAAAATTTAATTAAATAACACAATGTAGATTGAACCAAAAATCCATACAGTTACTCCTAATTTGTCCATTTTCGCTTGCAACCTGCCTCGGCCAAATGAGATATATTCAACGCTCACATTATCTCTTACTCTCTTGCCTTTGTGACTCATTGTCAAATATTCTTCAGAACGCATGCTTTCTTTCAATGCCTCCCACTTTTTTGGAGATAGAGTGGAGTAGTCAGACCTCTCTTTTCCCTCCATGATTGGTTTTCTACTATTGTATCTAAAATCGTTCATCAAAAGTCTCATCTTGTTTTTATAATATTTTCTAGAGATTTGTCCACCAATAGTGTCAAAGGCATTTTCCATTTTTTGAATAACATTTTCCACACTTTGTGGATCTTGGTCTGTAAAATTTGATTTACATATAACCAAATGGGCCCTACATCTTATGCCCAACTCAGTGGCCCACCTTGCAACATTTTTCCCAATGGGTTCACCATCTCTTGACACCTCAACCAAGAATGCCTTCTTCCCTTTTGATTTTCATTCTTTTGCATTATTCTCTACGGATCTATATAAATCTTGACTCAATCTCTTTCTTTTAACAAAATTGGCCACATCTTCTGTTAAACCATTACCAATATTTCTAGTTGATCTAGTACTTCCATCAAAAGTTGCAGATGCAACAGCTTCACTCTGAGCCACTGGAACTTGATGCTCCTCTACCACATTATGTGTGGCATGAGTAGATAGATCAGTAGTGGTCTCTATAGCTTTCACTTCAAACACATCCTTTAAACTTGAATAAATCATCTGCAAATTCATTATTCCTTTGATCTCTTGTTTTTCAATAATTTCTCTTAGACTTTGTGTTAAGAGATCACTATGTGGTATATTAGACTGCACATCACCATGTGGTATATCAGGTTGCACATCACCATGTGCTTTGTGAGATTGCACATCACCACAACTATAGTTTTCACCAAATACATTTGATTAGTCACAAAAACATTGGCTTCTATGAGTTGGCTATATTGTATCTTTACTTTCTTTTTGTTTTTTCTCTGCACTATTTTTCTTGGCTGAAAACCAAAAAAATATATCATATCATGTCTTATGTACATAAAACTCTTGCCTATAAGTTTTTATTAAACAGTATTAAACAAATAATATACTACTTAGTGGATTTACAACTTGCCTATTTGTCAAACCTAGATGCGATAAAAAATTATTATTTTTGGCCACATGTTCTTCACAAGAGCACTCATAATATGTGATTGGAACTTCAAGAATACTATCACTATCATCTAATTTGTGCCTTAAATTCTTTTTCCTTATTTCCTAATGTCCAAATAAACAATAGTGTATAATTATCTCATCAAACCGAAGAGATCTCATTACCAGAAAAAAGAGCTTCATTTAGATAGTCACTCAGCCATACCACAAAAATAATCATGCCAAAAGAGGATCTTAGAGAATTCTTTAAAAGTCAAAGAATAAATTAATTTTCTAACATGAACTGACATGGAATCTAGGTTCCCTCTCAAATCATGTTACCGTTATGAGGCCCCAAAATGGGCCCTTGGACAATTTTTTTCAAAACCTTCATATATTGCTCTATAGGATACATCCATCTCGTTCTTATTGGGCCACAATGCTCTACTTCATATTATAGATGTATCAAAAGATGCATAGAAATGTTAAATATTGTTGGTGGAAATTCTTGTTCCAATAGACATAGAACTTCAACAAACTCCTCCCTCAAACTATCAAAGTTCGAAGGATCTAATACATGTAAGCTCATTCTCTTTAATATTAGGCCCAACCTTATAATGGCAATCTTGGCCCCTTTGCCAAACTTGATATATTTACCACAATAGGTAAGATATTCTCAATTAGGACATGATAGTAATGGGTCTTGAGGCCTCTTAAGCTATTAATGTCAGTTTGGCTTCTGATGCTACTACTTACATATCCAATGGGAAAGCGAGTCTGAGACAACAACTGTAAGAATTGTGCACGTTGATCCTTTGTCCAGACGTAAGGAGCACCAAGTTTTCTATATTTTTCATTATCATATTTTTCAACCCAAAGATTTTGATGAATCTTTATTTCTTGAAAGTCTTCACATGATGAACTAGTATCTAAGGCACCAAAAAGAGTTTCTATAATAGCATAGGCTATATTTTTCTCGGTATGCATAAAGTCAACAATATGCCTAATGGTTATATCCTTAAAGTATGGAAACTTATACAATATGCACAACCGTTTTACACCTCTTTCATTAAATGGATCATTTCTACTACTCGCAATCCCATCATATTCAATAAATGACATTCTTTTCTGTCCATACTCAATAATGTAATCACCTATTATTAGAAATGGTGCTTCACAATTCTCTGTTTGACCATTGAAATGTGTTTTCTGCTAATGATATGGATAATCCATTTTTAAGGTAAGAATGATGTCCACAATAAATACACTTACGCAGACTTCTTGAGTGCATCACAAAATCCTTAAAGTTGCAAGCAGAACATCCATGGTATCCATGAACAAAGAGATTAGATAATGTGACATACATAGGAAGATCATGAATCGTAAACAATAAGGAAGCTCTTAAAGTGAATTTGATTGAATGACCATCCCTTAAAGATTGAATTGCTTCAATTCATTTCCGCAATTCCATTAGCTCATCATAAGCATCTATTGTTTCTGAAGTCACACTTTTCTTTCTTGGTATAATCAATGATAACATAAAGAAAAATGGTTTAGTTGCTAACCATGGAGGCAAGTTATAATTTATTAGAAACACTGGCAAAGTTGACCATTTAGTACTTTGATATGAGAATGGGTTCACCCCATCTAGAGCCAAACCCAACCTTATATTACGAGGTCTTGAGAAAAATCAAACCATCTATTATCAAATTCCATCCACGTCCTTGAATCAAGCACATGTTGTTGTTTTCCATCAGTGCTCTTATTTTGGGCATGCCACTGCATAAGTTTAGCAATGTCTCTGCACCTCTACATTCAGAGCAATCATGGGATTATCGGAAAGTGGCAAAGAACTTTTCTAGGAACCACAACTGATTTCAACCCTTTGTTTATACATCGCTTCAAGACATTTCAAATATTCACTGTCACTTGCAAGATTTTTGTGAAATAATACACAATCATTCACACATGTGTGGATGTTTTCATACCCCAAGCCGAGCTTACTGTTTTTCTTTTTACATTGACTTTGTTTTGTTAGCAATGTGGAGTCAGCTGGTAACAATAAACTTAATAATGCCAATAACTGATCTACACTCTCATTTGTCCAACCATGCACCACTTGCAAGTTAAGAATTTGAAGAATTGTTGTCAAATAACTTAACTTACAATTAGCATAAACAAGCTTTAAAGCATCCTCCATTAACTTGGCCCAATCATCTCTTAGACCCTCATTCAACATTCTATCAACTTCAAACCCTTTGTCAAACATTTATGCCTCTTCATCTATGTTTGGTGCCACTTCATCTATGTTTGCTACCACTTCCTCTATGTTTGTTGCCTCTTCATGTCTCACAGTCTGCAATTCTATCATATCTTCATAATAATTGTAATCCCAAAGGCTTATACCACTATGCCCACAACTTATCATATGTCAATAAATCACATTTCTTTTTTTCACCTTTCCACCAAGACAATCAATACATGGACATGGATATTTGACCAAGCTCCTCTCATTAGCTACTCCTTCATCATGTGCATGATATTGCTCCGTAGTCAACCTTCAACGCTGATCCATATGTAATATTTTGCATTCTAGTATTAATTGAGTTTCTAATTCCAAGAAAAATAAATAAATTTAAAAATGGAGATGCCAAAACATTGTTGAAAGTTGTCACTTTTAATAGAGAACGTAATAGAAAGAAGAGGATACAATGAGTCATTGTTTTGAGATCTATCTTACATTCATTTTAATTTTACCTACTAAGAATGGAATATGTGTGTGTTTCCTACCAGCTTACTTTCAGCAATGAAGGTTTCAAATTACAGCTGAATTTGTTGCAGAGGGCCTCGCTGACTTCAAAATTGTTGCAGCAAACTCCGATTTCATTTCCTGCCTTTTCAAAAGTCTCTAGGTCATATCCAAACAATCTTTATCACCCATGCAATTGTTTCAATACCTTTCCATGAGAATAACAAACGTAAAAAATAATCCAAAGATGACACATTCAAGTAACTAGTGATATTCAATTATGACACATTAATGATTTATACTCTGATGCAAAGAAATTCAAATACAACATAATCATGAAAGTTTTGTTTAATACATAAATTTATACAAGATTGAAATCACATTTTATACACCTTACTATCGACATAAACATTGCACTTTATTTGGTGCAAGTGCTAGTTATTTTCTAGATGACTAATGGAAAGCAGACGAAAGTTATGCACTTTACAGGGCACTTCCAAAAGTTTGATGGTCGCTCCTTCTAAAATCGGAAGTGACAAGAAAAGTGCAGAGTGAATTTTAGAGTACGTTATCAGGCACTACAATGAGGATTGGATTATTTTTAGACTCATCAGAGCTCTTCCTGTTTCAAATGAAAATTTTAAGCTCAAGAAAATGATGTTGCTGAAGAGTATTTCCTCATATGTTCACAATGAGTCAATTGTGCAAGCATAGATAATGGGACATCATGGAGTTTTGTCATGTTATAACTCCATATCTGGCTTTTATGGATGACTAATGGAAAGCAAACGAAAGCTATGGACTTTATAGGGCACTTCCAAATGTTTGATGGTTGCTCCTTCTGAAATCAAAAGCGACAATAAAAGTGCATAGTGGATTTTAGAGTACATTATCAGGCACTACAATGAGGATTGGATTATTTCTAGACTCATTAAAGCTCTTCTTATTTCAAAAGAAAATTTTAAGCTCAAGAAAATGATCTTGTTGAAGAGTATTTCCTCATATGTTCACAACGAGTCAGTTGTGCAGACACAGATAATGGGACATCATGGAGTTTGGTCATGTTATAACTCCATATCTAGCTTTTGTGGATGACTAATGGAAAGGAGACAAAAGCTATGCACTTTATAGGGTGCTTCCAAATGTTTGATGGCTACTCCTTCTAAAATCGAAAGCGACAAGAAAAGTGCAGTGTGAATTTTAGAGTACGTTATCAGGCACTGCAATGAGGATTGGATTATTTCTCGACTCATCAGAGCTCTTCATGTTTCAAATGAAAATTTTAAGCTCAATAAAATGATGTTGTTGAAGAGTATTTCCTCAGACCTTTCAAAGGGCATCATTTCTGAGAAAACTGTAGAAACTCTACGGTCGCTCAAGGATCTTAATAGGCAAATATGTAGAGATTCTAATAGTGAAAAATTTATGCAAGAATTGTGTTGCAAAGTAGTTGTGGAGTTTACTCTAAAAATTTTTAGGGGACCTACAAAATCAATTGGGGTGATTATAATGATGCTTTATGTAAGCTATGGAATTATCGCGCCGAGGACACAGAAGATATAGAAATGGACGGCGCATTTATTGACGTAAAGAAGGAGCTTCTTACAGTTGCTTCTAATCCTAAGCTTCGAGAAAGGCTTATCAAAGAATATAAACAAGATGATGTTTTCAAGTCTTTCCATTGTTCTTAGAAATTGTAGCTGAAGATGTTTTCAAGTTTTCAGATTTGGGGTTGTCTTTACACAGTAAAATGCCCTTGACTTCTACAAAACATTCTCATTTCTCTATTTCTATCTTAATGCACAGGATTTGGGGAGTAAATCTTTAAAAAAGAACAAGAATAAAATCTCCTCCATATTTCTAAACAGCTTGAAGTTAGAGCTTTCAATGATATCAAAAACTTTAAATCTAAAATATTCATTGTTACTTGGGGAAACACCATAAAATCTCTTCCTGTGAAGAAATAAGGTTTTAAAAGGCTTAAAACCTCACCTTTTGTGTGAATCAAACTATTGTATTGGAACTTTGAGAGACTCTTAAGCACCCTTTTAGGAGTTTTGTTCAGTTTCCTCTATGCATGAAGCCTTGCATGCCACAAATCACTATTCTTTAACAAGCTTCTAATGATAAAACTGCAGTATAGAAATGTTTGCATGCAATCTATTTGCAATATTGCTACATACAGTTTTTGTAGAACCAAAACACAGTCAAAATGCCACCTGGGTTAATGTATGCTAGAATATTTGGCACCAGTAGAGTGTCGACCAAAAATGGTGCGCAACATGAAATTTCACTCAAAAGAAATTTTTTCATTTACCGCCATTAATCTTAGCCTATAAACAATATTTCTAAAATGTAATTTTTTAATTTATGTTTTATTTAAGACAATTAGAATATTTTTAATTTTTAATTTAAGATAATATATATAAAGAATAATTTAAATATTTAAGGTAAAATATTTATTTTATCTTCAAAAATTGTTTTAAATCCAAGTGAAATTGTTATACTTTTATTCTTACTATATTTTTAATAGAAATAAAAAAATATAATATAATACATCTGCTAATAAAATAATTTATTTATTATAACTAAAAATAATATTTAAATAATAAATAATTTACAAACAAAAATATTAGGATCATTTTTTTATATAATTTCCACAAGTACCTAATTTCTTTAAGAGAAGAGCCAAACAATTATATAGTCATTTATTTAGAATTTCTCTATCATCTATCAAATTAGTCATTTATTTAGTCATGCATAGCTTTTTTGTAAAAAATTACTAAAAGTTGGTCTCGTGACTAAAATTTTTGGTCATGTAGTCATTTATTGGTCATATTTCTACTAGTGGACAACACATCATTTGGTCAATCCAAACACATATTTGCACATTATCCCAAAAGACTTCACTATTGGTCCAATGCTTGAAAGAAGATTGATTTCTTTATCATTTGAATTCAGATTATGAATGCTTGATTGATTGATGGATTGACTGATTGCAAAATGAGAGGGGTAGACCTCCTTTTATACATGCTAGTCAAAGAACAAATTAATTTTCTGACATGAACTGATACAGGATCTAGGTTCCTGCTCAAATCATGTTACCATTATGAGGCCCCAAAATGGGCCCTTTTGGAGAGGACCATGATGCCCAACATCATGTTCCTGGACATTAGGGTCCCAATATCTTGGGGAGAGAAATGTAGATCATGAAAATTTGAGCTTGATACATGGTGTGAGTAGAATCAAGGCTTCAATCAAGCCTCAGAGGATGAACATGAAAGTGAGGACCCAAGTGAGGAAAAAATTATAAGGGAGTACAATTTAGGATGCTACATTTAGCTCCCACTTTAGAGGGAGTATGAGACTCAACATACTCTCGATAAAGTACAAAGGTTTGTACTGAAAACTTTCATCAAGATATCAAAGAGACAAGACACACTAAGTCCCCAAGGGACTTTAGGATCTTACTACTTCAATATCAAGATAAAAGGGACATCATAAGAGAGAGGAAAGAGAGAGAATCATGACTACAATCCTAGTAAGGTTCACTTACTATGAGTCATGAAAAAGAAAAATACCAAAATGCAAAGAAAAACGTCTCACTTTGCAAAGTAAGTTGAGTATCGAGACATGTGATAGTGTATGCATAAAGTGAAATAGTGAGAAGAGTATATGCCCCCACGTTAAAGAGATTGCATATGATTTGTTAGGAGAAATTGGTTTAAGGTAGCATGCATCCAAAAGAAAATCACAATACTCTAATGATATGCCCCCAAGAAACGACAAATCAAAGGATAGTGGTCACGAAACATAAAACACAAAAGAGACCCACTAACTCTAGGGTCAGTATTCTCTTAAGATAAATAATGTATATCATGAATATTTGTATTGAACTAACCTCATCCCCCAAAGGTAGTGGAACTACAAGCATAATGGAAGAAGGCAACATGTGTCTTTTGAGTCAACATGGAAGAGACCAAAAGAGATCTCAACACTTTGCATCATCCCCAAGTAGACAACACAAGGGACAACAAATAGAAGAATTAAGATACAAATATAAGAATGTTACATTAGATTTAGTCTCTTTATTACCTTGCACCAATGAAGTGACAAGGGTCATCCAAAGAGAACCTAACATAATATAAAAACACATCATAGTGGAAACACATTATGAACAAGCGAGAGAGGAGAGAGAATCTATTGGCAATATGGATGAATTGATTATGTGTTGCATTGATATTTTTTCATTGATGTCAACACTAGATGTTATAGTTGGTTACCGATAAATAGGTTTTGGTTACTGGTAGAAGAACTAGTGTTACTGGTAAGGGTTTAAGGTTTTATCGGTAGAGATTTTTGACAAAATGCATAAGTGGTGTTGGTGCGGCTTCTAGATGGAATTCAGGATCACCTTGGTAGTAAATATTTAAGAATGGAACTGGCTATCAAGAATGAAGAAAAGGCCTTGGCAGCAAAAGTTGAAGACAAGGATGAATGGGTAATTGACAATGGATGCTCACATCATATGACTGGAGATAAAAGAAAAAAATTGTCCCTACAAGAATACAAGGGTGGTCAAGTCAAATTTGGGGATGACAAACCATGTATGATCAAAGGTAGACGTATTATTTCTCTGGATGGAAAGAATAATACTGATAATGTCTATTTTGTAGAAGGTTTAAAGCATATCTTTTAACTGTTGGTCAATTGGTGCACAAGGGTTTCCAACTTCAGTTTAAAGATAGAAAATGCAAAACCATTAACAAAACTAGTTTGGAGATTGTGATCGATACTCAGACTGGATGTAATATCTTTCACTTAAACATTGGTAATAAGACATGTTTGATTGCTCATATTGATGGGAGTTGGTTATGGCATAAGAGGTTGTGTCATGTTAATTTTGATTGTATTGTTAAGATCAGTTCAACAAAAGTAGTTAGAGATATACCTAAGATTATAAAGCCTCATAATCCTGTATGTAAGGAATGTCAATTGGGAAAGCAAGTTAGAACTTATTTTAAGAGAATACATGATAAATCTAATGATGTGCTTGATTTGATTCATACCAACTTATGTGGTCTAGCAAGGACTAGAAGCTTTCAAGGTGATAGATATTTCATGCTGATAATTGATGATTATTCTAGAATGATGTGGGTGACTTTTCTAAGGGAGAAGTCTTAAGACTTTGAGAAATTCAAGATCTTTAAAGCAAAGATGGAAATAGAAACTGTATTGAAAATCAAATGTCTAAGATCAAATCAAGGTGGTGAGTTCACTTCTCATGAATTCAGTAGTTATTGTGAGACAAATGGGATTAGGAGATAGTTATCTGTACCCTGGACTCCTCAACAGATTAGAGTAGTTGAAAGGAAGAATAGAACCATTTTGGATGCAGCAAGATCCATGATGATGGAAGCCAAATTTCCTCACATCTACTAGAGAGAAGCAGTGAGTACAACAATCTACACATTCAACATAGTTCATATCAAAGGTGAATCCGATAAGACTCCTTATTAATTATGGTTTGGACATACACCTACTGTTAAATATTTTAGAATTTTTGGAAGTAAATTTTATATCAAAAGGGATGATTCAATTGGGAAGTTTGATCCTAGATGTGATGAAGGGATATTTCTTAGATATTCTATTCAAAGCAAAGCATATAGATGTTATAACAAAAGATTGCAGAAAATTGTGGAGAGAGCAAATGTGAAAGTGGATGAGCAATAAATAAATCAATCTATATCATATGACAGGGAACCAATAGTGGAAATGATCATAACTGAATCGACAATGCCTCAACTGGTACAAGACACTGAGACAGTTACACCGGCACATTCACAAAATTCAACTGTGAGTGATGATCAGAGTAGTGAACTTGAAGTTCAGAAGACACCAAGGTATGTAAGGTTAAATCATTTTGAAGATCAAATCATTGGAGATAGGAACAAGGGAGTTATGACAAGGAGAAGACTAGAAAATGAAGAGGTGTGTCTTATTTATCAAATTGAATCGGCATCTATTATTGAAGCTTGTAAAGATAAACATTGGTTAAAGGCTATGGAAGATGAATTAGATCAGATAGAGAAGAATGAAACTTGGACTTTAGTTCCCCAACCTAAAAATAAGAATGTTATTGGAACTAAATGGGTTTTTAGAAATAAACTAAATGAAGATGGTAAAGTTGCAAGAAACAAGGCTAGACTGGTTTGTAAAGAATATTCTCAAATGGAAGGAATTGATTATGGTGAGACATTTGCACCTGTAGCTAGAATTGAAGTTGTTAGACTATTTCTTGCCTTTGCAGCTTATAAGAACTATAAGGTGTATCAAATGGATGTTAAATGTGCATTTTTGAATGGTGAACTTGAGGAAGAGGTATACATTGAGCAGCTTGATGGATTTTCACTGATAGATGACAAAGATATGGTTTGCAAGTTTAGGAAAGCTTTATATGGACTGAAACAAGCTCTTAGAGCTTGGTATGCAAGGTTGGATAAATATCTTTTGAAGCTTGGTTTTACTAAAGGCGGTGCTGATAGTAATTTATATTATAAGATCACTGATGATGATATTCTGATTATTGAAGTATTTGTTGATGATATCATTTTTGGAGGTGAAGATAAACTGTGCATGGAATTTGCTAATAATATGAAGAATGAATTTGAAATGTCCATGATTGGTGAGATGATATTTTTCTTAGGTTTGCATATTACTCAAACTGACAAAGGCATTTCTATCTATCAAACTAAGTATCTAAGGGAATTGTTGAAGAAGTTTGGTATGGATAATTCCAAACCGGTAAGTACTCCTATGGTGACAACTGAGAAATTATCTATCAAAAATACATTTGCACCGGTAAATCCAACAAGGTATAAGTCTATGATTGATGGCTTGTTATATATAACTCATACTAGACCAGATATTATGAATGTAGTAAGTATTGTTTCAAGATATCAAAGTAATCCTAAAGAAAATCATGAATGTGCAGTAAAGAGGATATTCTAGTATTTGCAAGGAACAACATAATATGGCTTATGGTATTCTAGAGATGATAACTTCACTTTATGTGCATATATAGATTCAGATTGGGTAGGAGATACTGATGACAGGAAGAGCACTTCTGGTGGAGCTTTCTTTCTTGGAAATAAATTGGTTTCATGGATCAACAAAAAATAGTCATGCATTGCTTTATCTACTGCAGAAGTTGAATATGTTGTAGCAGCAAATAATTGCACTCAAGTCTTGTGGATGAAGCAAATGTTGAAGGATATCAAGGTAAATTGTAGTGAACCGGTAGTTATCTATTGTGATAACTTTGCAGCTATTGACATGTCTAAGAATCCGGTATTTCACTCTAAGACTAAACACATTTCAATAAAGTATAACTTTCTGAAGGACAAGGTGGAAGGAAAGGAAGTCAAATTGGTTTATGTGAACACTAAAGAATAGATTGCAGATATATTCACTAAACCGATGTCAAAGAAATCATTTGAGTATTCGAGAGATGGGTTAGGGGTATCCACCCCTCTGACAGAGACTTAGGTTATGCAAGTTGGCATCAGTCCAATATGCATCATCAACTTTATCCTTTTCTCCAGGTTGATGTAGTGGTGCTACTACTCAGGGGGAGTAGTCAGGTTTGAGATTTAGAGGCTTATATTCTTGCTTTGATATTTTTGTCAGAATTCTGGCATTGATGTCAAAGGGGGAGAGATAGTGATGTGAAAAATAAACTTTGAAATTTATAGAGATATTATTCACAGGGGGAGAGTTATTGATATTTAGAGCTATATGCAGGAGATTGTTAGTTGTCTTCCACAGGGGGAGAATTGTTTGGCATTTCTTGGTACTTAGATATTTTTCACATCTAGTGTTGTCATCAATGCCAAAGGGGGAGATTGTTGGCAATATGGATGAATTTATTATGTGTTGCATTGATGTTTTGTCATTGATGTCAACACTAGATGTTATGGTTGGTTACTAACAGACAGGTTTTCGTTACTGGTAGAAGAACTAGTGTTACCGGTAAGGGTTTTAGGTTGTATCGACAAAGATTTTTAACAGAATGCATAAGTGGTGTTGGTGTGGCTTCTAGATGGAATTCAGGATGTTGAAGGTGATCCTTGATCTTGTCTTAACTGATTGGAGACATCATTTTGGCATGGTGGATCCAAAATAGGTCTAGTGCCTATCTAGGTTATGGATTGGTATCATGTTAACGTGTTCTCTACATGTTACCAGGATGATTTGTGGATTGGTTAATGTTGTTTATGTCTTAAGATGACATGGAATATCATTGCAATATGGATATATGTAATTATCTTATTCCAATATCTTTTAGGTGGCTGACCTAATTGGTTTAGGCCTTAGGATTTGTATAAAATGATGTAAGATCTCATTGTAGAATCAAGTATCATGGTCGTGGAATGTAATATCATATGCGAAGGAGATTTGGTCGATCATAGGTGATCGAATTGGGTTTATGTAAGAGGTCAAAGACCTCTGGTGTTGAGCTTAACTGGGACTATAATCAGGCATGGTGGATGCTATCACTGGCAGTTCATTCATCTGGATTGTTGTCTAATTATCTTGAGGTGGTTATAACCTCTCTGTAGTTAGTGAGACTCTTTTGTAATGAGAAGTACGCTCTAGGTAGTGTGCCTTCCTGCATGTGAAGGCCCCTTATTGTATCACATACTTTCTACAAAAGTATCATCCAATTGTGGGTAGGCTTCCCACTATGGTTTTCCCCTTTACCGATTTTTCCACATACAAATCATGGTGTTATGTGGTATGGTCGCATTGTGTTAATTCTATGTTTCAATCTTAAGTTTTATTGCTTACCGATATTTGTTTCTGCTATTTCGGTATTCAATGTTTATGTGTTCTAGTTAAAGGTTTTAAGTGGTTTGATTTATATAGTCTGTTAACAATTGATTCACCCCCCCTCCCTCTCAGTTGTTCACCGATTATCCTAACAGAATCTACAACACAAATGAAGCTAATCAAGCAATTCATCTATCTTCCAATCTTGTTGAACATTATTTTGGGAAGGTGGACAAGATGCAAGAGGAGTAACTTTGAGAACTATAGATGGAGCTACTGTAAGTTCCACACATGGACCATGTTCTAATGATGAGTCACTTTGTCCATCACTAGGAGATAGGGTTAATGCTTTTGAAAATTATTTAGATAAATCATTATCAACATCAACAAGCTCATACATATCATCACAATCATTATCAATGACATTGTTATCATGAACAACATTTTAATCTATTTCTTTGAATCAAGATTAATAAAAATAGGATCTCTAATATGAATAGATCATGAACCATCACCTTTCCTAAGCATTTTTGGTCTTGGTGATTTAGGTTGAAATTCTTCCCTAGGGTTAGGTGAAGGTTGGACCAATTGGACTAAGTCTACATTTGGTGTCTTTGAGGAGGAAATAGGTTGAGAAGCAAGTTCACAAGCCTTATCATGACGTCTTTGTTGGCGTTCTCTTGCACAATGGATTCTCTTAGTTTTAGCCGAAGGTTGTGAAGGTTTAGGATCGATGCTATAGGCTTATTCACTTCCGTTAAAGGGTATGGAATGGGAGAAGGTCTAAGAGGTTGAAAAATAGGAGATGTTGAGTGCTTTCCTTTGTAAGATGTAGGAGGAAAGACTATGGCATATATAGGAGGAATAGAAGGTGTAGGAAGAATACCGGGTCCATCATGAGGAGGAGGAATAGGTCTAGGTTCTCTAGGGTTACTCAAAGATAAGATCATCTCATTCTTTCACTTTTGATAAGATTGAAAGAGAGCATCACTTCAAGGCTTAAGAGGCTCAAATATTTTAGGCCAAAGGTAATCAAGGTTGACATCTCCATGCCTCACCATGGATTGATACATGCTATGATTGATTGTTATTATTTTATCATTATGAGGGAATTTTAGACATTTATGAATAGTAGAAGGGATTGCTTTCATGGAAGAGAGCCAAGGATGTCCCAGGTTCACATGAAATTTATTCGATGTAGGAATGATAACAAAAATGATATCTAAGCACTTAGTACCAACCTCAACAGGAAGAGTAATAGAACCAATAGTGGGGCAAGAGAAACCATCATACACCTTGACCAATCCATCAGATTTATCATATGTTACTTGATGCAATTGTAAAGTATAAAAATATTTTTCAGTGATCACATTCATGATACATGCTACATCAATGAGCACCCCTCATGAGAATTTGTCTTTGATCTTCACAGTGATATATAGTGGGGAATTAGGTGCATCAACAGTCTCACTAGGATCAAATATAATGCAGAGGTCCTTAGGATGTATAGGTTTGTCAACAAGATTCACCACATTATTAGACTCAATGCCAAAGTAATTCTACGAGAATGTGCAAGAGACTCAAACTCAACCGCATTAGTAGAATGGGAAGGAAAAGGATTAGTAAATATATGAAGGTTTTTATTAGGAGGAGCTACAAAAAAATTTACTTTGTCATTCACACTAGCTACATATGTGGTATTGTTATCAATAAAGTCTTGAATCCTACTCCTTAAGGTATAACACTTCTCACTATCATGACCAGGTTGATGATGAAATTGGCAAAAGGCTTTGGTATCATGATAAGGTGGAAAAGGTTTGGAGGTATCAATTGGCTTGATGCGAGGAAGTTTCAACACATTTTTTTATCAATTATGTCATTATTCTATGCAAAGACTTAGAAAGAGGAGTAAATTATTTTCTAAAGTATTTGGATAAAGGGGCCACACCTGATGTCATGGTTGCAACTTGAGTATTGGTGTTGTCATTTATCTTGATGTAATCATTGTTTGGTTTAAACTTTGAAAAATAATGTTGAACAAGTTCTCATTCTTATCAAGTGGATCCATTGAAGAAGATGGATTAAAATTGACTCACTTGAAGCTGATAATTATGAAGCACTACACAAAATTGCATAAAGGAGTTAAACTCGAAAAAGAGAAGCTTATCCCTAATGTATTTTTTTAAATAGAAATAAAAATTCTTTGGACATCATGATAAGGCATAGGATAAGAAATTTGTGAATACAAATTCTTATATCTTCCAATAAAATCAATCACTTTTTCTTTAAAACCTTTCTTACAACAAATCAAATCAGTTAGTAATTTTAGGGCCAATATTATTGTGAATTTGTTTAATGAAAGAATTAGCTAATTATTGAAGTGATGTAATAGAATAAGGAGGAAAAGAACAATACTATTGCAAAGCTTTATCCCTAAAGGTTTGAGTAAACAATTTAGCCATAAGTCTTTGATCATGAGTAAAATCACTACACAAAGTTTGAAATGTTTTCACATGAGTCAAGGGATCGCTTTTTCCATTATAAAGCTCTAAATGAGGGACTTCCATATGTTTAGGAGATACAACATGAGCAATGCCATTGGATAATGGATTCACTACATCAAATGCCCTCACTACATCAAATGTGGGCACATTAAACTTGGATAGGGTAATGAAGCCAAATTTTGTTGTAGGGATGAAACGGTTTAGGCTAAGTTATTGATGGTTTCTTTGGTGGACGGATTAAATTAAGACATATTGGATTGTGATGGAGGAGTAACATTTTTGTATGTAGGTGGGGGTTGAGAGTAAGGAGGTGAAATACTATGATATGTAGGTATGGGAGATGATTGGGTCACAAATGGAAGACTCACAGAAGGAGGTATATCTGAATTTTGATTAACAAGGTTTTCCCCTTGACTAACATGTGTAGGATTAACATTTTGTCTAGAAGTAGTCATGATAGAAGATTTGTAAATGTAGGCACACTAGGCAAGGATGTAGGCATAGGAATAGAGTGATTGAATTGACTAGTGGTTTGAGTATAACCAAAGAATTCTTCACAAATTTTGATAGGCATGATATTAGTGTCAACAATATGAGCAAGGCCACAAAACAAATCAACACCAATTTTATCACTTTGAACCATTCATTTTAATCCTTCAATCAATGGGATGGCCTCACTTTCTGGAAGTATTGTTGACTCATCCATTGTTGGACATTTTCAAATTCATTATCAATATTCTCCAATTGGTTAATTGAAGCTCTAGTTAGTGATTCACCCTCATCGTGAGAATTGCGAAAAGAAGGGATAAATGACATCATTTGTTGGGTTAGAGGAACCACCAACATTCTCATGAAATAAGTTATCCAAATTAGGCTCCATATCCTTAGTATTTAAACATTTGGAAGCCTTAATTATACAGCTTCTCACTTGAATATTCTAGGTAGGAATAATGGTAACAAAACTCATGCACAAGGGAGGGAATTTCAAATTGAAAATAGTGATTAAACAATGCAATTTTTTTGTAAAAGTGATTGCTTAACCAATTAATAAAGCAAGTTAGTTTGTTAATTTGAAAGATAAATGCCTCCAAATAATAGCATAGCATATCATCAAGATCAAATCTGAAAATAAATTTGAAAAATTATGCAACCCACAATTAAATTTTAGAAATATAAATAAGGGTTTTTGTGAATTCAACCACTAAAGTTATGTAATTCAATTTGAAAATTACATCCATAACTACAAATTTTATTTTTAAATTGCATAATTAATAATATATGAAATAAATAATCCAAATTAGACAACCCACAAGTTCAATTTTAGAATAAAAAATTAGGGTTTTTCTGAATTTAACCTCTAAATTTATGTAATTCAATTAAAAATTAAACTTGTAAATGTAAATGTGAATTTGAAAATGCATAAACAATAAGATCCAAGAACATAAATTAGAAATTAAGGTGTAAGACATTGGGTTCGCCAAAATGTAAAAGGTGTAAAATAAGGGTTTCACCATGGGGTGTAGTAAAACCGCTATTTTTTGCTTAATTACCATTACATTAGGGAAAGATGAAATTTGATAGATCTATATTTTGATCAAATTCTAGGGGTTTTAGATGTACCTCTTATTTAAATTTTAATTTAATTGATTTAATTAATGATGTTGAAATTAGGTTAAATGTGTGTAAATTTAAGTAATTATGCATAAACAGTGAGATAAAATCGTCGCACAAATCCACAAACCTAGATCTAAGTAATATAAGGTTTCGATGTGTTCTTAGAAGGTCGACCTGAATTTTCAGGACCATGGTGGTGGAGCTTTAGTCCTCTGAATGTTTCACTATCAAAATGCCAACCTATTCATCTCTCTGAATAATGTGGATCCTAAAAATTGCAGCTCTGCATCTGTTCCTACACACAGTCGAGAGGGAAAATGGTTGGGACTAGGGGTTTGTCTTAGGTCAAACCTTGGTTTTGGAATGAATCATGAAATAGAATTAAAATACAAATGAAGTACTATAATGGATTTATGCTTTCCTTTTAATGGAAAGATTAAAAATGTTTGAAACACTAATGATATTCCTTTTAATGAAGTTGTTTTTGTCTTCACAAGGAATTAGGGATTCATGTAGATAGTCTTCATAATATAGAACATGAAATGTCAACTCCAGATGCTTGAATCTTGACTTCATTTCTACTCCAATGATTGAAAAAAGACTGATCGCTAGCTCACTTGAATTTGAAATATGAATGCTTCATTGATTGATTGAAAAATGAGACGGGTGACCTCCTTTTATACATGCTAGTTAGAAAACAAATTAATTTTTCGACATGAGATGACATGGGATCTAGGTTCCTGCTCAAATCATGTTACCATTGTGAGGCCCCAAAATGGGCCCTTTTGGATAGGACCATGGCACCCAATGTCATGGTCCTAGATATTAGGGTCCCAAGATCTTGGGGAGAGAAATGCATATCATGAAAATTTGATCTTGATACATGGTACATGAGCAGAATTAGGGCTTCAATAAGGCCTGAAAGATGAACACCAAAGTGAGGGCCCAAGTGAGGATAAAATTGTAAGGGAGTACAATTTGGGATGCTACACATTGCAACTATTGGACAACCCACTTAGTATCCACCCTTCCCAAGTAATTTTGTATTGAATACCTTCTATTGAACAATAGTCCATCAACATAAGTTGTCTTCTTCTACAATCCCCATCTGAGGAATGACCAAAAATAGGTCCCAAGTTATTTTCCACATGTCACTTCCACAAAAATTTTATTCTTTCCCATTGTTGATAAACAAAATTTGCATTGAAACTATTGCATGTTGGATGAACAATCACAACCAAACAAGGAAGTATTTCATGTAAATGGTTTGCAATAATAACATGTGCATAGTGGTCAATAACATTGTTATTAAAAGAATTTGTTATGATATCATAGCTTGCAAGTCCCTCACCAACTATCATGAAGAAATATGATTAATATTGATGTTCTTGTTTATACCACAAAATCCAACCAATGTATCACTTTTCGCTACCCACGTAACATACATTCTCACAATGATTTCATCTTCAACAAGGTAGACATAAATTGGGTCATCTATACCATGTTTGGTTTTATAAGAAGCATAAACTTTTTCTATTGCCTCAAATATGTAGTCTTGCTCCCCTGGGATAT
The DNA here is from genome assembly GCF_030272615.1 of Cryptomeria japonica. Lineage (NCBI taxonomy): Eukaryota > Viridiplantae > Streptophyta > Pinopsida > Cupressales > Cupressaceae > Cryptomeria > Cryptomeria japonica. The sequence continues at coordinate 424,682,308 of NC_081411.1, read as the reverse complement.
ATGCCAATGAATTTATAACTTGCAACAAAGTTGTAGAAATTGAAGGACCATCCAGATTCAAGCTAATAAAGATATGAAATCTAGGACCTCCCCATAAATTAATCATCTCATAAAGGGATTTAGTGGATGTTTAATACCTTTTCCCTACCTTTGGATGCATCAATTTATGAAAGAGAACCTTGCAAAATCTTGGACACATCCTTACGAAACCTAAAGACATCCTTCATTTTTGTCGATTCAAACAACTTCTCCTTTAGGGATCTCACTCTAATAGAGTGTATATCAACCTTTGTCTTTTCCCACCAAAGATCTTGCGTTGTTGATCTCTGGCTAGCATTTGAAACCCTACCAACTATTCCAGGTTCATGTTGAGTCAAATATTCTAGTCTTCTCCCTCTCCTTGTATCCTTCCCATGTCTTTTATTGACACATTTTGATTCACGATATATATGCATCCTAAAGTCATCACATTCTGGAATCATCTTACAAAAGTTGCATGTCAATGATTCAAATGGGATCCCTTCCTTAGAAGCCCTCTTGCAATGAATATTCCTATATGTGCCATCAATATAATCATCATTACCCTCATAACATAGCATCATCTTGGTATGCTTCTCTATGACCCATAATTTTCCATCCCTTTGATCATCCACTAGGACCTTTGTGTCTAATCTCTCCCCATTTCTATTAATATAGGAATACCAACACCCCTAACATTGCAACATCAAGGACCTTTGATGAGATAATAAAACAAATAATGTACAAATTAAAAAAGATCTCATAATAAAAATAAATTTAAACTTGGGTAGTTAACACAACTGAAGTAGAAGCATCTACACTAGTAGAACCCCTATGTAATACAGATGGTGATGATGGGACCAAGAACCTAGTCAAACTTCTTTGGGACTCATCATTGGTGGGCTTCTTGGGTCTCCTGATTGTATCACGCCTTAAAACAATTGTATGATGTGAAGCCTCATCTGTAGTAGTGGAGTGCATCTTTTGTTTCATGTGTTCATTTACAAAAGTAACAATATTACCACTTGATGGCACCAAACAAAGCCATTTATTGCATCATGTACATTGCACTCTTACTTCTTTCTTATCCTCATAGCCTACAAGTGTTGCTTCCACCACCTTGAACAAATCAAGCTCTTGTGTCTTGTTGAAATCATCTACAAGTTTAATTGCTTGATCAATCTCAAATAGATCTCTAACCACTGTTGTCTACTTTTCTATGCTACTTGAATGATTTTCAACATTTCCCCTCATTGAAATGTGATGTTGATGTGACATTGTTGCCATATTATTGTTTCTGAAGTTACAAACTATTTGTGCTCCCATGGATACTTCCCTATTTCACAATGAATCTTTATTTTAGGTTCTCCCTTTTCTAAATATACTTTGAAAGTAAGTTTCTCATTGACAAATTCTTCCATTAAACTATTCACTTTTTTATTCTAATATGCCAATACATTAGGATCAACAAGTATGGTTTTTTCCATTGACTCGGACCCATCTCCAACTATGGTTGTTTATGCGTAGCTTCCTCCACACACTCTCTATTATGTTGAGGGTTTGGTGTACTTTCCACTATATTTGACTTCAATGTATCAACATCCATTATATCATGTTTTCTCTTAATGCCTATAAGTGTTGTTGTATCTTTCCTTTTTTGTTCTTGCTTTATATTTAAAGGATGCCCAAGTCCATTGATAAAATCGAAAGGATATTTAATGAGTTCATCATACAAAATTTCATGACGAATGTTAGCAAGTGTACAACCTTTTTAGCAAATGAATGTGCCAACAACAAAATTTTCTTCACCGGTAATAATTATATATTCTATATCCATAATTGGATCCATCTACATTTCAATCCACATGTACCTGTTAATTGGCTAAGAAAATTCAAAAGTTTGGTTATAATATTGCCATGAAATGATGTGTACGTTCATCTTGGTCCATCCATAAGTAAATGAAAAAAGAAAGTAAGTCAAATTTACACATGAAGGGGTTAATTTTGAAATGGGGAAATTAAGAGTCAATGAAGGTGTTTTTTTATCTTGGCAGTTGACCCAAGGAGCTATTTATTTTCCTTGGTATTCCAATTGGGTTTATTGAGGCATGATTTATGAGATCTTTTCGTTTGAGATACATGTAAATAAACAGTGGTTACCTAGAAAGGATGACATGGATTCACATGGAATTGCAATTGCATTTTGTGAGATTGTAAATTTCCATTTTGGTGGAAGAGTTTGCCATCCATGGGGGCACAAAAAGGATAAAAAAGATTACATTGGAGCTCGATGAGTAGATTTTTTTCCAAAACTAAAAAGCAATTGATCGAATTCTCCAATCATATTTATTTTTGTAGTCAAAGGTGCAAAATGCAAGTTTGAACATAACAAGTGGTAGATGGATGAAAGGGTCTTATCCTTTCAAACAAAACATCATGGATTTACCCAAACAAACCACATCAAACTCAAGATTTGGGCACACATTTTACAAGAAGATCTTGAAGAGCTATGTTTTGAGATTTGTTTCAATTGTTAGGATATGAAGGCTATGAAGTTGTGATTCATTCATCAATTTTGTGCACTAAAAATGTGAACTCCTTTGGTGATAAGTGTTTGTGTGTATGCACAAACAATCTCACAGAATCCTCTGAGGATCAGGTTGCCTACCTATTCAAATAAAGAGAACGATGAGGAGAAGATGTTTGTGATAGACATTTTAGGGATGGATTTCTTGGCTAACAAGCATGTACATGATAGAATTGTTTATGAGAATTTGTTCTCGCCCATCATCCAGATTTTGGGATATGCCATTAATGCCTATCGTATTGTGCATCACAAAGTGAAGGAGGAGAATGTCGAAGGTGTCAAGACTACACTGGAGACCCTTGACATTGTGCCAAAGTCAAAGATCATGCTTGGCTTTTTTTATCTTAATGGAGTAGGTAGAAAGAACAAAATGGCTAAAGCATCAGAGTTATTCAAAGTTTGGCTAGGCCAGATATACAACTTCGATGAGTTTGAGGTCTTCATGAGGGATAATGGTAACCTATTCCTTGAAGAGATTGTATAAATGTTGAAAGTGATTGGAAAGGGGATTGGTTATCTATATCACTGATCCCCCTGTCTCCCCCCTCTTATTATCTACGTACTTGTTTTCTATTTTTTAATATATGGGAGTTGCCCCCTTATGACAATACTTATGTAAAAACACCTTATAGTTTTCTAATATATTAAGTTGTTGTGACAATTTATTTTTCTCTATTTGAGGTCTCCATACTTGCTCATGGGTCTTTTTTCTAGTGTTTTTCTATTGGCATTGTTAGATATTGCAAACTGTAATCAGAATTCAATAGCTCTTCGTTACAAATTAGATGATGGTTTTGTTGGATATTGTTGGCATATGATGAACTGACATGATGATATGATGATAATGCATGTTGTCATTGATGTCAATAAGTGAAAGTAAACCGGTATGAAGATTTGAAAGTAAACCGGTGTCGGGGTTTCACTAAGTGTGACTACCGGTTGGTAGTCTCAACTCTAGGGTTTCCGGTTTGGCAATCCAGCATGTGCGATGCAACCAAAGACATTCTGTGATGAGTTAGCTAAAAGATGAGAATGAGATCGAGGTGCCACGTCAGTTTTGTGTGTGTGAAGGATTTCCTTGAGGATCTTGCATGTGAAGATCGATTGCATTAAAATGTCTACCTTGGGAATGATCATTATTCTTAGCGGTACGAGAAGAGAGCGTGATGGGTTACTAATTCCCATATGTGGTGAAGAATGAATGATACAGATTGTCTTGTGATTTGTTTAAAATTGTATTGCTCTATGCAAAGTGTTTGGACGGTCAGGATTGGACCGCTTGTATTGTAAACCTAAATGCTTAGGGTTTAGGGTTTATGCTACCAACCTAAGTGTTGTCTATAAGGTCGATGATGTTTTTTATTGTTTGTTATGGCAAATGTTGTGTGCGTATGCGAGTGATGAGATACTTGCCAGACCAGTAAGAGGAAAACTGCAAAGTGTGATTATAGAAGAGAGGAAATGAAAAGGATTTGCCTTGGCATGTAGTGTTGCTATCAGATCAGAATTTTACCTGTTGTCTTCTAACCATTTCAATAGTTGGAAAATCCCTTTACCAGGTAGCTTTAACAGGCTTATTGTAAATCCTTTAACCGGGTGACTCAAGATCATTGAGTTCTTCAAATCCTCTAGTGAGGTAACCTTTAACAGGGTTTCAACCTTTAACAGGGTATATAGCCATCCCTTAACTGGGTGATCTTTAACAGGATCAGTTCCTAACAGAACCTTATTGTAAAGTCTTTAACCAGACTAGGCTCCTAACAGAGCGAGCATCAAAAGAGTTCAAAACAAGCTTGTGGTTATTCATCCCCACCGTGGTTTTTCCCATTTGGGTTTCCACATGAAAAAATTTGTATGTCATGAGTTGTGCATTTTTTTTTGTGATGATTAAGTATTCTGTGTTTGAGTGATTATGCATGCAGAGGTAATAGGTTATGGTATTACTGGTATACCAAATGCATATGTTTATGGGTGAATTTGTTATCAAGTATTGAATGTATTTGAAGTGTTCAGATTTATCAGTTTATATTGTATGTAGTCTTACTGTGTTTAATCGGTATTGCCATGGTTAAGTTTAGTGATGAAGACAACCTGTTGGTATTGCTTTAAATTGATAAGTTGTTGAGAAAGTTTTTCATTGTACTGATTCACCCCCCCCTCTTAGTACCAATTAGGGTATTTGTTGTTCATCATTATTCATCAATTGGTATCAGAGCAACTCCAGGTCCTCGGTGATATAAGCTTAAGCGCTTGACGTAAAAGATCCTATTATAATGATGAAGAGGGAAGGTCCTAAGTTCAATAGAGATAACTTCAAGATATGGAAGAACAGAATGAAGATTTACATCAAGAGTATGGGTGCCCAACACTGGAGCTATGTTGAGAATGCCTATGTGATTCCCACTGGCACTCTGACCGATGATCAGAAGAGAGAGATTCAGGAAAATGGGCAAGTCATGGAAGCCCTTATCAGCAGCCTGTCAGATATTAAGTTTATTGATGTACAAGACAAGGACACTCCTAAGGATGTGTTGTTCACCAAAAGTGATAACTCAAGACACCTGTAAATCTATCTATGAGATAGCCAATCTCAATCAATGAAACACCTCAGGGCTTGGACAACATAACAAAGGATCCTAATGATCCTTATGCACTTCAATATCTGCTAGACCTAGGGGGGACACCCTTTTGATGCATTTAATACAACAATCACAAACATAAGACTGCATCAACAATGAGAAAACAAACCATTCCACAAGCTCACCAAATTAGGTAACATGTACAGATGGGCTGGATCTTATACAAATAATAGGTGAAATAGAGCTTTGGAAGGATAGAACATTAACCCCTAAACATAAAGGGAAATAGATTTATCTTTTAAAATGTTGATCTAAAACCATCCCCAAACTTGCAAGACCAGTGCCTTGTTCATTGGGCAACAGAGTCACAGATAGAACTATAAATATGAATCATAGATGCAAGCTTATTTTCCTTAAACAAGATATTCATGCATCAATACCTTATATTAATGCACTATTTGATTCAATCACAAATTTATCAGATCTGGATACACATTTCATCATTCATGATTGACTATAGAATTTAAAACCTTCCTTGAAGGATACCTATAAACAGTCACACAATTTCCTTAAAATTGACAAATCTTCATCCTCCTTGAGGATTCAATTTATGATAATGAAATGCATACCTAGAGACAATATTGTGAGGAATTTACTCATGCTTGACACAAGCAAGACCTGCAACTAAAATCACATTTACAACAATGCATTGCAATCCTCTGTACCCTGAAACAAACCAAAAGCATTTACAAATTTGGGTCCTGACATTCAGAAAGTGGAAGCCATCAAATCTGGAGCATTTTCCAAATTTCTGGAACCCTTACAACTGAGAAGAATTGGGAATAAAAAGAGGAGGGAAGAAAATCAAATCTGCAACTGAAAAAATCAAATATCTTCACTCTAACTAAATTTTACTCCCAGCCAAACTGCTTCCAAAATATCCCATAGTTGTCAAAATTAACCCCATAATCGAATTCCTCACTTCGAGAGCTTTCCAAAAACATATAACACTTAATATTTTGGCCGAAATTTAGACCCTAGGTGAATTAATTCCCCAATGTGCTCAATCATTTAAATTTTTTGAAATTTAATATAGTTTAGACTATATCATTTACTTGATTTAATTTTGATTTTTTGCCTCTAATGTGCTCTGATGCCTTGCCACGTGGTGGCCTCCAATTGGTCGATGGGGTTGACCGGACGCCACCTGGGATGACACCTCATCACTACCACGTCATCTGCTTTGTCACTACCACTTGGCCACCACGTGTACACCACCTCAAAGCCACGTCATCACCACCTAGGTGCCACCTCTGTGCCACCTCACCGGGACCCGCCTACTGGACATCTAACTATACCCGCCACCTGGCTTTCGCAACTTTGCAGGGTGTAACTCGTGTGCATCTTCCTTTCGCGAAATAGCGCGCACCATTGATCCATCTCAAACTTGCTCACTCGTTAAGCCAACCTTCCTCTACAAAATTTAGCCTGTCTGCCTCAAGAAGTGTATCTGTATGGGGTCCACCTAGTCGCCGCTCAGTCACCTCCTCCATTGCCTCGAAATCTGTGCTTGCACCTCGACCCACCTTGGGTGCCCATAGGCACTATCCGTCAAAAGCCTTTATGGCTTAGACATATTAGATGAGTGTGCTTTTGCTTATAAATATCAAAAAATGCTCTCACCCAGCCAACGTGGGATAATAACATTAAGCCTAGGAATGCATTTTAGAGCTTTAATGGCTGGCAATGCATTTATTTTTAATTTTTTTGCAACTTAGCTTCTACTTCCCACTCAACGCCATGCTAGAGGTTTCACGTGGGGGAGGAGGACTACAAATTTCTGTTTGCATTTGAAATTTAATGCTTTTGCCAGAGACACATTGCATTTGCTGAGAAACTCTAAAACATCTTCAACATTGGGAAGCTACTGGCAATGCATTTGGTGTTTGTTTTTTCTTTAAAAAAAAACTTCCTTAACTCTCCCACTCTCCTACTCTCCACTCAGAACTTTACTGCTGCCATTTGCATTGGTTTTGAGGTTTTATACTGCCTTACATGCCATGCTGGAGAGAAATGGGTAATAGCATCTGCCTTTGTTCATTTGTTTAATGTTTAATTTGCTCCTGTTGCTACCAGAAGGAGACCACGTGAGGGAGGAGCTGCTGCAATTTGTTTATATTTTCTTTGAATTTTCTACAGTCCTCCTTCAAACACCACGCACAGCAATAGGGGAAAAATGATATTCTAATTTTGCCCATGTAATTTGCTTTGAAAATCTAACTCCTTCACCAAAGCGTTGGGGATGTTAGCAAAGTTTGTTGGAGATTTAAAATTGTTGTTGCATTGGCTGTGGATCATAGCAACACACCTAGCATTGCATTTGTTTGACAATTTCTTTGATTTCCATACACCCACGTGAGCTACAGCAAAGAGGGAATATGTTGGAGTTTTCATTTGGTTTAAAATTCTGTGTCATACTGCAAGAAGAGAGTTTTGTGAATATGCCACATTGGACTTTGGTTGAACACCATTGGCATTTGCTTACATTTTAATTGGCTGCTCATACATGGAAGGATTGGCTGGCGATTGAACTTGCTGCCACATTTTCTTTGAAATTTGCTTAAAACCTCCTTTCAACACCACACACAGGAGGACATTGGCATGTTTACTAATTTGCATTGGATTGGAAGTTGTACTCTTTCACTTGCCACACAGAGAAAGGATTATTGGCTGCCTTGTAAATTTGGAATTACACCTACCAACATTTGCATTGAAAACTTATAATGCCTCATTTGTTAACTACCAATTTGCAATTTGGTTTAATAAATGTGCCTTTGTATTTCGACTGCACAGGAGATGGATTTTATCATCATCACTCTTATAACATGTTTCAAAATCAAAATCAAAATTTAGAAACTCTAAAAATCTCTCAGTGAACAAAGTCGCCAATAAAAATAATAAGGCACAAGCATGATCCAGGTCGGACCCCAAAGTGGGTCCGACTTAAAAAAAATTCATTTTCATGCCACTGACCTCTGGAATGCTTCACGGACCTCAAACATACCTCTAGAAATGATCAGCATCATTTTCGGATCATTAATCTACATTTTACAACCTTCAGGCAATTACGCCACATTTTCACATTTAATTGCGAAGATGTAATTTTCAAACCTGTCAAAACACCTTTCTGGAGCTCGCCATCTAACAGGCGTGTACTCTGATATACAAGGATGACTTCTACCAAACGGTTTCTCAAGATGAGTCCCGAGCGAAGAGATATTAATTTTCAAAAATGCCTAACTAGCTTTGTCGACACTGAGGACCTGATGAAGTCAATGTCCTGGCAACACATGACACCTTTCTCAAAAATATCAAACGACCTCCGTAGGTCCTCAAATTCGGAACATAGGTACCTTAAAGTACATATTAAATCTTTGAATTCTCAGCTCAATCACCAGACTGACAGGATGCAAACGGCGTGCACACAAAAATGGCTACATTAACTGATATATCACTGAAAGTACAGATAACTGAATTTGATGGCAAAATGAGCTCTTTTGAAAACCGATCAAATGGATTGATAGAGCCTTGAAATTTGAAACGTGGCTCATCATTTATACCAGCATTAGCCCAAAACAATCATTATGGCATGACGCTTACTGAGGCAACTTTTACACTTATGCGAAACAGGGCTCCAACTAGCTGTCGAAACAGGGACTTGCCAAAACACACAAACTGCACACGGATTCAGCTTTGAAAACTGAGCAAATGGTTTCATCAAGACTTGAAATTTTGCAGGGTAACTCACTTTTATGCATATAATTGAGTCAATTTTGAATTTATCCATGACGATCAATAGGGAGAAAGATGTAATCGCTCAAAGAAGGCTACTCAATAAAATCTGCATTTGTGCCTAAAATGCACTTCCAACTCACCCCTCAAAATGGGTACCTCATAAACTTATCCAAATTGAATTCTAAAATTTGCACATCACTAAATAGGCCAAATGAAAGGCATGGGACATGAATCTCGAGCCTTACCCTCTGAAAATCAACTGGCTCCATTTTACCCCCTTGTTAACTAGGCCATTCAAACTGACTTATTTGAAGATGCTCGGAGATGAAAAGCAAAAATCTGAAATAGGCCTACAAAATTTGACTCAATTTTAATTAGTCCCAACAGTGGCTCTAACTGGGGATGGTTGATTGCGAGATCAACACAAGAATCCAAATATCTTTGGTTAAGCAGACCACCCAAAAACGGATCATTCTTCTCTTCTCATTACATTTCAAAAAATAGGGCTTCCTTATTCTACCCAAGCAGCAAGGCACTTTATTGAAAACCACACAACTGAAGCAAAGCGACTATACAATAGATACAAACATGCTTAAAACTGAATATAAGCTGCTCAAACAATCTTCAGTATTTACCTCTGTCAAAAATCTAATTCTTATAACTTAATACCATGATCCAAACAAAGGCACCTTCCAGTAACAACTGAGCATAGCTTTTAAAATCCACCTCTTTTGTCTCATTACTAAAATAGCTAGTGTTCTTACCTCTTGTCTGATTCTGAACTTTGTAACCACGCACTACTTCAACACAAGTAAAAATATGAGACAATTCACCATAGAGGCCTTCCCACAAGATACCATGCATCTCATTATCCCAATCAATTCTACCATTTGCAAGGACATCATCATGCTGAACTTGGAAAATAAAACACTCATTTTCAACATTGCAATTCCTATCAGCACTCACCTTGTTATCATTTAAATTCATAGAATGAGGGGCATTACTAACCAGCTGATGCAAACAAGGAACATGAACATTACCATCCGGATGTGATACTTGACTACGCTGATCACACCTCATACTATCCTTGCTTATCAAACTGAAAACCTCTGCATTCTCAACATCCCATTCATGGAAAAGAATGCATACCTCTGGTTGAAGCAAATCCTCAGCTAACTCTTTCTCTTTCAGGTTTACATCCACCTGAAACATTTTCATTTGTGGTGTTAAGTAATCATCACATAATCCATACAATCATCACATAATCCATACCTCTTACCTTCATCATGAAATAAATTCTTACAACTCATGCTATTGCTATTCGGAATTCCATTAGTATTATGGACTGGTTTACCATTAACAACATCTGGCTGATCAATTATCTCTTCATACAAAGGGTTAGAAACCAAATGGACAATCCCTTTATGAACATTATGACACTGAAGTGATTGGTCCGTGTCTATATCAGCATTGAATAAAGCATTAGTAAAATTGCTAAAGACACCATCCAACCGATCATAATAATCATCTTCATCAGACAAAGAAGAAAATGAAACTTGGCTGGAACAATCCTCAGTGTTCCATGTTTCACATTCATGAGATTTTATTCTATGACCATCATTCTGAAAATCAAGATAATCAAACTTATCTTGCCACAACTAATCTTCTTCACCAATTGAACACTCGTCATCAGCCAAAGAATGAACATGAACATCACTGCCATTTACTTCATCTAATAAGTTTTCAGCATGTTCACTAAAAATTTTTGTCATAAAACCATCTGTTAGATCAACATGTTGTTCATCAAGTGTACAAGCATTCAATTCACAGTCCTTTTCTAAAGAATCCTCTTCACCATATTGCAGAAGGTCTTCATTAACAACTCGAAGGCTCTCCAACATCTGAACCTTCTTATCCACAACCTCAAGAGCTTTTCTAAGTTCTAAAATCTTCTGAACTTCCATTGCACTTTGCTGTTCCATGTGATATTCCGTAAAATTTTCTCCATCCATGTGTGTTATATCTTCATTGCAATCACGCATACCAACACAATTTTTTGAATTTACTTTGTGCATAACTTTCAAAATAGAAAGATTATCAACATGATTACAAGAAGTGAAATCTGAAAATAGATTTACTTCATCCTCAACACAATTAAGATTATCAATATCTAAGTGAGGATCAACTATTGTTTACACTAGACAATTCTGATTTTCATCATATGGCACATTTTCGCTTGCACAAATAGCAACACTTAGTAATCCCTTTGTATTTGGTATTTCAACATCAAATACATCAACAACATGTAAAGATTGATGGTCATCACCATCATTATTTTCATTAATATTATCCTGAAGAGATGCATGATTCACTTGGTAGTTGGAAGCCACATAGTCAGCATAACTGGCATACAAATCAAATGGTGCATATCCCTTGTATATATCAATCTCCGTATCAACATTTTCACAGCACTTCCCACTGATCATTCCATCACTACTGCGAGAGACAACCGACATTAATGGCAAAGGCTCTTGACTCTCATTTAAATCTGAAACACATGCATCATAAAAAGCCATTTGGAACTACAAAGCTTGATGCACCTAGACAAGGAATGATTTGCTCAACTTCATATGGTATTCCATCATTGAAGGTGCTTTGGTATGAAACAACAGCAGACACGAATCTCTTCGAGATTCCAAACTTCAAGTTATTTTCCATATCCCTAGCTGTGTTAAAGGCTTCATACAAGGTTTTGGGTTCTTTGTTTCTCAATAGGAAACCCATCTTCTCATCAAATGCACTCATATAAACATCCAGACATACTTTATCATCAAGTTTATACTTTCTAGAAATTTTGGACAAAGCTTGTGAAAATTTGATATTAAACATTGGTACCAATTCATCTTCCTTGATTTGTATACAGGTGAATTCTTTCAGCAAGTCGGAATCACTCACCTTCTCATCGAATTGATCCATGAAATCTGAAACCAATTCTTCCCATGAGGTCATAGAATTCACTGGCAAAAAAGAGAACCAATCTCTTGCATCTTCTTTTAACGACTGAATAAACAACTTCATGCATACATCTTCTTGGCAAATTTCGAATTCTCCTATCAAATCTAAAAATCTTTTAACATGTTGACATGCTGATTCTGATTTCTTCCCACTAAATATGGGCAAATGCTTTCTAATTTCTGTTGGTATGGGATTTGGGTAATCTGGAATATCTCTGAAATTTAGAGCAGCATAATGGTTCATGATGAAACTTCTCCTATTATATGGTTGTGACACTTCACCAAACGTGGCTCTATGTGGAAATACACAAGGTTGAAAAACTTCACTGCTCATTTTTCTTACTCCCACAAATGATTATATAACTTTGGATAAAAACCTCAAGCACATATCCTCATTAAAATCTATTCCTTAACATTACTTGACATAAAGTTCTTCCACATTTGCATACTACGGAGGATAACATACATAGGATATTTTAGCAACATAGATATGCAAATCAATTTTGAGATCCTCTTTTTCCCTCTAGACTAGTGTTGTTCACTAAATGGGAAAACGACATTACACATTCAAACTTTTAGAAGAGATCTCTTGCATTTGAAACCTCTGAAAAATACATGGAGATTTGCAATTGTAAGACTTGTAGATCTAGAGATTTACTTCACACTTTAGCACTGTCTTTTACATCAAAGTTGCCACCTCTTGCACAGAGGATATTTTGAATAGCAGAACGCCATCCAAAACTTGTTCAATTCTTTATTACTCCTTTCATCTCGCTGCAATCAACACTCTTCTAGGCTACTTAATACTGGTATGAACCACAGAGTCACCACCCAAATAAGGAATTGGGAAAAACTCACATACAGCTGAAAGAACTTCCCACAACTTTCAACCATGCGTTCACTGTTACTCCTTCATAAAATATGATATGAAACACATATCATTTTTGCAAATCTAGAACAAGGAGCATTTTCTAACTCTGCAAAATCAATTTACACTCTGTGCATACACAATGGTCAGACTGGCTGGATACGAAATTGATAGGACTAGGGATATATTCAATCTTTAACCATATCAATCAAGCATTTATATCCATTTACTCCCCAGCAGAGTCGCCATTTTTGTTGTGGTGACACGGATGGGATAATCTCAAACTTATATGAATTAATTCTTTCTTAACTAGAGGCTCTTAACAATTCATTTACTCCCTAGCAGAGTCGCCATTTTTGTTGTTCACCAAAAGTGATAACCCAAGACACCTATAAATCTATCTATGAGATAGCCAATCTCAATCAATGAAACACCTCAAGGCTTGGACAACATAACATAGGATCCTAATGATCCTCCTGCACTTCAGGTTCTGCTAGACCTAGTGGGGACACCCTTTTGATGCATTGAATACAACAATCACAAACATAAGACTACATCAACAATGAGAAAACAAACCATTCCACAAGCTCACCAAATTAGGTAACATGTACAGATGGGCTAGATCTTATACAAATAATAGGTGAAATAGAGCTTTGGAAGGATAGAACATTAACCCCTAAACATAAAGGGAAATAGATTTATCTTTTAAAATGTTGATCTGAAACCATCCCCAAACTTGCAAGACCAGTGCCTTGTTCATTGGACAACAGAGTCACAGATAGAACTACAAATATGAATCATATATGCAAGCTTATTTTCCTTAAACAAGATATTCATGCATCAATACCTTATATTAATGCACTATTTGATTCAATCACAAATTTATCAGATCTAGATACACATTTCATCATTCATGACTAACTATAGAATTTAAAACCTTCCTTGAAGGATACCTATAAACAGTCACACAATTTCCTTAAAATTGACAAATCTTCATCCTCCTTGAGGATTCAATTTATGATAATGAAATGCATACCTAGAGACAATACTGTGAGGAATTTACTCATGCCTAACACAAGCAAGACCTGCAACTAAAATCACATTTACAACAATGCACTACAATCCTCTGTACCCTAAAACAAACCAAAAGCATTTACAAATTTGGGTCCTGACATTCAGAAAGTGGAAGCCATCAAATCTGGAGCATTTTCCAAATTTTTGGAACCCTTACAACTGAGAAGAACTGGGAATAAAAAGAGGAGGGAAGAAAATCAAATCTGCAACTGAAAAAATCGAATATCTTCTCTCTAACTGAATTTTACTCCCGGCCAAACTACTTCCAAAATATCCCACATTTGTCAAAATCAACCCCATAATCGGATTCCTCACTCCGAGAGCTTTCCGAAAACATATAACACTTTATATTTTGGCCAAAATTTAGACCCTAGGTGAATTAATTCCCCAATGTGCTCAATCATTTAAATTTTTCGAAATTTAATATAGTTTAGACTATATCATTTACTCATTTTAATTTTGATTTTTTGCCTCTGATGTTCTCTGACGCCTTGCCACGTCGCGGCCTTTGATTGGTCGATGGGGTTGACCGGACGCCACCTGGGATGACACTTCATCACTGCCACGTCATCTACTTTGTCATTGCCACTTGGCCGCCACATCTACACCACCTCAACGCCATGTCATCGCCACCTAGGCACCACCTCTACGCCACCTCACCAAGGCCCGCCTGCTGGACATCTAACTGTACCCACCACCTGGCTTTCACAACTTTGCAGGGTGTAACTTGCGTGCATCTTCCTTTTGTGAAATAGCGTGCACCATTGATCCATCTCGAACTTGCTCACTTGTTAAGTCGACCTTCCTCTACAAAATTTTGCATGTCTGCCTCGAGAAGCGTGCCTACGTGGGGTCCACCTAGTCACCGCTCAGTCACCTTCTCTATCGCCTCGGGATTGCTACTCGCACATGGGCCCACCTTGGGCACCCATAAGCACCGTCTGTTAAAAGCCTTTTATGGCTTAGACATATTAGATGACATATTAGATGAGTGTGCTTAGACATATTAGATGATTGTGCTTTTGCTTATAAATATCAAAAAATGCTCTCACCCAGCCAACGTGGGATAATAACATTAAGCCTGGGAATGCATTTTAGAGCTTTAATGGCTGGCAACGCATTTATTTTTAATTTTTCTGCAACTTAGCTTCTACTTCCCACTCAACGCCATGCCAGAGGTTTCACGTGGGGGAGGAGGACTACAAATTTCTGTTTGCATTTGAAATTTAATGCTTTTGCCAGAGACACATTGCATTTGCTGAGAAACTCTAAAACATCTTCAACATTGGGAAGCTACTGGCAATGCATTTGGTGTTTGTTTTTTCTTTAAAAAAAAACTTCCTTAACTCTCCCACTCTCCTACTCTCCACTCAGAACTTTACTGCTGCCATTTGCATTAGTTTTGAGGTTTTATACTGCCTTACATGCCACGCTGGAGAGAAATGGGTAATAGCATCTGCCTTTGTTCATTTGTTTAATGTTTAATTTGCTCCTGTTGCTACCAGAAGGAGACCACGTGAGGGAGGAGCTGCTGCAATTTGTTTATATTTTCTTTGACTTTTCTACAGTCCTCCTTCAAACACCATGCACAGCAATAGGGGAAAAATGATATTCTAATTTTGCCCATGTAATTTGCTTTGAAAATCTAACTCCTTCACCAAAGCGTTGGGGATGTTAGCAAAGTTTGTTGGAGATTTAAAATTGTTGTTGCATTGGCTGTGGATCATAGCAACACACCTAGCATTGCATTTGTTTGACAATTTCTTTGATTTCCATACACCCACGTGAGCTACAGCAAAGAGGGAATATGTTGGAGTTTTCATTTGGTTTAAAATTCTGTGTCATACTGCAAGAAGAGAGTTTTGTGAATATGCCACATTGGGCTTTGGTTGAACACCATTGGCATTTGCTTACATTTTAATTGGCTGCTCATACATGGAAGGATTGGCTGGCGATTGAACTTGCTGCCACATTTTCTTTGAAATTTGCTTAAAACCTCCTTTCAACACCACACACAAGAGGACATTGGCATGTTTACTAATTTGCATTGGATTGGAAGTTGTACTCTTTCACTTGCCACGCAGAGAAAGGATTATTGGCTGCCTTGTAAATTTGGAATTACACCTACCAACATTTGCATTGAAAACTTATAATGCCTCATTTGTTAACTACCAATTTGCAATTTGGTTTAATAAATGTGCCTTTGTATGTCGACTGCATAGGAGATGTATTTTATCATCATCACTCTTATAACATGTTTCAAAATCAAAATCAAAATTTATATACTCTAAAAATCTCTCAATGAACAAAGTCGCCAATAAAAATAATAAGGCACAAGCATGATCCAGGTCGGGCCCCAAAGTGGGTCCGACTAAAAAAAAATTTGTTTTCATGCCACTGACCTCTAGAATGCTTCACAGACCTCAAACATACCTCTGGAAACGATCGGCATCGTTTTCGGATCATTAATCCGCATTTTACAACCTTCAGGCAATTACGCCACATTTTTGCATTTAATTGCGAAGACGTAATTTTCAAACCTGTCAAAACACCTTTCTGGAGCTCGCCATCTGACAGGCATGTACTTTGATATACAAGGATGACTTCTACCAAACGGTTTCTCAAGATGAGTCCCGAGCGAAGAGATATTAATTTCCGAAAATGCCTAACTGGCTTTGTTGACACTGAGGACCTGATGAAGTCAATGTCTTGGCAACACATGATGCCTTTCTCAAAAATATCAAACGACCTCCGTAGGTCCTCAAATTCAGAACATAGGTACCTTAAAGTACATATTAAATATTTGAATTCTCAGTTCAATCACCAGAATGACAGGATGCAAATGGCACGCACACAAAAATGGCTACATTAACTGATATATCACTAAAAGTATGGATAACTGAATTTGATGGCAAAATGAGCTCTTTTGAAAACCGATCAAACGAGTTGGTAGAGCCTTTAAATTTGAAACGTGGCTCATCATTTATACCAGCATTAGCCTGGAATAATCATTATGGCATGACGCTTACTGAGGCAACTTTTACACTTACGCGAAACAGGGCTCCGACTAGCTGTCGAAACAGGGACTTGCCAAAACACACAAACTACAAACAGATTCGGCTTTGAAAACTGAGCAAATGGATTCGTCAAGACTTGAAATTTTGCAAGGTAACTCACTTTTATGCATATAATTTAATCAATTTTGAGTTTATCCATGACGATCAACAAGGCAAAAGATGTAATCGCTCAAAGAAGGCTACTCAATAAAATCTGCATTTGTGCCTAAAATGCACTTCCAACTCACCCCTCAAAATGGGTACCTCATAAACTTATCCAAATTGAATTCTGAAAGTTGCACATCACTGAATAGGCCAAATGAAAGGCGTGGGACATGAATCCTGAGCCTTACCCTCTAAAAATCAACTGGCTCCATTTTACCCCCTTGCTAACTAGGCCATTCAAATTGACTTATTTGAAGATGCTCGAAGATGAAAAGAAAAAATCTGAAATAGGCCTACAAACTTTGACTCAATTTTAATCAGTCCCAACAGGATGTATGGGACGCACTGGAAACCATTTATGGTGGTGATGAGCATGTAAAGAAATCTAAGGAAGAGAACCTTAGAGGAAAATTTGAAGACATGAGGATGGTTGAAGGAGAGACCATTCAACAATATGACATTAGGATTAAGACTGTGGTTGGAGATATCAAAAGCATTGGTGGAACGATTGAGGATGCCACCATTGTTAGTAAAGTCTTGAAATCATTGTTACCGATTTATGCAATCAGAGTTGCTACTATCTAGGAACTAAGGTCTATTGATAAAACAAAGGTATCCTTAGACTCTATCATTGCAAAGTTGACTGCATGTGAGTTGAATAGCTATGATGGCAGTGTTTAGAAGATTGAGTCAGCCTTTAGAGCATCTGCTGCACCATCCAGAAAAGGAAAAGAAACTAGTACCAGTTATGAATCCAAAAAATGCAGAGATATGGATGATGAAGAGATTCTGATGGAGTTTGAAGCTCTTCTTGCTAAGAGACTTCCGAAAGGAACTGGTAAATATAGAGGTAAGCTTCCTTTAAAATGTTTCTCCTGCAACAAGATAGGACATATAGCTGTTAATTGTCCTAACAGTGATAATAAGGATAAACCGGAGAGGTTTAGAAAGTATAAAGGAGGAAATAGGAGAAATTATCTTGTTGCTATAGATGGAGGTGTTACTGATGAAGAATCGGAGGATGAAGAGAGTGAATATATAGTGTTTGTAGTTGTAAAGGAAGAAGTGTCTGACAAGAAAGCACTTGTCTCTCACATTGACAACTCCAATGAGTGGATTATTGATAGTGGTTGTTCTCACCACATGATTGGTGACCGGAGAAAGTTTTTGTCTCTAGAAGAATATGATGGAGGTGTTGTCAGATTTGGCAATGATGCACCATTAAATGTCTACCATTAATAGAACCTTATTGTAAAGTATTTAATCGGACTAGGCTCCTAATAGAGCGAGCTTCAAAAGAGTTCAAAACAAGCTTGTGGGTATTCATCCCCATCGTGGTTTTTCCCATTTGGGTTTCCACGTGAAAAAATATGTGTGTCATGAGTTGTGCATTTTTTTTGTGATGATTAAGTATTATGTGTTTGAGTGATTATGCATGTAGAGGTAATAGGTTATAGTATTACTAGTATACCACATGCATATGTTTATGGGTGAAGTTGTTATCAAGTATTGAATGTATTTGAAGTGTTTAGACTTATCAGTTTATGTTGTCTATAGTCTTACTATATTTAACCGGTATTGCCATGGTTAAGTTTAGTGATGAAGACAACCGATTGGTATTTCTTTAACTTGATAAGTTGTTGAGAAAGCTTTTGACTGTACTGATTCACCCCCCCCCCCTCTCAGTACCGATTAGGGTATTTTATGTTCATCATTATTCATCAGGTTCTTCATGTGTTCTTCATCCTATTTTACTAATTGTTTTGACAAATGGAATAGTGCTTTCCATGGTCAACATTACTAAGTTAAAATAGATGAATGATGATAATAGTTCAATGGAGTGGACAATAATTTTTCTAAATTCCTGATTAAGTATTGTTCCTCCGTCCTTTTTTACTATAAATCTTGATAATGGCTTGAAGTTGCAAGTTTCTGTAAGGTTTCCTTCCACTTCACTACTTAGCCACTTCTCACCTTGTAAATGAACACTATTTGACTCAAAATGAATATTATCTAAATTTAAATACACATTTAGTGCATCCAAATTGACCTCTATGGCCTCAATTCATGGCTATGCTGAAATTTTTCTTGCTTTTTTCCCCTACTTTTGAGTGAAATACACTTAGCAAAACGAAGCTTGTCAGTGAAATTTCGAGTTCTAGAAAAGTACAAATCTCATCTTGTTGACTTTACGATGCATACATGGATGCAAACATTAGAAGGGATGACCATCAACAAAATATTTTATTATAGCTAAAGCTTTTTAAATACCTTAACAACCTAGCGAAAAGGTTGCATGTGACTTGGTTATAGAAAGGGAAGCCCACATGGACATACACATGCATAGAGTAGATGGTGAAGATTATTTTCAAAATGTTAGTTATGCTTCTCACACATCCCAAAATATCAGCGATGGAGGAGGTTGCCTAACCATGACAGACATGTAGGATCCCCATCACCAAATAATGAAAATAAGAGAATGATGTCATGGGATCGCTATAAGATATTTCTTACTCCTGCAATCCACCAATGATGACACATGTGGAAATCTTGTATCCAACCCCTATTTTTGAAATTTGACAAATAAAATATACCCCTGAATATTCATATTTGAGATAACAATTTATAAAACCCCTACATCCTTAATATATGTGCAATATATTGCTTTGGATTTTTGGGATATTAAATCACCCAATACAAATGTATGTGATATGGGTTAGGGTAGGATCATTGATGGGGAGACATACTCAAAGAGAGTCAATCCTTTGTAAAAGGAAGTCAAATGTTGTATCAAGATGTGCTCATTGGTTACTTAGGCATGGTTGAGATTCACAAGGGTAAATCCAACCTCACACTCTCAATCTCCTAAAAAACCTTGTAGAGGTAGTAGTAGGTGTTTATGATATTTTCCAAGGGTAATCAACTAGTTTTGAGTATGGGTTTGATTCATTTCCCCATCGCTCCTTCCTTTCCCTATTTTCTAGGCCTAGTAGCCCTAGAGCCCCAATTAGCCTTACATAACCGGATTTTGTGGATTTTCTCACAATTTCCCCAAAGACCCACACAAAATATTTGATGATCAGGATATCGTTTTGGGAGTACAATCCAATTTATGACATGAGAAATCTTAGTATGACAATACAGGTACGGAATCCGAGAAATGCTTATTTTAGGTGGTTTTAGGCTTGTTTTGGTATTTTTCTAAGGGTTTGGTGTCTTCCTTGATCTTCCACACCTCCAAACTCTCACATACGCCCTACTCCACCCCACTTTCTCATGCCAAACACTCTGTACTTCCAACCCTGCTCATCCCTGCAAGCACTTGCATAATTTCATTCATTTCCTAATTTGGCTATGACTGAGCTCGCCTAGAAAATGATTCTCATTGGCCTTTCAATGACCTCCAAAGGAAAATAAAGAATATGTACACCGTACAAATGTTCCATGGCTCAATTTCCAAGGTTTATTGAGAAGAACTCAAAGGACTTCAAGCTAGAACCATGTTTGGGCCTCTCAAACACTTACTCAAGCCGAGAGCTTGCAAAATTGAAAACTCAATTCAAACCTACAATAAAACTAACCAAAATCCTTCCTGAGCACTACAAGAACATGTAAAAAACAAAAATCAAATAACAGCAATGCAATCAATCCATTAAGTACGGACTGTTGCTCTAATTCTTTGAAAAATGCAAGGTAAAACTCAAAAATGGTCTCCAATTTGTATTCCAGTCTACTCCAGGCATTCAACAACCTCATTAAATTCATTCTCAGGGAATTTATATACCATTTTTGGCCTAACTAACTCTCCATCAGTTTCCTAACCAACCCTTTTCTCAAAAATGCAAAAAGTTGCTCAACATTGCAAAAAGTTGTCAAGCAACTTTGACAAGTTTTGCCAAAAAGTGCATTTTTGCCTTACATGCTTTGTTTTCTCCTCCAAACCTTCTAGGATGACTAAAGACCATTAAATTAACATGTCCCAATTCCAAACAAGGCTATTCAAGGTTTTTTACATCAAAATGCAAGATTATGCCATTTTAGGCTTACAAGGGCTTGCAAGCCAAAATTGAGCAGATGCATTGTCCTAAGGACATTCAACCTACCAAAACATTTCAAAAACATACAAGGACCTAAGAGAAGACTCTTATTTACCATCTCAAATGAAACTAAGAACAAACACACCAAAAAGAAGAAGTTGTACTCAAAACTAGGTGCTCTTGCACCGTACTCCCCCAAAGAAAAGAAGTCAAGTGACTCCTTGAGGCAGCAAAGAAAGTGGAACTCCATGCTTAGAGAATTCTACCTCAGGTATCCAAGTAGCCTCTTATTTTGGAAGGTTCTTCCACTTGATCAAGTGCTCCATATAGGTAGTATGTCATTTTTTCTTCAAAACTCTAGAATCTAACACCTTCTCGGCTTGGGGAATGGGTGCAACTGGTAAGGGTGGGTCTAAAAGTGCTTGAGAGACCTTTGAGACCTTGGCTAGAAACAAAACCATATCACTGGGTAAGTCTACTTTTTATGCATTATTTCCATACTTGGCCAAAACTTTGCAAGGACCTATCCTCCTCATTTGAAGCTTGCTAGGGACACCTTTCTAAAGTATTGCCTTGTTTAAATATACCATCACCATGTCACCAACAACAAATTGGATATCTTTTCTTTTCTCATCAACTTTGTCCTTGATCTTTTGAGTAGTTTCCAATAGGGTTGTCTTAACCTGCTCATGAACATCTTGCATTGATTGGGCCATGTCCAAGGCATGTCCACTTTGCTGTCCCATTTTTCCCACATCTCTGAGCTCCAAAACTCCTCTAGGATGAATGCCATACACCACCTCAAAAGGACTTTTACTGATTGACCTATTCACACTATCATTGTAAAAAAACTCAACTTGATGGATGATCTGATCCCAAGCTTGGCCATACTCTTTTGTTAGGCATCTAAGTAGATTTCCAAGTGTTTCATTGACCACCTCAGTTTGGCCATCCATTTGGGGATGATAGGCTGAACTAAAAGACAAATTAGTACCTAATCTTTGCCACAAAGTCTTCCAAAAATGACCAATAAAATTTGTATCCCTATCTGACACAATACTGATAGGTAAACCATGAATCCTAATAACCTCTTTGAAAAACAAGTTAGCAATGTGGCTAGCATCATGAGTGACCTTGCATGGAATAAAATGAGCCATCTTACTAAACCTATCTACCACAACATAGATGCTATCAAAACCTAATTTGGTTTTAGGCAAACCAACCACAAAGTCCATACTTACACACTCCCATGGTCGGTTAAGGATAGGTAAAGGTTGATAAAGACCAGCATTGGAAGATGTACCCTTAGCTTTTTGGAAAACCACACATTTCTCCACATATATTTTGATATCTCTTTGCATTTTAGGCCAAAAGTAGAACCTTTGGACAAGTTCCAAAGTCTTGTTCAAACCAAAATGTCCACTCAAGAATCCATTATGCTTCTCTTGCATCAAGTTTTCTGTCATAGACCCTTTAGGCACACATAATTGTCCTCCTTTGAACAAAAGGCCATCTTGTAAGGTGAAATCTGCATATTCATTGTGAAAATGATTTCCAAACCCTTAGCAAACCTTGTAGGCAATAGCAAAGTCTTCATCTTCTTCATACAATTCCTTGAAACTATCCACTCCAATGCTTTTAAACTGCACTTCTTGCACAGTTAGTAACCTCCTACTCAATGCATTAGCTACCTTATTACATTGTCCTTTCTTGTGTTTAATGGTAAAGGTATATGACTGCAAATACTCTACCCATTTAATATGCCTATGGTTTACCTTTTCTTCAGAATTAAGAAAGCTAAGAGCTTGATTATCAGTGTAAACCACAAATTCCTTAGGCGGCAAATAATGCCTCCATTTCCTAAGAGATTGGACAAGTGCATACAATTCCAAATCATAGGAGGAATACCTTTTCTTTTCATCATTGAGTTTCTCATTGAAAAAGGCAACCGGTCTATTGTCTTGACTCAAAACTGCTCCAACCGCTATGTTGCTTGCATCACATTCAATTGTGAAGAGCTTGTCAAAGCTTGGTAAGATAAGTACCGGTTGAGTAGCCACCTTTGTCTTCAAGAGATCAAAACCTCTTTGTGCTTCCTTTATCCATACAAACTTGGTTCTCATACCTCCCTTGATTGTCTCAAGCATGGATGCACATATTTCACTGAGCCCTCTGATGAAATTCCTATAAAATTGAGCCAAGCCATGGAAAATTCTCACTTCACTTGTTGTCCTAGGTGTGGGCCAACTAATTATAGCTTCCACCTTAGAGGTATCCATCTTCAAATAACCTCTTGAGACTACAAACCCAAGATACACCAACTCCTGTTTCATAAATTCACATTTCTCCAAATTGATGGTTAGTTGTTCATCACATAGTTTACTCAAGACAATTTCTATATGCTTAAGATGCTCATCTTTAAACTTGCTAAAAATTAAGATGTCGTCTAAGTAAACAACAAAAAATTTACCAATGTAGTCCTTGAGTAATTCATTCATGAGTCTCATGTGTTAGGACTTGGAAGCAACTAAGAGGGGGGGGTGAATCAGATGTCTATTAATTTCAACCCAAATATAACTTAATCAAACTTGATACTTAATACCGATAACCAAAATTATTGTCGGTAGATAGATTAGCAGTTAATATTAATACAGGTGAAACTTAATGCATAGAACAAAAAGAGAAACAATATCCACAACACATAACACAAAGATTTGTACGTGGAAACCCTGTAAGGGGAAAAACCACGGTGGGAAACCTTACCCACAATCAGATGATACTACTGAAGATAGTATGTGTATACAAATGGGGTCTGCACATGTAGAAAGGCCAACCGCCTAGAGCTCACTGCTCAATCACAAAATAAGAGTCACACTGACTACAATTGGATAGTTAAATCCAATGATAATGTACCGCTCAAAGTAGCATCTTCAATGTTGGATTCAGTACCGGTTAGTCTCTGCTAATCACCTTCAAACCTTCCTTGAACCTTCTCTATGGTCTGCTCATATGATCTTCAATATTCACACATAACATGTTACAATACCATAACCATATACTGTCTCTCTATCTATTACATTATCTCACAAATGAGATCTTACATATATACCAAAACCTAAGACCAAATGTGTAGGTCGGCTCACCAAGAATATTACAATCAATTACAAATAAGTAAAGATGTGATGCATCATGTTGACTCAATACAGTTACAACAATATCCAATTAATTAAATCATCTCCATAACATGTCGTGCTGATCTGGAATAGATAATGCATGTCGGTCATAACCTAGACCAATTTACCGATAACAACAAATATGTCAACCTGATTAGACCAATAACCAAAATACCAAAACCAAGTGTCCAAACCATGTCTTCAACATAACCAAGTAATCTCCAGATGATAATAAGTCATCTTTAGTGTCGGTGAACAATATAACCTATTGGTGAGTGATATACTGGTGACTGTGCATAAGTCATTGAACTTGTTGGTGAACATAATGTGTCGGTTCAACATAACCAAGATCTCCAGAAGGATAAGTGTTGACATCAATGACAAAACCAATACAACACATCCATAATAACAACATCATGAATGTGTTAGGGGCATTTGTGAGTCCAAATGGCATAACAAGCCATTCATAGAGTCCTTCTATAGTCTTCAAAGTTGTCTTCCATTCATCGCCCTCCTTTATTCTAATTTGGTGGTAACCACTCTTGAGATCTATTTTGCTGAACTATTCAGCACCTCCCAAGCAATCCATCAAGTCTTCAATTCTTGGAATGGGAAATCTATATCTGATAGCAATCCGGTTTATGGCTCTAGAGTCAGTGGAAAGTCTCCAAGTACCTCCCTTATTTGGAGCCAAAATGGTGGGTACTGCACATGGGCTGATGCTCTTCCTGATTAGTCCATTGTCTAGAAGTTCTTGTATTTGCTTGGCTATCTCCTTGTTCTGATCTGGTGTCATTTTATAAGCTACCTTATGGGGCAAAGAAGGTTTGGGTATAAAGTCAATTTGATGACTTATGGCACGTTCAGGAGGCAACGTAGCTGGTGTTCCATCACTAATGATGTCCTCAAATTGATTTAGAACATGTTGCACTTATTTAGGAATGCTCATCTTCTTCTCCTTGTTGTCCTCTTTTGGCTTTACAACAATGGCAAACCCCACTCCTTCTCCCTCCTTGAGTGTATTGATGAACTCTTTCTCACTAACCAGCAGCATATTAGGACCTTTGGATCTGCCCTCTACTTGGTCTCCCATGGACTAGATTTTGTAGGTGGTTCCATCCTTTTGGAAGGTATAAGCATTCTTCTCTCCATGATGCATTGCCTTTCTGTCAAACTACCATGGCCTACCTAGGAGTAGGTGGAAAGCATCCATGGGCAAGATATCACACAAGATTTTGTCTTTGTAGCCTCCTATAGTGAACTCCACCCAATTTTTTTCATTTACAAGAACATGCTACACCTTATTAAGCCATGTAACTCTATAGGGATCACTATGTGGTATTCTTGGCAAATTAAGCTTACTCACCGCTTCTTTTGACACTATGTTGTCTGTGGATCCTGAATCCACCACCACTCTACATACCTTTCCCATGATCTTACATTTTATTCTGAACAAGGATCTCCTTTGGCTAGGTTCCTCCTTAACCCGTTCTTTGATCAAGACTCTTTATCATGAGGTTCTCTCCAACCTCTGAATCCAAACTTAATTTTGATGTTGTCATGTTTGGTGCATCCTCTTGAGCATAATTTACTCTCCTCTCACCTCCTTGGGATGAAGAAGACTTCTCAGGACATCTATAGGCCAGGTGTCCAAGTTGATGGCAATTGTAGCACTTCATGGTGGCAAAATAGGACCCTCTTCCTGATCCATTAGACCTTCCTCTACTAGAGTTGCTAGATCCCCTTCCTCTATAGCTTCTCTTGCTATTGGAATCCCCACTTTGCTCAACCAACTTGGATTCCCCTTGGGATCTTTGGTCTACAATTCTTCCACCAAAACTATCTCTCTGACCTCTACCATCTCTTCCCCTACCTCTGCCTTTGTTGTTTTGTTCTTGTTTCTTCTTTCTCTTTTCCTCCACTTTTAGTGCCAATTGATAGCACTTGTGCACGGTGTTGGGGCATAACAAGCTTAATTCCTCCTGAATATTCCATCTTAAGCCATTTAAGTATCTGGCTACCTTGATGCTCTCATCCTCTACCACCTTGGATCCCAAACACAACTTCTAAAATTCCTCAATGTAGTTAATCACATCCAAGTCTCTTTGTCTCAATTTTGTCTCCTCTTATGCAACTGGATCTCATAATCTTAAGGGATGTATGCCTCTTTCACATTGGCTAACATGCCTTTCCAAGTAGCTATGGGGTTCTTGCCCTCTTTTTGCCTCTCTTCTTGAATAAATTTCCGCCAAGTCAATGTTTCTCCTCTCAATCTAGACTTGGCCACCTTCACCTTTTGTGCCTCACTGATTCCATCACATTCAAAGTGACTCTCCAATCCCTCTATCCATTCTAGGACTACCTTAGGCTCCATTTTTCCACAAAAAAGTGGCACTCCTTCTAGGGATTTTCCTCCTAAGGCTTTAATTGCTTTAAGAAAAGGTTCTTCAAGTAGGATAGGGTATGGTTCAGGTGTCCTATCCTATTCTATAATTTCTTTACCCTTCCCCTCATTGACCTTGATTGTCACTTTCTCAGTTTTATCTTCAACTGCATCTAGTTTGCTCTCTAGTTGTAGTAATCTTTCTCTGAGGAGCCTATTTTCTTCCTCTTGATCTTCTACCTTCTTGGCTAGCTCTGCATTGGTCACCATCCTTAGGCTATTCTATCCTACTAATTCAGTGTCTGTCATGTGCTAGCTTCTTCCCAAATCTTGGTTGCTCTGAACCACTATGATGGGGAGATATACTCAAAGAGAGTCAATCCTTTGTAAAAGGTAGTCAAATGTTGTCCTAGTGGGCTCCCTTCATTTTTCATCTGGTCTACTAATCAATTTAGACATCACAACTCTCTAGGAGTTCTCCCAATCAAGATGTGCTCACTAGTTGCTCAGGCATGGTTGAGATTCACAAGGGTAAATCCAAACTCACACTCTCAATCTCCTAAAAAATTCTTGCAGAGGTAGTAGTAGATTTTTATGATGTTTTCCAAGGGTAATCAACTAGTTTTGAGTATGGGTTTGATTCATTTCCCCATCGCTCCTTCCTTTCCCTATTTTCTAGGCCTAGTTGCCCTAGAGCCCCAATTAGCCCTACCTGACCGGTTTTTGTGGATTTGCTCACAATTTCCCCAAAGACCCACACAAAATCTTTGATGATTAGGATAACCCTTTTGGGAGTACTTTCCAATTTATGACATGAGAAATCTCAGTATGACCATACAGGTACGGAACCCAAGAAATGCTTCTTTTAGGCGGTTTTAGGCTTGTTTTGGTCTTTTTCTAAGGGTTTGGTGTCTTCCTTGATCTACCACACCTCCAAACTCTCACATATTCCCTACCCCACCCCACTTTCTCATTCCAAACACTCTACACTTCCAACCCTTCTCATCCCTGCAAGAACTTGCATAATTTCATTCATTTCCTAACCAGGCTATGACTGAGCTAGCCTAGGAAATGATGCTCATTGGCCTTTCAATGACCTCCAAAGGAAAATAAAGAATATGTACACTATAAAAAGGTTCCATGGCTCGAGTCCCAACGGTTATTTAGAAGAACTCAAAGGACTTCAAGCTGGAACCATGTTTGGGCCTCTCAAACCCTTACTCAAGCCGAGAGCTTGCAAAATTGAAAACTCAATTCAAACCTGCAATAAAACTAACCAAAATGCTTCCTGAGCACTACAAGAACATGTACAAAACAACAATCAAATAACATCAATGCAATCAATCCATTAAGTATGAACTGTTGCTCTAATTCTTTGAAAAATGCAAGGTAAAACTCAAAAATGGTCTCCAATTTGTATTCCAATATACTCTAGGCTTTCAACAACCTCATTAAATTCATTCTCAGGGAATTTATATGCCATTTTTTTCCTAACTAAATCTCCATCAGTTTTCTAACCAGCCCTTTTCTCAAAAATGCAAAAAGTTGCTCAACGTTGGAAAAATTTGTCAAGCAACTTTGACAACTTTTGCCAAAAAGTGCATTTTTGCCTTGCATGCTTTGTTTTCTCCTTCAAACCTTCTAGGATGACTAAATACCATTAAATTAACATGTCCCAATGCCAAACAAAGCTATTCAAGGCATTTTACATCAAAATGCAAGATTATATCATTTTAGGCTTACAAGGGCTTACAAGCCAAAATTGCGCAAATGCATTTTCCTAAGGACATTCAACCTACCAAAACATTTCAAAAACATATGAGGACCTAAGAGAAGACTCTTGTTTACCATCTCAAATCAAACTAAGAACAAACACACCAAAAAGAAGAAGTTGTACTTAAAACTAGGTGCTCCTGCACCAATCATGGGGGGCCAAAAAGTGGTGATGTGAAAAAAATAGCCTTCTCCACTCGCCTAAAAATGCAAAAATCTGTGTTGACTTTTTGCTTGGCCTGGGTGTCAGTACACCTTAGCATGGTAAAAACCTAAGAAAATAGGATATCGGATAAAATTGGATATCCGATTTTTATAGGTAATTTTAAATTAAAAAATAAATTATATAATATATAATGTAATATAATAATATATTATATATTACATATTATATAATACATAATATATAATATAATATTAGAATATAAAATATTATATTATATTATATTATATAATATATTATTATATTATATTATATTATATAATATATTATTATATTATATAATATAATGTTATTTAAAATAATTTAAGTATAAAAATCGGATATCTGATTTTCTGAGACAATATAAATGGACTGTGATAGCCCATGAGTTATTTTTAACCCACGGGCTACGCGATTTTTTAGAATCCGATATCTAGTTGTTTGACCCAAATTTGCTAAAAAATACATTAAAAGGTAGGATTTTAATTGTTTTTAGTCATTTTCATTCAATTTTTTATATTTTTTTTAATGTTTATTTGTTTTTTCATTGAAAATATGGTTTTTTTCATGAAAACTAGGTTTTTTTAAATCAAATACAAAATTGTTCAAATTTGTTAACTAAATTCAATTGTTTACATTCAATTAGGTAAAAAATGGGGGATAACAGTGAAAACATTGATCAACCACAACCACAACAACCAAATCCTCCTACACAAAACCCTCCTTTGCCAAACCCCCCCTCAATTCAGGATTTAATTGCACAAAATTTGAACCAATTGAGGGGGATTGCAGATGTCTATCGTAGGATCCCTCACCTGAACCCAACATTTGATCCCCTCACATCGGTCATAAAGAGTATAGAAACCATCACTGAGGAGCACAATGTCACTCTTTTGTGGCGAGATTCTATGAGGGAACAATATGCAGATGGCTTGTCCTATAAGGAGATCAAAGATCTCAAGATATCCAAAGCCACTATCGTTGCATTGTTTGTGAATCCCCGCACTGGTCAACCCGTACACCCCAAGAAAACAAAATTTTCTATTAAATGGTGCATAAATGATGGTATTGTGAAAAACTTTTGGGATCATTGGTGGATGGTTTTCGACAAACCACCCAACAACAATCTTGATGTCCCCTTCTACTTCATCAAAAAATTGTATGCTGAGTTTGTTTTAGGAAAACATGTGAGCTACTTTGGCATCTAACCTTTCCAGGGTGTGGGTTTAGGTATGCCCCAAAATAGACCTGGGACAGTCAGAGTAGTCCAGGGCCCATATGTCCCCCCTCCTCCTATTGATCCCCCACCTCCAGTGCAACATCCGGATATCAGTTGTGAGGCGGAATCATGGACCATATCGGCTATTCACTCTTTGAGTAGCCTTTTGGTTTCTCAAGCAAGGTCAGTAGCTTAGCCTACTTTTGATGGTAGCGGTGCATTCGGTGGCGCTGACACATCCTCCTCAGCTCCACACATTTGTGTGCCCCATAGTTGTGTCATGTGTGGGCACATATGCTTGGGTCCAATTGGACAGCGTGTTGATCCTCCTGCACATAGTGTAGATTATGAGGTGCATGAGATGCATGATGCACCAGATGTTATGACATAGACTAGAGGATACCCTGGAGAGTCCTCGCATGCTAGAGGTGAAGAGGCACCTGCATCATACATTGATGATGTAGTGGTAAGATTTATATTTTCACAGTTCATTCTATGTTTTAAATGAATATTTATAATCTAGATAATATTAAGTACTAATTTTTATTTACATAGTCTATTTAACAGTTGACACAGATCTAGGAGGGCACCTTGATAGCCATTTCATTTGGCCTTGATAGCTTTATGGTACATATATTATTGCACCTAGTTGTTTGTATTTTATTGTACATACATGCTCATCATTTATATTGGTATTAATTAGATTATGTAGTAACTTGCATGTATATCTTATTTTACTCTTGTAGGGCACAAGTAGCACGAGTGAGGGGCTCTATGATTTAGGATCTGGTAATGCAGTTGGAGATGAGGGAAAGGTAATTGAATGCAAATATGATTGAATGAATAGTTTAAATAACTTATAATGATTATACACGTCTAGACATAGATTGATAGTTTCATATACTTGTTGTGTATATGTACAGAGAATTCTTGGCTTCACATCCTTGTTGACTACACCCACTATACTTGAAGATGAAGAAGAAGAACAGATGCCTCAAGTACATGTGTGTTTATTTTATTTTGTGTTTAGTAGATATAATTTGTTATTATCAGTGACAATTATATGCTAACTTGTATCAATGTCATGTTTATGAACATATGTAGGTTGTGTATGAAAATATTGAAAACATACCTCCTCTATCGAAGACATAGATCAAGAGTCCTGCAAACATGAAGAGAAAACATGGAGATGAGGTAAACAAGAATAGTTCAATTATAGTTCATTTTTATGTTAACTTTTCGAATGTGAGTTATATAATATAACTAATATTAATCGTGGTTTGTTTTTTCTTGTGCAGGATCCTTCAAAGCCGAGCAGTGCAGCGAAGAGGATCGATTTTGATGATCCATCAGCAGCTTCGGATGTTATAGATAGTTTTGGCATGTTTACATGTCTAGTTGGCATGTATATTTTGTATATGTACATACATTCATGTATATAGACATACATTTTGTTTGAGTTGGTGTTTATGCCATATTTGTGTCTGGACATACACTTGTAATCATCTGAGATTTTCATATATACAGAAGTTGATATTTGATCATATAAATTGTTGCTCATATGTGCATAGTGTTATCATGGAAATATTTAATCTTCAATCCAATAATTAACAATGGTTAATAATGGTTATTTAATAAACAATACAATTCATTTCATTTCATCATAAGTGTTGTTTGTATAATGAACAATACAATTCATTTAATGAACAATACAATACAATTCATTTAATGAACAATAAAATACAATTCATTATTACCCTATGCATGTTCCTATTTCCCCCCCTCCCCCAACTCGGTCGAACGCTCGGGGTCATACCCTACCGGTGTCGTCCCTTGAGCACCCTAAGTGCTAAAAATTGTCAAACTTTGACAGGCCCTAACTCGGAATCCATGGAACCTACAAATAATCTATTTGAACCTACGATGCTATGAGAGGGGTCCCTACAAAATCCTATCTCAATTTTTCAAGTTTCCCTACGGTTTTATTAGGGCAGCATTTTTTTGGTTGGCAAAAAAACGTCAGTCTCATTCAATCGAATGTTGTTGTGTGGCCAATTTCTCATTTTTCTCGTCGTGATAATGAACCATCAGCTCCGACATGTCTAGTTAGGCATTATTACCCTATGTATGCTCCTATTTTTCCCTCCCACATAGTCGAACGCTCGGGGTCATACCCTACCGGCGTCATCCCTTGAGCACCCTAAGTACTAAAAATTGTCAAACTTTGACGGGCCCTAACTCAGAATCCGTGGTACCTGTGAATGATTCATTTGAACCTATGGGGCCATGAGAGGGGTCCCTACAAAATCCTATCTCATTTTTTCAAGTTTCCCTACGGTTTTATTAGGGCAGCATTTTTTCGGTTGGCAAAACAATTGTCAGTCTCATTCAATCGAATGTTGTCGCGTGGCCAATTTATCGTTCTTCTCGTCGTGATAACGAACCTTCAGATCTGACATGTCTAGTTAGGCATTATTACCCTATGCATTCTCCTATTTTTCCCCCCCACTCGATCGAACACTTGGGGTCATACCCTACCGGCGTCGTCCCTTGAGCACCCTAAGTGCTAAAAATTGTCAAACTTTGACAAGCCCTAACTCGAAATCTGTGGCACCTGTGAATGATCTATTTCAACCTACAAGGCCACAAGAGGGGTCCCTACAAAAGCCTATATCTATTTTTTAGGTTTCCCTACGGTTTTATTAGGGCATCATTTTTTCGGTTGGCAAAAAAATGGCAGTCTCATTCAATCGAATGTTGTTGCGTGGCCAATTTCTTGTTCTGCTCGTCATGATAACAAACCATTGGCTCTGACATATCTAGTTAGGAATTATTACCCTATGCATGCTCCTATTCCACCCCCCCACTCGATCGAATGCTCGGGGTCATACCCTACCAGCGTCGTCCCTTGAGCATCCTAAGTGCTAAAAATTATCAAACTTTGACGGGCCCTAACTCAGAATCTGTGGCACCTGCAAACAATCCATTTGAACCTATGGGACCATGAGAGGGGTCCCTAAAAAATCCTATCTTGGTTTTTCAATTTTCCCTACGGTTTTATTAGGGCAGGATGTTTTCGATTGGCAAAAAAATCGTCAGTCTCATTCAATCGAACGTTGTCGCGTGGCCAATTTCTCATTCTTCTCGTTGTGATAACGAACCGTTGGCTCTAACATGTCTAGTTAGGCATTATTACCCTATGCATGCTCCTATTCCCCCCCCCCCAACTGGATCGAATGCTCAGGGTCATACCCTACCGACGTCGTCCCTTGAGTACCCTAAGTGCTAAAAAATGTCAAACTTTGATGGGCCCTAACTTGAAATATGTGGCACCTGCAAACAATCCATTTGAACCTACGGGGCCATGAGAGGGGTCCCTACTAAATCCTATCTTGTTTTTTCAAGTTTCCCTACGGTTTTATTAGGGCAACATTTTTTCGGTTGGGGAAAAAATTGTCAGTCTCATTCAATGAAAAAATATAGATAAACAAGAATTACACTGTAGACACATAATGATCATCAATATTTGCATGTATTGTATACACATAACTACCATTAAACTTGCATGTGACATCCATGAAGGAATATGCAAAAATAATTTTTTTTCATTATCAATACAACTATACCGATATACTCATGTACAGATACATTGTATATCATCAATATAACTAAACCAATTTGCTCAGGGAAATTGTATATCATCATAACAAACTTACATCAATTCACATCCATATACAAATACAACAGCCCACTTCATCTACATCAGACATCCTCATGTCCTAAGAAAAAATCTTACATGCAACAATGCCTGCATATAAATGAAGACCAAAATAAGCAACCTTTTTATGCGAAATGAATGTGCTGCAAGAAACAAATTATAACACTTAATACAAATTATTTTTTCAAATTATAAATAGAACATTTGAAACATTTTTAAGATGTACAAGATTGTATAATTACGAAACTTACTAGTTTCTCTGCAAAGTATACAAGCATAACCTTGAAGAAAGACGCATGTTGATTAAAGCCCTTCTCACTACATTTCTCTGCATGGTTGAAGACGATGGTAGATATTGTCATTTCTAAATAGAAATACATTCACTTGACTTAGTTTTAATGCACAAACGAATATGTACCATCACCAAGAGTAAACTAGTCAACAGTGAATGATCTAGCATGAACCTGTATTTTTAAGAATTGTTAGTCTACACATAAAATGCATGGATGAACATAAAGGCTTTTTGATAATCACTTCAATTGAAATGCATGATAATAAATGAAAAGGTGGGATTATATACCATAAAAAATACGTCCCTTCGAATTATATCAAGAGAACCCACTATGTTGACGCAAAAATCATAATTCGATATTGTTGTATATCATCAAAAAAGACATGCATGAGCATAAAGGTTTTGTGATAATTATATCATCAAAAATTGTCAAATAGTGTTGTCTAATAACAAAAATTGTAAAGCTCATCAAATGCATGATAATAAGTCATGTTACAAAAATACTTCCCTTCCAATTATATCGAGTGTACCCACTATGTGCATCCAAAAATTGTGTTGCCAAAAAAAACGTTCACTAATAGACCTATATTTTGAACACATCCTTAATATACACGTAACAAACTTGAACATTAAGGTTTAATGATCATTGTTTGAAATGAAAGGCATGATAAAAAAAATAAGGCACCATTAAAGACCTACTACTCAAGTATGCCTGAAGGGTCATCTCTTTGCTTAAGAGTATCCAATATTGCTTCATGATCAGCAGTAGTCACTATCCATAAGTCTTTGGTCTTCGGTTTTTCTTGATGCTTCAACAACTTGACATTTGTAGCTATAATAAGGTGTGAATATATTAGAATGGTTTTGTGTCTCTCATAGTCTTCAAATGCAGGTATGCCATTCTTTCTAATCATGTATGTTTGCAACCAAGTTTTCACAACAACAACTGAACCTATAGGATATGTGAACCCATCATCATTTGTCACTGGTTGTGTTAGCTTCTGTTTTCCCTGTACACATCATGCCAACCAATATTATGATCTCTCTTCATTCCCTCGCAGTGCAACAACTGCAAAAACATGTCCTGGCTGTACAAGATCTGATAGACGGTCATACTCAAGTGAACTTTCCATGTCATCATTCGACAAGGATATTGTTTGAGATAAAGGAGTTAGATATTGGGGAACCCATGTATAAACCCACTCACTTGACTCGCATTGATCCCAATCACACCGAACACAACTCTGACAAAAACAAGCCAACACTCATGTCCAAATGGTCCATGTACTTGCATCTGAGCTGAGAAATGAATGCATCTTTGAAGAATCTTTAATTGTTTGACAATCCAATCTATATCCCATTGTGCTCTCCTCAACCAACCAAAAGAATCTGGTCACTACTAAATCAAGAGTACCTCCATGTGACAATGTTGAACTACACCAATCAACAATAGAACGTGCATCAAAGACATTTGCACCTAAAATCCTCAATTTCTCCTTAACTAGAGCTCTCTTCAAACATGCACCTGCTCCATCATGATCCCCCTTCCCATGCCCTGCCTAAAAAAAACACCAAATATGAGGTATACGCCTCTCTACATACATTCTACTCAACCAATAAAACATACGAGCATTCTTGAATTTACCCGTATAGTTATCTGGCCATATGATATGTCGATCAATTGCAATATCTTTCTCATGCAAGAACTCAAAAAATTTCTCGAAAGAATGTTGCACATACTCAAAGGAGTGTGATCTATCATCACTCATATAAAAATGATACTCCTTGATTATCTTGATGTCCTCTTCTATACTATCAAGAGCATATCTATATGTAATGTGAACAAAAATAGCAATCTGTATTGAATTATATTACTGAGATTGTACCTCATTCTATGGTTGCAATGTATAGTTCTCTACAAAATCAACCACCGATACAATAGTGCCAATCGGGAAAGAGTTCTTACACATCCTGAACTGTTGATCCAACCATTGAGACCTATGGGTGTGCCTTGCATACTTGTAGAAATATTTTCCTTAAAATCCAAAATAAAATCAGCAACACACTTCTCTTGAGACTAATTCGCATCTAGAACCTTCACCTCCACTCTTCAAAGTATATTTCACTGTCTCATATCTTTTTTTCTCAACATAATTCTTTCCAAACTCGTGTTCCCTGCCCTCATGAAAACATGAAACAAACTTTGACAACTCACCACATTGTGAGATCTTCTCATTCAAACAATCATTTTTATAGAAATAGCAGCCATCATCTCTAGGGCATAAAAATAGATCTTGCAAGTCTCTTGATGATCTCAGAAATAGCATTGCACCACACTCCTACAACATCTCATTAGTATGCATCGTAGAACGAATATGGCATAAAAGTCCATGCTACATTGAAAACTCCACATGGTACTTGCAACAACAAGTATTACGAATCTTAAGAGGAACACAATAAAATGGCTTCAAAGATTCAAAGGCTCATTGTGATATTTGCAAAGTTGGATGTACTTGACAAAAAAAAAATTACAACATTGTTTGGCTTGATTCCAAGAAATGTTTGGGACACGGTGTGTGGTCTCGGTTACCAATTCTTAATTTCAAAACTTCCTTTACATTGGGTGATACTCTAGAATTAGAGTGCCAAAACTGTTGAATCTCCTCCTTCACATTGTCAATCAACTTTTTATCAACACATGGAAGCCTCCCACCAAAAGCCCATGTATCATGTTGAAGTGGATCGTCAAGTCTATGTCTTCATGCAAGTGCTCTATCCAAAGTTTTACGGTTTATTTTCAAATCAACACAAGTTTGTCTCATTTGATGAGCCTTCCTCAATTGATGGCTTACTAAGGAGGTTGTAATCACTATTTGAGCAGCTCTCTTATCTCTTTCTTTGGTATTCTTTCCAATAGAATTGAGAGCATCAAATAGATTTTTGGCAATAATAGAATTTCTCTCCATCTTCTTGTTCATACAAATCTTCAATTTGTTTAGCAATGGTCTCATCTTTATCATCTTTAGCAATTGAACAAAGAGTTGGCATTGCTCAGTCAATGTCGTATTGCTGTAGCCCACAACCAAACAGTTCTTGTTGACCTCTTGCCTTCAAGATTCGCAATAATGTTCTCATGAATTTCAAGTAACCATTTTGGGGTTCTTGAAGGTCTTGGATTTGGAATTTGTCTTTCATCCATGAGAGGGTCTTCATTTCTAAAGTAATTAGGTGTTACATATTGTTCACTTGGTTGAGCAATTCCACCTTCAATGTAAAAAAATTTCCACATTTTCACCTCCAATGTCAAAATTTTCCACATGTTCACCTCCTATGTCACAATTTTCTATATTTTCACCTCCAATGTTAAAAAATATCATATTTACACCAAAATTATGGACACCTTCATCGTCAACTCCCAAATTTTCACTTTCCATTCTCACATTATGTTGAGCATTTTCATTATCGCTTTCAACATTTTCAACATATTCAAAATTTTCACTTTCAAAATCTACATTTTTCATTTTCAATAACTTGTTAAACATTTTCAAAATCAATTTCCTCTTCACTTGAAGTAACATTAGCAATATTTAACATACCTTGTCTTCTCCTCCTATGACCTTCTCTATCTCTTTCTCTATACACTTTAATTTGGTCATTTGAAAGTTTTCTTTTGCGTTTAGACTAACGATGACTACTACTCCCCATTTACCTCCACAAAGATGCTTCTAAATGATTGACAATGTAAGATTTGACTTTAAGAATCTCTCAAAAGCTTAAATTTGTCTCAACCTGTCTGAAAACCCGTGATTGTCGATAGAAAATAGAATGTGAAGAATGTGGGCCATTGGAATGCACAAAATGGCCCACAAGGTTCTTTTTTATTTACAAAAATCGGATATCGGATATCTGATTTTAATGTATAAATTTGTGGTCCCAAAAATTTTTCCCATTGCTGCTTTTTTTTAATTGTTGCCACATTAATGGCAGTGACAAAAATTGAATATCTGATTTCATTACTCATATTTTACACAGAGAGAGAGAGAGATTATGGGAGAGGGAGACAAAGAAAGAGACAGAGAGATAGAGAGAGACAAAGAGAGAGAGATCAGGGGAGAGGGGGGAGGGGTTAGGGGTAGAGAGAGAAATATTAGGGGAGAGGGGAGAGAGAGAGATTAGGGGAGAGAGGGGGAGGGGGGAGAGAGAGAGAGAGAGGGGGGGAGGGGGAGAGAGAGTGAGAGAGAGTGAGAGAGAGGGGGAGAGAGATTAGGGGAGAGAGAGAGAGAGAGATTAGGGGAGGGG
This sequence comes from Cryptomeria japonica, assembly GCF_030272615.1. NCBI lineage: Eukaryota > Viridiplantae > Streptophyta > Pinopsida > Cupressales > Cupressaceae > Cryptomeria > Cryptomeria japonica. Next base: position 424,644,056 of record NC_081411.1, on the reverse strand, counting down.
TCATATGGTGTCCTAAGGGTTCATATTGTGTCCTATGACCCCTTAGGACACCATATGACCCCTTAAGGCACCAAATTGTGTCGTTATGGGTCATATCGTGTCCTAAGGGATCATATTGTGTCATATGACCCCTTTAAGACACCATATGACCCCTTATGACACACTATGACCCCTAAGGACAACATATGACCCCTAAGGATAGCATATGACACCATATTGGGTCGCTATGTGTAATATGGTGTTCTAAGGGGTCATATTGTGTCCTACGACCCCTTCGGACACCATATGACCCCTTACGACACCATAGGACCCATAATGACCCAATATGGTGTCATAAGGGGTCATATGCTATCCTTAGGAGTCATATGGTGTCCCATGACCCCTTAGGACACCATATGACCCCTAACGATACCATATGGTGTCATAAGGGGTCATATGAAAAATAACGACATTGTATAGAGTCAAAAAGGGTCATAGTGTGTCCTAAGGGGTCATATAATATATTAAAGGGGTCATATGACACAATACGACCCCTTAGGACACAATATGACCCATAACGACACAATTTGGTGTCTTAAGGGGTCATATGGTGTCCTAAGGGGTCGTAGGACACAATATGACCCCTTAGGACACCATAGGACTCATAATGACCCAATATGGTGTCATAAGGGGTCATATGTTGTCCTTAGGGGTCATACAGTGTCCAATGACCACTTAGGATACCATATGACCCCTAACGACACCATATGATGTCATAAGGGGTCATATGACCCATAACGACACCGTATAGAGTTGTAAAGGGTCATATTGTGTCCTAAGGGGTCATATGGTGTCTTAAAGGGGTCATATGACACAATACGACCCCTTAGGACATAATATGACCCATAACAACACAATTTGGTGTCTTAAGGGGTCATATGGTGTCCTAAGGGGTCGTAGGACACAATATGACACCTTATGACACCATAGGACCCATAACGACCCAATATATTGTCATAAGGGGTCATATGTTGTCCTTAGGGGTTATATGGTGTCCCATGACCCCTTAAGAAATAATATGACTCATAACGACACAATTTGGTGCCTTAAGGTGTCATATGATGTCCTGAGGGGTCGTAGGACACAATATGACCCCTTAGGACACCATAGGACCCATAACAACCCAATATGGTGTCATAAGGGGTCGTATGTTGTCCTTAGGGGTCATATGGTGTCTCATGACCCCTTAGGACACCATATGACCCCTAACGACACTATTTAGTGTCATAAGGTGTCATATGACCCATAATGACACCGTATAGAGTCGCAAAGGGTCATATTGTGTCCTAAGGGGTCATATGACACAATATGACCCCTTAGGACACAATATGACCCATAAACGACACAATTTTGTGTCTTAAGAGGCTATATGATGTCCGAAGGGGTCGTAGGATAGAATATGACCCCTTAGGACACCATAGGATCCATAATGACCCAATATGGTGTCGTAAGGGGTCATATGTTTCCCTTAGGGATCATATGGTGTCCCATGACCCCTTAGGACACAATATGACCCATAACAACACAATTTGGTGTCTTAAGGGGTCATATGGTGTTCAAAGGGGTCATAGGACATAATATGACCCCTTAGGACACCATAGGACCCATAACGACCCAATATGGTGTCATAAGGGGCCATATGTTGTCCTTAGGGGTCATATTGTGTCCAATGACCCCTTAGGACACCATATGACCCATAACAACACAATTTGGTGTCTTAAGGGGTCATATGGTGTCCTAAGGGGTCATAGGACATAATATGACCCCTTAGGACACCATAGGACCCATAATGACACAATATGGTTTCATAAGGGGTCATATGTTGTCCTAAGGGGTCATATGATGTCCCATGAACCCTTAGGACACCATATGACCCCTAGCAATATCATATGGTGTCATAAGGGGTCATATGACCCATAACGACATTGTATAGAGTTGTAAAGGGTGATATTGTTTCCTAAGGGGTCATATGGTGTCTTAAAGGGGTCATATGACAAAATATGACCCCTTAGGACATAATATGACCCATAGCGACACAATTTGGTGTCTTAAGGGGTCATATGGTGTCCTAAGGGGTCGTAGGACACAATATGATCCCTTAGGACACCATAGGACCCATAACGACCCAATATGGTGTCGTAAGGGGTCACATGTTGTCCTTAAGGGTCATATGGTGTCCCATGACCCCTTAGGACACAATATGACCTATAACAACACAATTTGGTGTCTTAAGGGGTCATATGGTGTCCTAAGGGGTTGTAGGACACAATATGAACCCTTAGGACACCATAGGACCCATAACAGCCTAATATGGTGTCATAAGGGGTCGTATGTTGTCCTTAGGGATCATATGGTGTCCCATGGCCCCTTAGGACACCATATGACCCCTAACAACACCATATGGTGTCATAAGGGGCCATATGACCTATAATGACACTATATAGAGTCATAAAGGGTCATATTGTGTCCTAGGGGGTCATATGATGTCTTAAAGGGGTCATATGACACAATATGACCCCTTAGAACACAATATGACCTATAACGACACAATTTGTTGTCTTAAGGGGTCATATGGTGTCTTAAGGGGTCATATGGTGTCCTAAGGGGTCGTGGGACACAATATGACACCTTAGGACACCATAGGACCCATAACAACCCACTATGGTGTCGTAAGGGGTCATATGTTGTCCTTAGGGGTCATATGGTGTCCCATGACCCCTTAGGACATAATATGACCCATAACGACACAATTTGGTGTCTTAAATGGGTCATATGGTGTCCTAAGGGGTCGTAGAACACAATATAACCCCTTAGGACACCATAGGACCTATAACGATCCAATATGGTGTCATAAATGGTCATATGTTGTCCTTAGGTGTCATAAGGTGTGCTATGATCCCTTATGACACCATATGACCCCTAACGATACCATATGGTATCATAAGGGGTCATATGACCCATAACGACATCGTATAGAGTCGTAAAGGGTCATATTGTATCCTAAGGGGTCATATGACACAATATGACCCCTTAGGACACAATATGACCCATAACGACACAATTTGGTGTTTTAAGGGGTTATATGGTGTCCTAAGGGGTCGTAGGACACAATATGACCCCTTAGGACCCATAACGTCCCAATATGGTGTCATAAGGTATCATATGTTGTCCTTAGGGGTCATATGGTGTCCCATGACCCCTTATGACATAATATGATCCATAACGACACAATTTGGTGTCTTAAGGGGTCATATGGTGTCCTAAGGGGTCGTAAGACACAATATGACCCCTTAGGACACCATAGGACCCATAACGACCCAATATGGTGTCATAAAGGATCATGTGTTGTCCTTAGGGGTCATATGGTGTCCCATGACCCCTTCAAACACCATATGACCCCTAATGATACCATATGGTGTCATAAGGGGTCATATGACCCATAACGACACTGTATAGAGTCGTAAGGGGTCACATTGTGTCCTAAGAGGTCATATGATGTCTTAAAGGGGTCATATGACACAATATGACCCCTTAGGACACAATATGACCCATAACGACACAATTTGGTGTCTTAAGGGATCATATGGTGTCCTAAGGGGTTGTAGGACACAATATGACCCCTTAGGACACCATAGGACCCGTAACAACCCAATATGCTATCGTAAGGGGTCATATGTTGTCCTTAGGGGTCATATGGCATCCCATGACCCCTTAGGAAAAAATATGACTCGTAACGACACAATTTGGTGCCTTAAGGGGTCATATGATGTCCTGAGGGGTCGTAGGACACAATATGACCCCTTAGGACACCATAGGACCCATAAAGACCCAATATGGTGTCATAAGGGGTTGTATATTGTCCTTAGGGGTCTTATGGTGTCCCATGACCCCTTAGAACACCATATGACCCCTAACAATACCATATGGTGTCAAAAGGGGTCATATGACCCATAACGACACCGTATAGAGTTATAAAGGGTCATATTCTATCCTAAGGGGTCATATGATGTCTTAAAGGGGCCATATGACACAATATGACCCCTTAGGACACAATATGATGCATAACAACACAATTTGGTGTCTTAAGGGGTCATATGGTGTCTTAAGGGGTCGTAGGACACAATATGACCACTTAGGACACCATAGGACTCATAACGACCCAATATGGTGTCATAAGGGGCCGTATGCTTTCCTTAGGGATCATATGGTGTCCCATGACCCCTTAGGACACAATATGACCCATAACGAAACAATTTGGTGTTGTAAGGGGTCATATGGTGTCCTAAGGGGTCGTAGGATGCAATACGATCCCTTAGGACACCATAGGACCCAAAACGACCCAATATGATGTCATAAGGGATTGTATGTTTTCCTTAGGGATCATATGGTGTCCCATGACCCCTTAGGAAACCATATGACCATATGGTGTTATAAGGGGTCATATGTTGTCCTTAGGGGTCATATGGTGTCCCATGACCCCTTAGGACACCATATAACCCCTAACGACACCATATGGTGTCATAAGGGGTCATATGACCCATAACGACATCGTATGGTGTCGTAAAGGGTCATATTGTGTCCTAAGGGGTCATATGGTTTCTTAAAGGGGTCATATGAAACAATATGACCCCTTAGGACACAATATGACCCCTAAGGACAACATATGACCCCTAAGGACAACATATGACAACATATTGGGTCACTATGTGTCCTAAGGGGTCATATTGTGTCCTACGACCCCTTCGAACACCATATGACCCCTTAAGACACCATAGGACCCATAACGACCCAATATGGTGTCATAAGGGGTCATATGTTGTCCTTAGGAGTCATATGGTGTCCCATGACCCCTTAGGACACCATATGTCCCCTAACGATACCATATGGTGTCATAAGGGGTCATTTGACAAATATCGACATCGTATAGAGTCATAAAGGGTCATAGTGTGTCCTAAGGGGTCATATAATGTATTAAAGGGGTCATATGACACATTATGACCCCTTAGGACACAATATGACCCATAACGACACAATTTGGTGTCTTAAGGGGTCAAATGGTGTCCTAAGGGGTCGTAGGACACAATATGACCCCTTAGGACACTATAGGACCCATAACGACCCAATATGGTGTCATAAGGGGTCATATGTTGTCCTTAGGGGTCATATGGTGTCCCATGACCCCTTAGAACACCATATGACTCCTAACGACACCATATGGTGTCATAAGGGGTCATATGACCTATAACGACATTGTATAGAGTCGTGAAGGGTCATATTGTGTCCTAATGGGTCATAGGGTGTCTTAAAGGGGTCTTATGACATAACATGACCCCTTAGGATACAATATGACCCATAATGACAAAATTTGGTGTCTTAAGGGGTTATATGGTGTCCTAAGGAGTCATAGGACACAATATGACCCCTTAGGACACCATAGGACCCATAATCTCTCTCTCTCCCCTAATCTCTCTATCTCTCTATCTCTCTCCCTTCCCCCCCTCTCTCTCTCTCTCTATATATATATATATATATACCCCCCTCTCTCTCTCCCATAATCTCTCCCTCCCTCTCCCCTAATCTATCTATCTCTCTCTCCCTTGCCCCTCTCCCTTGCCTCTCTCTCTCTCTCTCTCTCTCTCTCTCTCTCTCTCTCTCTCTCTCTCTCTCTCTCTCTCTCTCTCTCTCTCCCCCTAATATCATATACTAATTTATTTATAAATTAATATATTAAAATATTAATAAACAATAGATTAATCATCTACAACTTTAGTTAGTGAATTTACTTATTAAAATTGGATAATTGGATATCCGATTTTTGTTGTACAAATTTCAAATTTGAAATTTTGGCTTGGGAATGCTTTGGGATTTGTCTTGGAAGTGATAAGCCTGGAAAGTCAACTGAAAAATGTGTTTTTCAATATTCCTTGATTTTCAAGACTTTACACTGGTGGCTGACAACTTTTTTTATAGCCAAAATTGATAAAACAAAAAGGGTTTTTTAAGGACATTCTCAACTTTCCAACAATATAAGGCTTGTCTTATTTCAACTTTAATAAATAATTATTATTTATTTTCTAATTGAATTCTGACAAAAGTCTTGATTGATAGACTGATTGAAAAACACTCATAACTTTCAAATGGTATAACATTTTTTGAATCCAAAACATGCATCACATCCTATGCTTCGTCTAGTATAGGGAAAAATTAAAAAAAAATTAAATTTCATAAGGTTTTGACCAAGTTTTTTATTAAAGGAAAAGCAGGTTTTGAAGGGGGCCCAAAACCCTTTACAAAAGGACCTTACAAGATAAAAGCATTAAGAAACCAGGAGGAACAAACATTAGGAAAACTAGCAAAATAACTAGAAAAAACCAGCTAAAAGCCCCAAAAAACTAGCAAAAAACCAGCCAGACCCAACAAAAGGAACTAATTTATGTTTTTCAGGGCATTAGCCAAGTTACTGCTAATCCCATACAGGTTTTGACCAAGTTAAGGTGGTTAGACGTGGGAGTTTTTGAATTTCTGAAAAGTTGTAGTAAAAAAATCATAAAAAATTATTTACTTTATAAAAAATTATAAAAAAATATGTGTCACATCTGGACATGAGTCTAATACTTATATTATAAATATTATGATTTTATTGTGATTAGGGTGGTCAGACATACGTCTACTTGTTATCTTTTTCCTGAAATTTTAGTACCACTGCATTGAAATTTGAAATTTTCATCAAATAGGATTTTTTTTTTTCAAAAAACAACTAGTAGCTTAGAAACTACATTCAGTTTTATATAGATTCTCTTCTTACATATTTTAAAAATAATGTTCACAACTTATTCAAATTTTCATGTCAAGTTGCATAACTCTGATTTTCTTAAATTTCATTGCCACTTAAGGGCTTGTTTTGGCACACCATGATCATGTACATACCCATATAATATTCCCTAGCGAGTGAAGCCCCTGTTGAAAATCTACTGACACAATGGCCTAGACATGGCCTAAGGACCATTGGAGCTTAAAATTTCAACCACCACAATGCTTACATAATGGGCATCTTCATGTTTTTTCATCTTTAGAAGTAGATGAGAATTTGGACCTTTAAGATGAATCATTGTTTTTGGGTTGGAGACTTTTGATTAGGTAATTGTAAGCCCTTATTGAGTCATTAATATAATTATAATTTTGAGTCATGCTAGGATGTTGTTGGGAGTTAATAGTCTAAAATAAAAAAAGTTTTAATTTTTTAGGGTTAGGGTTAGGGTCATTAAGGAGTAAGGAATTATGAGTAAGGAATCCTTCATCTTAAAATAAAATAGATAAGTCTATCCATGTATCTTTGACTCTAAAATGATAGGTGAAACAAGCTATCAAGAGTTGAGGATGAGAGATACCACATAATACATCCCTTAAGGTATACAAATAGGGGTAAGTATGGACTCACAATCATGATAAGGTGATATAGTGTGATACTTTGAGGATCAAAAGTTGGGAGTACTTCATACCTTGCACCATATTAGAAGTATTCCTACATCATCAGCTCCAAAAATATATATAAAAGAAAATGCGAGAAGTCAAGGATTGAAGATAATAAAAATAAATACCTAAGTAAAGAGAGAGAATTTTTTTTACTCTAAGTGGTAACTAGTGTAAAGGAAAAATGATTCAAGGTTCCAAGGAAAGATTGCTACTAAGAGGAGTCCAAAATATTCATAAAAGTAAAGTAAATTAGTGGAGTTCATAGAAAAGGGATGCCAAAAAGGACAAATAAAAAATTCCAACTAAAGGGATAAGGTTGGAAGTGGATGAAAGCTATGCATAGATGAGAAATCTTGGTATCTTGATAGGAATAAGAGAAATAATAAAGTTGAGTGCAAGGAAAACTTTGAAACTCTAATATTCAACACAATCCTTAGAAATGATCTAGAAACCTTTATACTTAATTTTTTTTAAGGGGGAAACTTGAAATTACTAACATGTGATAGGCACATGAGGGCTAAATAGAGGGAGCAATTACACAAAAAAATTACAAAAGGTGGACCAATTAGGAATTATCTCAATTTGGTTATAATTGATGGATCAAGAAAAATAAATAAGATGGGATTTGAAAAATATTTAGAACTTCTAAATTGAGTCTAAATAGGCCCATATATCGAAATATAAATCTCCATATCCATGTACAAGAGGGCGAATTAGTATATCATCAAATTACTTCACAATCAATTAATACTTAATTGTTAGGAGTTTTAACATAACCATCAATAGTGCAAATAATGAATGTATTCACACAAAGAACACAACATCATATTTTACATGGAAACCCTATCTAATGAAAATACCACGATTAGCAAGTTGCTTGGATCTAGTACCCAAATCTGGCCTCACAAAGAAATATGAATGTTACAATCAGTTTTGAAGGCATCAACCTTTAAGAGACTCCAATCCCCTCTATACCATACCATATGTGTGTGCCAACCCAAAAGAGACAACAATACCTTAATCTGAACAAATCAATATCAGAGAGGCACTAGTAACCTCATGCAAAGCAAGAGGCATCAATCATACAAATGAATACATCAAATGAAATACATACCATTGTTTGAGATAGAATTAGAAAGATGTCGGATAGGACATTTATAATTTTGCCGTGCCATTATAACAACTTCCAGTCCACTATTTTTTCGGTACTAAATATACCACATCTACATCAAATGACGAATTGTGATTGTGATTCACACAATTTGAATCACACGGACAACCACAATTACATCTCTACAGCACACTTATATATCTCTAATGAAATTTAGCCTCATTTAAATATATATCTATGCACTTAGAGACAACCCTCATGTTAGCTCATGTGTTTGAACCAACACAAGCATTTTCCCATGTTGGCCTATAACAAGTTAGACCCACCACTTCACAATCAGCTACAAGAAATTCAAATTCAAATTTGGAACTAACCGTTGAACAAGTTTAAACACAGATGGTTGATCTCTCCTCTCCACGGAAAAATGAATGAACATGATGCATAATCAAAATAGAACAATTAAACTTGTCGTTTGGCTTTGCCAAGAACACATGACAAGATTGCGTAGTTTGGCAATTGCAAGACACGGTCCAACCATTCTTCGAATGCACGCTAGCCATTTATCTTCCAAAACCAAGCTAGCTTGGCAACTTTCCATACTTCCATGGTCTTATAGATGCCTTGGAGGAACCTTCTGATCTGTGATTTTGCAACTAAAGGACAATGACCATCCCACATAGCTCTTACGAATGTGCAAAAGTTTTTCATTTTGGTACTAGTGTTGTCTCATGTGTATCAAATAAGAAGCAAAATACTCAACAACAACATCAATATCATGTCAAGAGTTTTAGATTAGGAGGAATAATGATTGTTTTATTGCAATCTATATTAATATTATTATTAAATTCTACATAAGAACATTATCAGGCTTTATATATTAAGCATGCATATTAAACATGTCCCCATGCGTACCACCAAGAACAAGGATGTTACTGCATGTAACTTAATAACAATTATGATCTAATCTATTCCTGTAGCATCCTAAAATTGTGACACTTGCAATTTCGACCGCATTTGGGTCTTCACGATGGCGATGCAACACGGAATCTGAATGGAGACCCCGAAACTTGTTCATGACACCAAAAACTGCATTTTTCCAGCACCCTGGCCTGATCCTCCTTGCACCCTACTGTCCCTGGAGGTGGGACCATGGCGCCCAGTGCCCTGGTCCCTGGCCCTATTTTGGGCCTGGTCTCTTTTGGGGCTTCGGGTCTTTATGTTTGCAATTTGGAAAATAATCTTTCCTGGTCGGCCTAAGGTCGGAAAAATCAGTCTATCAACCCTAATTGACAAGTATATAAACTACATTTTCCTCTCTCATTTGGATAGATGGAAAAAAGGTGGAAGCGATATTCAAACATTCAAGCATTCAAGCATTCCTTCAAGCAATTGATCATTCTAAGTCTCCATTCAAGGCTAGGTGTTGCATTCAAGACAAGGATTCAACCATTGAAGAGGAGATCACATACAACATACAACATACAACAACATCTACACCTTCGCATGTAAGAATACAAACATTCTTACAACAAGGTACTAGTACTTGTTTTACATTACAATCATTTACATTTACAGCATTTCTCATTTCTTGGTTAATTCCAAAACCAAGGTTTGACCTAAGGGCAAACCCCTAATCCCTAACCCCCCAATCGTCTTCGCTTTTCTATGTGTAGGTTGCAGGTACGCGGCTGTAATTGAAGATCTAGAATCCTTGTGTAGAGACAAACAGATCCCCCTTCGTTTCGCGGATTTTTCGAAGGACCGTGTGCACGCCGGGTGCCATCGTCCTGTCAACTTTCGCTCAAATTTGTAGGACATTGCCGTCTTGACATTTTACTGCTAATTCTAGGTCCACAGCTTCATCCTATATTCCTATCTCCATTTATAAGTGAATCTTTCTCACTTTTCATGCATTCCTAGCTTAATCATTCTATCTACATTCTTTACAAAAGAGGGTAGCCTTGCTGTCTTAACCCTTGAAACTCATTTAGGATCCAATCTTGCATTGTGTGGGATTGGATCTTGTGGGTTTCAACCCCTCTTTTGAATGTAAAGTCTCTCTTAAGTGAAAACCGACAATCCTAAGTGACCCCCTTTCCCCTTTGGAGTGGTGGAGGGAACACTTAGGGTTCGCTCGCGATTTTCCGCTTTACATTTTGGTGAACCCGACATGAACATCCTTTCTGAATATTCATGGTTAGATCTGAAAATTGGATTCCTTGATTACATTTCCATGTTTGATCTTTTGCAAATTTTAGAGGTTAATTGCATAAAAACCCTAAATTTTCTTTTTGAAAATTGAACTTGTGAAATGTTTAATTGTTAATGCTTGTTTTAGATCTGCCCTTCTATTGCAAATTGTCAATTCATATTTGTGCTTTAATTTTGAAAATTAAGTGGTTAAGTGTCAAAACCCTAATTTTTAAAACCCTCTTGATTCAACCTTTGACTGATAATTTCACTGATTAAAACACCTCCAAATCAGCTGTAACTTTGGATTCCGCAACAAAATCATAATATCTTTCATCCCTGAAAATTTGGAAAAAAGTTGCGAGGACCGTGTGCACTCCGAGCGCCATCGTCCCCGACATTTTTTTCGAAATTTCGGGAGTTAGATCTTACTGTATTTTCCTGCTAAAATCCAGAATTTTGGCTGATTTTATCAATTACAACACTTTCAAAATTAAGGTCAAAGTTGGTCTTGTGATTGCTTGGATTAAGGCTTCTAATCATTCAAAAACTGTTGAAATTGAAATTTTGTGTCAAAATTGTGTTCTTACTGTCCTAAATCTGAAAAGTGTGTTGGCGTTCATTCAAAATTTCAGTGCTTTATTCAAATTCTTGCAATTTGTGACTTTTGAAATTAAGTGTTTAATTACACCAACTTTGATTTCCGCTTTCAAAATTTAATTTTGCGTAAAATTGAGTCAACTTTCAAAATTCAAAACTTGCATTGCTTTTGGTATTCCCTCTAAAATCATAAAATTCAAAATTTCAGTTTCCCTCTCTTTTTCAAAATTCAAATTTTGCATTTTTCGACAATCTTGGTAGGGTTCAATTTTGAGATTGCAACTTTAATTTGGCCTATCTACAAATCGTAAAATCACTCAATTTTTTCAGATTAGCTCTAAAATCATCATAACTTTCATCCCTGCAAATTTTGAAAAAAGTTGCGAGGACCGTGTGCACTCCGAGCGCCACGGTCCCTGACATTTTTTCCGAAATTTCGGGAGATTGTCGTGATTGCATTTAACAGCTTAAATCTAGAAGATTGGCTGATTTTATTGAAATTTGCTACCTCTAAATTCAAAATCTTCTCTCCCTCTCTAGTGCATGAGTTTTACAACAATAAGCCCTACTTACACTATTCCCGTTAGACAAAGTCTTAGAATTAAGTCTTTCCAAGGTTTAATTACTGAGGAGATGGAACCTAATTTGAATAGCCTTTTTAACGAGGACATGGGTAATTCCTCTAATCCTCCTAATGATGAAGAAGCTCTCCATGAGGTTTCTGTAGAACAACTTTCGAAATTGGATAACCAATTTGACGATTTTCGACAATGGATGTCTCAAGAATACCCCGATAGTCAAGCTCTTGAGGGTCTAAAACATATGCTTCAAAGTGATAAGAATGGAATTGATATTTTGCGTGGTATTGTACACATTGTGGATTCGAATGTGATGCCTATGAAGAGTTGTGCCGAAACTTTAGGTTATACACAACCTCCTACTCAAATCAATCATTCTATTCCTTTGACAACTTCTATTGCTAGCATACCTACCTTTACATCAAACATAATGACTACTTCTATACAAGACATTCCTCCTATGATCACCAGTCATGGGGGCAATCCTTCCTCTTCAATTAATCCTCTTCCTTCATTTAATCCAACTTCTTCATTCATTCCTTCAATGAGTGTTCCTATTACATCTCCACAAATGAACATGACACAAGGGGGCAATTCATTCAACCATTCCATTCCTCCTTGTAGTGTTCCTCCTTTCCAATCATCTCCCATGACTAACTATCATAGTGTCCCACCACCTTACTCTTTACCTTCTTTCAATAACATAACACCTCCATCTCAATCTAACACATCTAATGTGAACTCTTCGACTGAAGCAACCATTAATAATCTTGCACAAATTGTCTCTTCTTTACAGCAACAAATTGCCTCTATGAATCAATCTAAGTTTAGTGTGCCCACATTTGATGTTGCGAGCCCACTTTCTCTTGACATTGTTCGAGCTATCCCACCTAAACATGTTGAAATCCCACATTTGGAGCTTTATAATGGTAAAGGTGATCCTCTAACACATGTTAAGACTTTTCAAACAATATGTACCGATTTTGCTTATGACCAAAGGTTGCTTGCGAAACTGTTTACTAGGACATTAAGAGATAAAGCCCTACAATGGTATTGCTCATTGCCTTCTTATTCTATTACTTCTTTCGAACAACTTGCAAATGCTTTTATTCAACAATTTCAAAACAATATAAGTCCTAAAGTTACTTTGATTGATTTAATGCATTGTAAACAAGGTGTTAAAGAAAAAGTGACTGATTTCATTGGTAGATATAAGCATTTGTATGCTCAAATTTCTTTTCCAGTGCCTGACAATGATATTCAAAGAATCTTTATTTCTAATTTACAAAAAGATATTAGAGAAAAACTTCTGTTTTCTGAGTTTACTTCTTTCCAACAGTTGTGTGCAACTCTTCACAATTATCAACTGACTGTGAGTCAAATGGAACAATCAAATCCTATGGCTCCGAGTGATAAGGGTGATAGTAGTCAACAACCATTTGGGAAGTTTAAACCAAACAAAGAGTCCGTTAAATTCAATGAAAACATCATCAACAACAATGTGAATGCAGCATCAGGTGTGCCTCCTATTTCTAAGTTTTTCAAGAAAGAAAGAAAGTTTACTCCTTTGAATGAATCATTGCATAGTATTATGAATAAGTTATTGGAACAAAATGTGCTTACTCTTCCTCCTATAAGGCAAATAGATCCTGCAAGGATTAATTCACCCTATTTTGATAACAAATCTTTTTGTCAATTTCATCGTCAACCGGGGCATGATACTGAAAAAGGTTTTGCTTTAAAGGGTAAAATTCAAGATTTGATTGATAATAATACTATCACTGTTTCAAGAGTGAATGATAAAGGCAACACATCTGTAGCTCCTCCTAACCAAAATCTTAAGATTTTTACTAATCCATTACCTTCTCATACCTCTAATGTGATTGAGACTAATGATTCCTCTATCTCACCTGATGGTCTTGTGTCTATGACTCCGAATGTGATTAACTTTGTAGAGCAACAAGAAAACCCTAAAGAACCTTCCATCACATTTGATTATAGTGAAACTATCAGGGCACCTGATGGTCCTTTATACATAGTTGCAAAAGTCAAGAATACACCTTGTCGTGGAGTGCTTATTGATCCTTCTTGCATGGTTAATGTTATTACTAAAGAATTTCTTTTTACTTTGCAATTGAATCAAGTGGTCTATGACAAAAAAGATGTGATTGTGAAATTATTTGATGCATTTTCTTCTCCTGCAATTGGTTCTATTACATTACCTATTGAGGTCCATAACAAATCCCTTGATGTGAACTTTGCTATTATTCCTTCATCCGAACAATTTCGTGTGAAGCTTGGCTATCCTTGGCTATCTTCCATGAAAGCTATTCCTTCTCCTATTCACAAGTGTTTGAAATTTCCCCATAATGGTGAAGTTGTTACTGTCAATCATAGTCTCTTTAAACTAGTTGAAAGAACTTCTAGCGTTCCTATTGATTATTTTTGGCCGAAACAATTCCAATCTCTTCCACCGCGAAGTGATCATCTTTTCAAATCTTATCAAAAGTGGAAAACAGATATGATCCTATCTCTAAGTGAACCTAGAACACCCAAACTCGACATTCCTATCGTTCTTGAGAAGGAAGTTCTTCCTTTGAAAGATAAAACTAATGTCTTTCCTCAAGAAGATTCCCAACCCATTCCTATGGATGTGACTATGTCTATGTCTAATAAACTTTCTAAAAGTAGACCTATACCTCCTCATCATGATGGACTTGGTCTCCTTCCTAAACCAAACATTCCTCCTTTATACAGAGCAGTTCCTCCTCCTTCCTTTTATAAAGAGAAGAGACCTTCCTCTTCTCCTATTATCCAACCTAAGAGACCACAACCTAAACACCCAAGGGATAAGGATGAGAACATTCCTCCTCCTCAATCTTCTCCACTTCCTACTAAGACTAGACGAAATCGTTCTGCACGTGAACGCCGACGAAAGCGTCGTCTTAGAGCTCAGGCAGCTACTTCTCAAACTTTACAATCTCCAAAAACACCTTCAACAAGCATTATTCCATTTTCTCCAAAATCTCCAAAACATAAGATGCATGATGGTCTTGATCCTGTGCGAGTCAAAGATCCTATTTTTATAAATCTTGATGATGACATAGATGAAAATGTTATTCATGATGAATATGTTACTCCTCTTGCTTCTGATAGTGAATATGAACTTGTTGATGTTGATAACCATCTCTCTAACGAATTTTCTAAAGCACTTATCCTAGCTCCTAGACAAGAACAACGTGGCTTGGAACATGAACATAGCCCTTGTTTGGATCTTGTGATAGCTCCATCTGCTGTGTTGGATGTTCCTCCTCTAGCGTGTTCCCTGCCTTCCCGAAACATTGATCAGCAAGATCGGGGGGTAGATGACGTGCTAGACTAGTTTCATTAGCATAGCAGACTCTCTCCTCCTCTCTTTTGTTACTTCTTCTATGTGTTATTCTCATTATTCTATTTGTTGTCCTTAGTGTTGTCTACTTGAGGACGATGCAAAGCATTGAGATCTCCTTTGGTCTCTCTCATGTTGACTCAAAAGACACATGTGTTCCCTTCTTCTAGGTGACCTTCCTTGATTGGGGAATGAAGAACAATTATGCATACATACATATGATATACATGACTTATCATACAGCATACTGACCCCGAGGAAAGCGAAGTCACCTCATGCTTTGTGTTTTGTGTCTATTATCCTTGGGTTTATCTCACACTTGGGGGCTAAATCTTTGTGATAACGTGCTTCTTCCCCTTCTCATTTCTTATGTGTATCACTACCTTAAAGCAATCACCCCCGTTGAAGCGTGTGCGATCGCTTTAACGTAGGGGGGCATACACCCCGTCTATCCCTTCAGGATACTTGAAAATTTCTTGGCAAACTTAGCTTTGCCTTGAAAATTTTCAGTATTTCTCTTGCATGACTCATAGTGAGGGAACCTTACTACTGACAGTCATGGTTCTCCCTCGTGATCTTCCCTTTTACTTTGTCAATCGAAGCCGTAAGATCCTTAGTCCACTGGGGGCTTGGTGTATCTTGCCTCCTTGACGTGGTGAAAGTCTTTCAATGTTGTTTCCTTGTACTTTACCGGAAGTACGAGCGTACGCTTATACTCCCGCTAAAGTGGGGGCTAAATGTAGCGTCCTAGAATTGCGACACTTGCAATTTCGAGCGCATTTGGGTCTTCACGATGGCGATGCAACACGGAACCTGAATGGAGACCCCGAAACTTGTTCATGACACCAAAAACTGCATTTTTCCAGCACCCTAGCCTGATCCTCCTTGCACCCTGCTATCCCTGGAGGTGGGACCATGGTGCCCAGCGCCCTGGTCCTTCAGGACTAGGGCGCCTAGTGCCCTAGTCCCCCAGGACCATGGCACCCAGTGCCCTGGTCCCTGGCCCTATTTTGGGCCCAGTCTCTTTTGGGGCTTCGGGTCTTTATGTTTGCAATTTGGAAAATAATCTTTCCTGGTCGGCCTAAGGTCGGAAAAATCAGTCTATCAACCCTAATTGACAAGTATATAAACTACATTTTCCTCTCTCATTTGGATAGATGGAAAAAAGGCGGAAGCGATATTCAAACATTCAAGCATTCAAGCATTCAAACATTCCTTCAAGCAATTGATCATTCTAAGTCTCTATTCAAGGCTAGGTGTTGCATTCAAGACAAGGATTCAACCATTGAAGAGGAGATCACATACAACATACAACATACAACAACATCTACACCTTCGCATGTAAGAATACAAACATTCTTACAACAAGGTACTAGTACTTGTTTTACATTACAATCATTTACATTTACATCATTTCTCATTTCTTGGTTAATTCCAAAACCGGGGTTTGACCTAAGGGCAAACCCCTAATCCCTAACCCCCCAATCGTCTTCGCTTTTCTGTGTGTAGGTTGCAGGTACGCGACTATAATTGAAGATCTGGAATCCTTGTGTAGAGACGAACAAATCCCCCTTTGTTTCGCAGATTTTTCGGAGGACCGTGTGCACGCCGGGCGCCATCGTCCTGTCAACTTTCGCTCAAATTTGCAGGACAGCACCATCTCGACATTTTACTGCTAATTCCAGGTCCATAGTTTCATCCTATATTCCTATCTCCGTTTATAAGTGAATCTTTCTCACTTTTCATGCATTCCTAGCTTAATCATTCTATTTACATTCTTTACAAAAGAGGGTAGCCTTGCTGTCTTAACCCTTGAAACTCATTTAGGATCCAATCTTGCATTGTGTGGGATTGGATCTTGTGGGTTTCAACCCCTCTTTTGAATGTAAAGTCTCTCTTAAGTGAAAACCGACAATCCTAAGTGACCCCCTTTCCCCTTTGGAGTGGTGGAGGGAACACTTAGGGTTCGCTCGCGATTTTCCGCTTTACAATTCCATAGCGATGTCACTGGATGCTTTTGATTCATTTCCCTTATATCTCGCAATGTGTGGGAGAGAGGTCACACCTCTTCATCATGTATGCCCTTTGGCAAGAGACACACCCTTTCACCATTAGCACCCTTTGAAAGAGTGCAACTCTTCATTATTTATGCCCTTTGAAAGTGACACAACCTTTCACAATCATATATGCACTTCTTATTTAAATCAGATCTGCATTTTTGATTCCCAAATTATCTCCCCTTCAAATGAGTTCTCCTCTCCCTTTTATACCTCATATTTGAGCGAGTCACAACTTATCATTTCATTCCATTTGACCATTCATTAATTTTAATCAAATTTCAATTATATTTAATTATATTCTTTTATATTTTAATTTGATTTTTGTTTTTACTCTTTTGTATTTTAGTTTTTCTATTATTCATTATTAAATTATATTTCAAAGCAGGGACATTACATACTTTATCTACAACTTTTTTTTATTTTAGTTTTTTAGCTATAAAAATATTTATAGTTTTTGGGATAAATGTTTGTATGTAATTATATTAAAAGTTACATTTCAATTATATAATTCATATAGTGTAAATTTATAAAAAAATAATTGATTTAATTTAATTTTCTATGGTATTATGTATAATTTTAATCGCTTTACACATTATAGATACATTATATTATATAATTTTAATATTCTTTAAATTAATTTGCGCATTACAATTACATTGTATATAATTTGTTTATTCTAGAAGTGTTAAAATATTACAAGAGATAAATTATTGTAAAAATATTTTAGTTTGGTGTTCTAAAACAAACTAAAAATTTCATATTTAATTTTAAGGGTTTGTTTGTTGTTGATTCTTTACATATTCATAGAATTTGTCATTTTAAAGAATTGATCACTCTATAGAATTGAAAACTTTATCTTAAATTTTTAATTAAATATTCTTATTGTCTTTCCATAAAAATCAATGGCATCTTTCTTACTTTTCGTTCCAAGTAAAGCTATATGAGTTCTTCATGTAAAATTCAGAATCTTTGAAGCTGGCATATATGACTTGATTCCTAAGTTGTTGACAAATTTGCATTCTGAATAATGCTAGATTTGGGACAATCACAATGCAAAGGAATAGATTAGTTTTTATTCTTCAGATATTGTAATTAACTGGCCACTCAGACAGTATTCTTTATTTTTTAGCAGCTTTCATCTTGTGATCAAATTTCATATGGAAATGATTAGTTTCACATTGTTGCCTTGGATAACAATAGTTTTTATATAAAAGATAATCAAATATGAGAATCAAACAAATGTCTAGAAGGATAAGTTGATGATAGTTTGGATTTATCAGCAGTCAGGAATGTATTTGAAGTTGAATGAAAAAAAAAAAAAAATCCAACTGCATGCAGATTTGTACAATAAATCTAATTTAGAAAAATTAATGTCATGATTGGTGGGTACTAACTTGTATGTTTAATTTTATACTTCTTATGTGATAGACTTGCTTGAAATTTGGGGATTCAATTATTGAATTTCAAAAGGGTATCTAAAGTAAAAATACGTGTGGTACACATGAAAATGTTTGTTGTAATCTATGTATGTTAATTTGGTTGTCTGCATGATATATCATGCAGTGAAGGGAGTTTTTGTGAACCTTTTGTATCCAAATAATTTATTTATTTTTTTAACAAGTTTACATGTAATTTTATTTTATATAAATTTCTGTTCATGGGGATGTTGGTTGAGCAGTCATGGGTTTGGGGCGTCCCATTACACTGATGTTTATGTAGACACCTAAAATTGTCCTAACTTAAATAAATAAATATTTAATGTATTTAATTGATTTCTCTTAAGTTTTCTATTAATTAAATAAATTCTTATTTATTTAATTAATTCACTTATCCCCTTCTAGCCCCTTTCCCTATTTAAATAAATATTTTAATTTATTTAAATTGCTCTTTCCCTAAATTAAATAAACATTTTATTTATTTAATTGGTCCCACTTCTTCTATTAATTAAATAATTTTTTATTTATTTAATTAATTAATTAGATTTTTCCTTTCTATGACACATGTCATTTATCTTTTAATTTTCCTCTACCTACCCCTTCATTATTTTATTATTTCCTCTACCTACCCTTTAATCCTAGCCAACCATTTCTTTCTTTCACCTCTTAACCTTATCCCTCCATTTTCTAAATCGTCTTCTATATAAGAGAATTTTTTATCCTTCTAATCTTAATGCGTTTATCGAGCCCTCTTGCAATCAAGTGACTTTACAACCACAATCCATTCTTTGTTGAGCTTTTGTGCACAATACAAAAATCTAAGAGCAAATATATCAAACAAGATCAATGGAGATAGAAGACAATGGATATCAAACCCTACTTGGCATGTGAATGGTATTATGGTTTCAATTTGTTGATTTACATGTTCTTAGGTTTCTTCATTGGTATATGGTGAATGCTTTATTGTAGAACTAGGGTTTTGTTTGTGGTTGGATCTTTGTGGTTTTGCAATAGTTTGTATCATCATTTTTCACCTCACATAGTTTGTTTGTGAGAATGTACAGATATGTCCAACTTTGTGGGCTCACAGATTTTAAACATATTGTTTCAAATTGGCAACGATGCCATGAGAAAGAATGGGCAGAGTTTGCAAGAAAAATAATGAAATCCTAAATGTATCAAAAATAGCATTTGGGATGAGACAAACCAAACTATGTAGAAGTTGTTGGCTTTGGCATCCTTGGGCATGTTGCTCATGTCTTCGTTGATTTATTGTATGACTGGTTGGGCATATTTCTCGCGAAGCAAACTGAGGTAACTATAAAGCATACCTCAATTGTGCTTTGTTTCTTTGCAAAGTGCCTTCAAGATTTTTGGTTTATTTAATTTGGCCACCTTCAGAAAGCTTGTATTTATATTGTAACTAGAGGGGTTATGTTTGGCTTTTGGTGTGTCAGATTTAAACTCAACTAAGGCGGTGTATTTCAGGCCACGTGTCTACTTGAACAACATGGCTGGGTAACACAATGTAGGCATAAAGACAACTATAGCCCATGGAGAGTGACCTTTCCTTTCTCAACATACATAGATGTACATGTGTGTGTAAATGTGATACAAGAGCAACCCTTTGCAATGATCAAAATAGATCATGATAACATTTGCAATCTTCCCTATGATGAACACCTCATGATAATGATTTCCAACAATATCTCTTCAACTTTGTAGAGACACATAATTGCAGACATGACATTAATGACAATAAATTTTGCCAACACACGAAACCTACGTGCCACAAGTTCATTTCTATAGTCCAAGTTTGTTTATATAGAAAAACTTCAAACATGTAAGAAAAGTTTCAAATCCATAGATGTAGATTCAATCCTAGCCAAATCCTATCAATAACCTAGTTCAATTTTCATCATTCTTTCTTTTAATGAATCTATTGTTAAGAAATTATGAGCTATAGTTTAAAATTTATCACCAAAACAATGTATTACTATATATTTACCATTACAAACTACTAAGTATTTTAACTGCTTTTAATTTTTAGTTTTTTTTATTACTTTATATATCATGACTAAAAATTAAGTTGATTGGATTATATTACTTGTTATATTCATAAAACAAACATTTAGTTAAAAAAAAGACATTTTATTTGTTTCACATTTTTTATGAACTTGTTTAATATTACACCTCTTAGAGTTTTTCCTTAAATTTTATACTTCTATTAGTTTTTTAGATTGATTTTATTTACATCTTCTATTTTAGATTTGATTTATGCTAGGGTTTGCATCCACCTTCATTTATATTTCATTCCTTCATATTGATTAGGGTTTGTAATTACTTTAACAATAGGCTATGGTATCTTTAGATTTATCTTAATTCTCTATTTTTTCTTTATATCACATTTCTATGATGTATTCATTGGTTCAGTAATAATGGTTGATTTTAAAGATTTCTAGATGCGATGTCTTATATTATGCAATCGTCTCCTCCAACATATTGGACTATACAACCTTGAAATTAATGAAGATCAACTAGTATTATCTGTACTTTGCTAATGGTTATAGGAAGGTCTATATTACTAGCTTGGTAAAGATTTTTTTCTTTATAGACATATGACACATCGAAGATTTGATACATATATACAATAGATTAAGCATATTAGACCTCATAAGGTCTTCTATCTTTTGTATCTTTCTCTCATAGATCATGTGGAAATTAGGGAGTTTGATTGTTGTGTGCTATTTTATATTGAAAAAAATATTACTTATTTTGGATGATTTTAATTTTTTTTCTATAATTGATTATTATAGATATAAAAACTATTGTTCTTTGTACTCATAACCCTTACAAACCACAATCTACCTCTATTATTAATATTGACAAATTTTTATTAAAAGGATACTTATTGCTATTTTTCTCATGAAAATGCTTGATCCATTATTTTATTATGTACTAGCCCCTCAACCCAACAAAGTCAAGCATTTTAAATATTGTAATTATATAAAGTATATCTAGGATCATATTCTCCAATTTTACCTCCACCCACCCTTGATAGATACAAATGAAAGACCCTTAATTCACACCAACCATTTAGAATAGAATATTATACCAAACTTAACTCTATCCATTAGCATCTCGTATGACATAATCTACGTATTACACATACACTTATCTCAATCTACCTCTATTATTAATATTGACAAATGTTTATTAAAAGGATACTTATCACTATTTTTCTCATGAAAATGCCCAATCCATTATTTTATTATGTACTAGCCCCTCAACTCAACAAAGTCAAGCATTTTAAATATTGTAATTATATAAAGTATATCTAGGATCATATTCTCCAATTTTACCTCCACCCACCTTTGATAGATACAAATGGAAGACCCTTAATTCACACCAACCATTTAGAACCGAATATTATATCAAACTTAACTCTATCCATTAGCATCTCTTATGACATAAGACATATTACACATACACTTACCTTAAATTGACATTAATAACTTGTACCACATATTAAATATTTTAATAAGATCTATAGTATTATGTCTATTCAATGATAAAAATAATTTCTATAAATTTAGTGGAATATGTCCTAGAAAGCTATTATCAATTGAAACCCAAATCTATTTTCAAATTTAAAGCTCTAATAATTAGTTTTGATAAATAATTTTCAACCTAAACTCCACCTAAAGATAATATTCACAAGAAATATTGTAAATGATTACTTTTGCATGCAATGATCTTCTTGTGGATTCATTGAACAATAAGACAATATAGAATATAGAGAAAATCTAAAGATTTGATGAAACGACCCTTAACAATGTAATGTTCTTGTTTTGTCTAGAGAAATAACTAACAAAATATATTTTTCAAGCCCAAACTTATAAAGGAAAGTCCTAAAATTATTAAAGTACATTAGTCTAAACTAATTAGAAGTAATCTTTGTGGAATACAAAACAGAAAGAGAATGATTATATTATGTGTTGCTTGATGTCTTGATTCCAATTGGTATATGAAATTCTTGATTTACAAATCTCTTCCAAAACCAATGCTCTGTCCACACACTATTCATCTCTTCTATGCCTATGTTTTTCGTCTCAGGGAGAAATAAATATACAAATAGGGTCATGAGAAACACCCATCCCGCAAAGAAAAGAAAAATTCCATACTTGAAGTGGCAAAGCATAGCAAGAAATCCTTGTGCAATGGCAAATGTAAACAACAGATTAACTGCAACAACAATACTTTGCCCAATTGACCTCACCTCTAATGAAAATATCTCACTCGGTACTAGCCATCCTAATGGACCCCATGACCATGCAAATCCTACCACATATATACAAATCATTACTAATAATAAATATGCATACCCTTTCGAAATGCTTCCATCTCCCGAAGAATCAAATTTAGTAGCCAAAATGATAGCAACTATTACCTACACATTCAAAAAATATTAACATATCAACATTAATAGTATAAATCAAATAATAAATGAAGAAATGTTTGATAAATTGCAATATTCTCATAGTTACACTCACAACACATTTAATGTTTAACTTAGGTCAAAAATGATGTGCTTTTATGTTAATTTTTAAATTAGATAATTAAACAAATAAATTAATGATGAATTTGAGAACTTCTCGAATTGATTGTATCTTTTTTCTTTCAATGCTTGAGATTGTACTCAAGATAGTGAGTGAAAGAAGAGAAATTAGAATATCTAGCTCACTATCTTAATGATGGATCATAGAATATGATCCCAAACTTTGATAAAAAAGATACACGCAGTCAAATCCAAAAACTCTCAAATTCATTAACATGGTTGATTATGAGATTCATAAAATAAGGAGGTTAGAGTTAGAGTCAGCATTTAAGTTTTGAGTAGAGAGTGAAGTACCTGACAAACGAACATCTGTAATCCCCCTTGCAGAAAGAGGAGTCGACGCCCATATCTGTCGACAGCAATCATGGAGACCACCGTAGCAGCTAAGCCAACGACTCCTAAAATGACAGCGGACATGAGAGAGGCATTTGTCTGGAACCCAATTGTGCGAAACAACACCGGAGCATAGAAAACAATGGCATTGATGCCTGTCAGCTGTTGGAACATGGGAATTGCCACTGCCATCACAAGTTGTGGCCTGTATTTCCTCTGCAGCATATTGTACAGGGGATGTTTCACCATTTCTGATGTTTTCGTTGCTTCCATCATGTCACTCAGCTCCTCCTCAACGTCAAGAGTGCCACGGATCCTCTGCAACATAGCTCTAGCCTTTTCAGGGCCCTGTGTTTCCATGAGACTGTTGGGTGTCTCTGGAAGCCATAAACTGCCTAAGGTTAGTATTCCAGCAGGGACAGCAGCCAGAGCAAGGGAGAGACGCCATCCCCAATTCTGGATTTTATCAGTTCCATAATTTGTGAGACTGGCAGACAGGCCGCCCACGCTAACAAACAGCTGGAACCCCATGTTCAGTGCTCCTCTAATTTGCTTCGGTGCCATCTCTGAGAGATACAGGGGAACTGCCTACACTCCAAAGCATGGATTTCAATACTATGTTAGATTCAAGTTCTTAGATAACAACTGTTATAATTGAAAGATGAAGTTATGTGACATCAAATATGACATCAAATATGAACATATTTTTTTTGTTGAGGTCTTAAAAAAAAAATCAATAAAAGAGAGGACTAATAGTTGTGTGTTAACTGTTTTGTTTGTGTGTTGATATGAGATCATCTGATTTGTTGGTTTTTGGATCCAAAGAATATATTTAATTCAATTACTAGTACTTATGATCAAATATGATGCAAAATCAACATACATTTGTTGAGGTGTCAACAAAAGATCAAAAAAAGAGTAGATCAATAGTTGTGAATTAAATCATGTTTTATTTGTGCGCTCATACAAGATGACAATATTTGTTGGTTTTTGGATCTAAAGAATACATTTAATTCAATTAGAAGTACTCTCAATCAACACTAACAACTTTAAAATCACAAATACTAATGCTATGCTATTTAAGATATTATACAATAAACAAACAAATACTATCACAACTATTGAAACATGCTCAACCACTAGATCCTCTTCTTTACAAACAAAAAAGTTTAAATAAATTGAATTCTCTTCAACCAAAAAAAATACATTAAAAGAGCTGTCAACTACCTAACAAATTTATGTTTGTGTTAAAAAATAAAAGTCAATACTAATACAATATAATGTCAATTAGTGTTTATCTTGATACAACAACAAGACATTAATCAATACTAATATAATAAAATATTGATAAATCCTAGAATAAAATAATATTAACCAACAAATTATTATTCTACAATCAACCTATATGAAAGTCATGAAAACATATTAAGACTATATATTATACTTCATGATATGAAGTCTTAGAGGGCCTTAATTGAAATGATTTAAATTTATTAAAAAAAAAGATAAATCACAACTTAAATTGTTTATTGATACATTAATTTTTTTATAAAATCTTTTTTTTTAATATTATTAAATATTAAAAAAATCATCATGATAGTATTTCAAAAGTGTAAAATAATTTATTACATTCAAAACTTTATTTATCACTATTAATATTTGAGAAAAATAAAACAAACATATAAAATAAAATATCAATATCTATTATTAAAAAAATGTTATAACATTTAATTATAAATAGTTTCTATTTCATATCATAGCTTTGTTGAATATCCTTTCGATAATCCAAAAATGTCTTATTAAATTAAAATATATATATATATATATATATATATATATATATATATACTAAAAGAGCTATCAACTACTTAACAAATTTATGTTTATATTAAAAAAGATAAGATATTTCAAAACTAATATTATATAAATTAATTTGAGGGCACCCTCTCTATTCTAACCATAGACTAGTTAATTATAATATAAAATCATATTATCCAGCAAATTAATGTCTTCAAGTTGAATCATATAACTTAATTTGCTATTTAAACCCTTATAAAATTTCTTATATAAAGACAAAAAAAAGCATATTGATTTTACATAAATCAACAAATTAATGCTATGCATAATCAAATCTTATCCATAGATAATAATATCTTGATTGGAACACAATAATCATTTATATAAAATCAAATAAATTAAAAATAATAATTTTAGCACTTTTGTTTTTAAATAATGAAATTTTCATCATCCATGTCGACTACTAGCTCAAATATTTCTGAATTCTATTATGTACAGTTTTTGTTACCAAAATTCCAGATCAAACACCATCACCATGATTCATCACTTCTCTCTTACTTTCTTACTCTAATAATAGATCAAGATGTTAGATCAAGATGTTTGATCCAAAACATAGACAACAAAAAAAAATACACAAAGAAGTCCAAACAAGATAAGATAGAAGACATACTTGATCAGCGAATCCAATTCCAATGCCCAGCATGATGCGCCCAGCAATCAACATACCCACATTAAGAGCGCCGCCATTGATAGCAGCGCCTACCAAAACGCTCAGACCGCCCACCAAAATGGAGGGCTTTCGTCCGTAGAGTCTGGTAAGAGGGGATGCCACCATAGAAGCTATTAATCCCGCTATATACAGTGACGATGTGAAGGTAGTCAAAATCTGGCTGTTGAATTTGCAGTAGGCGCTAGAACGGGCCTCCTCTTGGTGCATCTTTCTGTAAGTAGCCCGGAAAAATTTTCTGAGGAAGGGATCCATGGAGGTCACTCCTCCTGTAAAATTCAAACAGAAATCCATTACCCATTCTAGATCTCAGTCTAAAAACAGCAACTGAGTCTAATTCAAAGGAAAGAGAGTCAAACCTGCGATTCCGTTGTCGTAGCCGAAGACGAGGCCTCCTGTTGCCGCTACAATGCTCACCCCCACTACAAAGGGAGTTATTCCCCCTTTGTATTCCTTCTTAACACCACCCTTGCTGCTTCTCCCTTCCTCCATGTTTGCCTTTGTCTTTCGTCTCGCTGCCTCACAACGCCCAAGAAAGTCTTGTATATATATTTATTGTATAGCTCTCTAGTCATTGATGTGGCCAAATTTGAAGTCAAGCCACTCAACGTCAAGGTGGGCAGCTGTAATCCAAAGTCTTGCTTCTGGTCAACTAGTAGATGAGACTAACTAATGCGCTAGGCTGGGCTGGATACAACGAATGTCCCAATTGTGCATTTTGAATTCGGCACTCTAACTTTGACTCGATGCAATTGTAATAGTGTGTGCATATTCATGTGATTTTTGGTTGGGTTTTGGGTTCATTTTGGGAAAATCAGAACATATTTATTAATAAAAATGATTTTGATTATATTTTTTTGTGAAGTCTTATTTTTCTAGTTTTTATATGTATCTATAAAAAAATCCTTCTTCGCATTCTTCATTTATCATGATGTTTATGACTCTACACATACATGATATTCACCCTTCATACAATTGTGAAGATTTGTCAATCTAGGTTCATTTCTATGATCATATGATTGACCCCATGGTTGTGAACTTGATCCTTACCTTTTTTCTAAATTTCACATTTAAACTTGGTCGATTTTACTTTTTCTACTAGTTTTTATAAGTTGAATAAATTCGCCTTTGTGTGACTTGGTGCTATGTGCTTGTATTTAAAAGCATTTGATCATACTCATTTCACATCCTTGCACATTCAAATCTAGTCAACTTCACTATTCTACTAGTCATTGTAAATTTAATAAGCACACATTTGTGTGACTTGTTATTATTTGCTTGTATTTAAAAGCATTCAATCATATTCATTTTACATCTTCATACATTCAATCATTCTCTCTCTCATCCTAGAAGCAATGAGGAGCAATTAATAGCGAAACACTTAGACTCGGTACATTTTTAAGTAGTAATGAATTTACACACCTCACTTTAGGACACTATTTTTTGTATCTTTGATCTTTTTACATATATTTCAAGGGTTTGACCTACGTGAAGATATCATTGAAACATAGTGACAACCCTTCCAACGTATTTTTAAGTACCACAATCCTTGAATACACACACACACACACACAACTAAGAGAGTCACAACACATAATTACACATAGAGTAGGATTAGATTCGCATACCAAAGAACTCTATGGCCATGAAACAAATGTAGACCCACAAACTCAACTTGGGACATAACACGAGTTCACTCCAATATTTAAGGGATTTCATTGGCAAAGAAGAAAATGAATGTTACTAGGCAAAAAACAATAAATTTCATATTTGCCAAATGTTAGTCATAGAGTTGAGCACCCTATACACCACACATTCTTTCATAGTTTAGCATTTACTTTCACAACACATTAGCATACAACTCTTCTTTATTAGTCAATTTCTATTTGTGAGTTTTAAGAATTCCATTTGATTATCCTAGACTAGGCTTAGGGGCACCCTGTATTCTTTAACATCTTTTGAACTTGATCAATCATAGACAACCTAGTTTCCTCCAAAATTTCATTATTAGTAAGGTTTTTAAATCTATGGCCACAAAACCAAACATAACATTATCACACTTTGAGTAGGCATAAGTCCCTCAATTTTATGTTTTTCTATTTCCTAGATAAGTGAGCTTGCATTTTATTTTTAATTTCCATTTGCAAGATAAGATCTACTCTTTTCATATTTTTCTTTTGTTTTATCAAATTTCTTATGAAGAGTGCAGACCAAAGGATGAACCTACATGACCAGATTGCATGGAGTCCCTATGACATGTCCCTTTATGCATGATTATTTACTTTACATGTATGTTTGTGAGAGATGCATGTTTTTGAGATATATGATAATTCTATGATTTGTAGGTATCTTAAAGTTGGGACAAAGTATAGCAATAAAATTTACACACCCATGCCATTTTCTATTTGGTTTTGTGTCAATTTTAGGAGAATTCTTAATACATCTACACATTAGCAAACCATTACATAGTTTTGTGGAAAGTTGGGCTCATTGTCCTAACCTTTACATGTCCCCATACTATGCCAACCCAATTTATAAGGGTTGTGAAATAAACATTTCTACTAGGGATATTGTTATACATTTTTTATTTGAGATAATAAACTATATAATAACCATAAGTTGAAGTACACTTTGCTAAACATCCTTAATGTAATTACTACAGGTAAAATAGGTTTTGAAGGGATCCCAAAACCCTTAACAAAATGACCAACAAGAAACCACTAGAGAACCAATAACTACATCATTTGAAGGGGTTTTGACACCCAATATCATAGCAAGAAAACAATTGAATTGTAACAAAACAAAACCATTAGACCTCAAGTCCTCAAACCAAAAAAACTACAAATGAAAACTAGACAATGCTTTTTCCTATCAATCTTCGCCCTCTTAACCTTGGGATGGGAGTTTCAAACTAACCTAGGAAGGCCTCTCTTGTTGGATATTATTGAGAAGTTTGCTAGAATGATGTTTTGTCATTGATGTCAACATATGCTTCTGTGTATTCTAGTGTTGTAGTCAAATTAAGTGAGTTGGTTTGGTCAGTGCGTTGCAAATGAGTTGTTACGATTTAATGGGTTTTGAGATAAGTATCTCTAGTTGATTCAACAAAAGTTTCAGTGGTTTGCATGATGTTTTGATTGAGTTGTGTGATCCGGTATTATGATTATTATTCAGTTGTTCGTTTTAGTTGGTATTTTGTTTTGTGCTTCGCATTGCTCTGGAATTGCTATATCTTGGTTTGCAGATTTGGATGAGTATTTGGGATGTTCATTTTGTCCTCAATTCAAATGGTTTGTGATTTGGAAGTCAACAAGTGAATCTTTTAGTTTGTCAGTCAGTTGAGTTGATTTTCTTGAGGTTCGATATAATGATGATAAAGATTCTAGTAAGTGGTGATGTTGTGGTTGTTTCTCTGGTGATTCGCGTTGCTTGTGGATATTTATAGATCGTGTTATATCTGTGTTGTTGGTTTGCATTGATCATTTTGCGAGGTATTGATCATTTTCTTGATCTGGTGGTGTTCTTCATGTTATGCAACATTTATGGTGATTGTAGTGTATTGCAGATGATCGAGGCATAATTATTGGAGGTGTTTCATGCTTGCAGTGGTGATTTGGGTCTAGACTATGTCTTACCCGACATTTTTTTGGGTTTGCATGTGTTGTTGTAGCGTGTGAGGTTAATATTTTGTAATTTGTATTAAGGATTTAGTCGACCTTGAATGAATTGTATAAATACATGTAATATTCATTTGAAAGATGTATCTACGTGTGCAAATATTATTTTTATCTTTCAAAAGGAAAGGAGAAATTAAAAGAAGTGTGAAAGAGTGTGCATAAGTGTGGAAGTATTGAGTCTTGGGGTAAGTGCACAAAGATGGTGATCAAAAAAGTGGACACACCCAAAAAAAACATGAAAAACAACAAAACGCGCATGGGGTATTTCAAATTTAAAGAAACCCGTACTCGTTTAGGCTCATTTTTCTCGAGCCTAACCAAAGATAAATTATGTATGGGGTTTAAAGTATACTAACCATGTACACGGTTTAAAAAATAAAACCGTGTACGTAGTTTAGAAACTAAGAACCCTGTACGCGGTTTAGAAACTAAAAACCTTGTACGCAGTTTTAGTTTTTAAACTGCGTACACGTTTGTCTGTCAATAAAAAGCAATTCATTTAGCATTCCATTAGGTTTTTCGGTAGGATATATACATAAAATATAAAATTTAAGTATGAGTTCTTATACTTTAAGTTATATTTTATGTATATATTATCAGGATGTTTGAGAGTGGTTCTAAATCTCTACGAGTTATTATCAGCATTATCTCTCTTGTCTCTTCCCTACTTCCTTAACCCCTACCTTTTTGTCTCTTACGCATCTCCATCTCTACTTTCTTCCCTCTCTCTCGAGTATCTCTCCCTCTCTTTATCATCTCCCTCACCCTCTTTCTCTCTTTCATATATCCCTCTCTTTCTCTCCCTCTCTCAAATGTCTCTATCTCTCACTCTCTCCCCCTCTCTTCAGTGTCTCTCTCTCATTCTATCCCTCTCCCTCCCCCTCCCTTTCTCTTCCTTTGTCAAGTATTTCTTTCCCTCTAACTCTCTTTCTCTCTCCCCCTCTCACTCCATTTCTCTTTCTCTCAACTCTCTCTCCTTCTCTCTATCAAGTCTTTGGCTCTCTCTCTCTCTCTCTCTCTCTCTCTCTCTCTATCTTACTCTCCTCCTTTGTCAAGTGTATCTCTTTCCCACTCTCTCCCTACCTCCCCCCCTCCATTTCTATTTTTCACTTAAGTCTCTCTCTCTCTCTCTAAAGTCTCTCCCTCTCATTCTCTTTCTCTGTATCTCACTCTCTCCTTATCTCAAGTGTATCTCTCTCTCATTCTCTCCCTCTCTCCTCCCCCTCCCTCTCTCCCTTTTTCATTACCTCTCTTTCTCACTCTCTCTCTCTCTTTGCACCTCTCTCTCTCTCTAGTCTCTTGTACTCTCCTTCCATCCCTTCCCCCCTCTCACTTAGACTCTCTCCATCTCTCTCTCTCTCTTACTCTCTCTCTCTCACCTTCCCTCCCTCCACCTCTTAGGTCTCTCTTTCTCTCCCAATCTCTCTCTCTCTCTCTCTCTCTCTCTCTCTCTCTCTCTCTCTCTCTCTCTCTCTCTCTCTCTCTCTCTCTCTCTCTCCCTTTCTCTATCTATGTCTCCCCCCTCTCTCTCTCTCATTTATTTCTTGTCTCTCCCTCTCCCTCTCCTCCTATCTTAGGTGTATCTCTCTCCCATTCCCTCCCTCTCCTCTCCCTCTCTAGGGTCATATGGTATTCGTAGGGGTCATATGGTATCCTAGGGATCCATGCATGTGTCCTAAGGGGTCATAGGACACCATATGACCCATAACGACACATAAGAGGTCATATGGAGTCCTAAGGGGTCATAGGATACCGTATGACCCCTTAGCACACCATACGACCCATAATGACACCAAATGGTGTCCTAAGGGGTTATAGAACACTATATGACCTCTTAGGACACCATACGACCCATAACGACATCATATGGATTCCTAAGGGGTCAAATGGTGTCCTAAGGGGTTGTAGGAGAACCTGAACTTGGAGGACACCATTTTGTGTTTTTTCATGTCATATGGTATCTTAGGGATCCATGCATGTGTTCTAAGGGGTCATAGGACACTATATGACCCATAACAACACATAAGAGGTCATATGGAGTCCTAAGGGGTCATAGGACACCATATGACCCCTTAACACACCATACGACCCATAATGACACCAAATGGTGTCCTAAGGGGTCATAGAAAACTATATGACCTCGTAGGACACCATACAACCCATAACGACACCATATGGAGTCCTAAGGGGTCGTAGGAGACCATATGACCCCTTAGGACACCATATGACCCCTAACAACACCATATGGTGTTCTAAGGGGTCATAAGGTGTCCTTGGGGTCATAGGACACCATAAGACACATAACAACACCATATGGTGTCCTAAGGGGTCATAGGACACCATATGACCCATAGATCACAATATAACCCCTAACAACATCTAAGGGATCATAGGACACTATATGATCCCTTAGCACACCATAAGACCTATAATGAAACCAAATAGTGTCCTAAGGGGTCATAGAACACCATATGACCCTTTAGGACACCATATGGTGTTGTTATGGGTCGTATGGTGTCCTGAGGGGTCATATGGCATCCTATAACCCCTTAGGAAACCATATTGTGTCGTTATGGGTCGTATGGTGTCTTAAGGGGTCATATGGTGTCCTAAGGGGTCATAGGACACCATATGACCTCTTAGGAAACAATATGACCTCTAATGACACCTAAGGGATCATATGGTGTCTTAAGGGGTCATAGAACACCATATGACCCTTTAAGACACCATACGACCCATAACGACATCATATGGTGTCCTAAGGGGTCATATGGTGTCCTAAGGAATCATAGAACACCATATGATCCCTTAGGACACCATATGACCCATAACAACACCTAAGGGGTCATATGGAGTCCTAAGGGGCCATAAGACACCATATGACCCCTTAGTACACCATACAACCCATAAAGATTATCCAACCAATACATCCACATGATCCAAAGAAACCAATACGTTCATCTTCTCCAAACATTCTACTTTATATCCCATCTTCTTTAAAAATAAAAATAAAAACCGACCACCTTGTCAATCTTCTTATCACCTTATCTATATGCAAAAAAAAAGAAGATATATTGGAGGGAGAGAGAGAGAGAGAGAGAGAGAGAGAGAGAGAGAGAGAGAGAGAGAGAGAGAGAGAGAGAGACCTTTTACGTGCTTGAAAGGGGGAGAGAGGCAGACAATACACATATGTGTGTATATATATATACTTAATATATTACATATTATTTATACATATATATATATATAAATATTATATATAATTATATACATATATATATATATATAGATATTATATATTATATATTTTTATATTATATATAAATTATATATTATATGTATATACACATATTATATATACAATATCATACTATAAACACTCCCAAAATTTAAAAATAAAAAGCATGTACATGCTATTTATAGTAAAAATAGAGCATACGTTCTTTTTATAGTTAAGATAGAGCGTACGCGCTTCTTACAGCATAAGTACCCCATACGCGCTTTTTATACCATAGGTACCCCGTACACGCTTTTGACTATTTAGGCTTGGAAATAGGCCTGAATGACAAAGCTACGGTTTGGAAGTTTGATTTCCCTCCATTTCCCTCCTCTTTGACGTGTTTTATTTTATCAACTTGGTTTCTCGACTTTGTCATCATCAGGTTTACACTTCATCAAGTGGGTATTTCTAAAATTGCCACCATGTTTTCACCCATCTTCTAAGCTTTCTAACCATATAATTTTTTAAAAATTTGAACAACAATAACATATTATTATTGAATTTATTTTACCAGTGTCTCCATAGTTTTCACAGACATACATGCACCATTTTTTAAATAACTTTTGATATACCTATCCAAATTTAAAAAACGTTATATATTATTGTAGTGCACTTGATTCTTTACAAAAAAAAAAATTAAACTGTATTTATTTTTTTAGTGCAACTTATGCTTCACGCACGAACAGGTACCTAATTTTCAGGATGTGCTCGATTGGAAAAATCATGAAAAAATAAAATACTCAACAAAAACTTACAAAAAAATACACATCTTCTAGTGCTCACTCTTAACTATCTTTCTGCCAAAGGATTTGTCAAAATGTTAAATCTAACTATGACTTTTTTGATTCGCACGTCAGACACTATGTTATGTTTTTTGAAAAAATCAAGGTCTGTTTTTCGTGCGTGAAGGACTTGACCCCCTTAATCTTATCCAATTTTGAAAAAGTTTATTTGTTTGGAAACTAGATTCAGAGTACTACAATATTTGTTCTTTGATTATCTTCATATCTTGAGTGGATGACTTTCAAATTTTGCCTCCAAGTTCAAGTTCACTTGATTTCAGAAAAAAAAAGTGTCCACTTATACCCCCCCTTTTGACCACCATCTTTGTGCACTTACCCCTTGAGTATATGTGCTTAACTGAAACTGTAACCTAACATTGGGATGTTATTTCATCAGTTCATGTAATTCGGATTGTTGTCTAAATCTTGTAAGGTAGTGAGCCTTCCTCATGGTTGTAGACCTTCTTGTATTTGAGCAGTGAGCTCTAGGCAATGTGCCTGAATGCATGTGCATTCCCCATTGTAATATTTCACCTACTCCTAACAGGTTATTATCTCAATGTGGGTAGGTTCCCACCATGTTTTTTCCCTTAACTGGGGTTTCCACATCAAAAATTTTGGTGTTATGTATGTTATTGATGTGGTGATGGTTCATGCTTTCATTGCTAATAATCAGATTCGAGTTTGTGTTTAAGTTAAGTAGAGTTTGTGTGCAAAAGGATTCACACCCCCCCTCTTCATTTGTTGCACTGTTGCCTACATCTCTTCCTTTTTTAGATGATCATCCAAGAAACATCTCCTTATATATCAATACATTGGGGAGAAAGGACATCACCCTCTCTCACTAACACCTCCAAGGGAGCTGTGTGTGAAGTGAAAAAAGGAAAACCCAATGGAGAAGATAGCTCCATCAACTTAGTAGCATCACAAGATCTCCCAAAGTTCGCCAACAAGGTCACAAGAACAACCATCAAGTTAGAAGCATCACACGGCCTCACAAAGTTCCCTACTAAGGTCATAGGAATAATATAAGGTCAAATTGAAGTTGTACCAACTTAAGAGGAAGATACCAAAGGACCAACAAAAATAAATTAGGTGAGGGATAAGAATAATCGTCAACCCCTGACGATGATGATTCCCTAGGTTGGATGGTCAAATAGTTAGGAAGGGCTTCACACCATCAAGTAGAAGACTTTGTACTTCTACGATGACGATGAAGATAATAAGAGGCCAAGTGATTGGAATGGCAAAGCACTATTGACACTAAAAAAGGAAGTTTCTCATATTCATGTCGCTTAACTCACTTCCTACCTTCCATCATTAAATTGCCTCTACATGAAGTGGTTTGGAGATGTCTAAGTGCACTAAAATATGAGAATAGATTGAGTTGCTAACACCTAATGAGGTAGAATCCACCTTCAAAAAATTCCAATTGTATTTTCCAATATATTTAAAACATAAAATGAAACCCATAATAAAGAAACCCCCAACACAAGGGTTGAAAAGGCTCTTTGGTGAGAGACCTCTAGGAATCAGAAATCCACTTATGCAAATTAGGGAGAAAAGGCCAAAGGCCATTGAAATTGCAAATAGTATTATGACAAGAATTTTTTTTAATAAATTTTCAACCATCTCCTTACCACAAACCATAACAAGGGGAGCGTATATAGAAGCAAACAAGCCTTCACATATAGAGGAGGGCACAACTAAACCAACCATGTCAACAAAGAAGGTATCACCATTCATTACCACATTGCGGAAAATAGTGATGAGCAACAACCCAATAACGAGAAGAAAACCAACAAGAAGCAGTGAACTAGAGAAAAATGAGTAAATAGCAATGTGTTTGACCCATTAATAAGTAGCAACCCATCAAAAGTGGTGAACCAATGGCAAGAAGTGAACCATCACTACATGATGTACCATCAATGAGCAACTCAAAATGGAAAACGGGTTTCAACTATGGGTGAGGGTGACATCTTTTAATTTTTTGTTATACGTTCTTAATGTTAACCCCCTATTATTCTACCATATATCATCCTAGTGGTTTTTTCGGATCACATTATGTGTGATCATATTCATGTTGGTCATTTTGTATCATTATTTGGTTCAAATAATTAGTCTTAGGAGGCATACATGGGTGCAACCATGAAGTGTCGGATCACATTATGTGTGATTATATTCATGTTGGTCATTTTGTATCATTATTTGGTTCAAATAATTAGTCTTAGGAGGCATACATGGGTGCAACCATGAAGTGCTCCATACTAGAGTGAGTGACATAATTTTATTCCTAGACATAGATTAAATTTAAATTGAGATAAATTAGATGTGAAGTTGAATTGATAATAGGTGAGGATAACTATGCCTACACTAGGTAGTTGTGTAGTAACCATAGTTGTTCTTTGGTGGTTACCTCAATTTCAAGTAGAGTCGGTGAACCTTTAATAGGAGATTGGCCAATTAAGGTATGGGTCAAAAGAAAGAGGTCATGATAGAGGTATTATTCAAGGATCAAGAGACATCAGTCCTCCAAATGCATGAAGAGCAGGAGAGGGATGAAGAAGGGTTCTTCTAAATAACCCCCCTTGAGTAATATGATAATTATTCTTGTTATGTTTTAGGTACTTTAATATACTTAAACTATATGATTTATGATATTAGAGATTCCATTTCTCATGTGACTTAGTCTGTGATCACAATATGTCTATTTTATGTTTATGGTGCTTAGTGTATGTTTGTATTTGCATATTTTTGTAGATAGTTACATATAGATTGTATATGTGTTCTTATATATGTGCACATATGGAAGATGCGTCCTAAATTTTCAATGCACACATTTATATTTTTAATGAATGAAACATTAGATTTTTTTATTAAATCCTTAAAAGTGAATCAATTAATAGATCACAAGAAATCATATAACCATAACACATGTAATGGATGAGCAAGATGCATCATTGGGATATGCACTAGGTTCAACTTTAGGATCTTTACTTTATTGTGCCTCTATATAATATGTGACTTCTTCAAATCATTAACCTGGGGAAACTAGGGATGCATGCATCCCATGAATTAGACATTCTTGGGGCTATTTTGTATATTGTTAATAACATTGGGATAAATATTTAACTTTGAAAAAATATGGTACCAAAAAGTAAATGAGGGAGACATGTTTTTGTAATCTCGTGATTTTAAGGCATGTGTTTATGTACTATCACTTAGTGGTTTTGTGCAAGTTTATTTCTATAAAAGAAAGCACATGAGTAGTTGTTGAGGTTGGTTGCCATAATCTTTAGCTTGTTGGTTAATATTGATTGAACATCTCTTGTAATTTGCATATATACAAGGAGAGGAAGCATGCATTGAGATGTGTTGTTACATGATTCTCATTTATTTGTTCATTTTTTTTGTTACATTATTCTCATGTGCCATTAGTAAACTTAATATTTTAGAAGCCTTGCATGAAGACTCTACAACTGCATTATAATATTTTTTCATAAGGTAACATTGACTATGTGAGTGCTTTTGGAGATTGTTTTTTTTTTTCTTAGAGGGCTTTTCTAGGGTACAAATTATGTCATCTTGATCATATGTTCATATATTCTTTGCATTGAGGATTCTAAATTTACTTGTTTGATTATTTTTCTCTTAAGTAGAGTTATATGAAAATAGCTATTATTCTTGTAAGTTTCATTTCAAACTGATCTAATAATCTCAAGTTTTTGTTGATCTATCTATATGTGTATATTTATATATATGTCAACACTATTCATAGATTGCATATATTTTGTAATGCCTTAGGGTAAAAAATTGCTCTTCATAAACCTTTGGTGCTTGGTTGGGTTGATGATCCCCCTATTTGGTTGGTCTCTAAAGGATGGGATTGGTCAAGTTCTAGAAAAATTGTTAGATACCTTGGTATCCCTTTCTTTATCTCCCCTCCTCTTAATTGCATGTGGGATTGACTCTTTAAGAAAATTGAAAAGAAGCATGAAAAGTGGCAGACCCATTTTCTTTCTTTGGTTGGAAGAATTCAAGTAGTGAAGAAAGTCCTTATTTCCCATGCCATTTACCACTCTTTTGCATGAATCTTTAACAATGTTTATTTTAATAAACTTCAAAGGATTTTGAGAGAATCCATGCGGTTTGATGGGAAGGGTAATTAAAAGAGACACTCTGTTTCTTGGGAGTGGTATTGTATACTAAAAGGTTGAGGTGGCTTAGGCTTAAAGAAGTTAAGAGTACATGATATGGCTTTGGTTTCAAAGTGGATTTTTAAGGCCTTACAAGGTGAGGAGCCTTGGAAAGTGTTGGTTAGAAATAATTTGTGCTTGTCAAAACTTAAGAAAGACAAGTCGTGGGCTTGTATTCATATTCTAGACTTTCTCTTTGGACAACATGAGACTAGGTTTTTTGGCTCTATGGTGTTTGCATCTCTATGGAAGGCTTGGACTCAGATTAGAAAATTGATGATCAATTGGTTAGCTATGTGCATCTCTCTTGCTTATATTGTGACTTCTAGATCCATATGGTGGAATCCATATTGTAATGTTAAACCCTTGGCCTTAACCCAAGGTTGCTCTACAAAATCTTGATTCATACAGAGGGTGTCAGTATTTTTCAAGTTATCCTGAGGGATGGAAAACTAAGGACATGAGGACAAATGAGATTTAATTTCAATATTCCCTCATTTCAAAAGAGGACATTCACCATGATTATTGATGCTTTGGGGGATAGGTTTCTTGGAAAGCTAATCACTGATTCAGATTTTCTCAAGCAAATAAGATGGATTGATGGCACCAAGTTATTGGAAGTGCAAGTTAATAAAATCTACAATATGATGATTGGATTAAGTGACATGTATGCTAGGTTAAATAGGGCCTAGAAACTAAATTGCCCATAACCCAAATGGCTAAAGATCTTCAACCACCTCTAGCTATTGAGGATGTGTTGTGTTCCTATGGTCTGTCTAAGGATGTGTGATTTTTGTAATACTTTTGAAACCTTTTATCATTTATTTATTTATTGTAAACTAGCTATTGCATTATGGACTCTTATGTTTGGTCTTCTTGTTTCTTGGCATAATGATGGTGGGTTTTCTTGGTCTAAGATTATGGTTGGTTGTGGATAAGTTTGATATTGTCCTTAATAGATTTTGGCTTTGTCTTACTTTATTTTGTTTCTTTGGAAGAGGGGAAATGAAGAGATTTTCCTGTCAAAGAGGAGGCTCCTTACTGAGTTTGAATGTGAACTACATTTCTATGTTTCTGTAACTATGGAAATTCCCAAGGATATATTATGACGCTACTTCGGGAAGGTGTTATGCTCGTGTACAAAACTAATATCCAGTATGCTCACTTTTTTCCTCACATGAAGCATGGTCCGAATGAGGAGGAAAAAGAACTGCAACACAATTATAGGGTTGAGAAACAAATTATAAAGGAGCAGGTTCCTTATATTTGACTATATTACCTCATTGTTTGAGATTGTTTTGATTCAATACTCTCGGTATACATTTCTGATAAAAACTTGGGGCAGCAAATGCATATATCGTTATATAAGTTTTGTACTCTATCATTTGTGTGTGTGTAAGAGAAGTCCTAAAAATATTTAGGATTACAATGATGTAAACCAATCAAAAGTAAATCTT
This sequence comes from Cryptomeria japonica, assembly GCF_030272615.1. Lineage (NCBI taxonomy): Eukaryota > Viridiplantae > Streptophyta > Pinopsida > Cupressales > Cupressaceae > Cryptomeria > Cryptomeria japonica. The sequence continues at coordinate 424,604,314 of NC_081411.1, read as the reverse complement.
ATTAGAATAAAAAGTATACATAGTTGCAACAATTATTTTCAACATTGCTTGATACCTTGATTTTCATTGGTGTTGGAATTTCTCATTGACAAATCTCTTCCAAAACCAATGTTCTTTCCACACACTATTCATCTCTTCTATGCCTATGTTTTTGGTCTCAGGGAGAAACAAATACACAAATATGGTCATGAGAAATACCCATCCCGCAAAGAAAAGAAAAATTCCAAACTTGAAGTGGCAGAGCATGGCAAGAAATCCTTGTGCAATGGCAAATGTAAACAATAGATTCACCGAAACAACAATACTTTGTCCAATTGACCTGACCTCTAATGAGAATATCTCACTTGGTACTAACCATCCTAATGGACCCCATGACCATGCAAACCCTACCACATATATGCAAATCATTAGCAACAACAGATACGCGTACCCTTTTGACATGCTTCCATCACCCAAAGAATCAAACTTAATGCTCAAAATGATAGCAATTATCACCTACACATTAAAACAATATTAACATATAAATATTAATAACAGAAATCAAATAAGAAAATGTTAATAAAATTTAATATCCTCATAAAAGCACACTCAATGTTAAATTACCTGGGAAATGAGCATCTGTAATCCCCCTTGCAGAAAGAGGAATCGACGTCCATATCTGTCGACAGCAATCATGGAGAGCACTGTAGCAGCTAAGCCAACGACTCCTGTAATAACAGCGGACATGAGAGAGGCATTGGTCTCGAACCCAATTGTTCGGAACAACACTGGGGCATAGAAAACAATGGCATTAATGCCTGTGAGCTGTTGGAACATGGGAATGGCCACTGCCATCACAAGCTGTGGCCTGTATTTTCTCTGCATCAAATTGTGCAGGGGATGTTTCACCATTTCTGATATTTTTTTTGCTTCCATCATGTCACTCAGCTCCTCCTCAACATCAACAGTGCCGCGAATCCTCTGCAGCATAGCTCTGGCTTTTTCAGGGCCCTGTGTTTCCATCAGACTGTTGGGTGTCTCTGGAAGCCATAAACTCCCTAAGCTCAGTATTACAGCGGGGACAGCTGCCAAAGCAAGGGAGAGACGCCATCCCCAATTGTGGATTTTAGTAGTTCCATAGTTTGTGAGACTCGCAGACAGAGTGCCCACGGCAACGAACAGCTGAAAGCCCATGTTCAATGCTCCTCTCATTTGCTTCGGTGCCATCTCTGAGAGATACAGAGGAACTGCCTACACTCCCAATCATAAATTTCATTACTATGTTAATCCAAGTTATTAGATTAGTACTGTAAAAAAAGATAACCGAATGAATGAGGGAAAGTCATTGATCAAGCGATCTAAGGAATCAGGAGACAGAACATTGAAACATTTTGAAGTTTTTCTATTATGAATTTTAATCATGAAAGCTTGTGAAGTTTTGGATTTTATAATAGTTCATTTAGACTGTCCAATTTAAATTATTATTAAAGTGAATACAATTATTTATAAATCAGTCTTAAATCACATTAAGCAACATATTAGATCTAAAAATTATCAGTCAATTCTAAATATTTAACTTTTAAATCTAAAAATCAAAAATATTTAACTTTTAAATCTAAAAATCAAAACTTAATATATATGATTTAAACCGTTTACTATCGGCATATAAATTCTAACTATAATCCAAATCTTTTCTTTGGTAATCTCCATCTCATAAGATAAAACCGCTGTATTAGAGCATGCAATGGATGCCCAGCAAAACAAAATTACTCTCTGTAACTCTAAGCGTTCCGCACTCTGACAAAAGCTTATAATCAACTTAACTTACAGTCAAGTCACATTATTACAGTCAGATTGAAATCTAATTAATTCCTGCCCTTTTTTGGTTTTTAATATTGTCTTGGCCGATTTATGCTTAGTATTATATGGATTTAGAATCAGATCCGCTGGGCCCTGATGGGCCAATCGGGTATTTTATTGTCTTTACTATCATATTTGCGTTTTCTAAGGGTTTGAATAGATGCGCAGGGCTGGATGGTCAGTCTTCACCTTGTGAATTGAACATGCATTTGGAAATTAAAACTAAAAGAAATAGGCGGGCCAGAGCAGGTATTTGTCCATGTCTGCTAATAATCAAATCTGTAGGTTCCTTAACTGCGTCACTAAATCAAACTCGGCAGGCATTTTAAACTGCAAGTGCACGTGATAACTATTCCAATTACTATTTTCCTCGTCTGTCAATTGAGGAGTCCAAAAAGATCCCCCCACTATTCACTGCCCGCGTCCTACATTTCAAAGATTAAATGCCTAAGTCCACATGCCATCTTTTACAACACCTACCTCATTGGTTGTGGCTGATTAACTTAACAACTTTTATCTAAGAAAACAGGAGACAATTGAGTTACAAGATGGGTAGAAGACATACTTGATCAGCAAATCCAATGCCAATGCCCAGCATGATTCGCCCAGCTATCAACATACCCACATTAAGAGCACCGCCATTGAGAGCAGCGCCCATTAAAACGCTCAGACCGCCCACCAAGATGGAGGGCTTTCGTCCATAGATCCTGGTAACAGGGGAGGCCACCATAGAAGCTATTAATCCTGCTATATACATGGACGAAGTGAAGGTAGTCAAAATCTGGCTGTCGAATTTGCAGTAAGCGCTGGTACGGGCCTCCTCTTGGTGCATCTTTCTGTAAGTGGCCGGGAAAAACTTTCTGAGGAAGGGATCCATGGACGTCACTCCTGCTGCTACGATGCACGCCCCCACTACAAAAGGAGTTATTCCCCCTTTATATTCCTTCTTAACACCAACGCTGTTTCTGCCTTCCTCCATAGATTTGCTTCAAAATGCACAGGATTGATTGCCTTTGGCTCTCGTCTCAAATTCTCACAGCGTTCGTCAAAGTCTTAGTCCACAACCCAAGAAAAAAAGAAAATTTTAGCTGGGATTTTCAAGCTTGAGCTATTTTATATACCTAGCCCTGTGTATTTATGGACAAATTTGAAGGCCTCTGATCAGTGTCAGAATTATGCATTTTGTATTCCGCAGAAAATTTTACTGCAACGTGACTTTTGTTTTTTAAGCTATAAACTTAGCCCAATGCATTGTAATGGTGAAATTTGACTGAAGGTAGTTTATTCTTTTGATTTATATATTCATATGTTTTAGTTCTTTACAACCCTTTTTTATTATTTATAATAAAATTTATGATTTAATATTTTTTTTTTCATTGAGTTTTGTGTTTTTTATATAATGAAAAGTTTGAGTTTTTTTTTTCAGTTTTTAATATTTTTATGCATAAATCTTTATATACATATTTTCACTTTTAATAAAATTTATGTTTTTTTTGTTATTTTTTATCGAGTTTTGTGTTTATATATATAAATAAAGAAATTAGAGTTATTTTTTAGTTTATATTTTTCTATGTACAAGATTTTACGTACATTTCTTCATATCTAATAAAAATTATCATTTCCTATGATTTTTCATTGAGGTTTGTGTTCTTTATATAAAGAAGAAGTTGAGTTATCCGTTTAGCTTCTATATTTCTATGTATAGATATTTACATACATTACTTTAAATTAGATAAAATTTGTCTCCGTGTTATTTTACATTGAGTTTTGTGTCTCTTATATATAATGAAGAAGTTGGATTTATTCATTTAGCTTGTATATTTCTATTTGATTACATTTGATAAAATTTATGGCTCCATGTTATTTTTCATTGAGTTTTGTGCTCCTCATATATATGATGAAGAAGTTGGCTTTGTTCTCTTAGTTTATATATCTCTATGTATAGACCTTTACATACATTTCCTCACATATAATTAATTTTATGATTATGCATGTAAATTAATATTCACTGTTTGTACAATTATGACCATTTATTCCTTTAAAGTTATTTCTACAATCCTAGGATCAATCTCATGGTCATAAATTAGGCCTTTGCCTTTCTAAAATTCACAATCAAATTTGATCTATTCTAACCTATTTTACTAGATGTTGTGAGTTGATTAAACACATGTTTGTGTAATTTAGTGTCATAGGATTGTATTGAAAAGCATTCATTTGCATGCATTTTACATCCTCACGGATTCAACCATCCTCTCTCATCCTATAAATGCCTAAGCAATCAATGGGGAAATGCTTGAACTTAGCACATTTGAAAGGAGTAATGAATTTGCACAATTCACTCTAGGATGTTTCTTTTTTGTCTTTAATAATTTATACACACATTTCCAAGGGTTGACCTACTTGAACATTTCTCATTACAATAAAGTGACAACCCTTGTAAGGTGTTTTTAAATATCAATGTCCCTAAATGTAGGAAAAAGAGTAGATTAGACATAGATCAACAAATTGGGTCATAGAATAGAAGTACATGTACAATAGGTTCGAATCCACACACCAAGGACAAATTTAATGACTAGAAGACAAAACTTGACCAATTGGCTCAATTTAGGGTAGAACACAACACCAATGCAGGTTCTATTGCAATTTACTAACAAAGAGACATTTTATTAGGCCGAGAACAATTAATTTAATATCATCAAATGGCATTCATTCTTTAGTTATAAAGCCAAGTGCCTCTATCCACTAACTTTCTTTTTTTTTTGTATTTTCACATTTATTTTATAATACATCACCCAACAATTCTTCTTAATTAGTCTATGTTGATTCATGTTGAGTTGTAAGCATTTCATTTCATTATCGTAGACTAGGCTTAGGTAGACCCTATTTTTCTTTACTTTTTTAGTGAAGTTATTTTATCCTATATATAGAAAGTGGGAATTTCATGTGAAAGGGGTTCAATCAACTTCATTCAATGTGTGCCCCAACCCAATCCCTCTTTTTAACAACTGATTTTTCTTGTATTCAATTGTAAGGTAGGTATTTACTTGTGTACTAATTTGGTTGTTTGAAATCTTGATAAGATTCCTTCATTTATAGAAAACAGAATCATATGATGTGCATGGACTTTGCTAACTAAAATAACTACTCCATCAAGTATCATCACTATTATAAGAGTGATTCATTAAGATAAATCTAATATTTATTTTGCATCTAAGGGGTTACCTCATTACCACATTATTCAAGAACATCAATTCTTATAGCTGAAGATATTGAAATATTTTAAGCACTATATGTCATCAAAATGGGTTATACAAATTTACAAAAATGAAGTAACCATAAAAGGATTAACTTCACAAAGTTTTTGATTTGATCACTTTTCCTAGCATTATTGGATCTATTACAATAGCTATCACCTTTACTTTGATGTTTTGTACCTAATTATATAACATCCTATTAGGTCATAATTGGATACAAACTATAGGAATCATTCTCTCTTTACTTTAAATGAAAATTTGAAATCAATCCAACGTTATAAGGGATTTATATAAACATTGTCATGAAAATTTGTACAAATTTTTCCAATTTGTAGAGAAATAAAATATCTTAATATTTCCTAATTAATTGATTACACCTAGACTACCATTAGGAACTTTTTCCTCTTCCTTTTAACATTGTATATTGATCCATATGATAATTCAGGATCCTTTGAATTTCATGATGTGATGAGTGACATAAAGTAAATAATAATGATTATACCTGAACCCTCCCTTACACATATGTCCTACTAGATATGGTGAACTATGACCTATTGATTTTTCTATATATATTATCTTTCTAATGTGGTAAAGGATTTTCAACTTTAAATATGTTGGGATATAATGGAAAATAAATAGGTCTGGGACAAAACTTAGGTATTTTAGAAACCATTCAACTATCACATATACACAACAGTATTGGTATAGGTTACTTTCCTACTAAAAATAATAATGCAATAGGACCATCATAAACAAGGTTAAATTATCATGTATGATTTATCATAACATGGATCTACAAATGTTGCATCCTTGATTGATCTATGCGGAATTTCTTAGGAATGTAAATCATCTAGAAACTTTCATTAATGTTGAAGCTTATGTTATTTTTTTTAAATTTTTTAGAATTTTTACTTAAGTTGCATCATGTTAGAAGTTGCCATATATTCTTGATACTTTTTTTATTTTATTTTAGGGAAATCTCTCTTCCTTTGGGCAATCTTCTTAATGTATATTTTATCAATTTCTTAAATAAAATGTAATAGATATATTAAATTGTCATAGTTAGTTTTTGCATCATTGATTAGCACAATTTATAATAATGGTCCTGACTTCATATTATTAATAGATCATTAAGATAAATCTAATCAAGCATAATTTATCTAATAAGCTAGGTTCCTTGGTATATATGAGAAATTTTTTATTTATTTATTTAGGTTATACATTTCTATGTACAAGATTTTACATACATTTCGTCATGTCTAATAAAATTTATCATTTCATGTTATTTTTCATTGAGGTTTGTGTTCTTTATCTAAAGAAGAAGTTGAGTTTTCCTTTTAGCTTTTATATTTCTATGTACAGTTCTTGACATACATTTATTTACATTGAATTAAATTTAAGTCTCTATGTTATTTTACATTGATTTTTGTGTCCCTTATATATAATGAAGAAGTTGGATTTATTCTTTTAGCTTTTATATTTCTATTTTGTTACATTTGATAAAATTTATGGCTTCATGTTATTATTCATTGAGTTTTGTGCTCCTTATATATATATATATATATATATATATATATATATATGAAGAAGTTGGCTTTGTTCTCTTAGTTTATATAATTCTATGTATAGACCTTTACATACATTTCCTCACATTTTATGTTTATGCATATATATTTTAATATTCACCTTTTGTATAATTATGACTATTTATTCTTTTAAAGCCATTTCCATAATCCTAGGATCAATCTTGTGGTAATAAATTAGGCCTTTGCCTTTCTTAAATTCAAACTCGAATTCAATCAATTCTTACTTATTTTACTAGCTATTGTGAGTTGATTAAACACATGTTTGTGTAAATACTATGTGATTGTATTTAAAAGCATTCATATGCATGAATTTGACATCCTCTCTCATTCTATAAATGCATAAGGAGAAATTAATGGTGAAACACTTGAACTTAGTACATTTGAAAGGAGTAATGAATTTGCACACCTTACTCTAGGATTCTTTATTTTTGTCTTTAACATTTATATACACATTTACAAGGGTTGGCCTACTTGAACATTTCTCATTACAACAAAGTGGTAATCCTTCTAAGGTGTTTTAAAATACCACAGTCCCTAAATATAGGAAACAAATAAAAATAGACTAAGATAAACCAATTGAGTCACATAATAGAAGAACATATACAGTAGGATCGAATCGACGCGCCAAGGACAAATTTCATGACTACTAGACAAATCTTAACTTACTGGCTCAACTTAGGGTAGAACATAACTTCAATGCAAAATATAATGAAATTTACTAGAACAAAGAGACATATTTTATTAGGCCAACACCAATCAATTCCATATTGTCAAAGGACATTTATTCTTCAGTTGTAATGCCAAGTCCCTCTATCCATTTATTTTTTTTGTATTTTCACGTTTAATTTTATAATATACTATCCAACAACTCTTCTTAATTAGTCTATGTTGATTCATGTTGAGTTGTAAGCATTTCATTTGATTACCTTAGACTAAGCTTAGGGAAACCCTATTCTTCTTTACATTTTTGGCGAACTTATTTTTATCTTATATAGAAAGTTAAAAAATAGAAAGAGAGAATGATGAGGAGGCAACAGACCGGAAGAAGGTAACCTTGATCCAGCCAATCTTTAAGGCATACAAACTCAACCGGTAATCCCTAATTCCAAAGATCCTTACACAACACCAAGTCAAGCAATGGTTCAATGACACCAAACAACACCTTGGAAAACCCCAAGGCTCCACTATGTCCACTTACAAACAACTAACACTTCTCAAGTTCTTGTGTGACTACACACACCCTTGCATACATGAGTGGGCTACTACTAGGCTTTTAGGGTTTGAATGGCCCACTTGACCAATTCAATACAATGACTCTTGGAGGGGTGTTCTCACAACACCTTAACACAAATGAAATGAGATTTCATGGTTTAGTTCCACCGGATCTTCAATTTTGACTCACTTGCCCACAAACTGAACCGGTTGCTATTAGGCCTCCTTTTGAAGGAATCAGGTGATAACTTTTGACACCCTGAGGCTCTAGGAAAACAAATTATATTTTCAAATACCCTTTTGGGAGTTCTCAACAATATCATAGTTTTCGGTATCGGATCAACTCGCAGATATCCCAACCAATACTACACTAACAGACCTAATAGGTCTATTAGACCTATTTGATTGAACACCTTCCACAAACTAATTTGGTTCTCCTAATGGGTGACCATCACTGACCATGAAATGTAATGTAAACCTCCAAAATACTCTTCTACCACATTCAAACCCTTTTTACAGTGCTCTACCACTCAATTCTCACGCACTGCACTCATCAAACCGGTCTGTCACATATAGATGCCAGACCTAAGGTTAGTTCTCCATCCTCTTTGCCCTATTGTATCCTCTTAATGTCTTTTGGAACTGACATATGATATAGTATCCTATCATCTCCTATATCGACAAAATGTTCAGTTAAGGATTGATAGGCCAAAATCCATTATTGCAATCAAACCCTAGGGGTTTAAGGGCTTTAGGCTACCCGATAGAGATTTTCTTGTAGAATGGGGCAGCAATCACTTCAAGACTTCACACTGAAAGAAAAACAAAGGTAAAATGATCTAGTTATAGGAACTATGCCATGAACATTCTTACCAATCCACCTTCAATATGCAATCAACAGAATTTAGACGGTTTTTTCGAGTTTCCAACAGTTCTTGATGCTTCAATTTCTTTCCAAATCAACCAACTCAACCAACATACATTCTTCAATGTTTGGGGCCTTTAAAGGTGTTTCCCAAATGATCACAACCTCCTCCAACTATTTTTCAAACTGACTGACTGTTGGAGAATCACGACTTACAAAAAGTACAAAATTGTCATGACAACAAATTGACAATATGACAACTTTTGCATAATTCAACCAACTTAGACTCTAGACTATCATAGTCCCCCAAAATGATTACATTTGATTCTAAAACATCAAAAATGACTCAAACAGACTTGTGGTCACTTGATCCCTCATTTTAAACCATTGTGACCCTTATTGACTCAATTTGCTCTACCAAACCCTAGATGACAATTTGACCCAAACATGGACAAACTTGTCACACTCCTAGCTCATTGAATTACAAAAAGGACCCATAGGGTCTTATTAAATTCCTTCTAGGCTAATAGAAAATCATCTTATTCTTGGTTCATGTCTTCATAGGTAGGTGCTCCTGCACCAGAGAATTTCATATGGAAGTGCTTCATTTGAAAGGGGTTCAGTCAAATTCATTCAATGTGTGCCCCAACCCAAACCCTCATTTTAACAACTAATTTTACTTGTAAATTCAATTGTAAGGTAGGTATTCATTTGTGTATTCATTTGCTTTATTGAAATCTTGATAAGATTCCTTTATTTATAGAAATAAATCATATGATGTGCATCCTTTGTTAACTAAAATAACTACCCCATCAAGTGTCACCTCCACTATGGCTATCACTATTATAAGAGTGATTCATCAAGATTATTCTAATATTTATTTTGCATCTAAGTAGTTACCTCATTACCACATTATTCAAGAACATCAATTCTTATATCTAAAGATATTGAAATATTTTAATTGCTAGATGTTATCGAAATAGGGTATAAATTTATAAAAATGAGGTAATCATAAAAGGATTAGCTTCACAAAGGTATCGTTTTGATCATTTTTTCTAACATTTTTAAATATAAATTACAATAGATATCACCTTTACTTTGATGTCTTCTACGTAATTATATAACATCCTCTTAGGTGATCATTGGATACAAACAATAGGAATCATGTCCAAGACATATAAGCGCCCACCCCCACCAATCATAAAAGGATTAGCTTCACAAAGGTATCGTTTTGATCACTTTTTCTAACATTTTTAAATATAAATTACAATAGATATCACCTTTACTTTGATGTCTTGTACGTAATTATATAACATCCTCTTAGGTGATCATTGGATACAAACAATAGGAATCATGTCCCCTCTTTACTTTGAATGAAAAAATGAAATTAGTTCAATGTTATAGGAGATTAAATATAAATATATCATGAAAAATCTATACAAATTTTTCCAATTTGTAGAGAAATAAAATGTCTTAATATGTCCTAATTTATCAATTACACTTAGATTACCATTCAGAACCTTTTCCTCTTCCTTTAAATGTATTATGGATCCATAGGATGATTGGGGATCCCTTGAATTCCACGATGTGATGAGTGATATAAAATAAATGACAAGGATTATACATTCCCTCCCTCACACATATGTCCTACTAGATATGGTGAACTACCTTTGTCTCTTCATGGTGATATTTTACAGTGAAATTGTTCTTAGTCATATATCTAAAGATAATAATAACTATGACTGTGGTATTTATTTTTCTATTTATTAGTTTTCTAATGTGATAAAGGTTTTCAACCTTTAATATGTTCATATACAATGGAAAATATCTAGGTTTAGGAAAAAACTTAGGTATTTTATAAATCATTCAACTCTAAAAAATACATGACTGTAATATTGGTATAGGTTACTTTCCTAATAAAACTAAAAATGCAATAGAACCATCATAAATAATGCTAAATTATCTTGTATGATTCATCATAACATAATTCTACAAATTTTAGATCCTAAATTGATCTACATGGAAATGCTTAGGGATGCAACTTCTCTAGACACTTTCACTAATGTTGAAGCTTATGCTATTTTTTAAGAATTTATATGCATATTTACTTAAGTTATGTATCACGTTACAAGTTGTCATGTATTATTGATAATTTTCTTATTTAAATAAAACCTCTCTTTCATTGGGAAATCTTCCTAATATATTTAATTATTTTCCTAGAGAAAATGTAATAAATATATTAAAATCTATTACTAGTCTTGCATCATTCATTAGAACATTTTACAACAATTGCCCTCATTTCATGTTATTGAAGGATCATTAAGGTAGACCCAATCAAGCATAATTTATCTAATAGATTAGGTTCCTTGATATATATGTGTAACTCAACTCTTACATATCTACATATATGACCCAATTTTAATTAAAAAAAAATTGCAATCATGACTAATGAGCACCTTCCTTTTTTAAACTTGAATCTATAACCAATATTTGATAAATGAACCTATATCCTTTCCTTTTTCTCTCTTACCACAAACAAAATTATAAATAAGAACCACAAACTATGTCATATAAAAAAGTAATAGTGCTCCTATCAACTTTGGAAATATTAATATACTCATTAAAGAACATGTTAATGCTTTTTCATAGACCTTTAAGCAACCCCCTTGGCTTAAGTATCTCTTAAATAAATTTCCTTATTTTATACAATGGCCTACTTTGCCCCTTATCTAATCATAATTTTTTCCTTTAGTCCTAATTTAACGTTCCATGAGCTTCGATTTAGGTTTTAGGGAGTTAAAAAAAATTGAGTTTAACATATGACATCTACTAGAAGGTGAGCTTGAAAAATAAGGTGAATCTAATTACAATATGAATTTATGCTAAGTGACTGTAAATAGAGAGAGAGGGGGACCGTATCTTCACTAATTTATTTGTGATCCATCTTTTATGGATGCAAATGGAAGACCCTTAGTACATAAAGCAATTTAAAATATATTACTACTTATAATTTAACATTATCTATTAGCAGTTAATATAAATATAAATTTTATTGACACACAAGACATTACATATACTCTTATCTTAGATGATCATTAAGAATTTGTATCACCATGGGTATCTTAGTAAGATATGTAGTATTGTGTCTATTTCATGAAATGCAAATCTAGTTAGGGATGCCCTAGAATGCAACGATCAACTAACATTCAATTCTAGTTTCAAAGTTAAATGGCTAATTATTAATTATAACATAAAAATTTAAAATTAATATCTATCTAAATAAAATACTATATATATATATATATAAGTGCAATCCCTTGAAAGAAATCATGTTCTCAATAAGTTTTCATAAAACCTAGTCTTATAAAAAAAAATTCACCACAATGTTATGATATATGTTAAATATATTATTTTTCTTAAGATATTATTTGAGCCTATTACATCCCTTATCCTACTACAAATCTCAATCAAGTTATTATTGATTGGTCCAACAATCTCAAATTGTTATTTGATTTGAATAAAGTGCATAAACAAACTCATTTATAAGGAATAACCGTCACTTAAAATACTGAACAATCCATTTTTTGATCATTTTAAGAATAGTCGACCTACTCAACAAATGGCAATAAGTAATTAAGAACCAACCACAAAAATGTAGACTATAATTGATATTTTCATACATACCCAAATTTGATATTGGACTATTATGTTTGGATTCTATAAATATATTTCTAAGTTTTTGAGATGATACCATGTCATTTATTTTTTGGACATTCCTTTTAAAACTCAATGTTTAAGTTTAAGTTTGGACTATGAAATTCATGTTATAAATTATAACTAAAAATCCTCTAAGGATGCTCAATAGATTCTTTATATCCAGATCTAGTATTGTACTATTATGTTTGGATTCTATAAATATATTTTGAAGGTTTTGAGCTAATACCATGATCTTTTATTTTTTGGACATTAATTTTAAAAATCAATGTTTTAGTTTAAAATTAAATCATGAAATTCATATTATAGATTCTAACTAAAAAACCTCTAAGGATGATTTTTTTATTGGGGAAACTTAGATTTTTTATTCTATTCTGAGCCTAGAGAGACCACTTACGAAGGATATCTTCCCATGAGGCCACTTCCAGAGGGTCGTCATTCCCCACACTTCACTTTTTCAAGCTTGCGATCTTAATGACCTAGCAAAGGCATAAGACTTGCAAGCTTAGTGGCCCAGTGGGAGTTTGAACCTTGGTAGGTGCCTCACCAACAAAGTGTTTCTACCATGACAGTAAACATCTGAAGATATCTCTAAGGATTCTTGAAACATGTTTTGAACCCCTCTTTTTTTGTGGAACATCCAAATCTCTCCAAGAGAAACCTAAAAATTTAATACAAAAACACTTATGTTTTTATTCTCAATTGTAATTATTGTATTACTAAAAATAATTTTTCTAACATGCATTTGATTGTTTGGGTACTTATATGTATAGAAATATATTCTTTAGTTTATTATGCTTTAATGGTATATATTATTCCTTTTCAAATGAGTTGATATAGTGTTCAGAAATACAAGTGCAAAACTAAGGGAAAGGAATATTGTCAAACCTTAAATCTTTTTTTTTTATGTTGTTAATTTTGCATTAATTCTATTATATGGTACTAAAAAATGCTTCATTTTTTATTTAAATTTATAAAAATATTTAATTAAATAATCTTAATATTAAAATATATTATAGAGTATCAACTGATTGTATAATTTGTGCATCAATTAAAGATTATATTTGGTATTTCCTATCACGTGTGAAAAAACTAACAAAATGTATAATTCAAAATTGAAATTATAGATACAAGTCTTAAAATTATTAAGGATTACAATAGTCTAAACAATTTGAAAGTAATATTTGAAGAATACAAACCATGTACTCAATTCTATTGAGTATTTTCTATTTTTCTTGATCCCTCAATTTTTATTGGTATAGGCGATTCCTCATTGATAAATCTCTTCCAATACCAATGCTCTCTCCACACACTATTCATCTCTTCTATGCCTATGTTTTTGGTTTCAGGGAGAAAGAAATATACAAATAAGGTCATGAGAAATACCCATCCCGCAAAGAAAAGAAAAATTCCAAACTTGAAGTGGCAAAGCATGGCAAGAAATCCTTGTGCAACAATAAATATTAACAATAGATTCACTGTAACTGCAATACTTTGCCCAATTGACCTCACCTCTAATGAAAATATCTCACTTGGTACTAACCATCCTAATGGACCCCATGACCATGCAAATCCTACGACATATATACAAACCATCACTAATAATAAATATGCATATACTTTTGGCATGCTTCCATCGCCTGAAGAATCAAATTTAATGCCCAAAATAGTAGCAATTATTACCTACACATTCAAAAAAAATTAACATGTATAAATATTAATAACATAAATCAAATAAGAAAGGGGGGTTAGATTTGATAAATGACAATTTCCTCATAATTACATTCAATGTCAAATTGACAAGGTCACTTAATTTACTTTAAATGACAATTTTTCAAGTTAGATACATCTAATTGAATAATTTACTTTTATGATTTTATGAGAATCATATGAACAATGTTTAAAACATATGTATACTATATTATATATACTTGAAAAACATTTGTTGAAAATTTTGAGGACAAATAAATTTAATTTGATGAAGAGAATAAACTAAAAATGCACACTCTTTTATATAAATTTATATGTAATTAAACTATTGGTGGAATAACTAAAAATATTATTGGTTATATTAAGAAAATTCATGTGTTAATTGATAAAAAAATAAAATAGGTTTAAAATTATTAAAACATGATAACATAGTTTATTTTTCTAAATACTAGATAAGAAAATAAATAATAAATTTGTAAAATTGTTGGAAAATACTTATACATAGTATCTCATAATTCTTATGTTTAACTAAAATTATATGTTAACTTTTTTTGTAAATCAAAATTCTATGATACAATCAATCAATATATAATCACGAATGAAGATAGGAATGAAAAAATAATATGATATGCTTTTACAATTTTATTGAATATTAATTGAGCCATTTTACTAAATTTTGTTTGACTATGGACAATTATATTAAAAAACTAATGAATATTACAAAGTTGTTAGCATCGTCTAACTTAATCATGCATTGTGAGATTCTTTTGAAACATTCTAAAAGTATTAATGTATTTTATCAAAATTTTGAATGATTATAGACAAGTTAAAATACTATCAAATAGTATAAAATACTAAGAGTTACTTATATTTATCATGCATCTTTCAACATTATGATCATGTGTTTAACGATTTTTTGTTAGGGAGGATAAACATTCAAATATAATTAATTTTCATATATGATATGTTTGAATCACTGCATAAAAATTGAAGGGTATCTATTCTACTAAATTCTCTCAAATAAAATGTGATAGACTATAATATTAATTTTTAGTATTGCAATATAATTGACCAAGTAATATAGATAGTAATATAAGTAGGATAAGGTGTTGGAATACTACTTTTATTGGTTTAACTACCTTTACCTAGTTGTCCAAACATAAAAATTGTACTCTAACTTGCCTATGGTTATTATGACCTTGCTTCCTTTCTGGTTTTCTCTGCCCAACCTCCCCAGAGATTTTACTGATCCAACCATCTTGATAAAAATTGGAGCCTTTTGTTTTTTTTCCAAAATTTCAACATGTCTATTGTTGACAGTTCCCTTCTTCCCAAGATCAATGTTTTGGTTGAAAAGAATTTCCTAACCCCAATATCACTTAAATTAGAAACAATACATGGGATTGGGCATCAACTAATCGAGAAGAGTGAAGAATTTTGCAAGGGCAACATTATATATGTCAAGGAGGTTTTTTCAAAGCTTAAATCTATTAGGTCTAATTTCCTTATCCTCCAAAATTCACTCAAAGGTAATTTGATTATTCCTAGTAAAGAAATCTCTCTTTAGAAACCTGGTGAGCCCTACAAACTAATGGATACCCAAGGAGAGTTATCTAGAAAGGGACTAAAAGGAACAAATATTGCTCATTCCTAGTCACATGTACAAAATGCTCCCCCATTAGTGGTTGGCCTATCAAATACACAACATAATACTATAAGGCCAAAAATTATACTTGATGGGCAATAATAGGATATTATTAGACCACAAGTTGTACTCAAGAGGCATGATTTGGGGGGAAATGAATACTTTGTTCACCTTGATGAGAACATGTCTCATGCCCCTCAAGACATTACAATGGATAATGAGAAATTGGAACATACATGGGCCATAGGATCTTATCAAGTTCTATAAGAAAAAAAAGATTTGAATTCACAAGTTGATATAGAATTTGGGCTCAATGACTACTTGTAGTTGAGGACATTTCCATAACCTCTTCCAAGGAATTGTTTCACCTCCTTGAGACCCCACCCTCAAATTTAGCAAGTCGAGAAGAGTTGTCCGACTCGACTCTATGTATTTGACCCGAGGAGAAATTGATTGAGTTAGTGCAGAGTATTGTTGAGAAATATAAATTGGATCTAACAAGATATCAAGCTGATCAAGTTATGTGGGAAATTAATAAAGATTCATCCCAATTGCTCATTCCCACCTCCCTAGTTACATCTTCATCTTCATTTTCACCCTCTGGTGCACGAGCACCAAGGTCATTTTTTGGTAAATAGTGTCACAAAAGAAGTTTTGTGTTTAGAGTCTCCAAATTCATGTAATAAGGCCATTCTTGATGTCTTGAGTCAATTTGAGTTCATTTGGCAAATAATGTAAAAGTTCCAAAAAATGCAAAAAAGTTGTCAATATGGCAAAAACTGCAAAATTGCAAAAGCAAGGAAGACCAATGACCATAGGATTTGAAAAGATGTTATTGTTAGTTAGATATGGTGGGAAATTTTTAAATACATCATTTAATGGTTGAGGTAAGGGCTAGAGTCCATTGGAATGTGATTTGGAACAATAAAAACTTATTATTTCCTGCAATTTCCCACATTCTTTGTTGTTTCAAGCCCTTGTATGGCCCTGTATGGACATAAATCCACTTCCAATTCATTTTAAGTGGTAGATATTTGAATCCTTTCTTTGTTACAAGTGGTCTCATGTGATTTGGTAAAGTTTCAAGCAAGTTATTGAAGCTTTTCTGAAAACCGTTTGGAAACCCTAGTTATTGAGGGTTTGAACACATAAAATATTGTAAATCCCATTTCAATCGGTGGAAATTGAAGAGTCTTGGTGAAAATGGAAAATTGAAAGGTGTTCTAGGTCCCCACAAAGTGGCAGGAGCAGGGGAGTGAGTTTGAAGCACGTTTGGTGATGCCCTAGGTCAATTTTCTCATACATTAAGCCATTGGAATCACATAGAAGGAGGACTTTGTATAAAAATGAATTGGTGAGTGTTCCAAGTGGTGGGATTAACATTTTCAGACCCTAAGTTCTATGTCTAAGGCACAGAGATGAAGTTTGGTCATTTGGAGCTTGAGTTCCTCATAGTTGCTTTGCAAAAGTGGCCTAATTAAGCCTTGCAACAGAATTTGCAGCCAATTATTGAGCCTTGTGTTCCAAAGAAACCCTATCCAATTTTGACATATGTTGTATAAAGCTCAAATAGGTATCTAAAAATGGTTTTATGTTTCTGATATGAGTCTATACTGAAAATTATGCTCGAAAAACCCCATTTGCTGCATTTTTTAAAGCTTGTTTCAGATTACCAGTCAATTATTGAGTCATTTGTTCCAAAACAACCCCACCTCATTTCTTGATAAGTTGTTAAAATTCTAAAAGGGTATCCAAAAGTGGTCTCATATTGTGGATATGAAGTCAGGGCTAATAATTATGTCCAATTGACCCCTTCAAGAGGGCTACTAGGCTATAGGCCTAATTGTGAGAGAAGTAGGTTCATTCATGCCTCTAGGAAGTTGGTAATTATTTAGTTGGGTTGAAACAAGTTATTGATCCCCTATCTTGCATCACCCTCCCATGCTAAATCTTCTAGGAGAAGAAATCCAAAGAACCATAAAACTCGGGTGGAGAATACATCTAGCCTCCAATCCACTTTACATTAGAATTTTACCCCTAAATAGGCCTCTAAACTACAATCCTCAAAGTTTAGTTTTCCTATGAAAAGAGCTTCTATCACTAAGATAAATTTATAGTTTGAATTCTCTTTTGAGAACTTTCCTTCTCAAAACAAAATGCAAAAATACAAAGCCGGTAACTCTCCTCAGGAGCAATGAGGGTTATATCCTGGAATTTTAGGGGCTTAAATACATCTAACAAATAATGCTTAATAAAGCATCAACTAGAGTAAAAAAAAATGATATTTCTCTTATACAAGAAACTAAATTCTCTTATTCAATTGCAAAGACTTATTTTAAATCTTGGAAAGAGTGCCACTTCTTTTCTGTTTCAGCCAGAGGGGCCTTAGGTGGGTTGGCAAGAATTTGGCTTAACAACCAAGTTTTACTGGAATTGGTCTCTTCTATAGATTACCAAATGGTTTGTTTGGTCACTTGCATACTTCTAAAGATAGTGTTTTGGTTGTTCAACATATACGAGCCAACAAACATAACCCATAATTTTTTTTTTTTGGATCATATCTCTTTAGCCTCCAAGCCACTTGTTAATGAATTAAAAATATATGGGGGAGATTTCAATGTTGTCACAAATGAATAAGAAAAGGTTGGAACCATAATCCCGACCAAGAAAGTAATGGAGGACTTCAATGATTTCATCTCTCACAGCTCACTACTAGATTGTGTGCCCAAAAATGGTTCATTTACCTGGTCTAATAAAAGAAAAGACTTCCATCAAATCACTGAAAGACTTGATCATTTCATTCTATTTGAAAACTGGTTATTCCCCCTTTTGGATTTCTCCTCTGCAATCCTAACTAGTGCAGGATCAGACCATTTTCCTATCTTGTTGAATATTTTTATTAACAAAGTGTCAAGTAAGCCCTCCTTCAAATTGGGATCAATGTGGTTCAAGGACCCCTCTTTCATTTACAATCATATTTTTGTGGGAAAACTGTCTGTACATTAAAGTTTCCCGCATGTTTCAACTTGCTAAGCAATTATCTTTTCTAAAAGATAAAATAAGGATCTAGAACTAGACTTATTTCAAGAACATATTTGCTAAGAAAGTACGAATTGAGAAAGAATTATCATATATATAATGTGGTCACCAATATTGGTATGGGCTAGGCTCAATTGATGTAGAAAAGCAAATCAAGATGGATTTAGAAGAAGTTCTTTTGAAAGAATAAATGTATTAGAAGCAAAAATCTTGAGAAGTGTGGCTACAAGGAGATAAAAATACAAAATTCTTTCATGCCTTCGCAAAGTTAAGAAGACAACATAATAGGATCGAGGTTGTTCAAAACAACCTTGGTTAGATGTTAACCAATAGAAAGGACATAAAGAATAAAACTATATCATATTAGAAGAAATTTCTCTCGGCCATGTCAAACAACCTTTCGACTGTCTCCCTTGATCACATCCCTCTCCCGGTTTCAAAACCTAAAAATAAAATGCTCATGTCTAAATTCTCTATGTTTGAATTGATGGAGGAGGTTTGCTCCATGTCCCAAACAAGGCCTTGGTCCCAAATGGCTATACTACATAATTCTTTAGAAATATTGGGACATTGTGGGTCAATATGTCCTCATGGACTTATAACAAGGCTACATGAATAGTGCTATGTTAAAGGAATTAAACAACACCTTTATAGAAATCATACCCAAAAAAGATGCTTTACTGCATTGAATATTTTAGATCAATTGCATTATGTAACACCATCTACAAAATCTTCACTAAAGCTATGACAAGGAGACTAGCTTGTATAATAAATCTTATCACCTCAAAAGAATGGGGAAGCTTTGTCTCAAGGAAAGAGACTCCTGATGGAGCATTTTTTCCCACAAGTTATTACGCTCCATTACTATGGAAAGGCTATCGTCAATGGTCCTAAAATTACACATGATAAAGGCTTATGAAAAACGTTAATTGGGAGTTTTTATTGGTTGTCCTTCATTGATTTGGCTTCAATGAGAAATGGTTGAAGTGTATAAACTCATTCACCTCAAGCCCCAAATTCTCGGTATTATTAAATAGATCACCTTGTGGATTCTTCACTTCTTATAGGAGCCTATGGCAAGGTGACCCTTTTTTGTCTTTCCTTTTCATCATCATGGTTGAAGGCTTAAGTAGGGCTATTAAATTTGCAAACACTAGAAATCTATGGAAGGGGATCTCAATTCTCTTTGTCCCAGACACCTTCACACATTGCCTTTTTGTAGATGATACTCTCTTGTTTGGACAAGGAAAAATTATAGAAGCTAAGGTATTAAAGGATGTATTATCTGAGTACAAATCCCTCTCACAATAAGAAATCAATAAAGAAAAATGTAAAATCTTTCTCCTCAATGTACCTTCCCTTGTTCAACAAAGATTGGCATTTTTGGGGGATTCACTATTGGATCATTTTCATGTAAGTATCCAGGGATCCCTTTCTGCTCAGAGAAAGGTAAACACAAATTCTGAAATAAAATACTTGCATCCATCTCAAAAATAATTCTTTCATGGAAGCACAAATGGTCGACTCTGGCTAGAAAAATAACCATGATTAAATCAGTCTCCAATGCCATCCCTACATACCTCACAACTATTTTAAAACTTCCCAAAGGTTCCTTATCTAACCTCCAAAGAACTCTTCGATTGTTTATTTGGGCAAATAATTTACGCAAGAAAAAAATTCCAATAGTTGCATGGGATGAAGTCCACTTACCAAAACACAGATGTGGGTCTGGCATTATAAATTTGGACATGCAAAACCAAATGCTGGGCACCAAATATCTTTGGCAAATATATTAGAATCCAAACAATAGATGGTGTAATCTCCTTAGTTAGAAATGTCTTGACACTCTAAACAGAGAAATGATCTTCATAATTGACTTTCCACCTAACGGCTCTAAAATCTTCAATTTTTTGTCCTCTTGCAAAATAATAATTTTGCCTCACATCTCATGGTTATTACACAATGGGGAGAAGGCTAGATTCTGGGAGGACTCGTGGAATAGGCATGTGCCTCTTAGAAAAGTTAGATACTGGGCATCTCTTGATGTTTCCCTTAAAGAAATTGGGGCATTCATATTCAAAGACTATTTACAAATTGATTTCTTTATCCATCCTCCTCACATGACTTGGAGATCTGTTGATCCTCTACCTTTCTCCAATAAGTTGAAATCGACATTTCAGACATAATTGAACAACATAGATGTGTTTTTTCCAATCAAGAGGATGAAATTATTTGGTTAAAAATAAAATTAAGAAAATATAATGTGAAAGATGGTTATAACCTTTTGGTCAATAATTATAGGCCTATCTCTTGGGCAATGAACTTGTGTTGGGGGGTATCTTTTCTCCTGACAACTGGGTCCTTTGTGTAGCTAGTCATTAAATATAGAATATTAAGTAGCATGACATTGGATAGACTAGGGATCGCTTTTGTCTTCCCTTGTGTCTTTTGCAAGCATTTCATAGAAGATACAAACCACCTTCTCCTCTAATGACCATTTGCCCAAGAATGTTGGTGTCGACTTCAATAAAAACTAAATTGGTTCTTCCCTTTTCTTCAAACTTTGATTGGCCAATTTCAAGGATGGTATTCACGTCACAAATATTTTATATTTTTTTGCATTTGGGAAGTGACACCATCTATCTTAATATGGAATATATGGCTAGAAAGAAACAATAGGATCTTTCGAAGGGAAAAACTACCACTTTCACAAGTTATCTTCTTGATAGAGAAAGGCATTTTAGAGGTTGTTAGGAGTTATCTCTCTAGGCATATAAATAATTTTGCCAATTTCACTTCATGGGATGATCAGATCATTAATTATTGGCCTCTCCTCAAGCCCATCCCACTCCAAGGGTTTGTCCGCTCTTCTCCTAAAAAATCTCTAAGATAGGATGCTATATGGGTGCCACCTCCACATGGTGTATGGAAAATTAATTTGGATAGAGCCTCTTAAGGAAAATCAAGCATATTTTGAATTGGAGTAGTTATTCACAACTCAAAAGGAAATATAGTTAAAGTTGCATGCAACATCGTTTCATAAGGATCAAATAACAAAGCAAAATTCAAGGATCTCAGTCTTGGTCTGGATTTGGCCTTGGGCCTTGGCCTCAAACACATCCAAATAGAAGGAGATTTGATTCTTTCTTTCAACATCGTTACTAACAAATCCACTCCAAATTGTAAGTTACACTACCTACTGGATAAGATTCTAATGCAATTACAAAATTTTGATTATTTTGTAATTATGCACTACTTCAGAGAGGCCAATGTTTGTGTAGATTCTCTAGCCAATTTTGCTATAAACAATGGTGTCGTCCTTAAAAAAAAAAAAAATTAGATTTTCTAATATTCTCAAAACCGCCTAATGGAGCTATCAATTGACAAGAGTACCACCTTTTATGGGCTCTCAAGATACTCGCCAATGTTGTCTTATTGGGGCTATTGGGTTGATGAGATGGTGACCTATGTGGCATCTACTCTCTACTCTAGACTCATTGACCTAACCATAGATATTGTAGACACCAAAAATTAAACCTTCTTCTAGTCACGAATTCTCTTCAATAACTTAATTGCCTTACTCACAATTCCCCTTTCTTCTAAATTATTTATCTTTAATTTATTAATTAATTTGCAATTAATTAATTATATTTTACCATATTTCTCTATCCCTTTTATAATTAAATACTTTTAATTGTTTCATTATCTAATTTTAGTCTTCTATAGTTGAATAAGTTCTCTAGGTTATCCTTCTATTCCCCATTTCCCTTTTCAATCGGGTATATAGATTAAATGTTCATTTACTTTTACCCACTTGTTGATGAAATTAAATAATTTTATTATTTAATTCTCCCTTTTTCCTCCACCTCTCCACCCTCTTACAATCTCTACACTTGTCCTTCTTCATTTTCCGGCCTTGCCACTTGCCTTTGGATTCCTTCCAAGCATCTTCCCACTCTATCCTTATCTTGGGTAAAATTTCTCTTACACAATCTCAATCGTCCATCTCATGTGGGATGAATTCAAACTCAACCATTGATATGTTGATCTCCCAATCTATAAATTTGAATCTTTCTTCCATTCTCTCTTTAATCACTACTCTTGAGATTTATTTTTATCTAATTGTTTGTGCTTGTAAATTTATGTGGACTATTATCATTGCAATTTGGAAAGAGACTCAAGAACTATGGAAAGATTAATAGAGTATTTATTTAATGGTGGTTTGTTTTGATTTGTTTTATCTTCATCATGCACTCTCATCTTCATGTTGTTCATAGGGTAGTTTGATTTTAGCATAGATTGGAGGAATTGGTGGTTTTCCTTTGATGATTTATGCATGTGGAATTTTAGTCTATACATTTTTTTGGTGAACTCGACATGAATCTAATGTTTATGGTAGCAAATCTTACACATTTTCTTGTGGTTTTCTTTCAAACCCGTGTTGTTCTTTTATTCATAAAAAATTTACATGTAGAATTTCATAAAATGGTTTCATGGGGCTTTTAGGTCTCGCTTTTAGCTTTCAAAATCATTTTACAGTTTTAAAGTTTGTTGAGAATTGATAGATTTATCATCATTTTACTATTGCAAATGTAATTGCTCCATCAAATTGTAAATTTTCTTTCAAACCTGTGTTGTTCTTCCATTTATAGAAAATTTTACATGAGGAGTTTTGGGAAATGGTTTCATGGATTTTTTAAATCTCACTTCTAGCTTTCCAAATTATTTTAAGGTTTGGAATTTCGTTTAGAATTGAGAAATTTATTGCTATTTTACTATCACATCTATGATTGTTGCATCAAAGGGTATGCAAGCATTTGATCTATGTTTTCTTGGCTCCTAACAAGTTTTTGTAGCTCTTATTTCTCTTGACAAATACCCCCTCTCAAACTATTAACAGTCTTATTGCTAAACTAAAGCATGGAAAGGGGGGTTCTTTTTGAAACTTCTAATGTATGGTCTTGAAGGATTTATATTGTCCTTACAATTTTGCTTCCTTCATAGATTAGAAAACATTTCAATTTGGTGCACTAAATTGAACTCATTTTTTTGTGGCTTGCACACTTGTGCTTCTATTTAGGGTGGATCCATAGTTATGCACATATCCTCTCCCCTTGCCTTCGTGGATATGGGGTGCATGAGAAATGCATAATGATGGCTTGCTCTTCTTTTTAGGTAGGCTTCCTTGGGGATTTCATCACCCCTTGGCTTGATCTCGAGTGGTATTTTGTTCAGGCCACTATATAAAAGGGTAAGAGCGAAAGATGTAGCCCATCTTGTGATCATATGTTGATGGGCGTCAACTGGAATGGGAATGTAAGGGCCTTGCCAAATTGACATAGTGACTTAAATGTCTCAATTGTTGAATGGGTATGCGCCAGTTTCCCCAAATATTGACTAAGAACCCTTGTTATTAGAGGCCAACCTTATGCTTGATATTTCATGAAATACATATCATACCCCATAGATACTCTCCATGTACCTCCCATAGTAAAACAAAAATTACCCGATTCGTAAGATCTCAAGATCTTTGGGGTAAGAGGAAATGTGTGCAAGTATTTGCTGAGCATATGTTATCGGGCCCATGCCACCAAACTTTTATTTGCATGCTATGGATAGGCATTTTATTGTAGCAATAGCTCTATCAATTAGTATCATTTGTCCCCTTGATTAAGAAAAGTGCTTTCTTATGAGTGTCTATTAAATTTGATGTGGTATACTACTAGAGTCAGTTGAATCTATGGATTCATTTGGCCCCTCTTGTGAACTCTAGATCCTAGAGTTATATTGGTCCAAGTCAAACAACCTATCTGTCTTTTATTCTTGTCAAGTATTCGCTTGCTTAAGAAACAACTCATTTCAAACACTCCAAGACTTTGTTGGGACTTATTTGAGACAAGTAGGATTGCGCCTTTCATTTCCTTATATTTACCTTGCATCTTTATAATCAGTCATAATTCCCTTGTATCTAGACCATTTTTTAAAATCAAAACCTTGGGTTAATCATTCATTGTCAAAAACCTTGAGTTATTTTCATCATCAATTTGGCCTTCATCTTGGGTCATTGTACCTGTATCATCCTATTTGTTGGGCTTGCACTCATCAATCTAGTGTAAGTTTGACTAAGAAATCATCATCAAGCTTCATTGTCCAAGGTCTAGACATTCATTTGATGATCCTAGGTTGCCTTTTCTTTTGCATGTTCTTAACCTAAAATAATCATCAAGCTTCATTATCCAAGGTCTAGACATTCATTTGATGATCCTAGGTTGCCTTTCCTTTTGCATGTTCTTAACCTAAAATATCCCAAAAAGATTTGACAAATCTCCCCCCAAAAATAAATTATAACATTTCAAAAATCCAAAAACATAGTCTTTAGATTTCATATAGCTTGCATCTCATAATTGGGACCTTTGACTCTCTTTTATGCCTCTCATCATTAGGTCTCAAAGCAAGAGAAACAAAATTGGACAACAAACCCATAGAAAACCTTCTCCAAACATCAACACGATCATACACTAACCTTAGAGAACCAATCAAATCTTTCCTAATAAAATTGATCCAGTCAAATATCATTGCATTGCTTGAAATTGTTCACTATGAACCTCATATCAAACCAACATGGTGCTAAGATACAAAATTTTATGAATACGATAGGACCAAAGGACATAAAACTCTTGACTATATAAAATTGAAAAACCTCATTCAGGACCTTATTGATCAAGGTGGCATTAGTATTAAAGAGCATCTAAATCATTCAACTAATAAGAAAGACACCATTTCCAAGCATGATCAAAATCATATACCTATGTCTAGAAATGGCTCATTCCAAAATCCCTTTCTTCATACCAATCCCCTCTATGATTCAAAAATTCTAGATCCAATACCATCATACACTCAAGTCAAACCCACTCTAGATAGTCTTATTCAAATTCCATTCATGTCATGTCAAAATGTTGAATCCATTCAAAAATCCCTCATATATTTCCAAAAGCATACCCCACTATTGGAATTAGATCTATGCCCTAGAGAAATAAGTTCTAAAATGAATCAAGGTTAAGATCCCAAAGCTTTCCCATTCTATCCAATTGTTGACCAAGATTCCATCTTTCTAGAACCTCGTGATGATTCCACCATCCCTTTTCATTCCATCCAAGATGAACCCCTTCCATCTCAAGAGAAAAGTATCCCTCCAAATTTCATTCATAATCAACTTCCTAAGCAAGATCATGGTATCCCTTCTATCCAATCTAATGACCCCATTTAGAATCAAGAGCAAAGTACCCTTTCCACTCCATCTAATGACCCTCTTTTATCTCAAGATCAAAGTATCCCTTCATCTCCATGTCCTAATCCTCCATATCTATCTCAAGATCCCAACATCCTTCCTAATTCCCCTCATGATCATAATCCTCCTCAAGATCCCATCACCTCTACCCAAGCTATTCATGAACACCCTACTTATCAAATTGGTGGACTCCACTTTTATTCAATCCAGTTTCCTCTATGAGATTTTCATTCCTTCCATACTATATCCCCCTCAAAATGGATTCACATCTTGTTTGAAAAGTAATCAGTATCCCATTGGTAAAAAGATATTTCAAAGCATGCATTATCATGGAAAAGGGTTAGGCATCTGTGAAGGAGGTATATTAGAAACCCTTCAGATCAAAGGAAATCCCAATTATTATGGCCTTGACAACATAGATCACTCTCAAGACATTGGTATCCCTACTAAATCCCACATCCCTCCATTTAAGCCAAAAAATACACATTACCCATCCTAAAAATTAAATCCTTCATCCCTTCCATCCATCTTGGGTCCTTATATCTCTCCATCCACTATACATATCACCTAGATATCTTTCAATCCACTTACCCTATCATATATCAAGATCAACAAAGTCACACATCTTTGAGAGCCTTCCAACCCTCTACTCCCATCAATCCATCCAAAATACCTCCACATCACTCCTATCCATACATGAACCCCATTCCTCTCGAAAGAAATTTGGATGCCAAGCACAAAATATGTGAGTATAAAAATCCACATACATTCAAGGATCAACATGTCCCATCTAAACAACATGCAAAAATAATTAAAGATATGATCCAAAAGAAAAGAAAAAAATCCAAAAGGCCACAAAGGCCCATAAAGCAAAAAGAAAAATTCAAAGGGCCACAAAGGCCCATCAAGAAAAAAGAAAATTAAAAAACCATGTGGATTCTCAAATTTCTCATAGAAGCATTGCATCCCAAAGAAAAAACAAAGTTGGCATCCAAAATTGCTATTCCAAAAGTTTCTTTCATTCACAAATCCACTATCTTAAATCCTCCATCTCCTCCTCCATCCATCTCGAGTCCTTATGTTCCAAACAACACTTAAAAATCCAAAATCCACTTTTTCTCCATCACTCCACCACACCTCAAAGTGTGTGCCAATGTTGATCTTGCTGAAATTTCCATCCACTCATACACAATTCTTCCAACACCCAATCAATTATTGAACACCTATTCTCCAACCTTCCATACAGGTCTCATCTAATTCTTTTCATAAATTTGTCCCCCTTTACATCTCCTCATCCATCTCATCTCCCTACTAATGTCTTTGAGCATACCTTCAATATCCATGGCATATTTTAGCACATATTCCAGGAATGATATGCAAGGGACTTGATGCTTGAGTCCTTCTTCCATCTCCTATCCTCCATCCATTATCTTCCAAATCCACTTATTCATATCCATATCTATATTCCTCTCCATCCAAAGTATTCCCAAAATAATCACAAAAGAATAAGAAAAGAAAAGTAAAGAGAAATAATTTGTCCTCTAGTGAAAACCATTTCGATGGCACCTTGGGCAAGTACTATGATGACAACCTAGCAAAAAAACATCACGAGTAATCCATAATCCTCTTACATTCTACACTTGGGGGAAAGCTCCATCCATGTTTTCCTACCTATAGTATCTGTCATTATCCCTCATCCCCTATCCATCATCCTAACTACATCCATCTTCCCTTTTTCACCTTTGATCTTGGCATGTCTAATATCCTCAAAAACATCATGTATCCTATCTCCTTCACCTTATCCACACCCTTCAATCCATATCCCTTATCTTGTTCATTTCTTCCTTCCATCATCCATTACCACCTTGATCTTGATTATCCTACTCACATCATTTCTCCATCCTATCTAAATCATTCTCTTGATCGTGATCAAAACATAGGGGCATATGCTTTTGAAACGCGTTATCTCATTACCAACTAGTCCTTGAAAATCAAATCAACTATGATTCCATAATAAGCTACCTTCAGCCTTTTTGCTATCCATTTCCATCCACCAGTTCCTTCATCCATTCATAATATTCCATGCCTTACTAGACACTGGGGGAAAACAAATACATCTTTCTTGAGAATAAATCTTGATATCTTAAAAATCCTAAAAAATAAAAAAATATTCTAAAAAAATCCAAAAAATTCTAAAAATTAAAAAAATACACAAAAATATTTCAATCCATGTTATCATTTCACCATGCAATCAAACATCATCATAATACTTATCTACATATCATAGTAAATCTACAATTGCATCATCTGTGTCATCATTATCACACTTTGCTATAAATTGTCTCTTTGATACAATAGTGACATTCAAGCTAAAACAAGCATCACATTAAAACATCTTTATTCAAGACACACTGTTAGATTATCTTATAGATTAAACCAATCAATTGCCTCGTCAACTTTATCTAGATCTTAATCACACTATTAGACTTTATAGACATA
This sequence comes from Cryptomeria japonica, assembly GCF_030272615.1. NCBI lineage: Eukaryota > Viridiplantae > Streptophyta > Pinopsida > Cupressales > Cupressaceae > Cryptomeria > Cryptomeria japonica. The sequence continues at coordinate 424,575,663 of NC_081411.1, read as the reverse complement.
TAGATCCTAGAACAAATATCATATCAATCAAACAATCAACATCTTATCCAAATATCAATGTATCTAGCTCTATGTTATTTGAAGCAAATATCTAAAGTGTGCATCTTTTGGCAAGACGATCTAAATGGCTATTGACTTGTTTGGTTAGTGGGTATTTTCTTTGTATGATCTTTTTCATGTTAAGTTCTTATGCTACTCAAGGATATCCTTGTGATTAGAAAGCGAGGATGGAACTTGGCATGGGTTTTCATATGTTGTGTTTGAGGGATGTTTTTGTTGAAGTTTTGAGGCAAGTTCTCTTGGTGTTTGTATTGGCACATTTCATTTAGCATGGTCTTATATCCTTTGTAGATCAAAAGTCACCTAACACTTTTTTGCATGTGGATCATGTTTTATGTCTGTCACACATACCTTGACCATAAACACTAACACCTCAGGATAAATGTAATCATTCCTTGCATGTAATGTGTCTGTCTATTTAAATTGATATCATCTTCACCTTGGTCTTTCCATGTACCTTGGTGTATATATATGATCTATTTTTAAAAATCCAAGAAACGCCCAATGAGAAAAATAAGCACTTTTATAGAGAAAGCTCACAATCCTCATGTTCCCTATGTGCCCATCTCTTTTGCATCTATCAATCCATTCTCTCTTTTCTTCTAATCCATTCTTCCAGATCCTATATAATTTATCCATTTTCCCCAACCAACCTAACTTTCTTCTATTCTTACTAACTTTTCTTCAACCTGCTCATATTTCCTATCATATATCTTGTGTCTTGTACATGATATGTCTTTCCTAAAACTAGATGTTTCTATCTATCCTTTGTCTTATACAAGATGTGTCTTTCTTGAAACCAAACATTTTCATCTATCATTTATCTTATACAGGATGTGTCCTTCTTAAAACCATACTTCATCTATCATTTGTCTTATACATGATGTGTCTTTCCTGAAATCAAATGATCATCTATCACTTGTCTTATACATGATGTGTCCTTCCTCAAACCAGAAATTTTCATCTATCATTTGTCTTATACATGATGTGTCTTTCCTGAAACTAGATGATCATCTATCATTTGTCTTATATAGGATGTGTATTTCCTAAAACCAAACGATCATCTATATTTTGTCTTATACGTGATGTGTCTTTTCTAAAACCAAAATTGATCTTTATCAATCAATCCAATCAACCCAATCAATCCAATCAATCAATTAATCAAATCAATCAAATCAATCAACAAATCACTCCAACCATCTCTTCTATCTAATTAATCTCATTTTCCTAATCAAACCCATGCTTTCCATCAAGCTAAGAATTCTTCTATTTTTCATATAACATTCCTTTCTTTTGAGAGATTAACCTCTAATTTTATTTTTCAGCCAATCTCTTGAGGGGGCATCATACCTCCTCATCTTGGTCCTTTGGAGGATATTGGGGCATTCCTTGGAATCTTTTCTTCTTTTTTGAGACAACACTTAAAATCAAATCGTCTCAAAGAGGGGCAAAATGTAGACACCAAAAACTAACCCTTCTTCTAGTCACCAATTCTCTTCATTGATTTGATTACCTTACTAACATTTCCTCTTTCTTCTAATGTTAATTAAATAATTTTATCATTTGATTAATTGATCATTTTCCTTTAATTAATTAGCTAAATCTTACCATATTCCTCTATCCCTTTTATAATTAGATAATTTTAATTATTTAATTATCTAATTTTATTCTTCTATAATTGAATAAGTTCTTCATATTATCCTTCTATTCCCCCTTTTCCCTTTTCAATCAGGTAAATAGATTAAATGTTTATTTACTTTTACCTGCTTGCTCATGAAATAAAATCATTTTATTATTTAATTCTCCCTTTTTCCTCCACCTCTCCACTATCTTATAGTCTCTGCCCCTTCTCCTCATCCTTCTTCCAGCCTTGTCACTTGCCTTTGGATTCCTTCTAAGCATCTTCCCACTCTCTCTCTATCTTGAGTAAAATTTCTCCTACGCGATCTCAACCGTCCAATCAATCCCTTTTGGGATGGATTCAAACTCAACCTTTGATTTGTTTGTCTCTTAATCTATAAATTTGAATCTTTGCTTCCTTTTTTTCTTTAACCAGTACTCTTGAGCTCTCTTTTTATCTAATTGTTGTGCTAGCAGATTTATTATCATTTCAATTTGGAAAGAGACTCAAGAACTATGGATAGATTAGAGGAGTATAAATGTTTTATGGTACTTTGTTTTGATTTATTTTATTTCATTATGCACTCTCATCTTCATGTTCTTCATCTAGGATAGGTTGATTTTAGCATAGATTGGAGGAATTGGTGGTTTTCCTTTGCATGTGGAATTTCAGGCTATACAGATATCACTCGTGTACTAAAGTTTGCGGGAGTTTAAACGTGATCACTAATAATTTAATAAGGTAAGTTTGGTGACTTGGAATCTCAAAAGCCACCTCGTTCACTGATAAGAGCCCATTGGCATTGGCAAATCCATTACAATGTCCAACTAATGACTTCAAACCCATGTATTTGCATACTGTTCACCTAATTGGTCTCTTAATCACATAACAATTCAATGCTGGATTGAGCGCAATCCATGTACCCCGTGGCATCGTTTAAGGATCCAACTTATTTTGATGATTAAGCCAGGTGCCCGTACATGTTACTTAGCAGGATCATTTACTTGATCAAGCATCAGCCTGTCCTTCGCAAAACTTGCAGATGTTTTGATGACAATTTCATGTGAATTTGGTGGGGTTAAAGAGAATTGCTGAGGAAAATCAAACACAATATCCCGCTCACGTGTTCTCATATCTGGCGATAGATTTGATGGGACATTCCCCTCTCCTGAGGACAAGATTTTTGTACCTCTCCTGGCTTCATTCCACACTTGGCAATCGTAATAACATCGTAGCCTGTGATTTTCCCATCTTGCGCTTTCATGATTTTGGTATTCTTGCCACCCTGGTTGCAAGTGCCATCTTCTCCATTTCCCTATTTAGCTCATTTATGCCCCAATTTTTTCCTACCAACCTACATTGAACTCTTTTCCATCGACCCGTCTGTTATCATGGAGACCAAGGCTCTTAACACCAGAATCGTAGTGCTCCACATAAAAAAATGAATACCTTGAATCTTGGAGCATTGATTCAAAACTCTTGGGCTTGCTTTTTGTTTTCAACTGTAGCAGGGTCGAAAGTACCATCCGGTTGGTCGTTGGGGACGACATTATCTAGTTTTCTTCCCCAACTTCTCTTTCTTTTGCAAATAACCTCTTGCTTTCGAACTTGATTCAACCCTATGCACCTGTCTATCAATTGACGGTTGAATGTGTCAAAGACTCCCTCATTCTAGGTACGACTTTTCATAATGCAGTCTAGGGTTACAATCTTCACTCTGACAAAGTTGATGTAGGTGGACTCTTCAAGCACTCTAATCTAAAGAAGAAAACGGGCTTCCTTGCATTTTATATCACCTTCAAAAGAGCCCTATTCGAACAAGGTGAAAGGGTGTTGCTAAAGGATCTAAGAGCTCACAAAATAGAACTGGGCAATGTATTCTATGACAAATGCATTCATATTTGTGGAGCCTTCATTCTCCTCTTCAACCACAAAGTCCATTCATCTTGCCTATGTTAATGTGCAACCACAATGGAAATTGAAGAAGGTGCCTTAGGTGTCTAGGGTCGATTCTAGAAATAAGAACTTCAGTTTGATTTTTTGGGATCTCTATAGCTCGACCCTTAAGATGTATATTAGAATTTTGTTTTGGGTTTTAATCTATTTTGTTCAATGTCTGTAATTATCTATGATATTCTTATACGTTGTAAATTACTGCCTATATCATCATGAAAATATATTGTACATAATTGTAATTGGTTTTTCTACAATACAAGTATAGGCTCGTGCATGTGTAGTTGTAATTGGTTTTTCTACTATACAAGTATAGGCTCATACATATAGATAGACACATACATAGTAATACTATTTTTTACTAATCATAAATCTCACTATAAAATACAATAAAAACTTTATTTGATTAAAAAAAGAAAAATGATAAAGATTAAGAGTAAAATGATTTAATAATGAAATATATTTTTTTTGTGAATAAAGAAGACTATTAGGGGAAGCATACTAGCAATCGTTATAGCTAACTTCGCACCCCCACGGATCCTAAACGATACATCTCGATGATTTTTTTTTTTTTTTTCCATATGGGGCTTAACTGCTTATAGCTATTGTTTTGGCTTTTGGATAATAATGACGTGCATTTTGGGATCTGTTATGTGTACAAAGATCAAAAGTGCTCATTTCGAAGTGTTGCCTAATACCTACTTAAAGATGCCCCAATAATCATGCACTACAACCACCTCAAAAATAGCCAATACTTACATGCACATGTGCCCTCTATAGTCGTGCTCTATGAATACTAATAAAGTTGTGCAATTCCATTAAAAATAAAAATAATTGAACTATTGAAAATAAAATTTGTGATTATTGATATATGTGAAATTTATTAATAAATTATCATTTTTTATTTCTTTAAAATTACTAATTAAAGATTGGAGAACAAGGAGTGAACATAATTGAAACATGAACCAGTTAGTCCTATTTACCTATTTATTTTTTAATATGAAGATGAGATCTAAAATCCAGGTAAACCATTTACAAGTTGGGTAGAGTGAAGTACCTGGGCAACAAGCATCTGTACTCCCCCTTGCAGAAACAGGAATCGACGTCCATATCTGTCGACAGCAAACATGCCGAGCACCGTAGCCGTCGTGCCAATCACTCCTGTGATAACAGCAGACATGAGAGACGCATTGGTCTCGAACCCAATTGTGCGAAACAACACCGGAAGATAGAAAGCAATGGCATTGATGCCTGTCAGTTGTTGGAACAGGGGAATCACCACTGCCATCGCAAGCTGTGGCCTGTATTTTCTCTGCATCATATTCCGCAAGGGATGCTTCACCGTTTCTGATATTTTCTTTGCTTCCATCATGTCACTCAGCTCCTCCTCAACATCAACAGTGCCGCGAATCCTCTGCAACATAGATCTGGCCTTTTCAGGGCCTTCTCTTTCCATCAAACTGTTGGGTGTCTCTGGAAGCCATAAACTTCCCAAGCTCAGTATTATAGCGGGGATGACCGCTAGACCAAGAGAGAGACGCCATCCCCAATTGTGGATTTTAGCAGTTCCATAGTTTGTAATATTGGCAGACAGGACACCAATGGCAACGAACATTTGGAACCCTGAATTCAGTGCCCCTCTCATTTGCTTCGGTGCCATCTCTGACAGATACAGAGGAACTGCCTACAATCTCAATCATAAATTTTATCACTGTGCTGAATTCAAGATACTAGATTGCAACTGCATAATAACTAAAAGATAAAATCTTGTGATTGTAATTGGGGGAAAAGACATACTTGATCGGCAAAACCAATGCCAATGCCCAGCATGATTCGCCCCAATATCAACATACCCACATTAAGAGCAGCACCATTGAGAACAGCGCCTACCAAAACGCTCAGACCGCCCACCAATATGGAGGGCTTTCGTCCATAGGTCCTCGTAACAGAGGAGGCCACCATGCAAGCAAATAATCCTGCTATATACAGCGATGACGTGAAGGTGGTCAAAATCTGGCTGTCGAATTTGCAGTAAGCGTTAGTGTGGGCCTCTTTTTGGTGCATCTTTTTGTAAGTAGCAGGGAAGAATTTTATGAGGAAGGGATCCATGGACGTCACTCCTCCTACAAAGTTCAAATATAAATTTGTTATCCATCAAAGATCTTACTTTTATTCAATTCAATTCAGGAAAAAACTGAAAAACCTGAGATTCCATTGTCATAGCCGAAGACAAGCCCCCCTGTTGCCGCTACGATGCACACCCCCACTACAAAAGGAGTCGTTCGCCCTTTGTATTCCTTCTTAACGCCAGGGCTGCTTCTCCCTTCCTCCATGCTTTTGCTTCAAAATGCTCAGCGCTGAATGCCTTTGGCTTTCAGCTCATAGTCTCAAAACGCCCTCTGGATTCTTGTATATATAGACTCTATGCTCACATAGAAAACAAAGGCAAATAGCTGGGAGTTTCAATGATTGAGGTAATCTCTACAGTCCTCTGGCGGGTGAAAATTTCAATGACTGGGCATTATGGCCAATTTTGCAGTCAAGTCAATCAATATCAAGATGGGCAACTGCAATTCAAATTCTTGCTTCCATTCAACTATCACCGAAAGCAATTAGTACACGAAATTCAATTGAATTCAATTGAGAACAAACTGAGATTACTTATCTCACCCAAGACAAAGCCCCCCCACAAAGGGAGTTATTACCCATCTGTACTTCTCAATACTAGGTAGGGCCATCGCTGTCTCTATTTCTGCCAGTCTCCATCTTGCTTCAAAATGCTCAGAATAGATTGCCTTTAGATTTCATCTCTCAATCTCACAACGCCCGGTCTATAAGGTGCGCGCGCACATATGCCTATATAGAGTCCACATAAAAAAAATAGAGGCAGGTATGTGTAACCCTCTTGTGGGTCATTGGGGGCATTACGGCCAAATTAGACGTCAAGATGCGCAACTGCAATTCAAAGTCTTGCTTCCATGCAATCAATCGCTGAAAGCAATTCATAGACGAGGCTTCTCAGTTAGTTTTTATCTGGTTTAGTTTTGTGGTTATTTTGTGAGATAGATGTCATAATTTGAGTGAAATTGGATTCATTTTTTTGATATTTCTTTCTATACAAATGTCTGACACGTCCTTCTCTTATTTATGAGACTTACAATTCTTCACATAATCTAACATTCACCCTCTAACATTCACCTTCTATACAATCAGACCATTTACCTAATAATTATCTATCTTATGACATTTACAACTTTTCACATAATCTTGCATTCACCCTCTACACAACCATGATAGCTTATCCACCTAATGGTTTTTCTTTTTGTGATTGTGGACTCCTTGGTCGTAGATTCAGTCCTTACCTTTCTAAACTTCACATTCAAATTTGTTTGAGACCCTAATTCTCATTGTGAGCTAATTAAACACACATTTATGTGATTCAGTGTCATGTTCTTGTATTTAAAGCTATTTTATTTGTACTTATTTCACACCCTCACATGTTCAATGATGCTCTCTCATGTTAGAAGCATTTGACAAATAATTAATACTGACCACTTAGGGGGAAATGATCCAGTAGTTGAGTGCATTCCAATAGTTGTTATAGCACTAGTTGGTTTAATGCCCAATATTGCACCAATAGTTGTGACATTAAAATTGTTAGTGTTGATGATAACTACTCATGATTGAATGAAATGTATTCCTTAGATTGAAAAAGGAACCTATTATGTGATGTCACATCAACATGCACTAACAAAACATGACTTAGTGCACAAGTATGGCTCTTACTTATTTGGGGGGCCTTTTTGGACACCTTGGCAAAAAGTAGGTTGATGTGGCATCCTATTTGATGATGTGGCCCTAAAACCTTAGCTATAAGTAGGGACTTGTCAAGTAAGTTGCTGTAAAAAATTGAGAGTGATTTGTAATTTTCATGTAGGATTTTGAGAAGCGCAAAGTTAGAGTGCTCAACTATTGGGTCCTCTCCCCTAAATTTTGTACATTTAAAAGGAGTGACAAATTTGTATACACCAAATTAGAGTGCTAGTATGTTGTCTTCAATCTTACAATACAAATTTTTCAAGAGTTGATGTAGGTGAACATCCCATTATTACATAATGACAATGATTCCAAGATATTTTTAAATATTGCAAGTCCCCATAAATGAAAAAAGAGCTAAACAAACTAAGATCAACCAAGTGAGTTGTAGAGTAGAAGTATACACAAAGCATGAATAAATTTGCACATATAGGACATGCATTTCCAAATCAAACCCAAACCACATACTCAATTTGGGACAAAGAAAAACTATGCACAACTCACATATACACATATGCTAATGAATTCCCTACTTATCATGGAATTTATGACTCCACACATACCTTGATATTCACCCTCCATACAACCACAACCATTTGTCCACCTTGTGTCATTTATCTAATCGTGGTCAATACCATACTCATTGTAATGTCCATTTATGATTAATTAGGCTATATAGATCTTATTTTTATTGCTTTGATAGGGGTACAAAAACATTTTAATGTAGGAGTCATGGTTTAGTAACAAAATTAAAAAAAAATAGTATAGAGTTGTGGATTTCTATAAAAGGTTGTGGTAACCTCTAAGACATTTAGTAGTTTATTTATGACAAATTCTATGATAAGACATTCTTGAGGAGTTACAAATTGCTTTTCATGACAAAGTCAATTCTTTTCTGGGGTAAAAAAACTTATTAATATTTCAATTTTTTTATTAAATTAAAAGGGAAAGTGGGGCATTGAAAATTTGTTCCTTGTTGGTGCTAAATGTTTTTGATTAAGGTTCAACAAGTTTTGAAGGTACCTGAAACCCTTTTTACATTAAGCTGCCATAGAGATAAAAACTAGTAAATCAACAACACACCATCAACAAAAAACCGAGCCAAAAAATAGAGAACAACAAAAAAACAGAAAAGCTTATTTTAAGTCCTTGAGAGCCTTTTCTGCCTCGACTTGTAGTTGAGTCATACTCAGGGCAATTTTCTTCAGGTCCTGGATGTCTTGGGAGGATCATTTTGTAGTTCTTTTCAAATTTTCTCTAGTACACTTGCAAGGGCCTTTATCCTCCTCCTACCCCTTCATCTTGTCCAATGCTTCAACCTCCACCACAACCCCTTTCTGCTGAGATTTTTCCAATTTTCTAACCAGGGTATTGAAATTATCAGCTAAGCTCTTGACCACTCTATGGCTAAAAGTAACAAGGGAGATGAGGTTGTCATTTATATTTTTAAACTTGTTCTCTGGGTATTGAATTCTTCCTTCATAATCATTTCTCAAAACTTCCACATTTTTCATGGCCTTTTGTAGAAAATTACCAATAGACTTCCTTTCGTCCTCACTCCATAGCTCCTCATTGCTTCCTTCCAGTTTTCTAATGAATAATCAGAGCTTGAGATTGATGTCCTTGATTTCATGAAATATCCATTTATTCATTCTAAAATTATCAACCGCTGCATTACGTGCTATAGCCAACACATAGTTATGGTTTTCCTAATCAAGGTTAAGGAAAGGAGAAACGACATTGGGATCCCTCAAGAAGGAGGGTCTCCTTTCCCTATTGATGGCAAGCACACACTCTTCAAAGAGACTATGAACAAATGGGCCAGTCATAGATTTGTTCTTAGAAATAGGGGATTTATTCCTCATGGGCTTGGAAATATTAGACCCCTTTTTCTTCACCTGAAAATCTGGCTTAGACTCATCATCCTTAGTTTGCCAATCATCCCCTTCAGTAAAATGACTCTTAGAATCCTTTTCCTCAAAGGTAGATTCCTCATTAGATGGAACATGGGAGATTTTGGAGGGAGACAAGAGAGATTTACAATGTTCATAAATCAAGAGCAACAAACCTTCATAAAGAATCAAAATTTTCTTAGGGTCTTTCCTATGATCCTTGATACTATCATTAACTAAGGATAGCAAATAGAAAGGAAATTAAATTTTCACTTTATTCTTGAAATGATTAAGCAACACAAAGTGATGACCAAAAACCCTAGTGTATCCACCATCCTTAGAAAAGTATATCATGAGTACCTTTAGCACAACCTGCACAGACTTAATTTGGTCGATGTCGTAGCCACTCTTGGATGCTTTAACGAGGTTCTTCCTCTGATTCTCCTCTTTGGGGAATTTCTTGATAGATGCCTTTGAAAATTTCCTATCCCTAAACACCTTGGCCCCTTTAGTTGACAACCCAGTAACTTCCACGATGAAATGCTCATCAATGTCAAAATTTCTCCCAAAGAGAGAATTTTTCCTATCTTTCCAACCCTTGGAAAACTTAGAAGTAATCTTGGGGTCAAAACCATGGAGCTTCTGAATGAAGGGGGTAACACCTCCCCACTTCAGAATTCTATAGATAGTAACATTGTTCTTGGACTCCTCATAGTTTAAGGATTCAATTTTTTTTTGTCTCCACCCATCCTCAAATAGTCTGTCAATTTTTTTAGTTGATGCAAGAAGATTAAGAATAGAGGCAAACAAAACTAAAGCCACAAACACCCAAAAACCATGGGAAGGGCAACAAAAATCAAGTCTATAAAATCTCCTTACAACCACTCCACTCCACATAATTTAATGGAAATTAATGCAAAAGTTGATAGCCACATCATTAAAGTATATGAAATCGGGCACTCTGCACATAAGTCCTATTATATCTCATCAAGGAGTTAACATCCTATAGAACACAATTTGCAAAGTGCCAAGTCATCTACTTATTTGCATGAACCCCCTCATTAGCAAACAAGTTTGCCCCTCTATTGGTTTCTTGGAAGGCATGATAAATATGAACTTTTTAAAAAGAATTTAAATGTTCAAGGATTTATTAATCCACTTTTCAATGTTCCATGAAGGTTTTTGAATGCCCTTAAGGCATTGTATTATATTGTTCAAATATCTTTGTAACCACACCATCTTTCCATTAAGAAGTTTAGTCATTCTTAAACTATGGTAGGTAGCAACAACTTCTACAAAGTGGTTTGTCTAACATCCCAAAACGAGTGCCACCATTGAAAAGAACCTACCATTATCATCTCTAACCACTCCCCCACACCCAACTAGCCCGGGGTTTCCCTTGGTTGCCCCATCTAAGTTGATTTTCACCTAGCCAGAAGGAGGAAGATTCCAAAAAACATTATCTCTGGGAGACTTAATAGGCCTAAAAACAATGGATATTGTCAAATTGAATCTTCCCATTAGAAGTCACCCAATAATCATAGTGAGAGAACAACTTCTTACCCTAGCAAGTGAGCTTAGAGGTAGTAATATTAAAATTTTCCAAGATTGCTCTATTTATCTTTGCATAAACAACATCAGGAGGGAGGGCGAAATCCTTGAAAACACTGTTATTTCTTTCCTTGTAGATCCCCTAGACCAAATGGGGAAAATTCAAGGACCACATAAGGCTCGAAGCCAGGTTTGAAGTAGGATCAATGTGTTAGATAAAAAGATCCTCGATAGACAACAAGAGGACCCAATCCAAATTCCATTTCTGGAGAAGAGGACCCCAAACATCACGAGCATAGGAGCAATTTAGAAACAAATGAGAACACTACGAGCTAAATGTTGAGATGCTTACTTGCCTTTGAAATATCTGTACCAATTTATTTAGTCTTCTTTGTCATAGTTTGAGCCTTATGTTATACTAATAGAAAAAGATGAAGACCCTTGGATTAAGAAGATTAAAGGACAATATCTCTTTGATTTCTTGAGGTTTGAAGATTGAAAACACTTTGATTTCCTAAGGGAAATCTAATATAGAGGTCTAATTTCTACTTCATAATATTGCTTGGTTTTCAATGTATATTTTGGTATTTGATGTTTGCAATAATTTTTATATTTCTAAAGTTGCATCATATCGTTGGAGTATATATTTTGTAATTATTAAAGTAATATTTTATTGTCGAAGAAGTTTTACTCTTAGTTTTCGTGTTATTCTTTGAAGTTTCAACATATCTATACTATTTTTGCAATCTATTATTACATTTGTTTGGATATTCTTATTGTTGGAAATAATAAATTAAATAAGTATTCACCCACCTTATGATCTAGCTTTGCCCTCATAGGATTTGGGTGATCATAAAGTATTGGATAATAATATTTAATCATTACATAGTCTCACCTCTCCCTCGTTGGATCTTGGTGGTACAAAGTAGTAAAAATTATATTAAAATTAGTTGAGGATATTGTAGACACTGAAAAATCAACCTTTCCTCTACGAATCAATCATCCACAATAATTAAAGAATTTTTTAATTAACTTACTAATTTTCCTCCTTTCTAATATTAATTAATTAATTTTCCTCCTTTTTAATTAATTAATTAATTATCCTAGTCATATTCTTCTTGTCCCTTTATAATTACGTCAAAGGCATTTCCTATGGCATAATTATGCCTAATTTTTGAGATAAATGGTCACAATTATTCTAGGAGAGTGCAAGATGATTCAAAATATCATAACCTCGTTATTTTTAGTATTTTTTGTGTCACATTTAAATTTTTTAGTAAAATAGAGTCTAGCAAAACTCAAATAAATTAAGATTTTATCAAAAATATCTTTCCATATTTATAAAGTCTTCACATTAGAATTTATACTAAACTAATTTCAAACATCAATTTTTTAAATTTTTTTTCTACTATTACATTTATATCATATGATAAAAATAATTTCACTCTTTTTCGAGTAGATATAAAAGGAGTACACAACCAAAGAAATTATTGGCAATCAAAATAATCACGAGTATGCTATACATTAACAAAGGTTTTCATAAAAACATTGTGAAAAAGAAAATCAACACAATAAACGTCAACATATGTAAGCATGCCAATTGTCATATGATGTCAACCTTGTCAATGTGTATTTTTCTACAATGCAAAACACATGCTCTCTCTCTCTCTCTCTCTCTCTCTCTCTCTCTCTCTCTCTCTCTCTCTCTCTCTCTCTCTCTCTCTCTCTCTCTCTCTCTCTATATATATATATATATATATAAAATTTTATTTTATTTTTTTTGATTAAGTGACTTTTGAATTATTGCTAATGTTGATTGGCTTACAATTAAAACCATGAAAGATAAAATTTGAGATTTAAATGTTTTCATTCTTCTAGTTAAAATAATGATTGTCATAAATAGTGTTTTTTATTAAAAAAGCAATGAGAACTAGGGCACTGACCCTTTACATAGCATGGACTATCAACAACACCATTACAACACTAGAACAACATAAAAATAGTTAAAAGCTAAAGCCTTTTAAAACTAAAAAATAGCAAGAGTTTGAACAAACAAAAGACCAACAAAACAAGACCTAAGGGGTTGACTTGTGAACCCCTGTCATATCTATGACCCCATTCCATTAATTAAAGAGGAACTTATATAGTTCCCTGGCCTCCTCCTTATCAACATCATTGTTTGCAGTACACTCTCTCAGGAGGGAGAGAGTCAGAGTTGAGCTCTGAAGAACTGTTGAACACAATGTACCATTGAGGGGGGGGGGGGGGGGGGGGTGAATCGGTGGTTCCTAAAAATCTTTTCCTTTTAAACCAAGCCTTGAGTACTGGTTAACAACCTAAACACTAAGTAGTCAAACCGGTAAGATATGAGAAGATATTAAAAGAAGCAAACATACAAATGCATAACCCACAACACCAAATATACGAGGAAAACCCAATATGGGAAAAACCTTGGTGAGAAATGTTGCTAGAGTCTACTGCTCCAATTCAGCCTTACAATGAAACAATAGATTATAATGATTTAGGGTACCAACCCAAGGAGCACCAACCCTTGCACCAAGCACCAACTCGGTATAATGTGATGAAATACAATTTTAATGCAATGATAGCACCTAATTGCAAATGAGTTCTGCAACACCTGATCAACTGATGTTTGTTGGTTAACAACCTCTTCCTCTTCACTGGTTCTCACACTGTCAGCTATCAGATTATTTTCTCTGATCACATATCGGTTACTCTCATCCTTTCTTCTCTCTCTTTAAGCCTCACACTTCACAATGTCACACTCGGATGCCTTCCTAACCAATCACTCCTTACCAGTACACTTGACTGTTAAGACTGTAACAATTTACCAGTTACTCTATTTTTGTCGGTTAAAATCTCTCATCGGTTCAGCCTGCTAACACTTTGACACTTTGTTTTTCGGTAAGATATTTCTCAAACTGGCTTCTCTCTGCTTGCTCATACACTCACACTTCTCACATCTGGCATCTAGCATCAATCCTCTTCAATCTTGAGTTCACATATTTATTTGTGAATGTTCCCGCCAAAGGCAAGATTCAAATGGTGGCGTGCTAGGGGTTTCCTCCACCAACTCAATCCGTATCAAATCTGATCAGATCTACTTTTCTAGAATGATGATCTGCATGTCATCAATCAACACTGTCATCACCTTGCCTTCCAATGTGCATTTTATATATTTGGATGTCTGCAACATGCTTTTCTATGTTGCTCTGTCAAACACCATTAATGGATCGATTGTTTCCTTTTGCAAATAGGTACAAAGATCAGATCATCTTGCAAGGTCAGTTCAATCACCTTTCCACCTTGTCTTCCTCAAGCGCCAACATTTTGCCATCCTCCCATGATTTGTGGGTTCTTCATTAATGTCAACTTGCTTGTTAACTACTACATCGATGAATACTTCACCGACCTCTGCATGCTTGCCACCTGGTTTCCACCTGTAATCCTTGTCGACATCCACCTATGCTCGGTTTTCTATGTCGATTTGGCATCATCTTCAGTCTGCTATGTTGATTTGACATCCTTTACTGACCAAGACTAACTACTGATTCAACTCACCTTACCAGTATAACCTAACTTCACCGGTGGACCTTCATACTACTTGACCTCTTCTTTGTCAGTGGATCAACTTGGCCTTCCATAAAACATGTTGGTCCATCTACTAAGTCCATTTACCAGTATAATTAAACTTCTTTGTATATATCGGTTCACATCCTTATGTTCTTCTTTGCTTGCTTGCTTAGTCTTGCTAGTGGTCTTGCTTTACTGGTAGATGATGCATTTCATGTGTACTAGTAACATACCTTTTTATATGCTTACACACATATTGGTTGACACCATCATGTCCTACTTCACCCATACCCGTCACCACTACTTACTCATGGGTGACCATTCCATACCAGTTGACATCAATGACAACCTAATGCCAACAATCTCCCCCTTTGGCATTCATGTCAACCCACTGCAAGTCTTCACACCAATAGATTTCTCCCCCTTTGACATAATGACAAAGGGTTAGGGTACTTCATTCTTCCCCTTTGATTCATACTTCTCTCCCCCTTAGTCACATCTTCTCTTAGTGATTACAGCTGGTACTAAGACATACAACCTTGAACTTTCCCTATGATCAACATGTGGCTCAAGATATATATATATATATATATATATATATATATACTGCTATGAACTCCCCCTGAACCATATATCTCCTTACAAACTTAAGTGCATGATGCAGGCGATACAACTCCCAACTTGTGTCTTAAGTACTCAAAAGTGCTTACCAGTAATGGTTTGGTGAAGATGTCTGCCACTTGTTCTTCTTTAGGGACACATTCCATCTTTACTTCGTGTCCTTCAACCTTCTCTCTGATAAAATGATACTTGATGGCTATATGCTTTTTCCTTGAATGCATCACAGGGTTACTTGATATGTTGATGGCACTTGAACTATCACACCAGATAGGAATAGGATCAGAGATATCCACCTGTATGTCCTTGAGGGTTTGCTTCATCTAAAGCACCTGAGAGCAACATGTAGCAACATCAATGTATTTTGCTTTAGCAGTTGATAGGGAGACTGAATCCTACTTCTTGATATGCCATGAGACCAATCGGTCACCTAGGAAGAATGCACCACCACATGTGATCTTCCGGTCATCAATGCAACCTGCCCAATCAGCATCAGTATATGCTTTCAAGATAAATTCCCCTTATTTAGGGTACCATAATCCATAATTGAGTGTCCCTTGCAAGTACCTAAAGATTCTTCTTACTGCATTCATATGTGACTACTTAGGTGCTTCTTGAATTCTAGCCACCATACACACTACCTGCACTATATCCGATCTAGAAGCAGTAAGATACAATAAACTACCTATCATGGATCTATACAATGTCTGATCCAGTACTGGTGATTCATCATTCTTACTTAATTTTCTTTTGGTCACCATGGGAGTACTCATTGGTTTGCAGTCCTCCATTTGAAACTTCTTTAGCATGTCCTTTGCATACTTGGTTTGTGAGATAAAGATTCCCTTATCTAGCTATGATATTTGCAAACCAAGAAAGTATGTCAATTCTCCAAGCATTGACATCTCAAATTCTGACTACATCTGATCAACAAAATATTTGCAAAGAGTGTCCTTGTTGCCTTCAAAAATGATGTCATATACATACACAACCACAATGATCATGTGATTTCCATTTGCCTTGATGTATAGATTGTTGTCAGCACTCCCCTTTTTGAATCCTTTCTCCTTCAAATACTGATCTAGCCTTGAATACCATGCTCTAGGAGCCTGCTTTTAACCATGCAGGGCTTTCTTCAAATGACACACAAAGGTTTCATTATCATGTAACAAAAACCCTTCCGGTTGCTCCATGCACACTTCTTCCTCCAAATTTCCATCAAGGAAGGAAAATTTTGCATCCAATTGATATACCTTATAACCCTTGTAGGCTGAAAAATCTAGAAACATCCTAATTGCTTCTAATCTAGCTACCAGTGCAAATTTTTCTTCAAAACCAATAGCGTCTACTTGAGATTAAACCTTGCACACAAGTCTAGATTTATGCCTAACAATTTTACCTTCTTCATTCATCTTGTTCTGGTAGACCCATTTGGTGCCAATGATGTTCTTGTCTTTCGGTCTAGGGACTAATTCCCAAGTCTTGTTCTTCTCAATCTTCTCCAACTGCTCTTCCATGGCATCCATCCATTTTTGACTTTTTCTGACCTCATTGAATGAGTTTTAGATTCTACTTCAGTAATGAGGCATAAATTGACTTGTTCATCATTCCGGGCAAGTCTTCTCCTAGTCTGCACACCATCACTCTTATTACCTAAAATCTTCTCTTCCGCGTGGTTTTTTGCACATATCGGTTAGGAACCTTATTGGATGCTTCTTTTGGTTCATTGTCTGACTAAGCTTCTTCACCTTCATCACCAGAATCATCATATCAGTTCACTTGTGCTTGTCTTCCTTTATGCATATCCTCATCAACTCTTACATGTACACTCTCAATGACTCTTCTTAGTCTTTTGTTGAAGCATTTATAGGCCTTACTGTTAGTTGAGTAACCAAGGAAGATCCCTTCATCACTCCTGGAATCAAAACTACCTAAACCATCCATATCTCTCTTGATAAAACACTTGCTTCCAAATACCTTGAAGTACTTGACTGATGGTTTCAGTCATACCACAACTCATAAGGTGTCATTATGTTGTTTGTTCTTAGTTGAACCCGGTTCAAGGTATATGCAACAGTATGAACCACTTCCTTCCAATACATGTCTGACAGACTTGCCTCATTTAACATTGTATTCTTCCTTTCTACCACACCATTTTGTTGTGGTGTCCTGGGGGCTGAGTATTGCCTTTTGATTCCATGTATTTCACAGTAATCTTCAAACTCATTTGATGTGAACTCTCCACCCCAGTCCGATCTTAAGCATTTCAGCTTGCACCCATTTTCCTTCTCTACCATCTTCTGAAAGATCTTGAATCTGTCAAATGCTTGTGATTTATCTTGTAGTAAAGTGACCCATTTCATTCTTTAATAGTCATCAATGAAGAGGATAGAATATCTTTCACCGGAAAGAGTTCTTGTCCTAGTTGGACCACATAGATCTGTATGCACTAGTTCAAGTGGTCTTGAAGTGTTGTGTTCTTTTGTCTTGAAGCTCACCTTAGTCTGCTTTCCTTTCACACATTCATCACAAAAAGTGATTACAGGTTTGATGATGGGTGGTATATTTCTCACACAACTCTTTTTGCTTACTACAACTAGATTATCAAAATTTGTGTGGCCTAATATTTTGTGCCACAACTAGCTTTCATCCACTTGTCCCAACATGCATTGGGATTCAAAACATTCTTTCAGATTGTATACATTATCATCTGTCCTCTTACCTTCAGCTACAACCTGACCGATACTCTCCTTCTTTATCTGGCAGCAGGTAGAATCAAAGGTGAATTTATAACCTTTGTCACACATCTGATGCACACTCAACAAATTATTCTTAAGTCCTTCTACATAATACACATCATGTGCTTTCAGTTTTCCATCAATATTTAGAGTACCTTTTCCCTTTATCTTGATAGATGAGTTGTCTCCAACCTTACTAAGCCACCATTCCAATTTTCAAGTTTGATAAATTTGTTTTTATCACCGGTCATGTGGTTGGAACAACTACTATCTACAACCCATATATTTCTTCTTTCAACATGTAGGGCAGTATGCACTATCAGACTTGATTTTTCTTTGTCCTTTTCTTTCTCAACCCAAACTGGTCGAGTTTCCTTCTTCTTATCAGCTGCAATTTTGTGCATCGGTTTGCTACTAATTCCTGATCAGGATCTACCCTCTTTTGCTTGATTTTCTTGTTCTTACAAAGCTTTGCTATATGTCCAAACTCTTGATAGTTATAGCATTTCACATTTAGATTGAAAGATGAATCTTCAAGATTATTAAGGACACTAGTTTACTCTTCCTACATTCAAAACTCCTATGACCAAATTCATTGCATTGATAATAAACAACATTTATATCTCGGAGTGCATTAAATGGATTTCTACTCTCATAACTCACAGTGGGTTTATTTGTTAATCTACAGTTAGCTAACCTATGTCCAAATTTGTTACACTGGTAACAATAACCATAAAAGTTTGGAACATACCGGTTAGGTTGCCTTGGTCCTGCAAATGTCTGTCTCACCAGGGGTCTTCCTTTCATACTGATAATTCTAGTGAATCCTTCATGATCAAACCTTGCATTTCTCCTCAAATCTGCATTCTGGTACATTGAGTGTGGCCTCTGATTCATTGATTGTGTATATTGCTTTGTGTGACGGTTTCTAGCAACTTCTGTATAAGTATTCTTACTGGTATCCTTGCTTACTATGAATGTTTTCTTTTCTTCACCTTCACTAGAAGAAGTGAACTGTATCTCCTTACCGGATTTGTCTTTGTTGTTTGAACTTTTTCCTTCTTTAAATCCTAAGCCACCAGCATCTTTAGATTGCTTTTGTTTGCTCAATATCTTGTCTAAGGCTTCTGTGCTACCCTCATATTTGGTCCTCATATTCAGTTCATCCTTACTCTTTTAAAGCTCTTTTCTGAGCTTCACTATTTCTGCTTCTAGATCTTGATGGTCCTTTTCCTTCTCATCAGATTAGATCATGTAACTTCACATATCCTCTTGGATTCTTCCATCTAGAGTTTTAAGTCAGAGATAACTTGATTGGACTTATCAAGGGATTGCTTCATGAGACCTTGTTCTTCTGCTACAACAAGCTTGACCTTCTTGAGTTATCTTCTTGTCTTACTTAACTCCTCAAGAGAACTTATGAGCTCACCTTCTAGATCCACTTTGGCTTCAATGTCTTCTTCTTCCTCATCTTCACCAACCGGTTCATCTAGTGCCATAAAGAGATTAACTTCTCTTTCATTCTCATGGTAGTCATCTTCTGATGCACTTTCTTTGTCTGTGGCATCATCCTCAATAGTATATAGGTTGTTCTACTTCTGATAGCCTCTTCTTCCTTGCCGGTATACATTCATTTCTTTGTCTTTATTGAAAGATCTGCCAAAACATTTTTTCTCATATCCATCAGTTTCATTATAAGGACATTTTGCAGCAAAGTGTCCAACTTTACCACAATTGAAGCATTTGAGTGGTAACTTTCCTTTATACTTGTTAGATCCTCTCTTGAGCCCTATGAAAAAGTTTGATACCTTTGCATCCAATTCTTCACTAGATCCTTTATGAGAAACCTCTTCCTTGCCCTTTTTAATGGAGTTGAAAGCTGCCTCTTTCCTTGAAGATGCTTCACTGGTTGTCCTCATTTCATAGGCAGTTAGAGAGCCAAATAGCTCATCCATTGTGAAGTTTTTCAGATCCTTTGCTTCCTTAATGGCAGAAACCTTAGTATCATACTTAGATGTGATAGATCTAAGTACCTTCTTGACAATAATGTCATCAACAATTTCCTCTCCAAGTCCCTTGATGGTGTTCACAGTTTCATGTACTCTGTGAAGGTAGTTTGCAATCTTTTCTTCATCTTTCATCTTGATGCCTTCAAGTTGGTCTCTTAGTGATTGCAACTTGGCCTCTTTGACTTTGGCATCTCCTTCAAATAATCTATGCAATTTATCCCAAGTCTCCTTGGCGGATGCACAATGCATGACCTTGACAAACTGATTATCTGACAACCCACTTAAGATATCATGTTTAGCCTTTGCATTATTCTCATATTCCTTCTTAGCATCTAGATCAGTGAGAGGAACATTAGGGACAATATACCCATTCCTGACATACATCCACACACCAAAACCAACAGAGGAAATATAGGTCTCTATTCTTCTGCTCCAGAAGGCATAGTTAGATCCATCAAACATGAGAGCTTTTGAGGAGGCAGACTCATTTCTTGCCATTGATTTCCTTGACCAGAATCTACCCAAGATAGAGAAAGCTTTATTCAATTGGTAACCTAGGCTCTGATACCAATTGTTGAACACAATGTACCACTGAGAGGGGGGGTGAATTAGTGGTTCCTAAAAATCTTTTTCTTTTAAACCAAGCCTTGAGTACCAGCTAACAACCTAAACACTAAGCAATCAAACTGATAAGACATGAGAAGATATTAAAAGAGGCAAACATACAAATGCATAACCCACAACATCAGATGTACAAGGAAAACCCAATATGGGAAAAACCTCGGTGAGAAATGTTGCAGGATTCTATTGCTCCAATCCAGCCTCACAATGAAATAATAGATTACAATGATTTAGGGTACTAACCTAAGGAGCACCAACCCCTGCACCAAGAACCAACTTGGTGTAATGTGATGAAATACAATTTTAATGCAATGATATCACCTAGTTGCAAATGAGTTCTGCAACACCTGATCAACTGATGTCTATTGGTTAACAACCTCCTCCTCTTCACTAGTTCTCACACTGTCGGTTATCAGATTATTCTCTCTGATCACATATCAGTTACTCCCAGCCTTTCTTCTCTCTCTCTAAGTCTCACACTTCATAGTGTCATACTTGGATGCCTTCCTAACCAATCACTCCTTACCCATATGCTGACTATTAAAATTGTAACAGTTTACTGGCTACTTTGTTTCTGTCGGTTAAAACCTCTCACTAGTTTAATCTGCTAACACCCTGACACTTTTGTTTTCAACAAGATATTTCTCAAACTAGCTTCTCTCTACTTGCTCAGAAACTCACACTTCTCACCTCCGGCATCCAACATCAATCCTCTTGAATCTCAAGTTCACATATTTATTTGTGAATGTTCCCGCTAAAGGCAACATTCAAATGATGGTGTGCTAGAGTTTTCCTCCACCAACTCAATCCGTATCGAATCTGATCGGATATACTTTTCTAGAATGATGATTTGCATGTCATCAATCAACACCACAATCACCTCACCTTCTAATATGTGTTTTCCATATTTGGATGTGTGCAACATGCTTTTCTGCGTTGCTTTGTCAAACACCATTAATGGCTTGGTTGTTTCCTTTGGCAAAAGGGTACAAAGATCAAATTGTCTTGCAAGGTTAGTTCAATCACCTGGCCACCTTGTCTTCCTCAAGTTGCAACATTCTGCTATCCTCCTATGATTTGTAAGTTCTTCATTAATTCTGACCTTCTTGTTAACTACTACATCGATGAATAATTCACTGACCTCTGCGTGCTTGCCACCTAGTTTCCACCTACCATCCTTGTCGACATCCACCTATGGTCGGTTTTCTATGTTGGTTTAGCAGCATCTTCAGTCTGCTATGTCGATTTGACATCCTTTACCGACCAAGACTAACTACCGGTTCAACTCACCTTACCGATATAACCTAACTTCACTTGTGGACCTTCATACCTGCTGACCTCTTCTCTGTCGATGGATCAACTTAGCCTTCCATCAAACATGTTGGTCCATCTACTAAGTCCATTTATCGGTAGCATTAAACTTCTCTATGTATATTGGTTCACATCCTTCTGTTCTTCTTTGCTTTCTCGCTTTGCCTTGCCAGTGGTTCCGCTTTACTAGTAGATGATACATTTCATGTGTATCGGTAACATACCTTTCTGTCTGCTTACCCACATATTGGTTGAAATCATCATGTCTACTTCACCCATACTAGTCACCACTACTTACTCACCGGTGACCATGCCATACCATTTGACATCAATGACAACCTAATGCCAACAAGAACCTGCAAGAAAAATTTGTTAAACACTGATAATCTTAGTATCACAGACCTCCATCCTTCGTTTCAACTCTTTAACCTCATTAACAATGGCCTTCACATCTAGGAGCGAGGCCAAGCTTTCAATACGTGTCAAGATCATTGTGACCTTCGTACTGATACTCTGGATTTTCTCCATGTTAGGGATCCCCTGGGGGATTTTTCAGTCTGTGCAACACTACCCTCCCTTTTCTGCTCCTAGTTATGCATAGTCTCTGCATCCAGATCCACTTTGTCTTCCTTGGTAATCTCAACCGTTTTCACAACATCCTCCACAAGGGCACTAACCGCTTGGTCTCCCATATCCTCCAGGCCTACCATTTTCATGACCTCCTTCGGGTCCACTAGGTTGATCGATACTTTAGGTTCCCTTTCCAGCTTTGCATTTCCAACATCCATAGGGGGCCCAAAAGTATCCACATCCATAAGAATTTCCCCCTCCTTGTCATCAATATGTTCCCCCTCAGCATCAGAGACATATTGAGTTTTTTCTTTTTTCTCCAAGGAGCCCTTAGACGCAAGTCTACGAGATCTCCTCCTTCCTTCTGTGTCCGGAAAGGGGTTTTCCTCTTCCATATCATCCGAGGAAGAGTTGTCATTAATGACAATTCTTTTGCGCTTCGCCGAAGGTTTCCCTTTGCCCTTGGGGGGAGTATGAAACTTCTCTTTACCAATGGAAGAGGAGGGCACAAAGTGGGTAATTTCAGTGATATCAGAGGGGGGAAATTGGGCGGTCGTAAGGGCATTCTGCGTAAATTGGAAAAACCTAGGAAAAACAAGGCCAAAAGAGAAGGTTGTGAAAGGGTTCAAAGTCATAGTAGAGGGTTGAACCAGCATGAGGTTCCTAGGCGGGAAAAGAGACCAATGGAAATCATAGCCTGTAAATAAGGCCTTGGTGAAGCGGAATAGGTGGCTTGTCCCCATTCTTGGGGTCCAGGGCTTCTCTAATAGAAGTTTCCAGAGAATGCAATAAGAAGAAAGGTAAACAAAGCAGGTCATTATTATGGAAGTGATTGAGCAAAAGAAGGTGGTAGTAATAAAATACCTTGAAGCATCCTTCCAGTGTAAAGTATTTATTATCATTAGGCAGATTTGGTTCTAGGGGTGCTTCAGTTCTTCACAGGAAAAACCAACCTGCAATTTCACCGTCTCCTCCTTGTTTTTGAAGAAACATTTTAGACCTTCACTATTAGACACATGGCTAGTCCTCTTCCACCTTCTCCCTTCCAGCAAGAGACCCGTCATTTGAGCAATTGAGTCCTCCAAAACCTCAAAAGAGACACCCCCAATCATGACCCTTCTCCCAGACCAAGAAGCCGCAAACTGAATCGAGACCTGCTCATCATGGCCTATAAGGTGCTCCATGAAATTAGCAACCCCACCTTCCACACAATAATTCTAGACCAAAGCATCATTCTTATATTTTTTTGGATTATCAGGTTTGTAATGCACTCTGTCACCCCTCATATCCAAGTCAGAGAGTTCTTTGTTTAGCAGAAGACATAAGCAAAGCCACACAAAGAATGTTGAGGATGCAACTTTTAAAGGAAATATAATTAACAATTTCAGAAGGGTCAGATAAATTAAGCCTAAGGCGACTAACAAGGCACCAAAAAGTAGAATTATTGCCCTTAATGACCTTGGAAATAGGGAACTTGTGAGAGTCATTAATCATAACAAGAGACACAACCTTACGCACATAGGAAATTATCTTGTAATCGAATCCACCAGGGAACTTGTGAGAGTCATTAATCATAAATAGTGTTATATCACCATGAAATTTAAGTTTTTAAGGTGATGTACACTTGAAAATAAAAGCATTTAAATTTTGGTCACTAAATGAAGAATGTGGTCAACTCAATCCTTGTTTTATTGCGAGGTATTACTCTTTTGGGTCAAAGTTTTATATATAATTGTAACATTTTTTGGGACTATCTAATTTAGATTTTTTTTATATAAATAAATAAAATATAATTGATATGATTGTATTTTGTATTTAAACCTAAATAATAAATTTAAGCCAATTAACAAAAATGTGATAAATTTTCAAAAATAATTTTACTTATTATTACACAAACAAATATCTACAAAAAAAACAATATTACACAATTAATTCCCAATATAAAGATTCAAAGTTTCAAGAAATAACTCAAAAGCATTATATTTATATTAATTTTAACCTAAAAATATATATGGCATTTAAGTTGGGTAGTTGCTCTCTGTAAATGATTGAACAAAAGAAATAATTTTCATTGCATTTTCCTATCTTGATGTTGATTTGCTTGCCTTCTGTAAGAAAGTTATAGAAAAAAAACTTCCTACACTAATCTTGAGAGGAGGGTAACGCAAATATTTTATATATCTATACAACATAAATAAACATAAATAGCGTGTATACTACAATAGAGTGATTTATGTGGGAAAAAACCTTTCCAGAGAAAAAGACCACACTCGAAAATTCACCCAATATATAATATAAAAATCAAGAATTGATTATAATATACTTGTAGACAAAGCTTCTCACAAGAGTATCACCTATGGATATTTAGAGGTAGATCAATAGCTATTAAACTCTCAAAATACATCACAACACATATCCAAAATATACAATGCCCTCATTATAAAGGGTTGCTTCTAAGGCAAACAAAACACACAAAATACTCACCGTTATAGCTATGACCTAATGATAGATGGTCAAGATTTAAAATGATAAATTATGCAAAAAAAATTGGAGTTGAGGTTTGTGTGGATCTCTTGTAATTATCATGAAGGATATTTAATCTCTATCTTTTGTGATATGGAGAACTTGGAAGAGCTATGGAAACTAGTGATGACATAATTATTTTGTAATGATTTAGTTTGTTGCTATATAAATAAATGTATATAACTATTTTACATTATATGATAAATGATTTGACATCCTCTATATGAGTGTAAAGCGGAAAATCATGAGCGAACCCTAAGTGTTCCCCCCACCACTCCAAGGAGAGAGAAAGGAGGTCACTAGGGTTGACGGTTTTCACTTAGGGGAGACTTTACATTCAAAAGAGGGGTTGAAACCCACAAGATCCAATCCCACACAATGCAAGATTGGATTCTAAATGAGTTTCAAGGGTTAAGACAGCAAGGCTACCCTCTTTTGTAAAGAATGTAGATAGAAGGATTAAGCTAGGAATGCATGAAAAGTGAGAAAGATTCACTTATAAACAGAGATAGGAATATAGGATGAAGCTACGGACCTAGAATTAGTAGTAAAATGTCGAGACGGTGCTGTCCTGCAAATTTGAGCGAAAGTTGACGGGACGATGGCACCCGGCGTGCACACGGTCCTCTGAAAAATCCGCGAAACGAAGGGGGATCTGTTTGTCTCTGCACAAGGATTCCAGATCTTCAATTATAGCCGCGTACCTGCAACCTACACACAGAAAAGAGAGGATGATTGGGGGGTTAGGGATTAGGGGTTTGCCCTTAGGTCAAACCCCAGTTTTGGAATTAACCAAGAAATGAGAATGCTGTAAATGTAAATGATTGTAATGTAAACAAGTACTGATACCTTGTTGTAAGAATGTTTGTATTCTTACATGCGAAGGTGTGAATGTTGTTGTATGTTGTAT
Organism: Cryptomeria japonica; assembly: GCF_030272615.1. Taxonomy (NCBI): domain Eukaryota; kingdom Viridiplantae; phylum Streptophyta; class Pinopsida; order Cupressales; family Cupressaceae; genus Cryptomeria; species Cryptomeria japonica. The sequence continues at coordinate 424,549,876 of NC_081411.1, read as the reverse complement.
GTTGTAAGTGATCTCCTCTTCAATGGTTGAATCCTTGTCTTGAATGCAACACTTAGCCTTGAATGGAGACTTAGAATGATCAATTGCTTGAAGGAATGCTTGAATGCTTGAATGCTTGAATGCTTGAATGCTTGAATGTTTGAATATCGTTTCCGCCTTTTTTCCATCTACCCGGATGGGAGAGGAAATGTAGTTTATATACTTGTCAATTAGGGTTAATAGACTGATTTTTCCGACCTTAGGCCGACTTGGGAAGATTATTTTCCAATTTGCAAACATAAAGACCCGAGACCCAAAAGAGACCAGGCCCAAAAATAGGGCCAGGGACCAGGGCGCTGGGCACCATGGTCCTGGGGGACCAGGGCGCTGGGCACCCTATTCCTGAAGGACCAGGGCACTGGGCGCCATGGTCCCACCTCCAGGGATAGCAGGGTGCAAGGAGGATCAGGCCAGGGTGCTGAAAAATGCAGTTTTTGATGTCATGAACAAGTTTCGGGGTCTCCATTCAGATTCAGTGTTGCGTCGCCATCGTGAAGACCCAAATGCAGTTGAAATTGCAAGTGTCACAATTTTAGGATGCTACATTTAGCCCCCACTTTAGCGGGAGTATAAGCGTATGCTCATACTTCTGGTAAAGTACAAGGAAACAACATTGAAAGACTTTCACCACGTCAAGGAGGCAAGACACACCAAGCCCCCAGTGGACTAAGGATCTTACGACTTCGATTGACAAAGTAAAAGGAAAGATCATGAGGGAGAACCATGACTGTCAGTAGTAAGGTTCCCTCACTATGAGTCATGTAAGAAAAATACCAAAAATTTTCAAGGCAAAGCTAAATTTGTCAAGAAATTTTCAGGTATCTTGAAGGGATAGACGGGGTGTATGCCCCCCTACGTTAAAGCGATCGCACATGCCTCAATGGGGGTGATTGCTTTAAGGTAGTGATACACATAGGAAATGAGAAGGGAAAGGAGCACGTTATCACAAAGATTTAGCCCCCAAGTGTGAGATAAACCCAAGGATAATAGACACAAAACATGAAGCACAAGGTGACTTCGCTTTCCTCGGGGTCAGTATGTTGTATGATAAGTCATGTATATCATATGTATGTATGCATAATTGTTCTTCATTCCCCAATCAAGGAAGGTCACCTAGAAGAAGGGAACACATGTTTCTTTTGAGTCAACATGAGAGAGACCAAAAGAGATCTCAATGCTTTGCATCGTCCTCAAGTAGACAACACTAAGGACAACAAATAGAAGAATGAGAATAACACATAGAAGAAGTAACAAAAGAGAGGAGGAGAGAGTCTGCTATGCTAATGAAACTAGTCTAGCACATCATCCACCCCCCAATCTTGCTGATCAATATTTCGGGAAGGCAGGAAACACGCTAGAGGAGGAACATTCAACATAGTAGATGGAGCTATCACAAGATCCAAACAAGGGCTATGTTCATGTTCCAAGCTACGTTGTTCTTGTCTAGGAGCTAGGATAAGTGCTTTAGAAAATTCGTTAGATAAATGGTTATCAATATCAACAAATTCATATTCACTATCAGAAGCAAGAGAAGTAACATTTTCATCATGAATAACATTTTCATCTCTATCATCATCAAGATTTATAAAAATAGGATCTTTAACTCGTACAGGATCAAGACCATCATACATCTTATGTTTAGGAGATTTTGGCTCAATTTTCAGCTGAGGAGAAAATGGAAGAATACTAGCTAAAGGTGTTTTTGGAGATTGCAAAGTTTGAGAAGCAGCTGCCTGAACTCTAAGACAACGCTTTCGTCGGCGTTCACACGTAGAATGATTTCGTCTAGTCTTAGTAGGAAGTGGAGAAGATTGAGGAGGAGGAATGTTCTCATCCTTATCACTTGGGTGTTTAGGTTGTGGTCTCTTAGGCTGGATAATAGGAGAAGAGGAAGGTCTCTTCTCTCCATAAGAGGAAGGAGGAGGAACTACTCCATATAAAGGAGGAATATTTGGTTTAGGAAGGAGACCAAGTCCATCATGACAAGGAGGTATAGGCCTACTTTTAGAAAGTTTATTAGACATAGACATAGTCACATCCATAGGAATGGGTTGGGAATCTTCTTGAGGAAAGACATTAGTTTTATCTTTCAAAGGAAGAACTTCCTTCTCAAGAATGATAGGAATATCAAGTTTGGGTGTTCTAGGTTCACTTAGAGATAGGATCATATCTATTTTCCACTTTTGATAAGATTTGAAAAGATGATCACTTCGTGGTGGAAGAGATTGGAATTGTTTAGGCCAGAAATAATCAATAGGAACGCTAGAAGTTCTTTCAACTAGTTTAAAGAGACTATGATTAACAGTAACAACTTCACCATTATGGGGAAATTTCAAACATTTATGAATAGGAGAAGCAATAGCTTTCATGGAAGATAGCCAAGGATAGCCTAGCTTCACATGAAATTGTTCGGATGAAGGAATAATAGCAAAGTTCACATCAAGGGATTTGTTATGGACCTCAATAGGTAATGTAATAGAACCAATTGCAGGAGAAGAAAATGCATCAAATAATTTCACAATCACGTCTGTTTTGTCATAAATCACTTGATTCAGTTGCAAAGTAAAAAGGAATTCTTCAGTAATGATATTAACCATGCAAGCAGGATCAATAAGCACTCCACGGCAAGGTCTATTCTTGACTTTTGCAACTATGTATAAAGGACCATCAGGTGCCCTAATAGTTTCACTAGAATCAAATCTGATGGAAGGTTCTTTAGGGTTTTCTTGCTGCTCTACAAAGTTAATCACATTCGGAGCCATAGACACAAGACCATCAAATGAGAAAGAGGAATCATTAGCCTCAATCACATTAGAGGTATGAGAAGGTAATGGATCAGTAAAAATCTTAATATTTTGGTTAGGAGGAGCTACAGATGTGTTGCCTTTATCATTCATACCAGAAACAAAGATAGTATTATTATCAATCAAATCTTGAATTTTACCCTTTAAAGCAAAACATTTTTCAGTATCATGCCTAGGTTGACGATGAAATTGACAAAAAGATTTGTTATCAAAATGGGGTGAATTAATATTTGTAGGATCGATTTGCTTTATAGGAGGGAGAGTAAGCACATTTTGTTCCAATAACTTATTCATAATACTATGCAATGATTCATTCAAAGGAGTAAACTTTCTTTCTTTCTTGAAAAACTTAGAAATAGGAGGCACACCTGATGCTGCATTAACATTGTTGTTGATGATGTTTTCATTGAATTTAATGGACTCTCTATTCGGTTTAAACTTCCCAAATGGTTGTTGACTACTATCACCCTTATCACTCAGAGCCATAGGATTTGCTTGTTCCATTTGACTCACAGTCAGTTGATAATTGTGAAGAGTTGCACACAACTGTTGGAAAGAAGTAAACTCAAAAAATAGAAGTTTGTCTCGAATATCTTTTTGTAAATTAGAAATAAAGATTCTTTGAATATCATTGTCAGGCACTGGAAAAGAAATTTGAGCATACAAATGCTTATATCTACCAATCAAAACAGTCACTTTTTCTTTAACACCTTGTTTACAATGCATTAAATCAATCAAAGTAACTTTAGGACTTATATTGTTTTGAAATTGTTGAATAAAAGCATTTGCAAGTTGTTCGAAAGAAGTAATAGAATAAGAAGGCAATGAGCAATACCATTGTAGGGCTTTATCTCTTAATGTCCTAGTAAACAGTTTTGCAAGCAACCTTTGGTCATAAGCAAAATCGGTACATATTGTTTGAAAAGTCTTAACATGTGTTAGAGGATCACCTTTACCATTATAAAGCTCCAAATGCGGGATTTCAACATGCTTAGGAGGGATAGATCGAACAATGTCAAGAGAAAGTGGGCTTGCAACATCAAATGTGGGCACACTAAACTTAGATTGATTCATAGAGGCAATTTGTTGCTATAAAGAAGAGACAGTTTGTGCAAGATTGTTAATGGTCGCTTCAGTCGAAGAGTTCATATTAGACGTGTTAGATTGTGATGGAGGTATTATGTTATTGAAAGAAGGTATTGATTGAGAGTAAGGTGGTGGGACACTATGATAGTTAGTCATAGGATATGGTTGGAAAAGAGGAGCACTACAAGGAGGAATGGAATGGTTAAATGAATTGCCCCCTTGCATCATGTTCATTTGTGGAGATGTAATAGGGACACTCATTGAAGAAATGAATGAAGAAGTTGGATTGAATGAAGGAAGAGGGTTAATTGAAGAGGAAGGATTACCCACATGACTAGTGATCATAGGGGGAATGTCTTGTATAGAAGTAGTCATTATGTTTGATGTAAAAGTAGGTATGCTAGCAATAGAAGTTGTCAAAGGAATAGAATGATTGACTTGAGTGGGAGGTTGTGTATAACCTAAAGTTTCAGCACAACTCTTCATAGGCATCACATTCGAATCCACAATGTGTGCAATACCACGCAAAATATCAATTCCATTCTTATCACTTTGAACCATACGTTTTAGACCCTCAATTAATGAAAGAGCTTGACTATCGGGATACTCATGAGACATCCATTGTTGAAAATCATCAAATTGGTTATCCACTTTCAAAAGTTGTTCTACAGAAACCTCATGGAGAGCTTCTTCATCATTAAGAGGATTAGAGGAATTACCTGTGTCCTCATTAAAAAGGCTATTCAAATTAGGTTCCATCTCCTCGGTACTTAAACCTTGGAAAGACTTAATTCTACGGCTTCGTCTAACGGGAATAGTGTAAGTAGGGCTTATTGTTGTAAAACTCATGCACTAGAGAGGGAGAGAAGATTTTGAATTTAGAGGTAGCAAATTTCAATAAAATCAGCCAATCTCCTAGATTTAAGCTGTTAAATGCAATCACGACAATCTCCCAAAATTTCGGAAAAAATGTCAGGGACCGTGGCGAACGGAGTGCACATGGTCCTCGCAACTTTTTTCAAAATTTTCAGAGATGAAAGTTATGATGATTTTAAAGCTAATCTAAAAAAATTGAGTGATTTTACGATCTGTAGATAGGCCAAATTAAAGTTGCAATCTCAAAATTGAACCCTACCCAGATTGTTGAAAAATGCAAAATTTGAATTTTGAAAAAGAGAGGGAGACTGAAATTTTGAATTTTATGATTTTAGAGGGAATACTAAGAGCAATGCAAGCTTTGAAATTTAAAAATTGACTCAATTTCACGCAAAATTCAATTTTGAAAGCGGGAATCAAAGTTGGTGTAATTAAACACTTAATTTCAAAAGTCACAAATTGCAAAAAGAGTGAAGCACTGAAATTTCGAATGAATGCCAACACACTTTTCAGATTTAGGATAGTAAGAAACACAATTTTGACACAAAATTTCAATTTCAACAATTTTTGAATGATTAGAAGCCTTAATCCAAACAATCCTTGGATTTTAGCAGAAAAATACAGTAAGATCTAGCTCCCAAAATTTCAGAAAAAATGTCGGGGACGATGGCGCTCGGAGTGCACACGGTCCTTGCAACTTTTTTGCAAATTTTCAGGGATGAAAGATATTATGATTTTGTTGCGGAATCCAAAGTTACAGCTGATTTGGAGATGTTTTGATCAGTGAAATTATCAGTCAAAGGTTGAATCAAGAGGGTTTTCAAAATTAGGGTTTTGACACTTAACCACTTAATTTTCAGAATTAAAGCACAAATATGAATTGACAATTTGTAATAGAAGGGTAGATCGGAAACAAGCATTAATAATTAAACATTTCACAAGCTCAATTACTAAAAAGAAAATTTAGGGTTTTTATGCAATTAACCTCTAAAATTTGTAAAAGATCAAACATAGAAATGTAATCAAGGCATCCAATTTTCAGATCTAACCATGAATAATCAGAAAGGATGTTCACATCAGGTTCACCAAAATGTAAAGTGGAAAATTGCGAGCAAACCCTAAGTGTTCCCCCCACCACTCCAAGGAGAGAGAAAGGAGGTCACTAGGGTTGACGGTTTTCACTTAGGGGAGACTTTACATTCAAAAGAGGGGTTGAAACCCACAAGATCCAATCCCACACAATGCAAGATTGGATTCTAAATGAGTTTCAAGGGTTAAGACAACAAGGCTACCCTCTTTTGTAAAGAATGTAGATAGAAGGATTAAGCTAGGAATGCATGAAAAGTGATAAAGATTCACTTATAAACAGAGATAGGAATATAGGATGAAGCTGCGGACCTGGAATTAGTAGTAAAATGTCGAGACGGTGCTGTCCTACAAATTTGAGTGAAAGTTGATGGGACGATGGCACCCGGCGTGCACACGGTCCTCCAAAAAATCCGCGAAACGAAGGGGGATCTGTTTGTCTCTGCACAAGGATTCCAGATCTTCAATTATAGCCGCGTACCTGCAACCTACACATAGAAAAGAGAGGATGATTGGGGGGTTAGGGATTAGGGGTTTTCCCTTAGGTCAAACCCCGGTTTTGGAATTAACCAAGAAATGAGAATGCTGTAAATGTAAATGATTGTAATTTAAACAAGTACTGATACCTTGTTGTAAGAATGTTTGTATTCTTACATGCGAAGGTGTGAATGTTGTTGTATGTTGTATGTTGTAAGTGATCTCCTCTTCAATGGTTGAATCCTTGTCTTGAATGCAACACTTAGCCTTGAATGGAGACTTAGAATGATCAATTGCTTGAAGGAATGCTTGAATGCTTGAATGTTTGAATATCGTTTCCACCTTTTTTCCATCTACCCGAATGGGAGAGGAAATGTAGTTTATATACTTGTCAATTAGGGTTAATAGACTGATTTTTCCGACCTTAGGCCGACCTGGGAAGATTATTTTCCAATTTGCAAACATAAAGACTCGAGACCCAAAAGAGACCGGGCCCAAAAATAGGGCTAGGGACCAGGGTGCTGGGCGCCATGGTCTTGGGGGACCAGGGTGCTGGGCGCCATGGTCCTGGGGGACCAGGGTGCTGGGCGCCATGGTCCCACCTCCAGGGACAGCAGGGTGCAAGGAGGATCAGGCCAGGGTGCTAAAAAATGCAGTTTTTGATGTCATGAACAAGTTTCGGGGTCTCCATTCTGGTTCAGTGTTGCGTCGCCATCGTGAAGACCCAAATGCAGTCGAAATTGCAAGTGTCACAATTTTAGGATGCTACAATGAGTTCTATTGTGGACTTGTAGATGTTGGATTGATTTTAGATTTGAAGTTAATCATGTAGTGGAAGTTATAAAATCTATATGTGTCCTTTCTTGGATGTTATAATAATATTGTGGCATTGAATATCTTCAAGACCTCTTTGTGTGGGATAGAGTATGTATATATGGACTTATTATTATGGATTACGTTGGTTTTTTTTTATGATAGATGTTATAATGATTATTTCTTTTTTGTGAGGTATGGTTTGTTGGATGTGTTAGTTCATGTTGCAAGTGGTTATGGTTGTTATTCCAACTATTGATAAATTCTTAGTAGCTACCCATAACTATTTGTTATCATTGAATGTGGCTTATGTTTAGATATCGAGTTGAGATATTTTTCATGCTTATATATGACAATTAATGAAAGATTACCTTTGTGATCTTATATTTCATGCATTATGATGGAGGATGTGAGAGTTCTTATTTGAGATGGTGGTCACATTGGTTATCATTATAGGTATCTTGATAGAGAACATGGAGAACTTGGATGTTTAGATTGTGCATGTTGTCTATAGGGTTTAATCCGTTGATGATTGAGTTTTCTTTTGACTCCTTAAATAATGTATACGATAAGTGTTATAATGATGCAGGAGCATCCAGTGGTGTAAGGGCAATCCTGCATCACCCAATTTTTTTTCCTTATATTAGTTTTTTTTTCTTTGAATGTTTTTGCATTTCTGGATACCCATTTGGGCGAATAAAAAATTCCAACTTTCAGAATTGCTTTGCTATTTTCTCTGGCCAACCTGCTATTTTTAGTAAGTTTCATTTTGAAGGTGAAAGGAGACAAAAGTTTGTGGGAAACTTTAGAACAAAAAAAAGTACTTTGGCAAAAGAATCAAGTCAAATTTGAGGCACGAAATGGTCTTGTACGACCCCATAAATGGTAGGAATCAATGGAGTGATTCTTAGCACATACTTCATTCCGAGAGCTTTCCAACACTTCAAACAACATGCCAATCAGATCATCGGATCAAAAATTATATCTTTCAAAAGTTGGACAACTTTTTGGAAAGTTTCCAATTTTCAAATTTGGCTTAAATTCAAAATTTTAGATTTCAAGTTTTGGTGCCAAATCACCAAATTTTAATTTCAAATTGTACTTTTGGCTCCAAACCATAGGGAGGCTATTTAGGACCCATTTTGGGAAACTTGTAGGAGTTTTTGGGAGGGTAAAAGTTGGATTGTGAGAAAGGGAATTTTTAAGAAATTGTGTAAGTTGTAATTTGTTGTAGCCTATGAGGATTTAATCCTCTTGAATGTAATTTTTTGTACTAAAAATAGGTTTCAAACAAGAATAAATAAATCTTTTGTTGTCTCATTTTTGTTTTTTCCGAGTCTTGGGTTCTGCCCTCATCAAGTGGTATCAGAGTAGGTTATTCCTGAGCATGTTGATAGATCATCGATTGTGAGGCAGTTCGCACCAGGATTTGTGGTTGTGGGGGGTTAGTGCAAAATCATGGGGGGCCAAAAAGTGGCGATGTGAAAAAAATAGCCTTCTTCACTCGCCTAAAAATGCGAAAATCCATGTTGATTTTTTGCTTGGCCTGGGTGTCAGTACACCTTGGCATGGTAATTACCTATGCAAATCGGATATCAGATTTTTATTTGTAATTTTAAATTAAAAAATATATTATATATTACATATTATATAATATATAATATATTATTATAATATATAATATATATAATATAATAATATATTATATAATTATATAATATACGATATAATACGTATTATATAATATATTATTATATTATATATTATATTATATATTATATAATATATAATTATATTTTATAATATAATACAATACCTATTATATAATATAATAATATATTATATAATACATATTATATAATACATTATTATTATATCATATTATATTATATAATATATTATTATATTATATATGCTATTTTAAAATAATTTAAGAATAAATATCAGATATCCAATTTATTGGATATCTGATTTTATGAGACAAATATATTTCGACAGTGATAGCCTGTGAGTCATTTTTAACTCACGGGCTGTGCGATTTTAAAAAAATCCGATATCCGGTGCACCCAATATCTGGTGTTTTGGCCAAAAATTGCTAAAAAATAGATTGAAAGGTAAGAATTTTATTGTTTTCAATCATTTTCATTCATTTTTTGTATTTTTTGTTAATGTTTATTTGATTTTTCATTGAAAATATGGTTTTTTTTTCATGAAAACTAGGTTTTTTAAAATCAAATGCCTAATTGTTTAAATTTGTTAACTAAACTTAATTGTTTACATTCAATTAGGTTAAAAATGGGGGTTAATAAGGAAAACATTGATCAACCACAACTGCAACAACCAAACCCTCCTTTGCCAAACCCCCCCTCAATTCAGGATTTGATTGCACAAAATTTGAATGAATTGAGGGGGATTGCAGAAGTATATCATAGGATCCCTCATCTAAACCCAATGTTTGATCCTCTGATGTTGATCATAAAGAGTATGGAAACCATGACTGAGGAGCACAATGTCACCCTTTTGTGGCGAGATTCTATGAGGGAAAAATATGCAGATGGCTTGTCGTATAAGGATATCAAGGATCTCGAGATATCCAAAGCCGATATCGCCTCATTGTTTGTGAATCCCCACATCGGTCAACCCGTAGATCCCCAAAAAACAAAACTTTCTATTAAATGGTGCACAAATGATGGTATTGTGAAAAACTTTTGGGATCGTTGGTGGATGGTTTTCAACAAACCACCCAACAACAATCTTGATGTCCCCTTCTATTTCATAAAAAAATTGTATGCTGAGTTTGTCTTACGCAAACATGTTAACTACTTTGACATCCAACCTTTCCAAGGTGTAGGTTTAGCTATGCCCCAAAATAGACATGGGGCAGTCAGAGTAGTTTAGGGCCCATATGTCCCCCCTCCTCCTATTGATCCCCCAACTGTAGTGCAACATCCTGATATCATTTGTGAGGCAGCTTCACAAACCATATCGACTATTCACTCTTTGAGTAGCCTTTTGGTTTCTCAGGCTGGATCAATAGCTCAGCCTACTCTTGATGGTAGTAGTGCATCCAGTGGCACTGGCACGTCATCCTTGACTCCACACATATGCATGCCCCATAGTTGTGTCATGTGTGGGCACGTATGCTTGGGTCCAGTTGGACAACCTGTTTATCCTCCTACGGACAGTGCAGACTATGAGGTGCATGAGATGCATGATGCACCTGATATTATTACACAGACTGGAGGATACCCTGGGGAGTCCTCACATGCTAGAGGCAAGGAGGCACCATCATCATACATTGATGATGTAGTGGTAAGATTTGTATTTTCACAGTTCATGTTATATTTTAAATGAATATTTATAATCTAGATAATACTAAGTACTAATTTTTATTTACATGGTATATTTAACAGTTGATGACCGAGGAGGAGTTGAGACAGATTCAGGAGGGCACCTTGTCGGCCATTTCATTTGGCCTTGATAGCTTGATGGTACATATATTATTGCACCTAGTCATTTGTATTTTATTGTACATACATGCTCATCATTTATATTGGTATTAATTAGATTATGTAGTAACTTGCATGTATATCTTATTTTACTCTTGTAGGGCACAAGTAACATGAGTGCGAGGTAGTGTGATTTAGGATCTGGTAGTGCAGTTGGAGACAAGGGAAAGGTAATTGAATGCAAATATGATTGAATGAATAGTTTCAATAACTTATAGTGATTATACACGTCTAGACATAGATTGATAGTTTCATATACTTGTTGTGTATATAAACAGAGAATTCTTGGCTTCACATCCTTGATGACTACGCCTAGTATACCTGAAGAAGAAGAAGAGATGCCTCGAGTAAATGTGTGCTTATTTTATTTTGTGATTAGTAGATATAATTTGTTATTATTAGTGACAATTATATGCTAACTTGTATCAATGTCATATTTCTGAACATATGTAGGTTGTGTATGAAAATATTCAAAACATACCTCCTCTACCGATGACATACATCAAGAGTCTTACAAAGCCGAAGAGAAAACATGGAGATGAGGTAAACATGAATAGTTCAATTATAGTTCATTTTTATGTTATTTTTTTGAATGTTAATTATATAATATATCTAATATTAATCGTGGTTTGTTTTTCTTGTGTAGGATCCTTCAGAGTCGAGCAGTGTGGCAAAGAGGATCGATTTTGATGATCCATCAGCAACTTAGGATGTTATAGATAGTTTTAGGATGCTTACATGTCTAGCTGGCATGTATATTTTGTATATGGACATACATTCACGTATTTAGACATACATTTTGTTTCAGTTGGCGTTTATGCCATATTTGTGTATGGACATACATTTGTAATCATTTGACATTTTCATATATACAGAAGTTGATATTCGATCATATAAATTGTTTCTCATCTGTGCGTGGTGTTATCATGGAAATCTTTAATCTTCATTCCAATAATTAACAATGGTTGATAATGGTTATTTAATGAACAATACAATTCATTTCATTTCATCGTAAGTGTTGTTTGTATAATGAACAATATAATTCATTTAATGAACAATACAATTCATGAACAATAAAATTCATTTAATCAACAATACAATACAAATCATTTAATGAACAATAGAATTCATGAACAATACAATTCATTTAATGAACAATACTTGATACAATTCATTATTACCCTATGCATGGTCCTATTTTGCCCCTCACCTCGGTCGAACGCTCGAGGTTTTATTAGGGCAGCAATTTTTCGGTTGGTGAAAAAATCATCAGTCTAACTCAATTGAATGTTGTCGCGTGGCCAATTTCTCGTTCATCTCATCGCGATGATGAACCGTCAGCTCCAACATGTCCAATTAGGCATTATTACCCTATGCATGCTCCCATTATGCCCCCACTCGATCAAACGCTTGGGGTCATACCCTATTGGCGTTGTCCCTTGAGCGCCCTAAGTACTAAAAATTGGCAAGATTTGACGGGCACTAACTCAGAATCCATGGCACCTATGAATGATCCACTTGAACCTACGAGGTCATGAGAGGGGTCCCTACAAAAGCCTATCTCTATTTTTCAAGTTTCCCTACGGTTTTATTAGGGAAGCAATTTTTCGGTTGGTGAAAAAATCATCAGTCTCACTCAATCGAATGTTGTCGCGTGGCCAATTTCTCATTCAGCTCACCACGATGATGAACCATCAACTTTGACATGTCTAGTTAGGCATTATTACCCTATGCATGCTCCTATTCCCCCCCCCCCCAACTCGATTCAACGCTCGGGGTCATACCCTACCGACATCGTCCCTTGAGCGCCCTAAGTGCTAAAAATTGTCAAACTTTGATGGGCCCTAACTTGGAATCTGTGGCACCTGCAATGATCTGTTTGAACCTACGAGGTCATGAGAGGGGTCCCTACAAAATCCTATCTCAGTTTTTCAAGTTTCCCTACGGTTTTATTAGGGAAGTAATTTTTTGGTTGGAAAAAAAATCGTCAGTCTCACTCAATCGAATGTTGTCGCATGGCCAATTTCTCATTCAGCTTGTCACGATGATGAACCGTAAGCTCCCACATGTCTAGTTAGACATTATTACCCTATGCATGCTCCTATTTCCCCCCCCACTTGATCGAACGCTCGGGGTCATACCCTACCGACGTCGTCCCTTGAGTGCCCGAAGTGCTAAAAATTATCAAACTTTGGTGAGCCCTAACTCAAAAACTGTGGCACCTGCAAATGATCAGTTTGAACCTATAGGGTCAGGAGAGGGGTCCCTACAAAAGCCTATCTCGGTTTTTTAACTTGTAATACGGTTTTATTAGGGCAACAATTTTTTGGTTGGCACAAAAATCATCAATCTCACTCAATCGAATGTTGTCACGTGGCCAATTTCTTATTCAGCTCGTTGTGATGACAAACCGTCAGCTCTGACATGTCTAGTTAGGCATTATTACCCTATGCATGCTCCTATTTATCCCCCCCACTCAATCAAATGCTCAGGGTCATACCCCACCGACGCCGTCCCTTGAGTGCCCTAAGTGCTAAAAATTGTCAAACTTTGATGGGCCCTAAATTGAAATCCATGGTACCTGCAAATGATCCATTTGAATCTACAAGGACACAAGAGGGGTCCCTACAAAAGCCTATCTTGGTTTTTCAAGTTGTGCTATAGTTTTATTAGGGCAGAATTTTTCGGTTGGCAAAAAAATCATCAGTCTCACTCAATCGAATGTTGTCGCATGGCCAATTTCTCGTTCAACTCATCATGATGACGAACCATCATCTTTGACATGTCTAGTTAGACATTATTACCCTATGCATGCTACTATTTTTCCCCCCCTACTTGATCGAACGCTCGGGGTCATACCCTACCGACGTCGTCCCTTGAGCGCCCTAAGTGCTAAAAATTATCAAACTTTGACGGGCCCTAACTTGGAATCTGTGGCACTTGTGAATGATCTATTTGAACCTATGGGGTCATGAGAGGGGTACCTACAGAAGCCTATCTCAGTTTTCAACTTGCTCTACGATTTTATTAGGGCAACAAGTTTTCGATTGGCAAAAAAATCATCAGTCTCACTCAATCGAATGTTGTCACGTGGCCAATTTCTCATTCACCTCATTGCGATGATGAACTGTCAGCTCTGACATGTCCAGTTAGGCATTATTACCCTATGCATGCTCCTATTTTTCCCCCCCACTCGATCGAACACTCGGGGTCATACCCTACAGATGTCGTCCCTTGAGCGCCCTAAGTGCTAAAAATTGTCAAACATTAACGGGCCCTAACACTGAATCCGCGGTACTTGCAAATGATCTGTTTGAACCTACGGGGTCAGGAGAGGGGTCCCTAGAAAATCCTATCTTAGTTTTTCAAGTTGCCCTACGGTTTTATTAGGGCAGCGATTTTTCGGTTGGCAAAAAAATCATCATTCTCACTCAATTGAATGTTGTCACATGGCCAATTTCTCGTTCAGCTTGTCGTGATGATGAACCGTTAGCTCTGACATGTCCAGTTAGGAATTATTACCCTATGCATGCTCCTATTTTACCCACCCACTCGATCGAACGCTCAGGGTCATACCCTACTAGCGTCGTCCCTTGAGCGCCCTAAGTGCTAAAAATTGTCAAACTTTGACAGGCCCTAACTCAAAATCCATGACACCCACAAATGATATGTTTGAACCTATAGGGTCATGAGAGGGGTCCCTACAAAAGCCTATCTTAGTTTTTCAATTTTCCCTACGGTTTTATTAGGGCAGCAATTTTTTGATTAGCGAAAAAATCGCAGTCTCACTCAATCGAATGTTGTCGCGTGGCCAATTTCTCGTTAGCCTCATCGCGATGATGAACCATCAGCTCTAAATTGTCTAGTTAGGCATTATTACCATATGCATGCTCCTATTATGCCCCCCAACTCGATCGAACACTCAGGGTCATATCCTACCGACATGGTCCCTTGAGCACCCTAAGTGCTAAAAATTGTCAAACTTTGATGGGCCCTAACATGGAATCCATAGCACCTGCGAATGATCTATTTAAACCTATGGGGTCATGATAGGGGTCTGTACAAAAGCCTATCTCAATTTTTTAGGTTGCCCTACGGTTTTATTAGGGAAAAAAATTTTCGGTTGGCAAAAAAATCATTAGTCTCACTCAATCGAATGTTGTCGCGTGGCCAATTTCTCATTCATCTCGTTGTGATGAAGAACCATCAGCTTTGACATGTCCATTTAGGCATTATTACCCTATGCATGCTCCTATTTGCCCCCCCCATTCGATCGAACGCTCGAGGTCATACCCTATCAGCATTGTCCCTTGAGCGCTCTAAGTGCTAAAAATTGTCAAACTTTGACGGGCCCTAACTCAGAATTCATGGCACCTACAAATAATCTGTTTGAACCTACGGGGTTAGGAGAGGGGTCCCTACAAAAGACTATCTCAGTTTTTCAAGTTGCCCTATGGTTTTATTAGGGCAGCAATTTTTTGGTTGGCAAAAAATCGTCAGTCTCACTCAATTGAATGTTGTCGCATGGCCAATTTCTCGTTCAGCTCGACACGATGACAAACCATCAGCTCCGACATGTCTAGTTAGGCATTATTACCCTATGCATGCTCCTATTTTCCCCCCCCACTTGATCAAATGCTCGGGGTCATACCCTACTGGCGTCGTCGCTTGAGCACCCTAAGTGCTAAAAATTGTCAAACTTTGACGGGCCCTAACTCAAAATCCATGGCACCTGAAAATGATCCTGTCAGCTTTGACATGTCTAGTTAGGCATTATTAGCCTATGCATGCTCCTATTTTTCCCCCCCACTTGATCAAACGCTCGGGGTCATACCCTACTGACGTCGTCCCTTGAGCGCCCTAAGTGCTAAAAAATTGTCAAACTTTGACGGGCCCTAACTCGGAATCCATGGCACCTATGAATGATTCATTTGAACCTACGGGGTCACGAGAGGGGTCCCTACAAAAGCCTATCTTGGTTTTTCAAGTTTCCCTACGGTTTTATTAGGGCAACAATTTTTTCAGTTGGCGAAAAAATCGTTAGTCTCACTCAATCGAATGTTATCGCGTGCTCCTATTTTGCTCCCCCACTCGATCGAACCCTCGGGGTCATACCCTACCGACATCATCCATTGAGCACCATAAATGCTAAAAATTGTCAAACTTTGACAAGCCCTAACTTGGAATCCATGGCACTTGCGAACGATCAATTTGAACCTACGGGGTCACAAGAGGGGTCCCTACAAAAGGCTATTTCGGTTTTTCAAGTTGCGCCACAGTTTTATCAGGGCAACAATTTATCGGTTGGCAAAAAAATGTTAGTTTCACTCAATCAAATGTTGTCGCATTGTCCAGTTAGGCATTATTACCCTATTCATGCTCCTATTTTGCCCCCCCCCCACTTGATCGAATGCTCGGGGTCATACCCTACCGACGTCGTCCCTTGAGCGCCCTAAGTGCTAAAAATTGTCAAACTTTGGTGGTCCCTAACTCAAAATTTGAGGCACCTCTGAACAATCCATTTTAACCTACGGGGTCACAAGAGGGGTCCCTAGAAAAGCCTATCTTGGTTTTTCAAGTTTCGCTACGGTTTTATTAGGGCAACAATTTTTTGGTTAGAAAAAAAATTGTCAATCTCACTCAATCTAATGTTGTTGCATGGCTAATTTCTCGTTTAGCTCATTGTGATGATGAACTGTCAGCTCTGACATGTCCAGTTAGACATTATTACCCTATGCATGCTCCTATTTTCCTCCCCCCCGACTCGATCGAATGCTTGGGGTCATACCCTACCGGCATCGTCCCTTGAGTGCCTTATGTCCTAAAAATTGTCAAACTTTGATGGGCCCTAACTCGGAATCCATGACACCTGCGAATGATCTGTTTGAACCTACGGGGTCACGAGAGGGGTCCCTATAAAAGGCTATCTCATTTTTTGAAGTTGCCCTATGGTTTTAATAGGGCAACAATTTTTCGGTTGGCAAAAAAATCGTCAGTCTCACTCAATTGAATGTTGTCGCATGGCCAATTTTTTGTTCTTCTCATCGTGATGATGAAATGTTAACTCGGACATGTCTAGTTAGGCATTATTACCCTATTCATGCTCCTATTCCCCCCCCCCCAAATTGATCGAACGCTCGGGATCATACCCTACCAGCGTCGTACCTTGAGCACCCTATGTGCTAAAAATTATCAAACTTTGACGGGCCCTAACTCCAAATCCATGACACTTGTGAATGATCCATTTGAACCTACGGGGTCAGAAGAGGGGTCCCTACAAAAGTCTATCTCGGTTTTTCAAGTTACCCTATAGTTTTATTAGGGCAGCAATTTTTCTGTTGGCAAAAAAATCATCAGTCTCATTCAATCGAATATTGTCGCGTGGCCAATTTCTCATTCAGCTCATCTCGATGATGAACCGTTAGCTCTGATATGTCCAGTTAGGTATTATTACCCTATGTATGCTCCTATTTCCCCCCCACTCAATCGAACGCTCAGGGTCATACCCTACCAGTGTCGTCCCTTGAGTGACCTAAGTGCTCTAAATTATCAAAATTTGACGTGCCCTAACTTAGAATCCATGGCACCTGTGAATGATTTGTTTTAACCTATGGGGTCATGAGAGGGATCCCTAGAAAAGCCTCTCTTGGTTTTTCAAGTTGCCCTACGGTTTTATTAGGGCAATAATTTTTTGGTTGGCGAAAAAATCGTCAGTCTCACTCAATCGAATGTTGTTGTATGGCCAATTTCTCATTCAGCTCATTCGGATGATGAACTGTCAGCTCCAAAATGTCCAGTTAGGCATTATTACCCTATGCATGCTCCAATTTCCCCCCCCACTCGATCAAACACTCGGGGTCATACCCTACCAGCGTCATCCCTTGAGCGCCCTAAGTGCTAAAAAATGTCAAACTCTGGTGGGCCCTAACTTGAAATCTATGGCACCTACGAATGATCCATTTAAACCTACTAGGTCATGAGAGGGGTCCCTACAAAAGTGTATCTTAGTTTTTCAAGTTGCCCTACGGTTTTATTAGGGCAACAATTTTTTGGTTGGCAAAAAAATCGTCAGTCTCACTCAATCAAATGTTGTCGCGTGGCCAATTTCTCGTCCAGCTCATCGCGATGACGAATTGTTAGTTCTGACATGTCCAGTTAGACATTATTATCCTATGCATGCTCCTATTTCCCCCCCCCCCCACCCAATCGAACACTCAGGGTCATACCCTACCGGCGTCGTCCCTTGAATGCCCTAAGTGCTAAAAATTATCAAACTTTGACGGACCCTAACTCAGAATCCATGGCACCTACGAATGATCTATTTGAACCTACTAAGTCATGAGAGGGGTCCCTACAAAAGCCTATCTCAGTTTTTCAAGCTGCCCTATAGTTTTATTAGGGCAACAATTTTTCGATTGGCGAAAAATCATTAGTCTCACTGAATCGAATGTTGTCGCGTGGCCAATTTCTCATTCAGCTCATTGCGATGATGAATCATCAGCTCTGACATGTCTAGTTAGGAATTATTACCCTATGCATGATCCTATTTTTCTCCCCCACTCGATCGAACACTCGGGGTCATACCCTACTGGTGTCGTTCCTTGAGCACCCTAAGTGCTAAAAATTGTCAAACTTTGACGGGCCCTAACTCGGAATCCGTGGCACCTATGAATGATCTATTTGAACATATAAGGTCATGAGAGGGGTCCCTACAAAAACCTATCTTGATTTTTCAAGTTGCCCTACAGTTTTATTAGGGCAACAATTTTTCAGTTGGTGAAAAAATCATCAGTCTCACTCAATTGAATGTTGTCGCGTGGCCAATTTCTCATTCATCTTGTCGTGATGATGAACCGTCAGCTCTAACATGTCTAGTTAGGCATTATTACCCTATGCATACTCCTATTTTTCCCCTCCACTTGATCGAACGCTCTAGGTAATACCCTACCGGTGTCGTCCCTTGAGCGCCCTAAGTGCTAAAAATTGTCAAAATTTGATGGGCCCTAACTCAGAATCTATGGCACCTACGAACAATCTATTTAAACCTAAGAGGTCACAAGAGGGGTCCCTACAAAAGCCTATCTTGGTTTTTCAAGTTTCCCTACGGTTTTATTAGGGAGAGAATTTTTCGGTTGGCGAAAAAATCATTAGTCTCACTCAATCGAATGTTGTCGCATGGCTAATTTCTCGTTCAGCTCATTGCGATGACGAACTATCAGCTTCGACATGTCCAGATAGGCATTATTACCCCTATTTTTCCCCCCCACTCGATCGAACGCTCGGGGTCATACCCTACCGGCGTTGTCCCTTAAGTGCCCTAAGTGCTAAAAAATGTCAAAATTTGGTGGGCTCTAACTTGAAATCCGTGGCACCTGCAAATGATCCCTTTTAACCTATGGGGTCATGAGAGGGGTCCCTACAAAAGCCTATCTCGGTTTTTCAAGTTGCGCTATGGTTTTATTAGGGTAGCAATTTTTTGGTTGGCAAAAAATCGTCAGTCTCACTCAATCGAATGTTGTCACGTGGCCAATTTCTCATTCAGCTCATCGCAATGACAAACCATCAGCTTTGAAATGTCCATTTAGGCATTATTATCCTATGCATGCTCCTATTTTGCCCCCCCACTCGATCAAACGCTTGGGGTCATACCCTACCAACATCGTCCCTTGAGCGCCCTAAGTGCTAAAAATTGACAAACTTTGACAGGCCCTAACTCAGAATCCATTGCACCTTCAAATGATCCATTTCAACCTACGGGGTCATGAGAGGGGTCCCTACAAAACCCTATCTCATTTTTTCAAGTTGCCCTACGATTTTATTAGGGCATCAATTTTTCGGTTGGCGAAAAAATCGTCAGTCTCACTCAATCGAATGTTGTTGCGTGGCCAATTTCTTGTTTAGTTCATCACGATGATGAACCATCAACTCCAAAATGTCCACTTAGGTATTATTACCCTATGCATGCTCCTATTTTTCCCCCCCACTTGATCGAACGCTCGGGGTCATACCCTACCGACGTTGTCCCTTGAGTACCATAAGTGCTAATAATTATCAAAATTTGATGGGCCCTAACTTGAAATCCATGGCACCTGCAAATGATCCGTTTGAACCTATGGGGTCATGAGAGGGGTCCCTACAAAAGCCTATCTCAGTTTTTCAAGTTTCCCTATGGTTTTATTAGGGCAACAATTTTTTGGTTGGCAAAAAAATCGTCAGTCTCACTTAATCAAATGTTGTCGCGTGGCCAGTTTCTTGTTCAGCTCATTGCGATGATGAACCACTAGCTCTGACATGTCAATGTAGGCATTATTACCCTATGTATGCTCCTATTCCCCCCCCCCCCACTTGATCGAACGCTCGGGGTCATACCCTACCGACGTCGTCTCTTGAGCACCCTAAGTGCTTTAAATTGTTAAACTTTGACGAGCCCTAACTTAGAATCCATGGCACCTACAAATGATTTGTTTTAACCTACAGGGTCACAAGAGGGGTCCCTACAAAATCCTATCTCAATTTTTCAAGTTTCCCTACGGTTTTATTAGGTTAGCAATTATTTTGGTTGGTGAAAAAATCGTCAGTCTTACTCAATCGAATGTTGTCGCGTGCCCAATTTCTCATTCACCTCATCGCGATGATGAACCATCAACTCTAACATGTCCAGTTAGGCATTATTACACTATGCATGATCCTATTTTCCCCCCCAACTCGATCGAATGCTTAGGGTCATACCCTACCGACATTGTCCCTTGAGTGCTCTAAGTGCTAAAAACTGTCAAACTTTGGTGGGCCCTAACTCAAAATTCATGGCACCTACAAATGATCCATTTGAACCTATGGCGTCATGAGAGGGGTCCCTACAAAAGCCTATCTCATTTTTTCAAGTTGCCCTACGGTTTATTAGAGCATAAATTTTTCGGTTAGTGAAAAAATCATCAGTCTCACTCAATTGAATGTTGTCGTGTGGCCAATTTCACGTTCAGCTCATCGTGATGATGAACCGTCAGCTCTGACATGTCCAGTTAGGAATTATTACCCTATGCATGCTCCTATTTTTCCCCCCCACTCGATCGAATGCTTGGGGTCATACCCTACCAGTGTCATCCCTTGAGCGCCCTAAGTGCTAAAAATTATCAAAATTTGATGGGCCCTAACTCAGAATCCATGGCACCTGTGAATGATCCGTTTAAACCTATGGGGTCACGAGAGGGGTCACTATAAAATCCTATCTTGGTTTTTCAATTTGCACTACAGTTTTATTAGGGTAGCAATTTTTTGATTGGCAACAAAATCGTTAGTCTCACTCAATCGAATGTTGTTGCGTGGCCAATTTCTCATTCAGCTCATCGCGATGATGAACCATCAGCTCCAACATGTCTACTTAGGCATTATTACCCTATGCATGCTCCTATTTTTCCCCCCCACTTGATTGAACGCTCGGGGTCATACCCTACCGACATCGTCCCTTGAGCACCCTAAGTGCTAAAAATTGTCAAACTTTGATGGGCCCTAAATTAGAATCCATGGCACTTGCAAAAGATCTGTTTGAACCTATGGGGTCATGAGAGGGGTCCCTACAAAAGCTTATCTTAGTTTTTCATTTTGTCCTACGGTTTTATTAGGGCAGCAATTTCTCGATTGGTGAAAAAATCGTCAGTCTCACTCAATCGAATGTTGTCATGTGGCCAATTTCTCATTCATCTCATTGTGATGGCAAACCGTCAGCTCTGACATATCCAGTTAGACATTATTACCCTATGCATGCTCCTATTTCCCCCCCCCCCACTCGATTGAATGCTCGGGGTCATACCCTACCGACATCATCCCTTGAGTGCCCTAAGTGCTAAAAATTGTCAAAATTTGATGGGCCCTAACTCAGAATCAGTGGTGCCTATGAATGATCTGTTTGAAGCTACGGGATCATGAGAGGGGTCCCTACAAAATCCTATCTCATTTTTTCAAGTTGCCCTACGACTTTATTAGGGCAGCAATTTTTTGGTTGGCAAAAAAATCGTCAGTCTCACTCAATTGAACGTTGTCATGTGGCCAATTTCTTGTTTAGCTCATCGTGATGACGAACCGTCAGCTCTGACATGTCTAGTTAGGCATTATTACCCTATGCATGCTCCTATTTTGACCCCCCACTCAATCGAACGCTCAGGGTCATACCCTACCGACGTCACCCCTTGAGCGCCCTAAGTGCTAAAAATTGTCAAACTTTGATGGACCCTAACGCAGAATCTTTAGCACCTACAAACAATCCATTTGAACCTACGGGGTCATGAGAGGGGTCCCTACAAAAGCCTATCTTGGTTTTTCAAGTTTCCCTATGGTTTTATTAGGGCATCAATTTTTTGGTTGGCAAAAAAATCGTCAGTCTCACTCAATCAAATGTTGTCGTGTGACCAATTTCTCGTTTTGCTCATCATGATGATGAATCATCAACTCTGACATGTCCAGTTAGGCATTATTACCCTATGCATGATCCTATTTCCCCCCCCCCCCCCACTCAATTGAACGCTCGTGGTCATACCCTATCAGCGTCGTCCCTTGAGCGCCCCAAGTGCTAAAAATTGTCAAAATTGTTTTGAATGTGGAGAACATAGGAAGATCAAAGGAAAGAGAAAAAGGCCCTGGGAATGAGAAGTCATGAGGGAATTCAAAGAAAGGATGCTCTCAATCTAGGGGAAAGAAAGATTGCTGGTACTGCGGAAAGCCTGGTCATCTAAAGAAAGACTGTTGGTCTCGAAAAAACAAAGAAGGAGATAAAAATGAAAATGATAGTAAGGAAGCTAATATTGCAAGTAATACTTTACAAGATGCTTTAATATTATGTTTTGATAATGTTAATGATTCCTGGGTAATAGATTTTGGGCCTTCATTTCATGCTACACCCCATAGAAAATATTTTCTAGATTATGTTCAAGGTGATTTTGGACAGGTATATTTGGGTGATGATGAGCCCTGTCAAATTGTTGGAAAAAGAAAGATAAAGATCAAGTTGCAGAATGGTAATGACTGGTTTTTGCAGGAGGTAAGACATGTTCCTAATTTAAGAAGAAATTTAATTTCTGTAGGGCAACTAGGTAGTGAAGGTTGCATAGTTACCTTCTCAGACAATATGTGGAAGGTCACTAAAGGATCATTAGTAGTAGCTAAAGGTGCAAAGGTAGGCACATTATATCTGTGTACTGGTAACACTTACTGTACCTTAGCTGTTACAGATAAAGTTACTACAGGGACAACAACAATAAATGTTGCAAGAACAGATTCGATAATGTGGCACCATAGGCTTGGGCACATGAGTGAGAAAGGGATGAAAATCCTTCACTCTAAAAATCTATTGCCAGGACTAAAGAAGATTGATTTAGAGTTATGTGAAAACTGTGTTTATGGTAAACAGAAAAGAGTCAGATTTCTCAAGGTTGGGAAAGAGAAGAAGAGTGAGAAGTTAGAGCTTGTACATTCAGATGTATGGGGACCGGCTTAGATATCATCTCTTGGTGGCTCTTGTTATTATGTTATTTTTATTGATGACTCAACCAGAAAAACATGGGTATATTTCCTAAAACAAAAATCAAATGTTTTTGAAACTTTTAAGAAATGGAAAGCTTTGGTTGAGAATGAGATAGGAAAAAAGTTGAAGTGTCTCAAATCGGATAATGGAGGTGAGTATTGCAGAAAAGCTTTTGAAGATTACTGTTCCTTAAATGGGATTCGAAAGCAGAAGACAATTCCAGGAACTCCACAGGAAAATGGTGTGTCAGAGAGAATGAATAGGACCATCATGGAACGTGCGAGGAGCATGAGATTGCATGCTGGATTGCCCTTACATTTTTGGGCAGATACTGTACATACTGCTGTCTATTTGATAAATAGAGGACCTTCAACCCCTTTGGATGGTGGTATTCCAGAGGAGGCATAGACTGGTAAAAAGGTAAATTATTCTTTTCTAAAAACTTTTGGTTGTGAAGCTTTTGTCCATGTTGATAAAGAAAACAAAACCAAGCTTGATGCTAAATCTCAGAAATGTACCTTCATTGGATATGGGATAGATGAATATGGCTATCGGTTATGGGATTTTGAAAATAAGAAAATAATTAGAAGTAGAGATGTTATATTCAATGAGAAGGTTATGTATAAAGAATAGATGTAGGAAAAGAAGCATGAATAGGACAAACAAGAATATGTGGTGTTGGATGAGATTCCTGAAAATGAAATGCCACAGGTACCTGATGCTCAGTAACAACAGATTGTCCCACAAACTCATACAAGTGTTAGACATTCTACGAGGACAAGTAGACCCCCTGAAAGATTTTCTCCTTCTTTGTATTCTATTTTATTAACGGATTCTGGTGAACCAGAAGAATATGAAGAAGCAATGCAGGTAGATTCCAAACAACAGTGGGAACTAGGCATGAAAGAGGAGATGGACTCCTTGATGAAAAATAAGACTTGGGACTTAGTCCCTTTACCTGCAGAAAAAAGAGCCTTGCTTAACAAATAGGTTTATCGGCTGAAGGAGGAGGAAGGAGGTCAGAAAAGATATAAGGCCAAACTTGTGGTAAAATGTTTTGCACAGAAAAAGGGTATAGATTATGATGAAACATTTTCTCCAGTTGTAAAAATGACTTCAATTAGAACTATACTTAGTCTTGTGGCTGCAGATGGTTTACATCTTGAACAATTAGATGTCAAAATAGCTTTTCTCCATGGAGATCTAGAGGAGGAAATTTATAGGTTGCAACCACAAGGATATGAGGTCAAAGGTAAGGAGAACTTGGTGTGCAGGTTGAAGAAAAGTCTGTATGGCCTAAAGCAAGCACCCCGACAATGGTATTTAAAATTTGATAGTTTCATGGCTGAACACGGTTATCATAGATGTCATTATGATCATTGTGTATATTTTAAGAGATTTGATAATGGCAATTATATTATCCTATTGCTTTATGTTGATGACATGCTTGTTGCTGGGTCTAACATGCAACATATAAATGACCTTAAACAGAAATTAGCCAGGTCATTTTTTATGAAAGATTTGGGTACAGCTAAGGAAATTCTTGGTATGAGGATTACATGAGACAGGAAAAATAGAACCTTGAATTTGTCCCAAAGTGAGTATATAAAGAAGGTGTTGAAAAGATTTAACATGCAGGATGCAAAAGTAGTTAGTACACCTTTGGCTAGTCATTTCAAATTGACTAAGGAGATGTGCCCAAAGACAGAGGAAGAGGTTAATAAAATATCTAACATCCCGTATTCATCAACTATTGGTAGTCTGATGTATGCAATGGTATGCACAAGGCTAGATATTGCACATGCAGTGGGAGTTGTGAGCAGGTTTATGAGTAATCTGGGTATGGAACATTGGAATGCTATGAAATGGATTCTTTGGTATTTGAAAGGAACTACTACGAAGGCATTATGTTTCAAAGGATCTAATGCTGCTCTAAGTGGATTTGTTGACTCTAATCTGACGGGTGATATTGATTCATAGAGGAGTACTATAGGGTATGTTTTTACTGTAGGGGGAACTGCAGTCAGTTGGATTTCAAGGCTGCAAAAGGTTGTTGCACTTTCAACCACTGAAGCTGAGTATGTTGCTGCTACAGAAGCCAGCAAAGAGATGATTTGGTTGCAATGTTTTCTGAAGGAATTGGGTCAGACACAAGAGGATAGCCCATTGTATACTAATAGCCAGAGTGCCATTCATCTTGCAAAGAACTCTGCTTTTCATTCAAGGACAAAGCACATTCAGCTCAGGTACCACTTCATCTGGACTATTTTGGAGGAGGGTCAGTTATGGCTTGAGAAGATTCACACAAGTGAGAATCCTGCCGATATGTTCACAAAGGCAGTTCCACAGGAGAAGCTGATTTCTTCATCAGTTTTTGTTGGTCTTCTTGATTGATAATTGTGGAATTTATACCAGTCAAGTCCTAGTGTTTTATCCAGTGGATGTTGCATGTACAGTGGTGTCGTGTAGTATCAGTCTCCAAGTGGGAGATTGTTGAAATGTGGCGACTGATCAGCAAAGTACTGTACACTTAGCATGTGTCCTCGTCGGGGTCTAGGGCCGGGCTGGGCCCCAAGCAGGGGTTGGGGGGCGGCAACCCCTGAGAAATTTTTTTTTGCCTTTTTTCGTTGATGAAAAACGACATTGTAATAAAACCCTAAAAAGGCTGACTTTGTTTGTTGCCCTAAAAATGCATGTTATAAGTGGCTAGGATGCTTAAGGCATTGTAAGGTTGATGTACTATTTTTGCTGGATAATAAGAAAGATTTGACGGTTGTGTATGGTGGATGTAACCCATTCTGGGTGAACCACGTTAAATCTTTGTGTTATCTATGTCCTATTTTATTTCTTTATCTTTTGTATTTAAATCTGCATATAATTGTTAGTTCATATTTGCTTCAGATCTGCTTGAAACCCTAACACTAAGGAGGTTGTAATCATTCTTCGAGCATCTCTCTTATCTCTTTCTTTGGTATTCTTTCCAATAGAATTGAGAGCATCAAATAGATTTTTTGCAATAATAGAATTTCTCTCCATCTTCTTGTTCATACGAATCTTCAATTTGTTTAGCAATGGTCTCATCTTTATCATCTTTATAAATTGAACAAAGAGTTGGCATTGCTCGGTCAATGTCTTATTGCTAAAATTTTGGTTGAAAAGTTGTGTAGCCCACAACCGAACGATTCTTGTTGACCTCTTGCCTTCAAGATTCGCAATAATGTTCTCATCAATTTCAAATAACCATTTTGGGGTTCTTGAAGGTCTTGGATTTGGAATTTGTCTTTCATCCATGAGAGGGTCTTCATTTCTAAAGTAATTAGGTGTTACATATGGTTCACTTAGTTGAGAAATTCCACCTTCAATGTCAAAGGGGTCCACATTTTCACCTCCTATGTCAAAATTTTCCACATGTTGAGCATTTTCATTATCACTTTCAACATTTTCAACATTTTTAAAATTTTCACTTTCAAAATCTACATTTTCATTTTCAATAACTTGTGGAATATTTTCAAATTCAATTTCCTCTTCACTTGAAGTAACATTAGCAATATTTAACATACTTTGTCTTCTCCTCCTATGACATTCCCTATCTCTTTCTCTATACACTTCAATTTGGTCATTTGAAAGTTTTCTTTTGCGTTTACACTTCCGACGACTACTACTCCCCATTTCCCTCCACACAGATGCTCCTACATGATTGAAAATGTAAGATTTGACTTTAAAAATCTCCCAAAATCACAAATTTGTCTCAACCTGTCTGAAAACCCGTGATCATCGATAGAAAATAGAATATGCAGATTGTGGGCTGTTGGAATCCACAAAATGACCCACAAGGCTCTTTTTTATGTACATTAAAATCCAATTTTAATGTATAAATTTGTGGTCGCCCAAAATTTTCCCATTGCCGCCTTTTTTTTACTGAACTGCCACATTATTGGCAATGGCAAAAATCAGATATCTAATTAAATCCGATATCGGATTTTATTAGTCATATTTTAGAGAGAGAGAGAGAGAGAGAGAGAGAGAGAGAGAGAGAGAGAGAGAGAGAGAGAGAGAGAGAGGCATCATATGGTGTCCTACGACCCCTTAGGACACCATATGACCCCTTAAGACACCATATGACCCCTTAAGACACCATATTTGGTCGTTATGGGTCATATTGTGTCATATGACCCCTTTAAGACATCATATGACCCCTTAGGACACCACATGACCCCTAATGACACCATATTGGGTTGCTTTAGGTCATATTGTGTCCTAAGGGGTCATATTATGTCCTACGACCCCTTAGGACACCATATGACCCATAACGACACAATTTGGTGTCTTAAGGGGTCATATGGTGCCCTGGGACACCATATGACTCCTATGGACACCATATGACCCCTAATTACACCATATGGTGTCATAAGGGGTCATATGTTGTCCTTAGGGGTCATATGGTGTCCCATGAACCCTTATGACCCCTTAGGACACCATACGACCCGTTATGACACCATATTGGGTCACTTTGGGTTCTATGGTGTCGTAAGGGGTCATATTATGTCCTACAACCCCTTAGGACACCATATGACCCCTAACAACACCATATGGTGTTATAAGGGGTCCTATGGTGTCCATAGGGGTCATATGGTATCCTACGACCCCTTAAGACACCATATTTGGTTGTTATGGGTCATATTGTGTCCTAGTGGGTCATATTGTGTCATATGACCCCTTTAAGACATCATATGACCCCTTAGGACACCATATGACCCCTAATGACACCATTTTGGGTCTCTTTGGGTCATATTGTGTCCTAAGGGGTCATATTATGTCCTACGACCCCTTAGGACACCATATGACCCATAACGACACAATTTGGTGTCCATAGGCATCATATGATGTCCTTGCTTTGGGTCATATTGTGTCCTATGACCCCTAATCCTGCCTATGGACACCAAATTGTGTTATTATGGGTCATATGGTATCCTAAGGGGTCGTATGTTGTCCTTAGGGGTCATATGGTATCCCATGAACCCGTTATGACACCATATTGGGTCACTTTGGGTCATATGGTGTCCTAAGGGGTCATATTATGTCCTATGACCCCTTTGGACACCATATGACCCCTAACGACACCATATGGTGTCATAAGGGGTCCTATGGTGTCCTACCACCCCTTAGGACACCATATGACCCCTTAAGACACCATATTTGGTTGTTATGGGTCATATTGTGTCATATGACCCCTTTAAGACATCATATGACCCCTTAGAACACCATATGACCCCTAATGACACCATATTGGGTCGCTTTGGGTCATAATGTGTCCTAAGGGGTCATATTGTATCCTACGACCCCTTAGGACACCATATGACCCATAACGACACAATTTGGTGTCTTAAGGGGTCATATGGTGTCCTAGGACACCATATGACCCCTAACGACACCATATGGTGTCATAAGGGGTCTTATGTTGTCCTTAGGGGTCATATGGTGTCCCATGAACCCTTTATGACCCCCTAGGACACCATATGACCCCTAACAACACCATATGGTGTCATAAGGGGTCTTATGTTGTCCTTAGGGGTCATATGGTGTCCCATGAACCCTTATGACCCCTTAGGATACCATACGACCCATTATGACACCATATTGGGTTGCTTTGGGTCCTATGGTGTCCTAAGGGGTCATATTATGCCCTACGACCCGTTAGGACACCATATGGCCCCTAACAACACCATATGGTGTCATAAGGGGTCCTATGGTGTCCATAGGGGTCATATGGTGTCCTACGACCCCTTAGGACACCATATGACGCCTATGGACACCATATGACCCCTAACGACACCATAAGGTGTCATGAGGGGTTGTATGTTGTCTTTAGGGGTCATATGATGTCCCATGAACCCTTATGACCCCTTAGGACACCATACAATCCATTATGACACCATATTGGGTCGCTTTGGGTCCTATGGTGTCTAAATCTCTCTCTCCCCCTCTCCCCTAATCTCTCTCTCTCCTAATCTCTCTCTCCCTCTCCTTCTCTCTCTCTCTCTCTCCTAATCTCTCTCTATCCCTCTCCCCTAATCTCTCCATCTATCTCTCTCCCCCCTAGTCTCTCTCTCTCTCTCTCCCCCCATCTCTCTCTGTCTGTCTGTCTGTTTCTCTCTGTCTGTCTATTTGTGTGTATGTATGTATGTATGTATGTTTGTCTGTCTCTATCTCTGTCTCTATCTTTGTCTTTGTCTCTCTCTCTCTGCTAATCTCTTTATCTCTCTCTCCCTTCCCTCCCCTCCCTCCCTCCCTCCCTCCCTCTCCATCTCTCTCTCCCTTCCCCCTCCCCATCTCTCTCTTTGTCTCTCTCTCTCTGCTAATCTCTTTATCTCTCTCTCCCTTCCCTCCCCTCCCTCCCTCCCTCCCTCTCTCTCCATCTCTCTCTCCCTTCCCCCTCCCCATCTCTCTCTTTGTCTCTCTGTCTCTATCTCTGTCTCTCTCTGTCTCTCTCACTCTCTCTCACTCTCTCTCTATCTCTCTCTCTCTCTCTGTCTGTCTGTCTCTCTCCCTAATATCATATACTAATTTATTTATAAATTAATATATTAATAAACATTAGATAAATTACAAGCAAATTTAGTTAGAGAATTTACTTATTAAAATTGAATATCTGATTTTTGTAGTCAAATTTTCAAATTTCAAATTTCGGCTCAGGAATGCTTTGGTATTTGGCTTGGAAGTGACAAGTCTGGAAAGTCAATTGAAAAAACGTGTTTTTTAGTATTCCTTGATTTTCCAGACTTTACACTGGTGGCTGACGAATTTTTTTGTAGCCAGAATTAATAAAACGAAAAGGGTTTTTTAAGGACATTCCCAAATTTCCAACAATATAAGGCTTGTCTTATTTTGACTTAATAAATAATTATTATTTATTTTCTAATTGATTTCTGACAATAGTCCTGATTGATAGACTGATTGAAAAACACTCATAACTTTTAAACGGTATAACATTTTTTGAATCCGAAACAAGCACCATATCCTCTGCTTCATCTACTATAGGGAAAAATTTAAAAAAATTAAATTTCATAAGGTTTTGACCAAGTTAAGGTGGTCAGACCTAGGAGTTTCTGAATTTCCGAAAAAGCTGTAGTAAAAAGTTCATAAATAATTATTTACTTTATAAATTTTTTTTTAAAAATGTGTCACATCTGAACATGAGTCTAATAATTATATTATAAAAAAATATTATGATTTGATTGTGATTAGGGTGGTCATACATACATCTACTTCTTGTTTTTTTTCTTGAAATTTTAGTACCACTGCATTGAAATTTGAAATTTTCATCAAATAGGATTTTTTTTCTTCCAAAAAATAACTAGTAGCTTAGAAACTACATTCAATTTTCTATATATTCTCTTCTTACATATTTTAAAAATAATGTTCACAACTTATTCAAATTTTCATGTCAAGTTGCATAACTCTGATTTTCTGAAATTTCATTGCCACTTAAGGGCCTGTTTTGGCACACCATGATCCTGCACATACCCTGGGATCGAGGTCAAGATGTGTCCAAGAGTTATGTGTGGTGGAAGAAATGCTTTGGTAGATGAGGGTTTTAGGGCCTTCCAGAGACAAATCAATGCATTACAAGAGGAGCTGAGAAGATGGTTTAATCTAAGAAGAGGAGAAAGTGAAGATGAAGATAAGATTGAAGATCCATTTGAGGGTGAAAATAAGAAGTAGAAGATCAAAATCAAGTTTGATTGTTAAGGGCCATTTCCAAGATTGGAAAGAGACTCATGATTGAAGTTTCCACTTATTCTAAAAATTTGAACCTAGAAGAGTTGATCGATTGGATAAATGAGATGGAGGAATATTTTGAGTATGAGGTGATAGAGGATCTAGACAAGGTCAAGTTTGCAAAAACAAAGTTGAAGGGTCATGCCAATATTTGGTGGAAAGAGGTCTAGCTAGAAAGAAATCAAAGAGGAAAGGGAAATATCACCAGATGGGATCGGATTGCTGAGAAGCTAAAGAAATATTTCATTCCAATGGACAAAATTGGATTTTCTAAAAAAAAGGCAATGATTGAAGCAAGGTAGCAAGTCATTTAAGGAGTATACAGATGATTTTTACAAAATGATTATCAAAACAGGCCATGCAAAGGTCAACAAGGAGAAAGTAGCTCATTAGCTGAATGGGTCAAGGCCAAGTATTAAAGAGGAGCTAAGTCTGGTCAGTGTTGGGACCTCCAAAATTTGGCTAAATTTTGAGGGCCAATGTTGTAAAAGTTTGCTTGTGACACTTAGAAAAACCCCTACAAAATCAGTCCAAGTAGCTCAATTTGAAGGTCAATATTTTGGCACCCATTGAATATCATGAAAAATCATGTTGGGGTAGTGTTGATCTCTTGTTAGAGATGGAAAATGGCTATTTTTATCCTCATTTGATTAGTTTTGATGAGTTTTTGATGACTTTGTTTTGGAGTCCCGGGGAAGGTTTGTTGATTACGATTGTTACACTTTTTTGAGTGGTTATCTTTGAGGAGTTGCATTTTGCTACCAGTTGAATGTCATGAAACACCAATAATTTTTTGTCATTTTTTTCATCTTAATGAACTCACATGTAAGTTTTCATATCTCCATGAATCCGTTTGATAAGTTTTCCAGGTCAATTTCATTTGCAATTTGTTCAGATTTGTAGGCTAAACAGTGTAAAATCTGCTCAAGTAGTCCAACATATTGAATTTTATTTCATGACCTGTTGATCTGCATGCAAAAGTGAATGTTCCCCATGATTCTCTATATTTTAATGTACAACTTTTTTAGTTTGTAGCCCCCCAACACCTCACTTGATATTATTTCAAAATCAATTCCAGATGGACTTTTTCAAGGTTGAAAACCAACACTTCCAGAATTTTCAATGTAGGCAAGTTTGGGTGCTAACATTTTGCACATGTGATCAAATCAAGCCAAAATATCTTGTGTACATGCTTACCATATCTAGATGAAATTATTTCCCTAGCGGCAGCCTCTGAAATAGAGGTTTTTTTTTCAAAGTAGTAATTGAACAGGCTTCAGGAGGTTTTAGAAGGGTTAGTTTTCGAAAGTGACCGAGTAGGTGACTTCAAGGATTAAAATATTTTACCTCAAGCATCATCATGAGCAACTGTTTGGCATTATAGATTCCCAGGAGGTGAATTGATCAATTTTTAAGGCCAATTTCAAAGGCTCTCAAGTTGTTTTGATTAGAATCCAGAGGTACCAAATGTCAACTTAAATGACAATCAGCCCAAATTTTCAAATCCAAAATACATTGAGTCAGTGTTTCAAGGCATTCTCTAAGGTTAGTTGTTCGAAAACAAAAAAATTTTAGTCGAGCCCACCAAGACCCGACTAACGTATGGCCTAGTGGAAGCAATTAATGCCCAATTTTAAAAGGTGAGTATTATTTAAATCATTGTGTTTTAAGAAATATTATGTCCAAACTAATTTGGATAGTAAACACAGAGGAAATTACAAGTGAATTAATTTAAACCATCCATATGATTTAAATGTTTGGTTATGCCAATGATAGGAGTTAAATTGTTAAATCATCTTAAGTGACTAAATAAAAAGAAAGGTGGTATATATTACATCATGATTTAATGATTAATATTGGTGTTGTATGTCTTTATCAAATATTGATGGCCCATGAAGAAACATAAAATGAAAATAAAATGAGACTTTGTGAAGTCTCGTGCGAGTTTTTTTTTTTTTTTAAACTTTTTAAAGGTCTTTTGATTCTTCCACCCCGCATGGTATCACATGAATGCCAAAAATGACACAGGGTAGCAGGGGAGGGAAGAGTATTCCATCCACACTGCAAGAAACCTCAAGCAAACTATAAAGACACATTGACATGGGATAGCAGGGGAGTAGATTAGCTTATCCTCCATGTTGCAAGGTAAATGGGAGCTATGAAAAATTATTGTGGGGCTTTGGGGAAAAAGAGGATTAGGGCAAGAGAGAAATAAATCAAGTAGATAGAGTTTGTGATTTCCCCTTTCTGTGAGACAAAATTAGGGTTCTACAAAATTTTTGTGAAACTTTGGAAAATCTCTTAGATTACCATGCAAATCGGCAATGCCATTAGAGTTGTTTGACTGGAGAGGATTCTATAGAATGAATGAGTGGAAAGCTCAAGTGGTCTACATTATGTGTAGAGGAAAGGAAACAAACAAAGTGCAAGGATGTGAGATAGGGCCTGTAGTTGAAGGAGGGATTGATTTTAGAACAAAAACAAACATTTGCACAAAGCTATGTCACTGGGTGTTTCCTCGATGACCATATTTATTAGAATAAATAGTGTATATCATCAAAACATTTTTCTTAGTGCCTCCATTTTTCTTACCTCAACTTAACAACCCTTTTATTTTGTTGGATATTTTTCTTATTACCTTATTTGAACATGTGTAAGCCATATTGAAGATGTGTTGGCATCATGGTGAGAATGATGAAGATTGAGGTACTTAGAGGTTGTCATTGATGGCAAATACCAACTCTAATGTCATTACAACCGATTGGAAAAGGGTTATAGTGGATTGGTAAGGAATAGGGAACTAAAGACTTCCACTGATAAGCAGAGACCAGTTTACAGGAAGCAACCGATAGTTGAGCTAAGTGAAGCAGGTTCATCGATATAAAGGAAGCAACTGGTAGTAGATCATAATGGTGATTGATAAGCATGCAAAGTGAAAAGGATAAGCACACATAGTCATCGACATGTTTGGCTTGCTAACATGTGGATCCGACAAATTTAGAAAGAGCTAGTTGAAGCCGGAGTGCTTGCTAAAGAACTGGCGATATTTTTGGCATGAACAGATAATCGACGAGATTTGTGGAACGA
This sequence comes from Cryptomeria japonica, assembly GCF_030272615.1. Classification (NCBI taxonomy): domain Eukaryota; kingdom Viridiplantae; phylum Streptophyta; class Pinopsida; order Cupressales; family Cupressaceae; genus Cryptomeria; species Cryptomeria japonica. The sequence continues at coordinate 424,515,806 of NC_081411.1, read as the reverse complement.
ATGGATTGGCGTATAGAATGATTTTTGAGTTTGAATTTTGGAGGGAAAGTTTGTGCCAATATTGAAGAGAACTATATACATGTTTTTCATCTTGATTTTTGTGTTGTGGGATTTGCGAGTGAATTGAGATTGAAAATCAGAGTAAGGTGACGAATGAGCTAAGTGCAGAAGGGTTCCTTATGAATTGGTGAAGTCATCATCGGGTAGAGATTGAAATAGATACAAAGAAGATCTATCTGACAAAAAAGTGTCATCATCAGATCAATGATTTGTTTCTCTCTAATCATTGCAATAAATTAAATATCTTAGCAGCGTCAACCTTAACCGGTTCTATTTTGTAAAATCCCCTAACAGGGTCGCTCCATGACGAAAGTATAAAATCCTTTTGCAAGGTGAATCCTAACAGAATCTAAGGTATTCTTAACAGGATACCAGTCATCTTTAATACGGTGATCTTCTTAGAAGGAACAAGATAGTAAGCTCTTAACTGAGCACTCTTTTTATTGCAGTAAAAGAGATTGTGGGTTATCCCCACCATGGTTTTCTCCCTTAATCAAGGGTTTCCACATATAGTTGTCAGTGTTATGTGATGTTTATTTGATGCATGCAAATCTCTTTCCTTCAATTTTCTTGCATTCATGCTTAATAAAATGTTTTAAGCTAATTTAAAAATGGTAGTTGCAGACTGATCAATTTGGGATATTATTGTTAATAAATTGTTTTTACTGATTCACCCCCGCTCTCAATCACTAGTTAATAGAAACAATTGGTATCAGAGCTCAGGTCCTTTGAAGAAAAGTTTAACAGCTTGAGGAAAAGATCATGGAGGAATACCAGTATCAGAAGAAGCTTGATGAAGCTAATGAGATGATTTCTTAGTTGAAGGATAGACTGAAAAAATCACTTGCTAAAAGGAAGGAACTTGCTCTACAACTTAATGAGAGTCAGGATATCATAGATAAACTCTCTGAATAGAATGGATATGAGGAAGTAGAAGAGGCAGTCTCAGAGCTAATGGAAAATAACAAGAAGCAAACTGAATAAATCATAAATCTAAAAAGAGACCATGAAGTCAGGCCCTAAGAATGTCTGAAATACTACAAGCCAACATGATAGTAGAGGAAAGAAAGAGAAATGTAGAAGAAGCACTGTCAAAAGCTGAAAGATCCAAAATGATTACTAAAGAAGACCTAAGAGATAATAATACAATCATCATTGAAAAGGATTAAGAAATCTGAATTCTTACTCAAGAGAACACAGTCATGCAAGAGCATCTGCATGACAAAGCAGAGGAAAAGGAGAAGCTGATGAAGGAGATTGAACAACTCAAAAATGAGTTGAAAGTTACAAATGAGAGAAATTAAAAGCTAAGAAAATTTAATGAAAGCTCTGAGAAGATAGATGAACAATTAAAATATTAGAGGAGAACAAAGGTGACAAATGGTCTTGGCTACTTTGGTATAGGTCCACTGGAAACAGGAGAATCATCTAATCCCAAGACGATGAAGGATGATAAAAGGGACAAATTAGGGATAAAAGGTATGAAGTTTTCTAAATCTTCTTGAAATTATTGTGGTAAACTGGTTCATAAGTCTAATGTCTGCAGATATGGACCGATCAGTCACAAGAAGTCATTCATATTTGATGGTTATTACTATAACTATCACAAATATGGACACACTACTTATAAGTGTAAATATCGATCAAGTAGCATGTCTAGTAGAAGAAGATTTAATGGATATTTATTTACATGCAATAAATATGGACACAAAGTTGAAGAGTACATGTTCAAGACAAATGCATCAAGATCTCCACCCAAACTGGTTAGCCCTAATAGAAAGAGTAATCAACTCAATGCCACCTGTTCCACTTGTGGAAATTTTGGTCATGTTACAATGAATTGCAGGATGAGAATGGGTCAAAGAAACAATGTAGGACCATGGAAAACAACTGGTATGGCATGTTTCATTTTCGATAAGATCAATCATCTAGCCAAAGAGTGTAGGAACTGATCCTATAACCAGTCTGAAGACATGACCCAGTTGGGTGAGAAGAAAGGGCCAAATGATTTGAAAGGAAAGAAGATAGTTGAACAAGTGAAGAATGAAATGAAAAAGACGTGGACTAAGAAGGAATCAAGAAAAGAAGGAGAGAAGCATTCTGAAACTAAGTCATCATCCATCAGTGATGACTGTTCTTCTTCAAACTAAGCATAGGGATGCTCAGGGGGAGCCTTTTAAAACAAAAAGGAAAATCATGGCTGATTCCTCGAAACCAAAGTAAGGTAACTCTTATTTGCATTACTTAGATGCATAAAAGTTGGCATATTATTTGTAATTCTTCATCAGTGAATTATTAAGAGGATATGTGTTAAAGGTTGTATTGTTATCAGTAAGGAAGTAACACTGGTAAACTATAAAATATTACCATTTGAGGTTGTACAACTTAACCCTTGTAAAAGTGCACCGAACAACTTAGCAAATAAATAAGGAAATGAAAGCTCATTTTGTTTACCTTACTTTCATTTGTGCATTCATGAGCGAGCTCCTAGTGTAATCAAAGGCTTTCTCAATTTGTTAAGTGCATTACATGCAAAGTTAGTTTGGAGATCAAGCGGTGAAGTTTTGGTGATCGAAAGCCCTAGCAGAAATGGTAGAAGAAGTCAATCTGTGAATTTTGTTCTAATTCTTCATGCCAGCTTTCATGTGGACTTCTGTGTTGGTTGAGGTAGTTAAGGAACCACAACCCAAGTTCAAGTTGCATCCTATGAATGCTGGAGAGATTGATATGACTGGTGCCCTATCATATGTGCCCTTTGATGTGTTACTAGTTGAAGATATTCATTCTTTCATCCACTGTAAGCTTGAAGAACTTGGATTGAAATTCATTCAAGGTGAATTCAGAAGGTTCTATGACAATCATTTGTTGAAGGCAGAATATATGCATTTGAAGACCAAGGGTTTATTGTATGGGGTTGATATTCCTAACCAATTCCATGCTGATTGGATGAGGTATGTGTTAAGTAGAGTGCATGACCAATTTCTATGGTTGGGAGCTGAAGCACCAATCAAAATCACAAAGGAGGTGATCCAAAGAGTAACAGGGCTCAACGCAATAGGTGAAGCACTAACCCTAAGTACAATATCCTCTAGTGATGCCACTTAGTTGACTCAATCTTGATTTTACAAGAGAGCAATGACAGTCACTCACATTGAGGACATAGAAGTGAGGTTTGCATCTACAATGATAGCTTATAGGGTTTATCTATCAAGCCGCATGAACAGTGTGTCGAGCGGTGCTATCCATGCAGCTTGTTAGATCATCAAGGAGGATGCAACATACGACATTTGTGAGATGATAAGAAGTAATTCCCGATGAACATGGGCCGAATCAAGAAGGACAAAAGGCAATTATTCAAGTATGGTTCAATACTGGTATGTATCTTCTTCTATGTGCAAAATTTATTTCCCGATAAGGGAAATGTAGTGTGGTTTGTAGATAAACCTATCATTGTTCAGATAGGTGAAATGATTAGAGACTTAGGTGATAAGTTTGGAGAGACAATGTGGGGTTATTTTAAAGCTTTCCAAACTAGAATGCATCAATGAGAAAGAATCCCAACCGGTATAGTCTAAAAGTCTAAGGACACCATTTGTTTTCTTGTTGATACTAATTGTTGCATTGTTTAAGCAGTTTAACCTAGAACCTTTTGGGTACCCACCATGGGTTATGAGATTGGGGAAAACACTACCAAATTATATGTAAACATGTTACTATCTAAACCAGTAGACAAAAATGCAAAAAGTTTTGGAACTTATAAGGAGGCAAGCTCTAAAATCCAAAATAAAGAGGGAACTCAAGGAGCCTATCGTACAAATTAAAGTTATGAAAATTATTGACACCTTAGATAAGAAGTATGGAGGTGAAACATCTGGTGCTACTACTTCCACTAGTACAAGTGAACAAACAGGGGCTAAATTAAGCAAAGATGAAGAACAAACATAAGAAAAGAATAAAATGTCTAAGACAAAACCCAGGGGTATTGCATCCAGCAAACCGGTAGCATACATGAAAGAAAAGGACTGAGATACTCCTACATCTTCCAAAGGTAAAGATAGATTGATAGGAGTCACATATGCAAGAAAGAAAAGGAATGAAAGGATAGTTGACACAAAGGCCAAAAAGAAGCCCAAGAAGGATGAAAAGGAGGGTGATAACTTTGACACCTAATCTGATAAGATAGTAAAAGAAGTCAGAAGAAGTGGTAGGAATGTAGCTCCAATCATTGATGAATTGGTCCATGGGATCAAAAAGTATGGATGTTTAGCTGGTGTTGGGAGAAAGTATCCCCTTTGCAATGAGGAAGACACAAGAAAATTGAAGAAGCACTTATCTGGAACTTACATAATTTCTGCAGAAATCCCAGTGAACTACATGGAATTATTCTATCATATCTATAAAATCTCATTCAAGGGAGATGAAAAATTTCCCTAGCAATTGAGAAGGAACATAGAATTAAGGAACTCATGGAAGTGAAATATGAATTAAATTATGATCAAGCATTTGTAGTGGCCGAAGCATGTGTACAACGTTTCAAAACAAGGAACGGAACAAGGAGAGTAGCCATAGGAGATATTAAAGGTGTGCATGATGAGGGTGTTGTGATATGAAAAACAATTTTGAGCCAACAAAAGGAAGTTGAGGAGGAAATAGAAAAATATGTAAAACAATGACAAGATGTAGTTGCTCAAGAAAATGGCAAAAGAAAAGACAAGGACACCACCGATGAGTTTGATGTATTTACAGTTGAAGATATCATAGGTGAGATTGTGTCAGATATTCCTAATCTAAAAAAGGATGTAGAGCCACCGATTGAATGAAAATCAATTGTTGAAACTATTATATTGATGATACACTGACAAAGGAAACCGATCAAATTAAGCATCTCAGAGAAGATGGAGTCATAATTGAGGAGATCCCTTATGAGGAAAGACCTCAAAGGAATCTAGTGACAATAAATAGTCCCTCAGCAAATCCTACTAACAACGAACCTCATTTTTCAGAAAAAGGTGTAGAGGAAGAAACACCAAAGGTTCATTAGATTCATCAATACCATCTGTTGATGAAGCAGAAAAGAAGGAAGAATAGAAGAAGGAAATAGAGGAAAAAAAATATAGAAAGGAAGTAAACAAAAACAACCGATACTGGTCCAAAGGAGACCAATGAACCAGAATAGGACAAGAAGAAAGAAGAGTCCCCATCTGGTCAACCTGAAGGAAGCAAGAAAACAGACACTCCTCCGGTGAAAAGGAAGTTAGATTTAGAAAATGAAAGTGAGAAGAAGAAAGCTAAAACCGTCATCTCAATCAGCTCTGAGATAGAGGAGGAAGAAGAAAAAGAAGAAAAAGAGAAGAAAGAAGAGGAAGACTTAGTAATAGATACCAAGAAGATGACCCCCAAACAGTTAATGAAAGTTTTTGAAAAACTGAGAATTCAAGCTGAAAAGGCCGAAGTAAGAGCAAAGAAAAAGAAGGAAAGAATTCTTAATACTGCAAAGACAATTCTATCCGATCTCATTCCTAACATTGCTATTGATGAGAATGGATGCATCATTGATCAATTGGGTACTCTTGGCAAAGCAATTGGTTTAGAGGCAACCGATCTAGAGAAGGTTGCAGCTAGGTAGTATGAAACTAGAAGAGGTGAGAAATTAATGGAACAAATATCAGTTGACAAAGTTGCTCTTTCTAACAGCACTGAAGAGGTGAAATCTATCTTAAAGGAAGTTGGCCAATTATTGGTCAAATTATCAAACTTCACTATTTTCAACAAATATCTTGAAGATAAAACAGTACAATCTCAAAACAAAATCCAAGATCTCACAAGTACTTTTGATCCTCTTACAAGCTCTACAACAACCTTCAGTTGAAAATTCAAATAGTTGACTCATGAAATCAACAAGCTGAAAGGGGAACAAGACATAAGAGCTCTCAACCTGTTAGAGCTATAGTGTTACCTTGCACCCATCATTGATTTAATGCAAGGGGATGTGAAAGAAGCAGAAAGACTCATCGGTTCACTTGACTGTAAGACAATAGATGATATGGAGAATTTTGTCACAAATTTGCATGGACAAATCCACACTATGGAATAGGTGAAGCCTACATGGGAATCTACTTTGAAGATTGCTAAGTTCAATTTCAAAGACATTTTCAATTTACTTTCTTCCTTATGAATTCTTTTGTATACCTTGATTCTTTTATCCTTTGTTATTGTGAAAAATGGGGGAGAATAAATGAATGAGGATTGTACATATGAGGAGGAAGGACTATGTGTACAAAGAAAAAGAATGTGAATAGTCAGAATACTACCGATAGAGGCAGAGTAGTACCGGTATAGGCAGAGAACAAGGGGAGAATTATAGTTCAATCTAGTTAGATGTTTTGCCACCAATGCCAAAGGGGGATATTATTGGCATCGTGGTGAGCATGATGAAGATTGAGGTACTTAGAGGTTGCCATGGATGACAAATACCAGCTCTAATGTCATCACAACCGATCGGAAAAGGGTTATAGTGGATTGGTAAGGAATAGGGGACTAAAGACTTCCACCAGTGAGTAGAGACCGATTTATAGGAAGAAACCGGTAGTTGAGCTGAGTGAAGCAGATTCACTGATATAAAGCAAGCAATTGGTAGCAGATCATAATAATGATTGATAAGCATGCGAAGTGAAAAGGATAAGCACACGTAGTCTTTAGCATGTTTGGCTTGCTAACATGTGGATCTGACAAATTTAGAAAGAGCTAATTGAAGCCGGAGTGCTTGCTAGAGAATTGGCAATATTTTTGGCATGAATGGATAGTCTCACCGATATAATCAACGATATTTGTGGAATGAATGGATTGGCATATAGAATGATTTTTGAGTTTGAATTTTGGAGGGAAAGTTTGCGCTAAGATTGAAGATAGCTATATACATGTTTTTCATCTTGATTTTTGTGTTTTGGGAGTTGTGAGTGAATTGAGATTGAAAATCAAAGTAAGGTGAAGAACGAGCTAAGTGCAGAAGGGTTCCTTATGAATCGATGAAGTCATCACTGAGAAGAGATTGAAACAAATATAGAGTGGATCTATTCAAAAAAAAGTGTCATCATCAGATCAATGATTTGTTGCTCTCTAATCATTGCAACATATTAAATAACTTAATAGGGTGAACCTTAACCGGTTCTATTTTATAAAATCCCCTAACAAGGTCGCTCCATGATGGAAGTGTAAAATCTTTTTACAAGGTGAATCCTAACAGATTCTAAGGTATTCTTAATAGGATACTAGTTATCTTTAACAAGATGATGTTCTTAGAAGGAACATGATTGTAAGCTCTTAACCGGGCACTCTTTTTATTATAGTAAAAGAGATTGTGGGTTATCCCCACTGTGGTTTTCTCCCTCTAACCAAGGGTTTCCACATATAATTGCTGGTGTTATGTGATTTTTATTTGATGCATGCAAATCTCTTTCCTTCAATGTTCTTGCATTCATGATTAATACAATGTTTTAAGTTAATTTAAATATGGTAGTTGCAGACCAGTCAGTTTGGGATATTATTTTTAATAAACTATTTTTACTGATTCACCCCCCCTCTCAGTCACCGGTTAATACCAACAAGATGATTGCACCTGAAACTATAACTCGATACATTGAGGTGACTTTGTATGTGCACTAGCATGCCACAAAGGTTTAGGTCCAAAATGGTGGTGATGCATGCATTTGAATGGCAATGATAGTAGTGAATCATTATACTTATGTAATCGATGGGCATGTAAAATGACACACCCAGGTAGAGCTTGGCCTAGGGAAAGATAACATACATAGTGTTGGAATTAAATGAAAAAAGTGGAACGCTATGATTGTTAAATATGCACAAAACACATTTATTGAAAAGGCTTCATAAACTTAGAGGTAAATGCAATAAAAGGAGCAAAATTGAAGTCTATTTGCTATGTCAGTGTCCCCTAAGCTTGTTGCTCCCAAATGAAGTTCTCAAGCAGGCCATTTATATCCATCAGAGGGTAAAAATGTTTGTCATTTGTAGTAATTGAAACCACCATGTATACAAGCACAACATGGAAGCATAGACAAGACATGATGAATCATTTTTGTGCCTGAAGCAAAAATGTGATCTCATGGGCTACACCGATTGTTGATTATGCATTAAAAAAAATTGTTGAAGCATCTTTAGAAAATTTCAAGCAAATGAAAGTGGATGTAAGTAATAGAAATTTGATGAAAATGCTTTAGAAACCTTTTCAACAAATGTAACTCATGGGTGTTGAGTTAAAATCCACTGCCATTGCCTCCATCCTTACTGCCTGTGTAAAATGGGAGATTCAAAATAAGTATCATCTATAAAAAACATTGTCAGAAACCATTAGGATGTGCATAGGTTGATAATGCATTCAAATGTTGATGGTGCAAAACAAGTATTCATGATTGGATTTTACCTTGACAAGATAGGTTGAACCATTATTTGAATGGCCATGCAGTAGATGAAATGAAAAATGTGACTAAAAGTGGTGTATTGATTAATGTTTTCTAAAACAAGAAAAATTTGGCATGATATGGTATATTTGCAGAAAATAGAAGACACTATTTTTGGCTATGGGTTGAAAGTGAGAAAAAGGGGTAAAATTCCTCATTCAGATACAAATCATTTACCATATGAATATGTGAAAAGACAATGAAAGATGAAAGGGGTAGTGCCTTAGTTGTTAGTGCTCTTGCCTAGTGTTTGTGCAAGATCTATAAATTTCTTTCCAAATACCTAAATTTATACCATTAAAAGTACTACTCAAATTTGTCGTGGTTGTATGGATCTATTTCAATAATGTGAAAGTTATATAGGCAAAAATTGGCTACATGAAGAATGATGCATAGTATTGACTTGGCAAGATCTTGGGTAAGATGAGAAGCAACAAAGGTATGAAAAAGAGCAAAGTTGTGCTTTATTCATTCAAATAATTACTTCTCACTTGAGTAAAATTGTTTCATATGGCTTGGCCAATCATCTTATTAACAAATGTAATGAGTGTGAGGGAGTAAAAAAATTTCACCCTTGAGTGAAAGGAATTTTCATAGAACCATTGCACACAAAGATAAAGGGAGTGAAAATAATATATTTTGCAGAAAAAGAGTCAAGCAAGATGGAGCAGGTGAAATTTTATTATAAAAAAGGGTTTAAGTGAGTGTTTCTACTGAGTAAAAAAAATGCATTCACTAAAAGGAAAACTCTTTAGCTCTCATGGTGAAATATTGTGATGAGGTAAAATGTTTCAAAATGTGAAAATTACTCCTACAAAAAAGGGAATATTATTCAATTTAGAGATAGGGCACAAAGAATTTTATTTTTGTCTAAAAGGGAATATTGTTTTATGAGAAGTGAGTTGATGCACATCATATTATACTTTTTATCAAGCCTAGAAAATTTCTCAAGAGAATGAAGATATGAAGAGAGAAAAATATGCAGAAAATGACAAAATAGAACAACTATTCAAAAGGGTAACTATCCAATTTTAGTCAAAGAGAAAATGTAGGCCACGAGCAGAGAAAAGAGAATACCATAAAGGGAAGTTCAATTGCAAGACAAAGAGCATGATTCAAAAAAGGGAAAATTTATTTGTCATGACAAATGTGTGAGCAGGATAAGGCAAATTTTTTAGTTGCAAGCATGGGAGAAGAAGTGTGTGAGTGTAGGAACTTTTTCCATAATTTCCAGGTGTCACTAGCAAGTTGAAAGATGCAGATTAAGAGAAAATTTAAGAAGAGAAGTGCAAATTTGAAGATCAAATAGCAAAGAAGAAGCCAAGTGTCATTCTCATGTTTCCTTCAAGGTTTATTCTCTCTCCATTTAGTCTTCTTTTGTCCTCATTTTGAGGGATTTTGATGTAAAAAATTCTTAGTAATTTACTGGAATCAAGGCTTCCATGTACAGTCCAAGCTAGAAGCAAGTTAGAGTTATATTTTCAGTTTGTTGTTGTTTCACTATTTTGAATAGTTTTTAACCAGAATGCAAGCAAGTTTTATGATTTTTTTGTAGCTGTCTCCTTTATGTATTATCACTATTTTATAAAATGAATGATGAAGAATCTTTTATTTTATCCCAACAAGTTCTAGTATTGTCATGTTTTTTGCTTCTCTTCAAGAAAGAGATTAAATTGCTTTTGACATGACAAAGAAATGGTGTTGTGTGCATGAAGGATTATCAAGAATGGCTACAATAAAGCCAAAATGGAGAACATTAATGTAATGCATTAGTGTTATGAACTCACTAGTTAAGTTTTAAGTTATTTGGGTGAAATATCTACATGTTGTAGGTTGACTCTACTACACTAAGGAAGGTACTGGTAATGGAGTTCGCATCCAATTTTTAGTTTTACAAATATTCTTAAGATGTCATTTCATTTCTATTTGTAGGAGTAGTTTTAGTGAAAAAAATAATCCCAATAATTGAGTGAATGTCAAGAAACCAGGATTGTAGCCAAATCTGAAGTTCATAAGCTTTCCTTGGTATATTTTCGTTGGAATATTTGTTGTAGTTTACAATGTCCAAGCATGGAATGGAACAGGTTATTTAGACATTGTCAAGGGAGACCCACCTTGGTTTTGCTGAGCCAAAAGTGCATGAGATTTCAGTCTAGTGACTGAATCTTGTTAGTTGGCCAAATCCAACCCCGAGCCTAAGAATAAGTAAGTGGATAATCCTTTACGATTTGGGGATATGTCGATTTGGGAACCAACATAGTGGTGAATCTGTTGGGGAGAGTTAAAGATCTTCTTGTAAAATCACACCCTAGAGTCTCTATTTAAAAGGCTTTCAACTTGGAATATGTTCTGTAACAACATATGTATCAAGAATTTTTGAGTGACTCTATTGTTAAAGAAGACCCAAAATGAAACAAAAATTTAACAGCTCTCTGCTATTCAAATATTTTTTCTCAGCAAGGAGGTGGCGACTCTGTCAAAGACCCTGATGAAGAAATGATGCAAGTTCCAAACCTTTGAAGATTTTGGTCAAAGAAGAAAGTGAGCAGCAGTTGCAAAATTTCTAGGTATTCTAAAAAATCTCTATGAGAATAAGATATATTTGAAAATTGTTTGTTGAAAGTTTCAAAACTAGAAAGGTTCCCTATTAGATGAGAATAACATTAAGAAAGGGAAGTTGTAGTAAGAAAATTTTACATGTTTTTGAGTTATATATTCTGAGTTTTGTTTTATGAAAAGGAGGTCTAGGTTGTAGTAAAAATTTTTATGTATCTTTATTTTTAAGATCTCCACCCATGTAGAAAACTTACGAGAGCACACATATGCATATGTATCAAAATATGTATCCCTATTTGGCCACAAATGTGAATATGATGAATAATCAGTCCCGGCCAAGTAGTCAAAGATATTTCATTATTCAGAGGTATATGGCTTTGAATTTTGATGATATCATTGGTTTCCCAAATCCCATACCACCTGAAATCAAAGAAGATTCCTAAGTTTGGTGGGTTAATGGATGAATCCGTAGACAAACACTTGCAATGGTTCAATGATTTAATGGAGGACAATGAAGTTAATCATGAAGATGTATTCATGAGGTTATTTGTTCATTCTTTGAAGGAAGATGCAAAATGTTTCTCAAATTTATTACCATGTTCAATCAGCTCGTGGGTGGAATTTCAACCAGCCTTTAGAGAGTAGTTTTGTGAAAGAATTTCTAGGTCTTCAATTCTCATAGATTTTATGGAGATTTATATTGAGGAGGATGAAATGGTCTTAGCTTTTAACCTCTGCTTTGGAAAGGCATTGAAGAGGATCCCTAAAGATATCAGACCATTTGATGAGATGGATTTAGTGATTTATTTAGGTGCATTTGGTGGAAAGATGAGCTATAGGTTGAGAAATGAAATTCCAGAAAATTTGCATGAAGCCTATGAGATAGCCAAGAATATTAAGAAAGTTTCTAAGTTTGGGGTGAGTATGAGGATAAAGCCTGAAAAGACAGCTTCATATGCAAGTAAGTTGCAAGGTGGTTCTGAGGTTAATAATGGCTTTCCAACTAATTTATAGCTTGATATCCCATCATATAGGTTACTCCAAATACCAGTCATGTCTCATATAATGTAGTATTTGAGCCTAGAAATGATGTAGAATATGAATGAAGTAATTGTGCCTCAAACAATAGCTATGCCTCAAGTACCTATTCAAATCATGGACAGATATGAACAGATGGGTCGTGTGTATGCACGCAAAAATGATTATTCAAATCATTATGAACTTGTTTTTCCAAATCAAATGAATTACATTAATGAAATTCATACTAGGCCTCATGTTTCCTACCAGGGTGATCCCACAATATTGGGTTAGACTTTCTCGTACATCCTGATTTTTGCTAAAATCATACATTTTTTAGAAAATATAGTGATTTAAGTTTTGAGAGGTCCCATTTGAAGTAATTAATTAAGGAGAGTTAAATCAAAAGCTCTTAGACCAATTTTTTTTGGATAAAACCTCTCTACTTCTAAATCATACCTGTAATGGAGTGTCCTTCGCACCTATTAAAATGCTGATAAAAAACCACTTTTACATTAGCTTTTGGGGGGTCAAATGAATTTATATAGAAGTTTTTTTTTTTTCTCTTTTTTATAAATATTTAGTCCTTATTATAAGCTTTCCAAATAGTATAATTTTCAATATATTTAATTTCATTAATATATTTATATTTTATTTCTTATGAATTTTGTTTTTTCATCGAACATTAAGGATTGTGTTTCACACTTGTGGAAAAATTGAAAAATAAAGAAAAAAAATTTTAAAAAATATTTTTTCCCCTAGGTATTGATATCATCATTTCAACACAAAAAGAAGAAGTTAATTCAAATGCATACAAAAAAAGATGCATTACGGAATACACCTTTGTCCAAATTACAATGACTCTGCCTTCAAAAGTTAACTAAAAAATATATATGTAACAAAAAATTATGAAAAAATACCCATTCACTAGATATTGGTGTGACAATTCTATATTTGAAAAATTAGAATTTCTTTCTTGCTATAAAAAATGTTATGCATTACCAAATAATTGCCACTTCTGAAAAATCTTGATTACTGTAAATATTGAATTATTAAAAGTTAAATAATAATATGGACAATTAATTTTTAATTATTTTAAAAACTGTATATTTAGAATCTATATGAAAAAACTCACAAATTAGTAGTTTACTTCATCTTCAAATTCTTAATGGTTTAGCTGCTGTAGATTTTAGAAAGTAAAGATTTGATGCAAAATGTTGATTTCAGTCACAAATTTGGCCAAAAAGTGTAACCCAATATTATGGGATCACCCACCAACAGTGAAAAGATGTCATTAATCCTATGATGAATGGTCAAGCTTCGACTGACAGTAGCACAAAGATACTTGAGAAAAATGAAGACATGACAGTGATAGAAGCTCAATGGTTGCCCTATGGTAATTTTGATTCAAGAAGAATGTCCATTGGTATGGATGTAAATGATATGATGTTTTAGTTGGTAAATGAAAAAGAAGAAAATAATACTAATTATGTGCATACAAATGTTGATATCCATGATGAGTATGACTTTGATGCTTATGATTATGTTAATGTAGCTCACTCTCATGATTGGAGTCATGTCATTTGCTATCCTAATGACTAGAATAATAATTATGAATCAAATTTGGAGTCTCTTCCAACATATGAAATTGTTGCAGACCTCAACAATGTTGATAGTCACGGTATTGGGGATAGTAAAAATAGTGAAACCCCACATCCTATTTATACCTATGAAGATGATTGTGCAGATAATGAGTTTTTCACTCATAATTATGATATGGTGCAAGTGTATGAAATGAATGGGCTCCAAGAGAAAGATACACTTGAAATAGATGATGTGACATATGGTGATCAACAAAAAGATATGGCATGTACAATTGAGAATCCATTATATGATGACACCATAGATGTGAATCAGTCTATGTTTTGTGATGGTGTGTTTGAGAATTATTCTCATGTGTTCTCAAACCCACTATATGAGGCGGTGGACTCACTTTCAAATGATGGGGATACTTCATCTATTTATGAACACAACCTATATGAAGTAGAGGTAGAGTCATATGCTTCAAATGACCTCGATTTTGATGTGCATGGTGTTGATACTTTGTGTTCTTGAAGGAGTGAGCTAACCATGTATCATGATGATGCCGATGATAAATAAATGAAGTGCATTAAAGACCAAGCTACCTTAGAGACAATTGATATGTTAGAAATTTTAGACATTCCACTTGTGGAATTAGATGATAAGATTGATGGTAATTTGGATTGGCAATATTCTTTGGCTGACACAAACTACACTCATGAGATGAAAGAAATCAATTATGCATATGAAGATATAGGACTGTTTGGAATTCATGGGGAAAGTTGTGATGAACCAGATAATGAGGTGATTAATGATAACCCAGAGGTTTATGCTTATATGGCAGAAAATGAAGATGTGTATGGAGTTCATTATGCTGATCTTGATCAAGAGGACTCTTATGACAATTTAGATGATGCAAATTTTCCAAATATATATGATTTTTTTGTTGAAGATTTTTACGTGGATGTGCTAGGAGATTCAAAGGATGAACCATGTATGTTGTTGAATGATGAGGTTAGGCATCATAGTGTTCATAACAAAGGAATGTATGAACTCTCCCAACTTTTAAGCCAATGAGATGCTCATTTGATGAATTGTGCATTCAAAGTGAATAATGAGGGATGTTACAATTAATATGGATGTGTATCATTTAATGAATGTAACAATTGTGTGTTGATTCATGGAAAATTCTTTCATTTATTGCATGGATGTGTGTTGCAAAGTGACAAAGGTAGTGATAGCAGTTGTATGATCAAAGTGGTGGCTAACAATGTAAATAATTATGCTCATGATTAGAGTATTTTCAATGATGTTTTTAGATTGGGCATGATGCAATTAGAGGAGAATCATATTTTTGATAGGGGTAAGTATTGGTTTTACATGTTTAGTGGTTAGGGACCACCCATTGAATTTTGAAGTCAGATTTTCTGAAAGAGATACATAGTGGTTGAGTGGCCCAATAGAGTAGGCATTTGGTCTGCTTCCCCAGAGATTTAAATTCTTTCCATGCCCACAAGGGGCATGCATCCCCAAGATAGAGCCACTATTGGGACCTCCAAAATTTGGATAAATTTTGATCACCAATATTGTAAATTTTTGCTTGTGACTATCAAAAACACCACTACAAAATCAGTCCAAGTAGCTCATTTTGAAGGTCAATATTTTGGCACCCATTGATTGTCATGAAAAATCACTTTGGGTACCTAGTGTTGACCTCTTATCAAAGCTAGTACATGGATTTTTACAACCTCCTTTGATGAGCTTGTTTTGGGGTCCCGAGGAAGGTTTGTTGATTACAAATGTTACAATTTATTGAGTAGCCATCTTTGACGAGTTGCATTTTGTTACTATTTGAATGTCACATTGGAACAATATTTTTTTGTGATTTTTTACATCTTAGTGAACACCCCTGTCAGTTTGCAAATCTCCATGAATCATTTTGATAAGTTTTCCAGGTCAAATCTGTTTGCAATTTGTTCAGATTTGTAGGTTGAATAGTGTAAAATCTACTAAAGAAGCCTAGCATGTTGAATTTTATTTCATGACCTATTGACCTGCATGCAAAAGTGAATATTCCCCATGATTCTATATATTTTTATCTACAAATTTTCTAGTATGTAACCCCTCAACACCTCACTTGATATTTTTTCAAAGTCAATTCCAGATGGACTTTTTCAAGGTTGAAAACCAACACTTCCAAAATTTTCAGAGAAGGCAGGTTTGGGTGCTAACATTTTTCACATGTGATCAAATAAAGCCAAAACCTCTTGTGCACATGCTCACCATATCTAGATGAAATGATTTCCCTAGTGGCAGCCCCTGAAAGAGAGGTTTTTTTTTTCAAAGCAGTGATTGATCAGGCTTCAAGAGGTTTTACAAGGGTCATTTTCAAAAAGTGACCGAGTAGGCAACTTCAAGGATAAAAATTATTTAGCATTCTGAACTCCGTGTATGACATTCTATAGGTATGCCATTTTTCATGGCTCAGTGAGGTGATTGGATTAGTTTTTAAGGCTAATTCTAGAGGCTACTTAGGTTGTTTTGATCAGAATCCAGAGGTGCTAAGCATGGAATACAATAACAATCAGCCCAAATTTTCAAATTTAGACTACATTTTGTTAGTGTTTTATGGAATTCTTGAAGGTCAATTATTCAGGAATGAAAAAAAAAATTAGTGAGGCCCACCAGGACCTGACCAACGTATGGACCAGTGGAAGCAATTAATGCCCAATTTTAAAAGGTGTATATTATTTAAATCACTATTAGTTAAGCAATATTATGTCCAAAATAATTTGGATAGTAAACACAAAGGAAATTAAAAGTGAAGTAATTTAAATCATCTATATGATTTAAATGTTTGGTTATGCCAATAAGGGGAGTTCAATTAGTAAATTATCTTAAGTGATTATATAAAAAGAAAGGTGTATATTAAATCACAATTCAATGATTAATGTTGGTGTTTTATGTCTTTGTCAAATATTGGTGGGCCCATGAAGAAATATAAAAGAAAAATAAAATGAGACTTTGTGAAGTCCCGTGCAAGTTTCTTTTCTAAAAAAGAAACTATTAAGGTCTTTTGATTCTTCCACCCCATGTGGTATCACATGAATGCAAAAAGGGCATGGGGTAGCGGGGGAGAGAAGAGTATTCCCTCCAGCCTAAAAGACACCTCTAGCAAGCTATAAAGACATGTGAGATATAAGGGGAGAGGATTAATTTCCCCTCCATCCCATGAGGTAGATGAGAGCTATGAAAAAATCTCACGGGGCAGCAAGGAAAAAGAGGATTAGGGAATGAGAGAAATAAATCAAGTAGATAGAGTTTGTGATTTTCCCTCTCCATGAGATAAAAGTAGGATTCTACAAAATCACTATGAAACTTTGGGAAAGCTCTCATATTACCACACAAATCAGCAACACCATCAGAGTTGTTTGAAAGGTGAGGATTCAGTAGAATGAATGACTAAAAAGATCAAGTGGTCTAGGTTATGTGCAGAGGAAAGGAAACAGACAAAGTGCAAAGATATGAGATAGGGTCTATAGTTGAAGGAGGGATATTTTTTAGAACAAAATCAAACATTTGCACAAAGCTATGTCGCTAGGGTGTTTCCTTGATGACCGTATTTATTAGAATAAACAATATACGTCATCAAAGTGTTTTGATTGGTGCCTCTATTTTACTTGTCGCGGCTTAACAACCCTTTTATTTTGTTGGATAGTGATCTTATTTCCTGATTTGAGCATGTTTATGCCATATTGAAGATGCTTGTTCTTGAAACTATAACTTGATGCATTGACATGACTTTATATGAGGGCTAGCATGCCATGAAGGTTTAGCTCTGGAATGGTGGTGATGCGTGCATTTAAATGACAACAACAATATTAAACCATTATACTTCTGTAATTGATGGGCATGGAAAATAGCACACCTAGGTAGAGCTTCATCCAAGGAAAGATAGCATACATAGTGTTGGAATTAAATGAAAAAAGTGGAACACTATGATTGC
Organism: Cryptomeria japonica; assembly: GCF_030272615.1. Lineage (NCBI taxonomy): Eukaryota > Viridiplantae > Streptophyta > Pinopsida > Cupressales > Cupressaceae > Cryptomeria > Cryptomeria japonica. The sequence continues at coordinate 424,498,109 of NC_081411.1, read as the reverse complement.
TAAGTATGCACAAAACACATTTATTGGAAAGGCTCCAAATAATTAGAGGTAAATGCAATAATAGGAGCAAAACTAAAATCTATTGCCTATGTCAGTGTCCCCTCAACTTGTCACACCCAAATGAAGTTCTCAAGCAGGTCATCGATATCCATCAGAGGGTAAAAATGTTTGTTAGATGCAGTAATTAAAACTGCCATGTACGCAAGCACAATGTGGAAGAAAAGACAAGACACGATGAATCATTTTTGTGCCTGAAGCAAAAATGTCATCTCATGGGCTACACTGACTGTAGATTATGCATAAAATAAAATTGTTGAAGTAGCTTTAGAAAATTTCATGCAAATGCAAGTGGATGTAAATAAAAGAAATCTGATGAAAAGGCTTTAGAAAACTTTTCAGCAGATGTAACTCACTGGTGTTGAGTTAAAATCCACTACCATTGTCTACATCCTTATTGCCTATGCAATATGGGAGATTCAAAAAAAGTATTGACAATTATTAAAAGACTTTGTCAGAAACCATTAGGATGTGCAGGGTTTGAGAATGCATTCTAATGTTGATGGTGAGCAATAGTATTCATGCTTGGCTTTTACCTTGATAGGGTAGGTTGAATTTTTATTTGAATGGCCACACAATGATGAAATACAAAATGTGACTAAAAGTGGTAAATTGATTAATGTTTTCTAAAACAACAAGACAAATTTGCAATGATATGACATATTTGCAGAAAATAGAAGACTTTGTTTTTGGCTATGGGTTGAAATGGAGAAAAAGAGGTGAAATTCCTCATTCGTATAAAAATAATTTACCATGTGAATATGAGAAAAGGGAGCAAAAGATGAAAGGGGTAGTGCCTTAGCTGTCAGTGCTCTTGTCTAGTGTTTGCACAGGTGATAATAATTTATTTCCAAATACCTAAATTTATACCATTAAAAGGGCTAGTAAAATTTTTCACACCTGTATGGATCTATTTCAATATTGTGAAACTTATATGGGAACATATTGGTTGCTATGAAGAATGTTGCATAGTACCAAGTTGGTAGGATCTTGGGTAAGATGAGCATCAACAAGGGTATCGAAAAGAACAAAGTTGTGTTTTATTCATTCAAATATTTACTTCTCACTTGAGTAAAATTGTTTCATATGGCTTTGTCAATCATCCTATTAATAACTGTAATGAGTGTGAGGGAGTAAAATAATTTCACCCTGGGGTGATAGTAATTTTCATATAACCATTGCACATAGAGATAAAGCGAGCAAAAATAATATATTTTCTAGAAAACAAGTCAAACAAGATGGAGCAGGTGAAAGTTTATTATAAAAAAAGGGTTTAAGTGAATGTTTCCATTGAGTAAAAAAAAATGCATTCACTAAAAGGCATACTTTCTAGTTCTCAAGGTGAAATTTTGTGTTGAGATAAAATGTTTCAAAATGTGAAAATTCCTCCTACAAAAGGGGGAATATTATTCAATTTAAAGATACAACATAGAACTTTATTTTTGGCCAAAAGGGAATACTGTTTTATGAGAAATAAGTTGATGCACATCATATTCTACTTTTTATCAATCCTAGAGAATTGCTCAAGAGAATGAAGATAGAGAAATATATGCAGAAAATGACAAAACATAACAACTATTCAAAAGGGGTATATTCCAATTTTAGCCAAAAGAGAAATCACAAGACATGAGCACAAAAAAGAGAATACCATAAAGGGAAGTTTAGTTGCAGGACAAAGAGCATGATTCAGAAAAGGGCAAATTTATTTGTCATGACAAATGTGTGAGCAAGATAAGGCAGATTTTTTAGTTGCAAGCATGAGAGAAGAAGTGAGTTAGTGCAAGATTTTTTTCCAGAATTACCAGGTGTCGCTAGCAAGTTGAAAGATGTAGATTAAAGGAAAATTTGAGAAGAGAAGTGCAGATTTGAAGATCAAACATTAGAGAAGAATCCAAGTGTCATTCTCATATTTCCTTTAGGGTTCTCTCTCTCTCTCTCTCTCTCTCTCTCTCTCTCTCTCTCTCTCTCTCTCTCTCTCTCTCTCTCTCTCTCTCTCTCTCTCTCTCTCTCTAGTCTTCTTTTCTCCCCATTTTGAGGGATTCTAATGTAAAAAATTCTAAGTAATTTTCTAGAAGCAATTATTACATGTATAGTCCATGTTACAAGTAAGTTAGAGTTTTATTTTCAGCTTGTAGTTATTTCACTTTTTTGAATAATTTTTAACCACAATGCAAGCAAGTTTTATAAGATTTTTGTAGTTGTCTCTTTTATGTATTATAACTATTTTATGAAATGGATGATCAAGGATCCTTTATTTCATCCCAACAAGTTCTGGCATTGTCTTAGTTTTTGCTTCTCTTCAAGGAAAACATTAAATTTCTTTTGACATGACAAAGAAATAGTGTTGTGTGCAAGAAGGATTATCAAGAATGACTGCAATAAAGCCCAAATAGAGAATATTAATTTAATGCATTAGTGTTATGAACACATTGGTTAAGTTTTAAGATATTTGGGTAAAATATCTACATGTTGTAGGTTGACTCTACTACCCTAAGGAAGGCACTGGTGTTGGAGTTTTCATCCAGTTTTTAGAATCACATATATTCTCAAGATGTCATTTTATTTCTATTTGTAGGAGTAGTTTTTGAGTAAAAAATAATCCCAATAGCTGAGTGAATGTCAAGAAACCATGATTGTAGCCAAATCTGAAGTTCATAAGATTTCCTTGGTATATTTTCATTGCAATATTTGATGTAGTTTATAATGTCCAAGCATAGAATGGAATAGGTTATTCAGAAATTGTCAAGGGAGACCCACCTTGGTTTTGTAGAGCCAAAAGTGTAGGAGATTTCCGTTCAGTGACCGAATCTCATTTGTTGGCCACATCCAACCCTGAGCTTGCGAATAAGTAAGTGGCTAATCCTTTAGGGTTTGGGGATTTGTTGATCTGGGAACCAAATATTAGAATAACCAATATTGAAGATGCGTATCAATTTGCATTGAAGATGGAGGAGAAGATGAAAAAGAGATTTGAAGGCAAGCAAAGAGGGCGAGGTCAAGGTGGAATGGGTGGTGGAAGATCCTTTCAGAATCAAAATGAGGATTAGAAGAAAAATAAAAATGTGGGTACGAGCCAAAATCAGAAGGGTGATAATTTTTATCACCCTCATGATCAAAATAATAGTGAATAGAGAAGGAGAGGAAGAGGAAGAGGAAGATGAAGGCCTGGACAAGGATATGAGTGAGGTGGTTCTAGAGGAGCTTGTTTCTAGTGTGGTGAAGTGTTAGGATTAATGATAGTCCCAAAGATACTGAGGGGGGGGGGTGTAAATCAGTATCGAACGAGTTAGTAGAATATTTAACCATGAGGAAACCCGGTGTGGGAAAAACCTTGGTGGGATTTGTGACCGACAATATTCACTCACTGGCCAATGAATAAATATTACTTACAATGATGGGGTTTGCACATGCAGGAAGGCCAACTGCCTAGAGCTCACTACTCAATAAGAGTCACACTGACTACAAAAGTGGATTATGAAATCCAATACAATGTACTACTTCAAAGTAGCATCAACTATGCCAAGTTCAGTACCAGTTTAAGCTCATTCTATAACCAAAACCTTCACTGTCATTTATATCAAAATATCATCCATACATACTTCCTTAATACACAACTCTACTCTCCTCTACACCAAATGACCTATAAGATCTCATACATATATATGAGTCTTTTACAATATGCCTTGTCAGCTTTACAAAAGATAATTATAATTAAATACAATAAACAAAAGTTTATTTCCTATTGGTTGGGGTGTCAGTATGCATTGTTGTCGTTGTCAGTGAAGTGTTCGCCAGTATATGTAGATGTCTATGATGGTATCGGTGCCTGCTGGTGGCTTTACCAGATGAATGCCAGAAGGTTGCCATCAATGACAACACCAACCATTCTCATAAGAGTGTATAATTCCAACATGAAGTAGGGAATCGAGCTTATGAATACCCATAACACCAAGGAAGGACAGATAGAAGGACTAAAGGTCATGCATGAGTTGCACATGTTGACGAAGAAGATCAGTCTAAGAATTCTGATGATGTTGAAAGGGGATAGGCCCTAGTTGTTAAAAGAACCTTGTTAAATGAGGAGAAAGAACTACATTAGAGGAAGAGTCTATTTCACACTAGATGTAAATATGAGGATAAGTGTTGTGATGTGATTATTAACAACAGAAGCACTGATAATCTGGTGTTTGAGGAGATAGTTATAAATTTGAGGTTGAAGATGAAAAGTCATCTACATTTGTATCAGATTGCCTGGTTGTAGAAGGACCACAAAGTGTGTGTGTGAAAAAGTGAACCTGCAGCTGCAAGCACAACACTTCAATTAAGTCATTATATGCATGGTTAGTAATCAATAATCAATAAGAAATAAACCATAGCAAAGCGACCAATTTCCTTCTAAAAGATGCGAGTATAAGATTGCTCTCAGATTTTTATAAGCAATACCAGTGACTAGACTACACCAAGACGAAGGATTTAATCTATATGATATTAAGCTATATGGATGCAAGATGGATGAATAATTCAAGCAACAATGGACGCAAGCAATAATGAATGGAAAATGGATGCAAATAATCTAAAAAGCACAATAATCTTTAATGACTCGAGTGAAATTAGCATGATAATAATCTCCAAGCATGTTCTCAAAAATCTCTGGGGTGAATTGGAATGAGAGCTGAAGACTGAATTTATAGAGAATCACAAGAGAAAAAGCTCAATTTAGGATTAATTGAAATAATTGAGAAATCATGTTCAGTTAACCTTGAGATAGATTCCAATTATAGTTTAATTGAAATGTATTCAAATTAGAAGTCCGAGTTGCATTGGAAAATAATAATAAATTAATTCCATGCATATAGGATAAAAATAGATAATTCTTTAATTTATTCAAGAAAAAAGGTCTTTTCAATGCAATTGAACTTCTTTTTCTGAAAAGCTTTGGGTTCCAACTTTAGAGAATAATTCAATAATTCAATTAAATTGCTTTCCTGATTTCAAGTTCTAAATTTAGAAAAAGAAATAATATCTCAAGTTTGATTTCTCTCTGAATTCAATTCTTTTTTTGTTTTATTTTCAATTCAACCCTTTGTAATAAATTAATTCATCTTTTGTAATAAATTAATCCTTTTTGCATGATTGAATGGCAAATTTATTAATTAATTAAATATGCAAGGGTATTTGATAAATTAAAATGGGATAATTGATCAAAATGATATTCTTGGAAATGATTCAATTGATTAAATAAATATTTAATTAATATTGAGTAATTGATTTTCCATGTGATTTTTGATAATTAAAGAATTAATAATGTGCTCAAGATTAATTTAATTGCCTTTGGTTAGGACCTTGGTGATGTTATCGAGATTAGGGGCCCATGGTTTAGATGACCAATTTTAGGGTATTACATTTGCCCCTCTTTGAATTAATGTGCAAGCAACACGTTGGTTCAAAGAATGTGTGATGTCTAGGAGATGTCAGTTTTGAACTTGATTGATCATGAACTAGATGAAAAGTAAAGTGTTTATCTTGATTCAAAGTGACAAAGCTGAATGAAGTCTGATTAAAGTGATACCGATCCCGAACTTGATTGAAATGAGGAACGATAGAAAACAAAGATATCGAACTTGAACTTGATTGATCAAGAAGTGGATCTTACTGATCTAGAACTTGATTGATCTTAGATGCAGTGAGTGATGATAAAAATTGATCTTGAACTTGATTGATCAAGACACGATGAGCGAAGAATGCACCATCCAGCTTGATCAAGAAATGAATACTGAACACTTGCTTAGATTAAGTGTGATCAAAGAAACTCTTTAAACTTTTGATTGAGTTTAAATGAATAATCAGTTTGATTTGAAGTGATGAAACTGATTAATGTTAAGAGATTAATTCAGATGAAAGACAAATGTCAGCTTGATGTGAAGCGATGAAACTGATATGCCCCTAGCGATTGATTTGATTCAGACGATCGAGAGATCTCAACTTGATGTGAAGCGATGAAGCTAAGATGCCCCTTAGCAATAAGAATTAATTTTCTTTAATTGAAAAGATTTTGCTCGACTTTTGATGAAGATTTGAAAAATTATCTTGACATTAAACATGTAAGGTCATAAGGTCACTTGTATGCCCCCTCGGGAGCGAAATCGAAAGATAGCGAGAGTGTTTGATTTTAGGCAATTTTGAGCAATAATAAGTTATGTGAGCACAAATTGATTTTGAAGAATTTTGAAGATTGAATTGATTGTGAAATTGATTCATAAATTTGAAATTGAGAAATTGAGCGCAAATCAAAGAAAAAATGAGCATTTGATGAAAAGAGTGCTAAGTGGTCCAAATTCTAAAATTGACTAGCAAGATGATCTTGAATTTCAATTTCAATCCCGAAAATGGAATCAGAGCAGGCACATTAGCTAAGGGTACAATTTTCATAACCATCATAGCAAGTTGAAAAATTAGGTTTTAGGCTATACATAGGACAAAAGTGTTATTTTCAAATCATTTTAACCTTCCAAGTTTGAAAATTCAAAAAGCCTTCTGTGAAGAAAAATGGTGGTCCCTACTTGTCAGCATCGATTTGAGCGCCAAAGAAGACATAATCGACCCTGAAACTATGAGCCAACAGTAAGTGATTGATTTTAAGCCTCTTTATGTCTCCAATTTTGAATTTTTTTGTTCATTTTTCACGTTTTTCATGGGTTTTGGGTTGGGTGTCGAGGTTTATTGTGCGAGACAGGATCCTGTCTCGTATGAGAAACTGGCAAATTTTCTTTTATCATTTGAAGCCATTAGATTTGTCGTACGAGATTCACCCTTGTGTCATACGACAGGTTAGTTAGAAGACCTTTTTTTCATATGATGTGTAAAAGTTTGTTGTTCGAGGCTGTTTTCTCGTACGAGAGCCATTCCTAACTCATACGATATGCTGCTTGACTGTGTTTTGTCGTTTGAAAGACAATGATGATTTTTGAAAGTGTAAACATGAAATTTTGCTTTTGTATTTGACTTATTTGGATTTGCGTGATGTTTAACTTCTCTTGTAGGCTCATTTGGAATGTTTTTTGATGATCGTTGTTGGGTTTTTTTGTAGGTGTGCTTACCTCCTATGCTCTTTAGATGCATATATCCTCCCACTATGGCTTTAGTTCAGGATTTGTCTGAGGTTGAGCAAGCTCATGTTGATATGTGTGGCTTGACTCACCTGATGAGGTTACTTGATATTTGTGTGAACCACGGGATGCTCACAGCATTGGTAGAGCAGTTTCATTCAGATCATAATACCTTTCATTTGCCAGTTGGGGAGTTGACTATCACTCCCGAGGATGTGTATAGGATCCTTCATATCCCTTTTGCTAGGGATAAGGTGGATTATGATACTACATTGTTACCTGGACTACAGGCTCTTAGGAACATATTCAGGGATCCCGATATCTTGACTTGTTCCATGAGTTGGGATATATTGATGAGCAGGTATAGTGAGGAGTATCCACTGGCATGTGTCCTAGCAGGTTTCATTGGTTGCTTTTTGATGCCAGACAGAGGGCAACAGGGTTTCTAGAGCCGATGGGGCCATATGCTAGAGAGGTTGATAGAGACCCCTCAGAGACTTGGCTGGGGCTCTTGTTTATTGGCCCACATGTATCGGGAGATGCATGAGATTGTTTACAAAGCTAGGCAGAGCATGGCTACAGGGGTGTACATTTTACAGGTGTGGGCTTGGGAGCACCTTCGTGTTTGTCGGTTGATAGTTGATGATAGCAGAGAGCCAAGGCAGCCAATCATTTACATGTATGCCAGATATATTACGTAGCCCCATCTAGGCATGACAAAATTCTGGCGACGACAGCTCGATGATCTGATAGCTGTCACATGGAGACCATACAGAGGGTTGGAATCATGGGATGACTAGCGGGTGGTTCGCAAAGACCTGTTTGTTACACACCCACTGATTAGGAGGTCACAGACTATTGTGGAGTGATTCGTCATTTCACAAGTGATGAGGCAATACGGCCGACCTCAGGGGATCTCTCAAGAGTATACAACATATGCTCGATACATCGATGAGGAGAGACAGGGATGGTCACCTAGGCTATCCTATGCTTTAGCAATGCAGGAGTTGATAGGTTTACACCACCTGAGGTGGGATTACCTAGATGATATAGTAGATGCAGGGGTATTGCCCCAGTACAGGGATTACTTTCAATAGCATCCATTCCCTCAGTTTATAGATCTAGGAGAGAAGGCTCCTCACATTGAGGATGTGGAGGATGATGCCCCCGCACCAACATAGGGACAGGGCCAGAGGCAGGGACAGAGATCAGAGGCTTCATGATAGATTGGTGGTGATCCTGGTGCTAGCAACAGCGGGGTGTGAGTTGATGTTGGATAGCAGAGGGATGAGGGTGGATCCCTTGGGAGAGTAGACGTGAGGTTGGGTGGCAGAGAGGAGGAGCGAGCAGCTCCGAGGCAGGTCTGACAGCGGTGGGATGAGCAGGGTGGAGCCATAGGTGGACATGGTGGTGGAGAGCCTGCAAGAGAGCAGGGGGCTGACACCTGATGGTCGATGAGAGCACGTCTTGCAAAGCTACAGTCATAGTTGACAGTGGCTCAGACTCAGCTGGCGGAGTGAGACCGATAGTTGGTCAAGGTTAGGGCTGAGCGTGATCGCCAGATCATAGCATTGAGAGTCGAGTCGAGAGTAGAGATAGAGTCTCTATGATAGGAGGTGCTTCTCCAGAGCAGTAGGGCTGCATATTATGTGGTGGCATATAGTGTCGCAGTTCCTGTTGCACAGCAAGTGCAACCCTATTGATAGTATATGGCTAGATTAGAGGGAACTCAGGCACTGCACCAGGATCCTGGGCATTAGGCTCCTCCTCCTCCACCAGGCGATGAGGGAGAGGGCTCCAGCTAGATGATTCTTTTTGTAGCTGGGATATTTTTTGTAGACACACATTTTTTGTAGCCGATACGATTCTTGCTCTGATGGGAGTTTGTACATGTCATTGGACATCATTTTGTACCCTTAGACTTGATATGATTTATATACGAGATCTGTTTTGACTTCATTGTACTTGTGTCAATCGACTATGAGATGTTTCTATATGCTTTATTCTATATGTATGCATTTATTTCAGTATGAATGTATGTAATGCAAATGAATATGGATGTCTATGTTTTGGTTTCTTTTCATATGCAAATAAATGAATGAAAATGAGTAATGAGTAATGAGTAATGCAATTTTTTCATTTTTTCTATGCAGTAAGATCAATGTAAATGAATAATAATTAAATAAATGAATCTATTTAATATGTTATGTATGCAACTAAACATCTCAAAATACAAGTACTTGATCGGAGAAATAATGATAAATAGACCACTTAGCGTAAGAAATGATGATGCTTTCAGCTCTCATTCAGAAGATAAAGAGATTATTACTATACTGAAATCACTCTAGATTCACAAAAATGCAAAATGAAATGCAAAATGATATGCGAAATGCAACCTAAACCTAGTCACTGGATTTAAAATACTTAAGATTCATCACTAAGCATAACGAACACAACAGGCAGGTTAGAGTTCCTTTCTTTTTCAATGTGCAATTTTAATTATCTTGTTTGCAATGACCCTTTTTTTGTTCATATCCTTGGATAGATTTCACAGGGACGCAGATTGCATCATAAAGAAATTCCCTCAAAATAGACAAAGAAATGATATGGACCTCCCTGTAGCATACAAATAAGCGGAGTCGAGGTATGTGAGGCGATTTCACCTTAATGTGAAGGCTCTTATCACAAACACCCAACTAATTTATATGTTTCCAGATCATTGGGATCATTCCTACAAGTAGAAAAAAAAGAAAATATTATGCCCCCAATCCTTGCACCTATCTTAGTCACAATAGACTTCCTCGAGTTACTCAGAGGGATAATAATCGAAAGTCAATATAAAAGACAACATACAAAGAAAATTTTAATTCATAGCTCAAACTGTTTAGTAATTGTTTTTCGTTATGTTGTTTTGCTTGTTAACTCAGTGATAAAAACTCTGTAGTAGTCAGGAGACAGGTGACTGACTCGGAGTGGATGACCAGGTTTCACTGATGGAAGAATGACTTGGTTGACACTTCTTAGGATATGTAATGTGCTCTGTCGAGTAACCTAAGACTAGGACGTTGATCAGTTTCAAGTCATGAGGGTTCCAACAAACCAGGATGTCACAAAAGTGACTGAAAATATGTACAAGTGAAAGCAAAAGATGCTTGAAAGCGGGAAATGACAATGTTGCGTTGATAGATGGAGCGCTTGAGTACAAGAGGCGCCTGTTTGCCAGGTTTTCACCTGCTTGCCAGAGATTCTTTTTTTTTGCCAAGGTGCCTGTTTACCAGGTTTCCACCAGGGCAATTTCTCTCTTTTTTATTTTTATTTTCTTTTTTCTCTCTTTTTTCTTTTTTTTTTTAATTTCTTTAGCACTTTTTCTATTTTTTAGGATTTTTTTCAAGACTTTTTCTATTTTTTTTTTTTAAGGACTTTTTCCAACTGTACAAGTTTGCTGGAGCAGAGAGTGCTAAGTGAAGAATTTCTTCAAGTGGATGGTGTTAATCGATTCACGGAGCTGTTCTCCTTCCAAGTTTGAGAGTTGATAGGCACCAGAGCTGTATGCTGCAGTAACAATGTAGGGACCCAGCGAGTTGTGTTCAAACTTCCCTTTATTGTCGCAAAACTGTTGATTTTTTGGATTTTCTCTCATAACTAGGTCACCAACTTGAAATTCTCTTTGTCGAACCTTCTTGTTATATCCTCTAAATATTCTCTTCTGATACACTCTAAGATGATCAAACGCCACTTGCCGACGCTCATCTAGCAATTCAATTTCTTGCAATCTGGATATTCTATGATCTTCATCAGTAACAAGACCTTGCAACGAAACTCTTAGAGATGGTATTTCTACTTCAATAGGTAATACTGCTTCGGACCCATACACCAAAGAGAAAGGTGTAGCCCCAATAGGTGTTTTGATACTGGTTCTGTAAGCCCATAGTGCAAGATTGAGCTGCAGATGCCAATCCTTCCCAGACTTGTTCACTGTTCTATGCAAAATAGTTAGTAGGTTTTTGTTAGACACCTCAGCTTGTCCATTACCTTGAGGGTAATATACTGATGACTAGTGTTGCTTTATTTTGAATTTCTCACAAAGCTCGTCCAGATCTTTATTCTTGAATTGTCCTCCATTATCAGTCACGATGGACGAAGGTATCCCATACCTGCAAATTATATAGTTTAGGATGAACATGGCGACTTGTTTATCAGTTGCTTTGATGAGCGGAACTGCCTCTACCCACTTGGTGAAATACTCAGTGGCGGTTATGATAAATTTATGTCTGTTGGATGAAGCCGGATATATCTGACCAATGAGATCAAAGGCCCATTGCTGAAAAGGCCAGTGTGTTATAAATGGTATGAGGTTCCTTGCTGGGGCATGTATGAGATTTCCATGAAGCTAACATTCTCACAAGTCTTAGCAAATTTAATGGTGTCTTTTTCCATATCTGGCTAGTAGTAGCCAGCCCATAATAGTTTTCGAGCTAAAGTAAAACCATTCGAATGAGATCCACAAATACCTTCATGGACTTCCAATAATGCACGTTTAGATTCTTCAGTTTCTAGACATCTATGCAATGTACCATCCAAACCTCATCTAAATAAATCGTTAGCTATGATAACATACCACGAAGCATTTTGAGTTAGGTTTCTTTTCTCATTATGAGTAAGGTTTTCAGGGATAATTTGATCACATAGATAGGAATAGATGTGGCTATATCAGGATGAGTCATGTTCAATAATAGAATAGACTATTTGGGTTTCAGGAGAATCATAAGCAGGGTAATATAACTCTTCCACCAGGAAATCAAAGCAAAAATTGGACTCCTATAGCTCAGGTATAGATGCCAAGGTGGCCATAGCATTTGTTGCTCTATTCACTGATCTAGGAATCTGTTGGAATGATACAAAAGCAAAGTACTTCTTGAGATCATCCACCATCCTTTTGTAAGGCATCAATTTCTCATCTCAAGTCTGATATGTATCGTTGATCTGATTGATGACCAGTTGTGAATCTCCATAGATATGTAATTCAACAACCCTCCATTCAATGGCTAGTTTTATTCCATTCACCAAAGCTTCATATTTTGCAATGTTGTTTGTGCAAGGGAATAGAATCTTATAAGACTTTGGAATTGAATACTTTTGAGGAGTAATGAATAGTATGCCAGCACCTGAACCATTTTGAGTAAAGGAACCATCGAAGAACATCTTCCAGGGTTGTTGAGTAAGATGCATTATTGATTCATCTGGGAACTCAATGTGTAGTGGTTGAGTATCCTCAAGTGGAGCTTCAGCAAGTTGATCAACAATTACCTGTCCTTTTATGGCTTTGCGTTCCACATATTCAATGTCAAACTCTGTAAGGATCATAACCCATTTCGCCAATCTTCCAGTGAGTGTTGCTTTATTAAGAAGATACTTGAGTGGATCGATTTTGGCCACCAACTTGATTGAATGTGCTAGCATATAGTGCCTTAGTTTTTATGATGCAAAGACTAATGCCAAGCATTCTTTTTCTATTATACTATAGCTCATTTCATAAGACACCAATGTCCTACTGATGTAATAAATAGCTCATTCTTTTTTGTTGTCATCCTATTGCGCCAGAAGTGCCCCCAGTGACGAATTAGTTGCTGATATATATAAGATTAGTGGCTTACCTTGAATAGGTGGCATCAATATCGGTGGATTAGACAGATACTCTTTTATCTGCTGAAGATGTTGTTCACACTGCTGATCCCAGTTGTATATTATTCCTTTTCTCAATACTTTTGTCAAAGGTTGAGCCTTGTCTACTAGCTGAGAAATGAATCTTCTAATGGATTGGAGATGTCCTTGTAGACTTCTCATTTGACTAATGTTCTTTAGAGGCAGCATTTCCATTATAGCTTGGACCTTCTCAAGATCAACCTCGATGCCCTTCTTTGAAATGATGTAGCCAAGTAGTTTACCATATGTCACTCTGAATGCACACTTCTTTGGATTTAATCGGAGCTTAAATTTTTCAATTTTGTCAAGTATAGGACCTAACTCTTGAATATGCGTTGATCTTTTCATAGTCTTCACTAAGGTGTCATCAACATAATCTTCCATATTCTTATGCATCATGTCATGAAAGATAGTTGTAACTGCTCTTTGATAGGTCACCCCCACTTTCTTTAACCCAAATGGCATAACGTTCCAGCAAAAGGTTCCCCATGCACAAGTGAAAGCTGTCTTTTCTTGATCTCCAAGAGCGATTTTAATCTGATTGTAGTTGGAAAATCCATCCATTAGTGAGTACATCTCATACCCAGCCATCATGTTGACTATCATATCAATATTTGGCAATGGAAAGTTGTCTTTTGGACATGCTTTGTTGACATCTCTAAAATCTATACAAACTCTGATAGATTTATCTGCCTTCGACGTAGGCACTATGTTGGAAATCCATTCAGCATAATCTATTGCTCTGATAAATCCAGCTTTGAGCAATTTCTCTAGTTTAGCTTTGACTAATAGTGCTACATGCAGGTGCATCTTACAAAGTTTTTGTTTAACTGGTTTTACTCCTGGTGTGATTGAGAGATGGTGCATAATGAGATCAGGATCCAAGCCTAGCATATTAGAGGACATCCATGCAAAGTTTATTTTCTTCTCTAAGAATAGCTGAGTGAAATCCTTCAATTCCTCTGCTGATAGTGATTGAGCTACGTGAATAATTTATGGTGTCTCTTGATTCCCGATATTCACTGGTTGAGTTGGCTCGATCAATATGGAAGACCACTCCTAAAAATGACTGGGTAGTATACCAAGTATCTCACCTTCAGGAACCTCAAAGAGGTTTTCACCTTTAGGTACATCCTTTATTTTCTCTTTTTTAGATCCTGACACCACCACAATATGGTTTTCGCCATCAGATCTTTTATTTTTATTTTTCTTGTTTTTGCAACTAAAGTCATATTTTCACTATGTTCACTGGTGGAAGAGTTTATAGGTTCGACTGCATTGAGATAATAGGATAATGTATAGTCATTGGCAAAAGTAGGTATATCCATGGGTTGATTCTCTAAAGTATAGTCAATCAATTTGGGATGTACTAAGGACAAATTTTGGATAGGTTCAAGAGCATTCACGGTATTGTTATTGCAACTGCAGATCGAAAAGTCAAGTTCCAGAATGATACCTTGCATAAGTGTCTCAAGACCAAGAAAAGTTAGATCACGATTATTAAATTTCACGTCAATATTTAATCAATCTAATCCAATAGGCATACTTGTAACGTCGTTTACTACACCGGACTGGACATCATATCATGGTTTAATAGTAATAAGACCAGTAGGCAACTTTTCATTGTTTGTATCAAATGATTCAGAATTTGAGGCTGAGTGGATATCATCATGAATAGGACTATCATCAGAGTCATCATAGTCATCAGATGAAGTTTCCAAGTCTCTTTCAGGTGATTTAGTAAGCATATATATGGTATCAATACTAACATCTTTAATGCTACAAGTTCCTTCATATTGTGGTTCATTTGTCATTTGTGTCTGACACACCTGTTGACATGATCTCATTGTTTCTATGATTTTTTGTCGTCTACTCCATTCAGCTTCTTTTGGACTGATGACTGGCTCTTGTTTTGTAGCTTCCAACTCTTCTTGTGTAGTGCTATAACTAATTTGTTCTATTTTATGATAAGGACACATAGATGAGAAGCTTTATGGTATTCTTCCTTCTTTCAATCCTTGTTCATAATTTGCTTGCCTCTTTTGTCTAATTTCTTGTATTTCCTTCTCTAGTTTTATGCACATCAGCTCTTGAGTATCATCTATGACACCACTATATTCTTTTGGAATTTCTGTAGTGGATGTGCCTGAAAGATAGTCAGGACCCCATTCATACTCGTTTGAATCAGTCTCTGAATCATCTACTTGTTGCCTGCTAGTATATGTGACTGGAACTTTTAATGGTGCAAACAATTCTCTGGTTCTTATGACTTCATCTCTTATATTCTCAGGAACCTCAACTTCTTGTATTATTGTAGCTGATACCATCGAAGCTTCAGCACTGACTATTTCTTCTTTCTTGATTGTTGATTCCTCTTTCTCTTTTCTACACTCTAGTTTTGTTTGTTGAGTGTTTGCTTCATGTAATGTTAAAGGCGATATCTTTTTCGAGCACTTAGACTTAGAAACATGTTTTTGGTCTGATGTCTTTTTAGGATTGTATCCCAGTCCAGCCTTATCATGTGTGGATTTGGTTTGTAGCTAAATTGGTTTAGTAATACCTTCTCTTTGTTTGCCCAAAGGACCAGTACCTAAGTACCCCATGCGTTGAATCATTTTGTAACCATGACCATATTGGTTTGAGGAAATCTCACAGTGTCATACCTCCTGATTTGGACTATCTTCCTTAAAGAGCCAGTTAAGCACAACATCCTCTCCTATTTCATCCGCTAAGGAGGTAGAAGACTGTATATGTTGGCATATGGACACTCCAATGAGACATTGTTTGTGATTGAAGGTTTTGTCATTGATGGCAACCTTGCAATCCTATGGCACCGGCAAGACATTCTACCAGCAAAGCATTATTCAAGAAAGAAAGTGCACTGGCATCAACAAGACCACTCTACACTAGCACCAGCACCGACACAGAAGAAAAGATGTATACCGACACAGAGGCCGACAGGATTTTTGATATGTAATATTTTGTTTATTATTGTAAGCCAACTTGGAAAATTGTAAAATGACTCTTGTATATAAAGGAGATCATTATAGACATTTGTAGATAAGGAAGCGAGCATAAAGAAAATTATTAGGTAGACCCAATGTGTGAATTATAGGTCAAGGGTATATGTAAAGAACAGAGCAAGAACCGGTACTGAATCTAGCATTGAAGATGCTATTGTAAAGTAGTACAGAATATTGGATTAGCTTAATCCTCATTGAAAGTCCGTGTGACTTCTTACTGAGCAGTGTGCTCTAGGCAGTTGGCCTTCTTGCATGTGCAGGCCCCTATTGTAAGTAATATTCTCTTATTGGCCAGTAAGTGAATATTGTGGGTCACAAATCCCATCGAGGTTTTTCCCACACCGGGTTTCCTCATTAAACATCTTGTGTTATGGTGTTCTTTTATGTGGATGTTTTTGATTCTATTTATTACATTAATTCTTGCATACCGATACACTGTTACTTTATGTTCTGCATGTTTTGTTTCAAGAAAATTTCATTACCGGTCAGATACTGATTCACTCCCCTCTCTCAGTATCTATGGGAACCCTAACAATTGGTATCAAATCTTGGTCCTCTATTTTCAAAAGCCTAATAGCTTGAGGAAGATCTTGACACTGGTAAAAATGGAAAATCTGATGAAGCAACTTGAAGGAGCTCTTACCAACTATGATGCAGAGAAGTTGAAAAATATCAAATTAGAAGATGATTTAAAAGCAGCTTAGGATATCATTCAGGCACTTCAAGAAAATCTTACTGTTACAAGAAATAAGAGAAGAGAACTTTGTGAAAAATTGCAAAATGAGAATGATGAAAAGGAATCACTTAATGATATGATAAGCAAGTTGAAACAAGAGATCATGACAACAAAAAATGAAATGCAGGATATGACTATGAGATTTTGCAAAGAGATTGAGGACAAAAAGAAGAATGAAGAAGAATTGACTAGAAGACTAAGTGATGAAGCAAATGAGAACACAAGACTTAGCTATGAAAATGACATGTTGAAGATAGATCTGATGCATACTCAGAATGACTCAAATGAACTAATGAGACAAAAAGAAATCTTGGAAAGAGAATTGGAAACTGCAAATCAAAACAAAGAAAAATTCAAGAAAAGCTTAGAAGAACTTGGTACCTTATTGAAAAATCAAAGACCCAAAGGTGACACTTCTAGAATTGGATTTGAAGTTGGAGAAAGCTCCGGTATTGCAAATACTCAGGATCACAGCAAACCGGTAAGACCTCCTAATACTTATAAATTCAATGGAAAATGCTTTAACTGTAATAAATATGGTCATAGGGCAAACAAATGTAGATCTAGGAATTATCAGAATATAAATCCTCCCACCGGTCATTGGTCCAAATGCAACAAAGTTGGTCATAACTCTGAAAACTGTAGAATGAATGTAAGATGTTATGTTTGTGGAAGATTTGGACATTTATCAAATCAATGCAGAACACAAACCGGCATAGGTTATGGGAAAGCTATTCAGAAAAATAATGTAACTTGTTATGCATGTAACAAGATTGGTCATATTGCTAAATTTTGTAGAAGTAAAGGTACACCGGTAGACAACAAAAGTACTAGCTTGAAAGGTAAAGAAAAGGTTGAAGAGGTTAAACAAGAATTCTCAAAGCAATGGATTAGAAAAGCTGATCTAAATATTGGGAATACTCCTCCACTGGTAGAACCAACAAATGCTCCACCAACAGGACAATGTGATGCTCCACCGGTGGGAAGTTCTTCATCTAATTAAAGAAAATTATCTTGAGGGTTTGACAATCTAATGACACGTGTGCTATTAGTCCCTCAGTTAGAGAAAAGAAGTTGAAAATCACTCATTATCAGCAAATAAAGTTAAGCTAATACATTACCGGCAAGCAATTAATGTGGTAGGTAGCGAAAAAGACTTTATAAAATAAGGTTTTGGCTCCATTTCATTTCACCGTGATTTCAAACTTTTAGAGAGCGCGAAGATTTCCGAGCTAAGGCATTTCGAGCAAGAAGCAAGCACAATCCAAGCAATCATTCATCCAAGACAGAAAAAGGTATTTTATCATGGCATCCTCCTCTGCAATTGAATACATAGCGAACCCTATTGTTGTGGAAGTAATTAAAAGACCTAGGCCTGTATTTCAGTTGGTCCCCGAAACAACAAAGAAAGATGATACCTTAGGTGCATTCTCTCAAATCCCTTAAGGTGTTGTATATGCTGAAGACCCTAGAATGTATATTCACTACAATATTGAAGAGCTAGGAGATGAGGAAATCAAAACCATGTACAAAACTGAGATATGTGATGATACCGGCAATATCAAAGCTAAACACAAAATCATTGAAACCCTAGGATTCACAGAAATCCTTAGTATTCTTGAATTTCCTAAGGATGTGATTAGGATAGTATTAAGCAGAGTTCATGGAGAATTTTTCTGGTTAGATACAATTCATAAGATCACCAAGCAAGCGGTAAAGGTTGTCACAGGGTTACCGGCCACTGGTAAAAGACCAGATAAAAACAAGAAAGTTTCAAATGATTTAGTCATTGACCTAACAGGTGCAACATCTGATAAAAGATCTTTAAGGGTTAATGATGTAAAGGATACAAATGTGAGATTCATAAGAATGATATTAGGTTACAAAGCCACTCATGCCAATAGACTCAACTCGGTTTCAAGTTTATGCATCAAGAGTGCTTATGACATAATAACCGACAATGCAAAAATTGACATTTGTGAATGGCTAAAGGATGAACTGATAGACAACCTTGGGAAGATAAAGAAGGATAAGAAAGGAACCTTTAGATTTGGAAATCTATTAGTGTGTCTAATGCTTCATATAACAAAACAAGTTCTCGGTATAGGATATAAAGATTTCGGATATGACATACCGGTAGGAAAGCAACTGACAGAACTGTTCAATACCATGGGCAAGAATAAGGAAAACATCATTCATGACTTTTTCCAAGCACTAAAGACAAAAATGAAGAAAAGGACAAGGTTATCACAGAAGATTGTAGACAAATACAAAGATGATATATGCTTTGTTATCAAAAAGGATGAAATATGGATGGAAGCAGTCATCCCCAGGACAATCTAGGTAACAGAACTGGGCTATGAAACAAATGACCACATAGTTGAAACTTATGCCAAAGCACTTCTGGAAGCCCCCAATGAACCTCAAGAAGAAATATTTGGTAGTGCTGAAACCATAGAAAGCCAAATTCAATCAAAGAAAAGAGTGAAGAAGGTAGAAGTATTTGTGAGAAAAGGATCTAGACAAGCAAAAGCCATAAAGGAAGATATATTAAAGAAAACTGGCATAACTGAAGATGAGTTGGCAGCCCCACAACCTGAAGCTCATCTATCACTGGTAGGTACTTCCTCAGAAGGAGATATGCCAGCAACTTTTAAAAGAGTTGTTAGGAAAAGAGATCCCTCACCGGCAACCACTCCTTCACCTAGAAGGACAAGGCAGAAGCAACAAGCTGTGAGATCTCCGGTCAGAAAGGTCACACCTAAAAAGAAGCTAACCCCTAAGAAAAAGAAAAAGGCAACAACTGACTTGGCACCTCTAGAAATTTTGTTAAATGAGATCACAGAGGAAGGAAAACTGAAGAACATAGGGAAAATTTATGACACCCTATCGGTTGATGAAAAAGGGCAAGTTGAGGAGAGTGTAATATTACACATGGACATGTTTAAAAAGTTTTTGATGCAAGTCTTAAATGAAATTCTTGATGACTTATACAAAAGACTTGAGGCCAGAAGGCAAGGAGTAATTGAACTGGACAAGAAAATAAAAATAGAAAAACTACTTGCTGTATATCTGGTAAACTCCCCAAAAGAAATTGATGATCTGATAGCTCAGGCTAATCGGACAGTTTTTTCCACTACACACCGGCAAATTTCACTAATGGCAGGCAGAGTTACAGAGGTTTTAGAGGAAACAGAAGATAGTTGGGACATATTTTTGGTTGAAAAAGAAAAACAAGAAAAATATAGGAATCCCAAGCCTATTAAGGTATATTAGAAGGACAAAGGGAAAGGGAAAGTTGGTGGACCTCCAAGCATAAAGATTAAAGATAATCTACCTCCACCTGTAAAAATTACAATCCCTGAAAACCAATCGGCAACTGAAAGCATGGATACAGAGGATGGCAATACAAATCCTGAAGTCCTATTCACTGTGAATGTTGATACCCAAAAGATCAACATAACAGTTGATAAAGACCCAAGTGAAAAATCAGATATAGCCAAAGAGCCTCCGGTAACAGGAAATACAGAGCAACCGATAGTGGATACAGGGAAAAAGATGGAATCTGAAGCACAAACAGAGAAACTGACAGAGCTAAAGGCTCCAAAACAGATGCCACCTGTAAGAAATGAAGCAAGAAAATGAGTGCTAAAGGAAATGCAGACACAAAATGACCTACCAAAGGTCAATACAAGCATGGTCACTTCCACCGGTACTCAGTTTGTTGGGTCACCATCAAAGTCAACAAATGTGACTGAGGTATTACTTGAATCCATCAAGAAAATAATTGACTATAGCTCACAAGCTTACAAAGTAATAGATGATTCAATCCCATTTTTGAAAACAATAGCTCCTAATTGTAATATAGATAATAAAGATTCTTTAGGACAATTAGATACACTATGTAAATACATTTCTGGAAATATTGAGCAAATAAAGGTAGAATCTGTAAAGGACATTGTAGAAAAGGAGAAACATAAATTCTTTGAGGAAGGAATTAAGAAGTGTAACAGAGATTTTGACACACTTCTATCGAAACTGTGTAGTTTGTTAAAAGAGTACAAAAACCTATACAAAGACACATGCAAAACAAACTTCCTGACTATAGATGTAGACAAGAAGATAAGCAAGACACAGGAAGAGATAAACAAGCTTGCAGACAATTTTGTCAACTCACCGGATTCATTATCTATTTTTGAAGATAAGTTAGCAAATTTTGAGACAGAATTACTTAAACAGGAGAAAGAGAAAGAGACAATAATAAATAAGGCAAAATACTTGAGAGCCAAACTGAGTCCAAGATTGGATTATCTAGCATCTCTATGGAAGGAAATCTTAGAGGCCCTTAACACCGTGAAGTAAAACATTGGCAGAGCAATTGCAGCATCTCACTGACACTGTGAAGAGAACTGAAACCGCAATAAAAGATAGCAAAAAGTTTATGGATAGTATAAACTTAATTTTGGGTGATCTTTTTCAGATAATAACTACCCAACTACAAGGTTGAGGTTATGGACTGGTATAACTACAAACTCTACTAACCTTTGTCATTGATGCCAAAGGGGGAGTAGTAGGATGAGAAAATTCAAAACACAGGGATCATATGCTCAGGGGGAGTCCCTCATTTTTTTTGGTAAATTTTTTCGTCTACACATTTTTGGACATCTTTTTGAAATTTCTCATGAGTGTTGCCATCAATGCCAAAGGGGGAGATTGTTGGCATATGGACACTCCAATGAGACATTGTGTGTGATTGAAGGTTTTGTCATTGATGGCAACCTTGCAATCCTATGGCATCGGTAAGACATTCTATCGGCAAAGCATTATTCAAGCAAGAAAGTGCACTGGCATCAACAAGACCACTCTACACCGGCACTGGCACCGACACAGAAGAAAAGATGTATACCAGCACAGAGGCCGACAAGATTTTTGATATGTAATATTTTGTTTATTATTGTAAGCCGACTTGGCAAATTGTAAAATGACTCTTGTATATAAAGGAGATCATTATAGACATTTGTAGATAAGGAAGTGAGCATAAAGAAAATTATTAGGTAGACCCAATGTGTGAATTATAGGTCAAGGGTATATGTAAAGAATAGAGCAAGAACCGGTACTGAATTTGGCATTGAAGATGCTAATGTAAAGTAGTACAAAATATTGGATTAGCTTATTTCTCATTGAAAGTCAGTGTGACTTCTTACTGAGCAGTGTGCTCTAGGCAGTTGGCCTTCCTGCATGTGTAGGCCCCTATTGTAAGTAATATTCTCTTATTGGCCAGTAAGTATTGTGGGTCACAAATCCCACCAAGGTTTTTCCCACACCGGGTTTCCTCATTAAACATCTTGTGTTATGGTGTTCTTTTATGTGGATATTTTTGATTCTATTTATTACATTAATTGTTGCATACCGGTACACTGTTACTTTATGTTCTGCATGTTTTGTCTCAAGAAAATTTCATTACCGGTCAGATACTGATTCACCCCCCCCTCTCAGTATCTATGGGAACCCTAATAGTATAAAGAGACCATCTTATATAGTATTCAAAGCTAAATTTTGTGTTCTCATATCCTCTGATGGCTTGCCAAACTGTTTTGGCGATGGAGGGAGAGAAACTAATGATAGTGCCGGTTCTATCTTGTAGCCATCCATGCTAGTATCTGTAATCGTCAATCTCTTTTCTAAGTCTTTCATCAATGTTTCTAGATCTTCATTTGAAGAGGCTGCCCTATTATGTGGCACAAAAGTATCTGCACCTTTTGTCAAAGCATTACAGATGACATTTGTATCAGCAGGAATATTGACTTCAGCTCCGTTATAAGGAAACTTTAAGCATTGGTGATATGTTGACGGTACTACCTTCATTTCATGAATCCACGACCTACCCAGTAATATATTGTATGACAATGGAATATCGAGAACCTAGAAAAGGACATCTCTCTCTACCGGTCCCACTCTGATTGGTAATGATACCAGACATTTGGAGGTCCTCTCTTCCTCATCATAGGCTTTAATTGTTATTTTCTTGCTTGGATCAATGACATTTCCAGAGAATCCTAGTTGTGTAAGCAGATGATAAGTACAAATATTCAACCTTGTGCCTCCGTCTATCAAAACATGTTTGACTCTATGTTTGTGGATCATGGCTTCAATATGCAATGGCTGGTTATATGGATGATTTAATGAATTGTCATCTTCTTCAGAGAAGGTCAAATAGTGAGGTGAAGTCAGATGACCCACCATAGACTGAAACCGATCAATGTCTAAATCTTTTGGAATGTTGGTAGTGAGCAATGCTTTGCCTAGGATTTCCTTGTGAGTAGATGAGAGTTGTAGCAATTCAAAAATTGAAATTTGAGCATTTGTCCTTTTTAACTGTTCAACCATGCTGTATCCAGAGGATGATGATAAGGTTAATCTTTTAAATTTGTCCAAGGTTGATTCCTTTTGTTTGTTTGGCAAGGTTGTTGGATTTGATGTTTCTTGAGTCGGGTTGGAAGAACTAGCTCCTTGGAGGGTAACTTTCTTTTGAGATCAGGTCAGGGCTCTTGCATATCGCAATTCATTTGGTTTATCTTGAACTATAATCACATTACAATATTCTGAGTGTGAAGGTTCAATCATGTTGATAACGTTGTCCTGGCTGGCATAAGTATAATTCACCTTGGCACCTCCTTTGGCCTTTGAGGAATCACCTTGTTCATAAGCAGGCAAAGGGTCTTTAAATTCTTTATGATCAGCATTGGTTGGGTGATTCCCAACAACCACTTTACCAGAGTCTATGAGATCTTGAATCTCATGTTTTAGCTTCATGCAATTGTTTATGTTATGACCCTTATTCTGATGGAAGTCACAATATTCATTTCTCTCCACCATCTTGGTTTGACATTTGGATCATATGGTCTGGAGTTATCAAGTTGTTTGCCAATAGAGTTTTGAAAGCGGACTCATATGATTCTTCAAGAGGAGTAAAATCACGCTTAGGTTTGGAAAGCCAAGGCTTTTCTTTGAACCATTCCTTTCTTTTCTTTGGTGAATTCTCTACGGCAACCTCAGCAGCTTTAAGTGCTTGTGTACCACTAGCCAAGTTGAATATTGTGGATTTTGAGTTGGTTTTGATAGTGTCTACTACTCCATCATTAACAACATTCTTATTGTTATCTTTGCCATATTTCCAATACTTGTTTTTCTCTTGAGAGCTAGATCCTGTTTGTGTTTCTTTCCAAGGTGTGATATCCCCCTTCTTTATGATCACATCTTCCATTCGAATGGCATTATCTACCATTTTGTTAAATGATGGGTGTACTTGCATTTGTACACTATATATCAGTTTGGGAACCAAGTTATTGATAAATATATCCATTTTCTCAGAGTCTGGAATAGGTTGTGGGTACCTAGAGAACATCTTTCTCCAGTGTTGGAGAAAAGTAAGAAGAGGTTCCCCTATTTTCTATTGAGTATTACAAAGATCGATCATAGTTACAGGATGTCGAATGTTGTATGAGTATTGTTGTAAAAATAGTTGGATTAGTTCTTCAAATGTTTTTATTCATTTGGGTAGACTTGAGAACCATTCCATTGCTTGACCCACTAAACTCCTTGGCAAGAGATGCATGAGGTACGTTTGATCATGCATGAATTCCATAGAAGCAGCACTAAATTCCCTAACATGATCTTGAGGATCTGAGGTACCGTCATATTTGTCAAATTTTGGGATTTCCACTCGTGAAGGAAATGGAGGCATGTGTAGATTCTTGTCAAATGGAAAGGGACATATTGTTTCTAGAGAATATTGTTTTGGGGATTTGTCCTTATCCTTTAGTTCTGTGGCCTCCATCCACAAAGCTAGTAACTATTTGTGTACCATGAGTATAGGTGAGTCTTCCCTTTTAGTAATGAGTGTCTAAACATCATATCCAATAGGAAGTTTGGCACCTTGTTTTGCTAGTTCTAAGAAATAGTCTTCCTTCTCTCAGGTCATGATAGTTTTCATCATTTTTCTAAAGTCTTTGTCTTTCTGACAATCAAGGATTTCTTTTTCTAGAGGTTTAACATCTTCGTCAGTCTCACTTGATGATGTGGAGTCATTATGATTTTTGGGAATATTACGCCATTTTTGTTTCCATCATTGTGTTCTATCTCATGTATAGTGGGAGATTTCGGTTCATCAAAAATTGGTCCGCCTGATGACGACGGCATGTCAGTGAGTGGATCCTTCATGTAGAATGGATTATCTTGATAGGTGAAGGTTTGTTCTTTGCCTTTGGCTTGTTTCTTATGAGAACTCTTGGTTTGAATAGGCATTTTTATGGATTAGTGTGACCTAAAGTCGTTTTGTGATGCAAAGGTCAAGATCAATTTCAGAGCTCGTTGTTCTGTTTAGAGTATTATTTGGGAGAGACAACTGAGATTTAGTCTGATTTCAAGAATGATCTATCTTGTCTATGACGTTATCTAAGTTGATTCTAAGCATAGTGTAAGATTCAGTCTAGTTTTAGGAATGATCTATCCTGTATAAGACTTTATCTAAGTGACTAAAATTTGATAGGTAGTTGATTGAACTAGCTGAAAGGTGATCGACCAAATCGTGCAACGCAAATGGTAGAGGTACACTATCTTTATCTATTTATGCTCAGGAAAATGATAACCAGTATTATGTTTACTGTAAGCTATTTCTAGGAAAGTTTGCCTGTTCTATTCTGACAAAACCAAAGACTCGTATGACAAGATTTTCTATACCGGACGACAATTTAGCAGCTATAGGATGACAATAGTTCTGATTCATATGAGTTGTTGGATCGTACTGTATGACAAATGGGTATGTGCAGGATGACAAAAGACTCATAGCAGTTCTGTTTCATATGACACAGGATACAAAGTCAAATGACAGAATAAAATGACTCATACGACACAGGATTAGGTCTAGGATGACAAACCAGAAGACTTCTACGACACAAGATGTGATATAGGACGATGAATTATCAGACTCGTATAACTGTTCACAGGACAAAGCCTAGAAATTTTGAGTTTTTTCGATTGCTGAGTATGATAACTGAGTATGACCAATTTTGAGATGGACTGATTTTTGACCAGGATAAACTAGTTTCTGACTCGGACATATTTCCAACTTAAAAATGGACTAGTTTCTGACACGGATAGAGTTTCAACTTAAGATGGACTAATTTCTGACACAGACAGAATTTCAACTTAGGATGGACTATTTCTGACACGGATAGAGTTTCGACTTAGGATGGACTATTTATAACATGGACAGAGTTTTGACTCACTGAGTTGTTTCTGGTCTTCACCAAATTTTTGGTATTTCAGTTTTGTTTCAGGGATGAAAACACAAAAAACAAGTAGTATGTATAGTGACTCCAATCACAGCATGCAAACCCTAAGGAATTTGGTGAGGAAAGAAAACCTTTGCTTGTAGACTCAGGTACACACCCAATAGCTAATCAGAATATGGCCGCTGAGTCTCACGCAATGGATTCTCAATGTCGTATTATTCGACTCCATACACTAATGGGGGCACGCAATGACAAGTATCTTGGGAGAGTTACTATCTCTCTTGCACAAAACTTATCCCCCTTTCAGAGATGAACCGGGTAGCTTCTAATTTTAAATTGGATTTAGTCAGGGATCCATTCAGCATGTCGAGGTATAAACTCAATTAAGAGGTCTCCCAGCCTTGAAAACCAAGGTTTAATATACCCAAAGGTACGGAGGAGAGCTATTTCCAAGCATTGTCGTTGACTTGATTTTCATCAAATCACGTTTATTTTATAGTGGGTTGGAGTACTTGGCGTCTAGCCATTCCCACTTAGGTCATTCCCCTCACACCGGTCATAACAGATTTAAGAGTTTTTCAACCCCTCGGGAGGGCAGGCCTACTAAAGATGTACAAATCTCAAACAAAGAAAAAGCTTCAAGGGTCTGGATTTCTGATTGTCTAGAAAAAGACAAGAGTATACTCTCCTACCTCTCAGAATCTTCTAAAAGCACAAAAGATATATTTGTTCTTTAACCAGATAGCAAGTTAGGTTCCTAAAAATGAATTTAAAGAATTCACGATGTTTAGTCAATTATCCTTAGGCAACCTACAAAGACAACGAATCAATAGTCAAATTGTCTTTGTGCGACAAGCATATTCTTTGACAAGCGTTCTACAAAAACTAGTTAGGCTATGAAAAATTCTGAGATAGACAGATAAACAATCAAGGTTAGTCGTCAGAATAATCAATCAGAAATGAGAAAATTATGAAATTTACCTTTTTTTACCAGAAAATACAGAATCGTACGACAAACACTTGACTCATACGAGACAGGATTCAATATCGTATGAAAGAAGATTGTTGATGATGTCTGCTCGTACAACAAAGGATTTTTTCTCGTACAATAGAGGATCTGCTCATACGACAGAGGATCTACTCGTACGATAGGATATTTGCAATTCATGCAACACTTGCAGTTTTTTGTTTCAGCCTATAAAAATTGTCATACGAGATGTACGGACGAAAAAAACCGAAAAAAACTGAAATCTGGAAAATAACAAAAAAAAATGGTCAGTCTTGGAGGCCAAAAAAATGTAGTCTTCGGGCCCCATGATGGGCATCAGAGATGTGTGTGTGAAAAAGTGAACCTATAGCTGCAAACACAACACTTCAATTAAGTCACTATATGCATGGTTAGTAATTAATAATCAATAAGAAATAAACCATAGCAAAGGGACCAATTGCCTTCTAAAAGATGCGAGTATAAGATTGCTCTCAGATTTTTATAAGCAATACCAGTGACTAGAATACACCAAGATGAAAGATTTAATCTATATGATGTTAAGCTATATGGATGCAAGATGGATGAATAATTCAAGCAATAATAATCAATTCAAGCAACAATGGACACAAGCAACAATGAATGGAAAATGGATGCAAATAATCTAAAAAGCACAATAATCATTAATGACTCTAGAACGAAATTAGCGTGATAATAATCTCCAAGCGTGTTCTCAAAAATCTCTGGGGTGAATTGGAATGAGAGCTGAAGACTGAATTTATAGAGAATCACAAGAAAAAAAGCTCAATTTAGGATTAATTGAAATAATTGAGAAATCATGTTCAGTTAACCTTGAGATAGATTCCAATTATAGTTTAATTGAAATGCATTCAAATTAGAAGTCCGAGTTGCATTGGAAAATAATAATAAATTAATTCCATGCATATAGGATAAAAATAGATAATTCTTTAATTTATTCAAGAAAAAGGTCTTTTCAATGCAACTGGACTTCTTTTTCTGAAAAGCTTTGAGTTCCAATTTTAGAGAATAATTCAATAATTCAATTAAATTGCTTTTCTGATTTCAAGTTCTAAATTTAGAAAAAGAAATAATATCTCAAGTTTGATTTCTCTCTGAATTCAATTATTTTTTTGTTTTATTTTCAATTCAACTCTTTGTAATAAATTAATTCATCTTTTGTAATAAATTAATCCTTTTTGCATGATTGAATGGCAAATTTATTAATTAATTAAATATGCAAGGGTATTTAATAAATTAAAATGGGATAATTGATCAAAATGATATTCTTGGAAATGATTCAATTGATTAAATAAATATTTAATTAATATTGAGTAATTGATTTGCCATGTGATTTTTGATAATTAAAGAATTAATAATGTGCTCAAGATTAATTTAATTGCCTTTGGTCAGGACCTTGGTGATGTTATCGAGATTAGGGGCCCATGGTTTAGATGACCAATTTTAGGGTATTACACAAAGTTCTAGTCAATGAGAAATGCCTAATAAAATTCAAGATAGACAGTTACCGTGATGAGGTACTATGTGACATCATACCCATAGATGCATGTCATATGCTATTAGGGAGGCCATGGTAGTTTGATAGGCATGGTATACATGATGGCCATTCTAATACTTATACCCTAATTAAAAATGAAGTTTTCCATAAGTTGAAGCTCCTAGAGAAGGTGGAAGAAAAGGTGTGTAGTAGTGCTATAGTATGTTTTGTTGATGGAAGAATTTTTTTGGAAGGCATGAAACACGAACCTATGTGCTATGATTTAATTCTCAGTATGGATAGAGAAGGAAATAAAGAGGTGCTTGTAGAAGTTTTGGGATTTTTGAAAGAGTTTCAGGACATTGTGTCAAATAATGTGCCTGAGGGTTTACCACCAGTAAGAAAGATCAATCATTAGATTGACTTGATCCCTGAAGCCAACTTGCCAAATAAGGTAGCCCATAGAATGACTCTGATAGAAAATGAAGAGTTGAATAGACAAGTTGAAGAATTGTCGAGGAAAGGATTGATTTGAGAAAACCTAAGTTAGTGTGTAGTATCTATAGGACTAGCACCAAAGAAGGATGGGGAGTGGAGGATGTGTATGGACTCTAGGGTCATAAACAAGATAACAATCAAGTATAGATTTCCCCTGCCAAGGATGGATGACCTTATAGATTGTCAGAGTGTAGCTCAGTACTTCACAAATATTGATCTGAAGAGTGGATAACACTAGATTCAGATTAGAGAGGATGATGAATAGAAGAACACCTTCAAAACCATAGAAGGCTTGTATGAGTGGTTAGTCATGCCTTTTGGGTTAACCAATGCACGAATCACATTCATGTGGCTCATGAGGGTAAGCTTTTAATTGTGTATCTAGATGATATGTTGATTTTAGTAAGATATTGGATTAGAATTTAATGTATATTCATAGAGTCTTTGACAATTTAAGAGAGGAGAAATTGATTATTAATTTAAAGAAGTGTAAGTTTGTGAAGGAGTTAGCGTACTTGGGGTTTGTTGTCTCAAGAAAAGGTATTAAAATAGACACAGAGAAGGTGAAGGCTATTCAGAAATGGGCTACCCCAAGGACTACTACTGAGGTGAGGTCTTTCCATGTTTTGGCCAACTTTTATAGAAAGTTCATTAGACACTTTAGTAGTATTTGTGCACCCTTGACTAAAACAATTAGAGGGGATAGGAAAGAGTTCAAGTGGAGTATAGGAGCAATGAAAAGTTTTGACTTGTTGAAGAAGAAGGTGGCAAAGAAACCTGTTTTAGCCCTTCCAGATTTCAATAAGGTGTTTCAGGTGGATTGTGATGCCAGTAGTAATGCCATTGGAGTTGTTTTGAATAGAGAAGGTAGACCTATTGCATATTTCAGTGAAAAGTTAAATAATGCAAATAAAAAGTATTATGTTTATGATCAAGAATTATATGGAATTTTTTAGGCATTGAAGAAATGGAGGTACTATCTATTGCCAAAATAATTTGTTTTGTATACTAATCATCAAGCATTAAAATACTTAAACAATAAGGAAAAATTGAATCAGAGACATTTGAAATGGGTAGAGTTTTTGTAGAGATACTTTTTTTTAAGCATAGAGTGGGAGGTCTAATAGAGTTGTAGATGCCTTAAGTAGAAGGAAAAATTTGTTGACAAAAATGCAATTTGAAGTAGTTGGGTTTAATGAACTCAAGACCTTGTATCCTAAGGACCCTGATTCTGTAGAGGCTTGGAAAGCTTGCAAGGAGCCTATTACTTTAGATAGGACAAGATGGATGGATTTCATAATCCAAGATGAAATGTTGTTTAGGGGAAGCCAATTGTGTATTTTGAGGAGCTCCATGAGAGAGAACTTGATTAAGGAGAAGCACAATAGAGGAATGGCATGACACTTTTGTCAAGATAAGACCATTGCCATTATTAGTGAATATTATTATTGGCCTCAATTATTGTAGGATGTGAATAGATTTGTGCAAATTTCAGAGCATGTTAGGTGGCTAAAGGAGTAAGCTAGAATACAAGGTTATATCAACCATTACTTGCACTAGAGAGGCCATGGGAGGACGTAAGTATGGACTTTGTTCTTGGTTTACCAAGGACACATAGAGGAAATGATTCAGTATTCATGGTGATTGATAGGTTTTCAAAGATGGAACATTTCATCCCATGCCTAAAGACCCATGATGTTATATGCATTGCTGATTTATTCTTCAGAAAGGTGGTAAGACTACATGGTCTTCCAAAAATTATAGTTTCAAATCGTGACACCAATCTTGTTGGATACTTTTGGAGGACCCTGTGGAAGAAATTGAAAACAGAGTTGAAGTTTAGTCATGCACACCATCCATAGATTCATGGATAAATTGTAGTATTATCATAAAATTGTGACCCTAGCAGTTTTTGACTGCATTAGGTTCCTCACGCATGCAAAATTGAATCCCCTAGCCTGATCGGAGACCAAAGACTGCTCAACCCTTGAAATTTTCTTCTCCCTTGGCCTCTGCACCACCTTTTCTGCACTCTGCCCTGGAGAAAGTGGCAAGATAGGGGCATGGTGCCCCTATCCCTGCCCTATTTTGGGGCAGGACCCTTTCCTGAGCTTGCATTATAGGTTGTGCAATGAGCAGGAAAACTTCCCCCATGTCGACATGTGACAAAAAATCAATTTCATTAACCCTAATTAACAAGTATTTAAGTTGCATTTTCTCTGTTATTTGCATAAGTTAGGTGAAGTGATAAGACAGATACACAAGATCATGCATTCAAGCATTCAAGAATTGAGCATCTCAAGTCTCCCTTCAAGGATAGGTGTTGCATTCAAGTCAAGGATTCAACCATTGAAGAGGAGATTGATTCCAACATTCAATTCCACACAAGCATTTCTATCAACATTTGTATCACAACCTCCCTTGAGGTGATTTACATTTTAGTCTTTCATTTACATTTGCTTGCAAGTACTTTCTTTCATTACTTGGCTAATTCCAAAACTGGGGTTTGATCTGAAGGCAAACCCCTAATCCCAAACCCTTTTCCTCTCTTTTCTATGTGAAGGTTGTAGGTGCACAGCTGTACTTTTGGATTTGGACTCTATTTGTAGAGGTGAAAAAACCCTTTTCGTTTCACAGATTTTTCAGAGGACCGTGTACATTCCCACCACAGTCCAGACAACTTTTCCTCATATTCACAGGGCACCTTCATCTTGACATATTACTACCAGATCCAAGTGCACAACTTCATCCCATACTCTGATCTCAAGTTATAATCAGTTCTTTGTCACTTTTACGCTTAGTTTCTATACATAATTCAATCAATTCCTTTCCATTTCAAATAGAAGAGGGGATTAACTTATCATTCCCATTTCATTCAGAATTCTATCTTCTTCTTTGGAGGTTGAATCTAGTGAATTTACCTCCCCTCTTCCAATGTAATGCATGATAAATGTTTGAAGGGAAATTTGTAGTGAAACTCTCATCTCTCCTTCGAGGGAAAGGGTAGTTTTCCTCTTGATCTCTCATTCACACATTTTTTACCCACCATTACATTTTGGTGAACCCGACGTCCTGCATGCTTTCCTTTGAACAAAATTGCATATTTTTCATTTGCAAGTTTCAAATTTTGATAAAACTTAGTGGTTAAATCATTAAAAACCCTAGTTTTAAAAAATAAAATTGAAGTTGTGATTTGTAAAAATTGCTTGTGGTTATCTTAGATCCGAAAATTGTTTTGTTTGTCAAATTTAATTTCCTCATTGTCTTGTTCAATTTGCAAAACAAATTTACAAAATTAAGCGGTTACTTATTAAAACCCTAATTTTCAAAAATCATCTTGAACTTGTGCAAAAATTGGATTTCCATTTAATTTTTCGATTTCTAATTGTTCTTAGACTTGTTTTAATTTCTATGATTTAAATTTTCAATTTACCTCATTTTTCCCAAATTTCAAATTTCAAAATTAAGTGGTTAGGTCATAAAACCCCAATTTTCAAATTTAATTAGATTTTGTGCAAATTTAAATTAATTTCATTCCAATTCAGATTTCTAAACATTTTCCAAGGTGTCCCTATCCATTAGGTTTGACATTTTCCAAATTTGTAATTCAATTCCTCT
This sequence comes from Cryptomeria japonica, assembly GCF_030272615.1. Taxonomy (NCBI): domain Eukaryota; kingdom Viridiplantae; phylum Streptophyta; class Pinopsida; order Cupressales; family Cupressaceae; genus Cryptomeria; species Cryptomeria japonica. The sequence continues at coordinate 424,465,574 of NC_081411.1, read as the reverse complement.
TTTTTTTTCATGCACACATTGGTTTGACAACATTGGTACACAAGGTTTGAAATGTTTTGACATGCATAAGAGGATCACCTTTTATCCATTGGGTTTCACAACATTGGTCCTAAAATCAGTACACAAGGTTTGACAAAATCAAAACAAAATCAGTACACAATGGAAGAGGTGATCCTCTTATCCATTAGGTTTGATAACATTGGTCCTAAAATCACTTTGACTGATTTAATGCATTGTAAACAAGGTGTTAAAGAAAAAGTGACTGATTTCATTGCTAGATATAAGCATTTGTGTGCTTAAATTTCTTTTCATATACCTGATAATGATATTCAAAGAATTTTCATTTCTAATTTGCAAAAAGATATCAGGGAAAAGCTTCTTTTATCCGAGTTTACTTCCTTTCTGCAGTTGTGTGCAACACTCCATAATTATCAACTGGTTGTGAGTCAAATGGAGCAATCCACTCCTATGGCTCCGAGTGATAAGGGGGAGAGTGTTCAACAACCATTTGTGAAGTTCAAACCAACAAAAAGATTCATCAAGTTCAATGATACAATCAATAACAACAATGTGAATGCTACAACAGGTGTGCCTTATATTTGTTAGACAACTCAAATAAATGAAAGACAACCGAGAGGGGGGGTGAATCAGTTGTCATAGATTACCGAAAGCATTAGAAATTTAAACTTTAATATCAAAACCCAAAAAAATAATACCAGAATAGCAGTTAATCTAATTAAGCATAAACAATAATCACATAATAAAAGCCATCCACACAACACTAAGATTTGTACGTGGAAAACTCGGTAAAGGGAAACACCATGGTGGGAAGCCTACCCATAGTCAGATAATACTTCTGCAGTAAGTATGTGAATTACAATGAAGGGTTCTGCACTTGCAGGAAGGCCAACAACCTAGAGCACACTGCTCATCACAAAAGGAGCCTCACTGACTACATATAAATCCAGACTACAATCCAGAGAAGTGTTGAATTACAAAAGATAGCATCTACTATGCCTGAGTACAATTTCGGTGAAGCTCAATACCGAAGGACTACATACTCTAACACAAACCTAATTTGATCTCCAATGATCAACCAACTCCTCTACCTGAATGATATTACATTATTCGCACATTACATTCCTTGACCATGACCTCTTACATAAACCATGATGATATACAATGAGATATTACATCTATATATACAAACCCTCGACCATAAACTATCAAGTCAGCCACCAGACAATAAACTGATTATATAATTACAAACCATGTCGGTCTTAGAGCAAAAAAATAGCAACAACACATAAGACATCCCAAAAATACAACAATAGGTCCTATCTACATGTTATATTAATGTCGGTCCATAACCTAGATCAACTGGGACCAAGTATAGGTCCACACGCTTCAGCAATGATCTCCAAATGCCAAGTCTCAAACATGATTACCAACAACATCCTAAAACTCCATCAGAAGTTGCACAAACACCACTTATGCAATTAATCAAAGATCTCCATCAAAATCTCTATTAGTGAAACCCTCACTGGAACCAAAAACCAATCTTCTAAGTAGGCAGGATAACATCCAATCACCAGACCAAAACCAACTGACCAAATATGAGTATAAGCATCATGAACAAGCCAATTTCATCACCAGATTATACCAGAGCCTATTAGATCATACCGGATCCAAGTCAACCAAAAATCACTCAACCTATTGGGACCAGAAGGGTGCCGGTAAAGCATCCAAATAGCTAGTGTTGACATCAATGACAAAACATCAGTGCAACACATAATCAATTCCACCAAATGTCAAACAATATTTATAATTTTTTCCAAAGAGAAAGACAGTTTACTTCTTTGAATGAATCTTTACATAGTATTATGTCTCATTTGTTGCAAAGAAATGTTATCAAACTTCCTCCTTTAAAACCAGTTCATCCTTCTAAATTTGTGTCCCCTTATTTTGATAGCAATTCATTTTGTCAATTTCATTGTTAGCCTGGTCATGATACTGACAAATGTTTCGCATTTAAAAATAAGATTCAAGATTTAATTAATAACAATACTATATCTGTGGTAGGTGTGAATGATAAATGGAATAAATAAGTAGCTCCTCCTAATCAAAATCTTAAGATTTTCACTGATCCCTTGCCTTCTCATACCAGAGCACATACTCTTACAGTGAGATGTCTTCACTTCTTCTTTTCTTGTGTAGTGGGTCATTCTCGGAACAAGATCACAAACTCTTAGAGAGAGATGATGCCACTTTTCTTTTTATGCGGGGTGATTATTCTTGGAACCAGAGCACAAAGTCTTAGAGTAGGATGTCACACCTTTCTTAACACTTGTACTATACATTACATATAGGTTGTAGCGTGCTCGAGCATAGACTCATATGAGGTGCTTTGAACCTCACTTGCACACACATGCATGAGGTGGAGTGGAATTAACAGTGTTCTCACTCTCTCCCTTTTCAAGGATCACCTAGATAGGCTCTAGGAGTGAGATTTTCCATGTCCTTCTCTTCATGGATCACCTAGTTTTAGGGGCAAGACTTCAATGGTTTCTTTCTTCTTCGCTTTTCTTCTCATGGATCACCAAAGTGTGTATTCATGTTCTCTCTCTTCTTCCTCTCATGAACTCATAGTTTTACTATTGATGGTTCATGGATGATGTCATCTTTTCTCTTTTATGTTATCACTCATGTTTATGTGATGGCATTGGTCTTTATGTCCTAATTAGTTGTTGAGACATCTGAGTATCGAGGTCTCTTCGGCTGGTTAGTTTTGTGTCTTGTTCTTGTTTTGTGTCTTTTGTGGTTATTTTTTGTCTTTTTGTGTCTTCTGTCTTTCTATGTTCTCTCACGTATGTTGGCATGATTTGCGACCCTAAGATTAGGGGCTTTTTTCTCCTCAATATTAGTGGTGTCTTATACTCCTTGTGGTATTGCTTCATGTCCCTCATCTTCATCTTTCCTTTTATTCTACTTTACAAAACAATATTGGTGTAGGCCATACTCCCGCTAAAGTGGGGGCTAAATGTAGTGTCATAAAATTGCGACCCCCACAATTTTAACCACATTTTAGGTTCTCACCTCAGTGATGACATCTTCCTTCCTAACCGAGACCCCTTTTTTGCATTTTCATCCTTGAAACCCTCCTTGTCTAGAGTGCTAAATGTAGTGTCATAAAATTGTGACCCCCACAATTTTAACCACATTTTAGGTTCTCACCTCGGTGATGACATCTTCCTTCCTAACCGAGACCCCTTTTTTGCATTTTCATCCTTGAAACCCTCCTTGTCTAGAGTCTAGACTCTATGCGGGGCCCAAAAGAGGGCAGGATAGGGGCATGGGGCCCCTGTACCCACCCCTTAGGGTGGCCCTAAGTTAGGTTTTCCCGGTCTCCTATGCATAATTTGTCTTCAGGGTTTGTAATTCCTCTTTGTTGACCTTTGGTGTTTGAAAATTAATCCTTGAGGAATGTATAAAATGGGATTCAATTCCTCATTTAGGGGGATAAGAGGCATAAGGAGAAGATACAAGATTTTAATGTCATCATCAAGCATTCAAGCATTCAAGTCTTCTTCATTCATCCATTGGAGCAACATTACAACATTCATTTGTAAGCATGTCTGTGTGTTAGGGTTTGGTCATGTTACATGTCATTTCATAAAACATTTGTGGTTACATTCAAGAAGCAAAGAAATCATTATCAACAAGTTGCAGATCTACAAGGTATACATTTCCATTGTTTACATTCAAGCATTTTGAAATTAGTTTCTTTCAAGGTTTATTCCTCAACTGGGGTTTGACTGAGGCAAAACCCTATCCACAACCATTCTCCCTCTCTTTTTTGTGTGTAGGTTGTAGGTGTGGAGCTGTAATTGCAAGTTTGGGCTTCATTTATAGAGACAGAAGAGCCCTTTTCATTTTGTGGATTTTGTGGAGGACCATGTACATTCCCGCCATGGTCCTGATGAATTTTCTCTAAATTTGTAGGGCAGATCTGTATTAGTCTAATTATCTCAGATCCAAAATTATAACGTGATCCCAAACTGGTAGCTCCTCATTTCACTCATTTCCTCTCTCTTTTCCGTATAGTCAACAAGTCAACTTTCTCATTTACAAAAGAGGGTAAATCACAATTAAACCCTTACAATTCATTTGGAATTCATATCCTTGTTTCCCTTAGATTTAGATCTAGTGGATTCAAGCCCCTCTTTTGAATGTAAAGTTCCTCCCAAGTGAAAATCATCCTAGTGGCTTCCTTTCTCTCTCCTAGGTGGAGAGTCACTAGGATCCAATTTTCCACTTTACATTCTTAGAGAATTATTTGACCATAAGAGTATACTCTCCTATGTCTCTCCATTGCTCAGATAGTGTAGATGAGTCCTCCATGCATGTGTGTGCTTTACGTCAGGTTCACCAAAATGTAGAGGCGGGAAAAGAAAGATCGGGTGACTAGGTCCTAATCCCACTTTTGCCAACACATTGGGAATAAGAAAGACCATAGGGAGATAGCTCACTTTGGCTACTTCTTGTGAGAAAGAGAGAGTCAAGGATTATCTCTTAAGGTTTCTATTCTTCTTGTTACAAATGATGAGAAAAACCAGGGTTTGAATGATCAAATAGACTAGGAGATGAAGAATAAAGCACAAATGAACTTGAAATTACATAACTTACAGATCTGAAATAGAGATAATGAAAGCATGAGAGGGGAGGATTTTGGATTTGTACCTGATGCTACAAACTGAGCCAAACTGACCAGGACCAGGGTGTCATGCCCTTGTCCTATTTCTGCAGACATGAGGTTGTAATTAAAAGACTACAAACTGGAGATCTTGAACCTTAAACCTACCAAAATTCACTGATTTTGAGGGGGACCAGGGAGCCACACCCCTATCCTTGACAGCTTTATGAAAATTTGAGACTTCTGGGTGGTTCCAGTGCCTTTTCTTGATATGAAACTGCTTTTAGATGCTTGTTTCTGCACCTGCAACTGAAAAGGGAAGGTTTGTATCGTTATATAGGATTTTGCCTTAGTCAAACCCCTATGTTGGTTATTTCTACCTCCACAAATAGCTGATAATATACTTAAAATGTGTTTTCTAGAACCTTGTGTGTATGCAAGATCCTAGGATGAATGCAAATAATCTAACTAGAGCAACCCTAAAGAGTAAACCCTAAATGCTTGTAATTGACAAAGTAAATGCTCTAAATCGATGATGCAAATTGATATAAAGCATGAATGTAAATATGAAAGTTTATGTAAAGAATCTCATACAAGGACATGAAAATAACATGAAATCATACCAATCCCCAAGGGAGAGATATTGCCACTAGATCTCCTACTACTCTTCAATATCTTCAAGGCTCCTAATTGATGATGAATGCTTGATGAAATATTGTTGAATGTTATTGAAGACTCCACATAGGCTTCTCTTTCACTATATAGAAGGCTCCTTGTAATTTCTTGTTTTCCGATCTTGAATTTTCTTCCATTCGATTCTCTTTGATCCCTTCAAATGAAGAAAGAGAGCTCTTATGTTTGAAACCCTAGATCTTAATTTTGACTTGATTCCGTCTTTAGGCCGACCTAGGAATTGAATTTACTGCCAATATTTCAGGGTTAAGCATTATAATATCATAGAATTATGCTCCCAAAATTTTGGGGAAAATGTCGAGGACCATGTGCACTCTCGCCACAGTTCGACCAACTTTTCACCAAACTTTTCAGAATCGTTAGAGATGATGATATTAGAGAGAATCCCAAAGTTATAGCTGATTTCGTGGTGTTTTGATATGCAAAATCGGGCCTTAAAGGTCAAAATAGGACATAATAAGGGTTTATGATTTAATGATTTATTGGAAGAGTAAAATAAAAAGGGGCACACTTAGGGTAAAGGGCCCAGCTTTATAATGTGGGGAGTGATGAAATATGACTTTAGATTTAATTTAATTAATTAATTAAATGCTGGCACACTTAGGGTAAAGGGCCTAGCTTTATAATGTGGGGAGTGATGAAATATGACTTTAGATTTAATTTAATTAATTAATTAAATGCTTAAAGGGAAATTAGAAATGCAAGATGCAAGACACAATAAGGCGGGTGCTAACCTAAGTATGAAATTGTACCACCCTAGCAAGGGTGTAGAATTACGACACTACATTTAGCCCCCACTTTAGTGGTCATATGACACTACATGCATATGCAAGATAAAGTAAAGAAAATTAAACATTAATGAAAAAGGATATATCCACAAGTTGTCGGATGAAGCCCCAATGGTATCTCCAGTACATAGTTAGGAACCGCACCCTACAAAATCACATGTTAGATAAAATCAGAAAATCACCTAAATGCTTACTAAGGAAGGTGATGAAAATTCAAGGGTAGCTATATGCCCCCCCTGTTTCAGCTTCCTAATTTAGTGAGTTGAAATAGGGTATCATGTGATAACTCAATGATGAACTGATAGTACTAACCCGGTACTGAGAGGGGGGTGAATCAGTAGAGACAAAAATATAGTCCTAAACCAGTCTGACAATAGACACTTCAAATGACTGGCAAACAGTGACACCAGTTTGAAATAGAGTGCAACTGGTAAAGCTAAGAATGATTGAGACAAGCATTAACTGGTTACTCACTTAACTTTTCACTCAACTCAAGATTACACTACCACTTCACCCTTATGCATAAACAGGTAATCTATCATCAGGTCATAATAGCAGCTAGTTCGACATGTTTTATTGATAGGCATAAAACACAGAACCATCATATGCTTGACAGACAATAGCTAAGCATCACAAGATAAAAGCATCACACATGACACACATTTTTCACGTGGAAACCCAACTGGGAAAAACCACAATGGGGATGAATACCCACAAGCTATTTTTGAACTCTTTAGAAGTCCACTTTGTTAGAAGCCTTGTTCGATTAGAGACATTACAATAGGTTCTACTAGGAACCGATCTTGTTAGAGATCACCCAGTTAAGGGTTAAACCTTGTTAAAGGTTACCTTGTTAGAGGATTTCAAGAACTCAATAGCTAAAGGATTTCAAACTCAATAGCTTTGAATTACCCTGTTAAAGGATTTACAGCAAGCCGGTTAAGGCTACCCTGTTAAGGGATTTTCCAACTGTTGAGGTGGTTAGAGATCAACAGGCATTACAATGATCTGGTAACAGCACTCAATGCCAATGCAGATCCACTTAAGCTCCTCTTCACCTTCTGCACTTACACTCTATAGGTATCACTTCTCTCCTTTTGGTCTGGCAAGAATCACATATCCCTTCTCTTGGATACACACACACAACTTTTGCCAACAACCCTAGAAAGAGTCACAACATCGACCTTATAGGAAAATAGTTAGGTCGGTAGCATAAACCCTAAACCCTAAACCTATTAGGTTAAGGAATTCAAATAGTTCAATCCTAATCATTGAGCACACTACATTAATCTCCATCGTTCGTTTTCCACAGATTTCATGGCAGTTGATAACCCATCACATGTTATCACCGTTTTACAGACTTCACACATTCTCAAGGTAGATAGGAACACTCTTCTTCATGCAAGATCCTTCAGGCACACAAGGCTTACGTGGCAACATGATCTATTCTTTGTTATCATGCCAACTCATCACACAAAGTCACTGGTTGAGCCACACAGGCTTGAAGCACTTCAACCAGAAACCCTAAAGTTGAGAATACGAACTAGTAGTCATACAACACTTCCATGTGTCGGTTCCCATAACCATATGCCAGTTTACCTTTGAACAAGCACACCGCTTCACTTTGGCACACATGTCGGTTCACAGTGTTATACCGGTTCTCTCATATGTTGGTTCTCACCTCTTCAGCATATTGACATCAATGACCACATACAGTGTCATTATGTGCTCATACCGGTTCACATAATACCAACATCATGTTTACCACATAAAATTGTGAAAGAAGATTGATGACAAATGCTCACAAGAAGATTTGATACAAGATCAAAAACTAATGGAGAATCATGTGTTAAGAAAGAGAACTAAACCTCAATTCCAACACAACAAAGAGTGTGAGGATTTGAAAGCTCTCTAACACAAGATGAAAGATTTAAATGGAAACAAATGAAAGAGATACAATTCAAAAAACAATGCAACTCCATAAAGGAAATTGAGAAAGAATGGAGGATTGAAATGACATCAAAGAGAGATTATTTAGAGAAACACTCTACTAAAATAAGGCAAGAGATCCTCGTCAGGGATTTGCACGTACAAAAAATAGAAGGGTTTATTATAAAAGATACTACTCAATGAAGAAAAGAAATTGATGAATGATCAAAGACTTCCAACACCAAGGAGGAGGTCCCAATTAAGGATATGTACTTAAGATCCCCATTAGGGATGCTTGTTCTAATATGAGAGAAGGAATTCAAATATGAATAAACCTCTACAATCAATAAGAAATCTTTATAGAAGACACTACTTCATAAAGGGGAAAGTTTTAATCTTAAGAATGAGAGATGTTTGAAATCACTCTTGCACACATTTTTCACCCACCATTACATTTTGGTGAACCCGACGTCTTGCATGCTTTTATTTGAACAAAATTGCATATTTTTTATTTACGAGTCTCAAATTTTTGCAAACTTAGTGGTTAAATCATTAAAAACCCTAGTTTTTAATATTAAAATTGAACTTTTGATTTGTAAAAATTGCTTGTGGTTATCTTAGATCTGAAAATTGTTTTTTTTGTCAAATTGAATTTCTTCATTGTCTTGTTCAATTTACAAATCACATTTACAAAATTAAGTGGTTACTTGTTAAATCCCTAATTTTCAAAAATCATCTTGAACTTATGCAAAAATTGGATTTCCATTTAATTTTCAGATTTCTGATTGTTCTCAAACTTGTTTTGATTCCTACAATTCAAACTTTCAATTTACCTCCTTCTTCCCAAAATTCAAATTTCAAAATTAAGTGGTTAGGTCATAAAACCCTAATTTTCAAATTTAATTAGATTTTGTGCAAATTTCAATCAATTTTATTCAAATTCAGATTTCTAAACATTTTCCAAGGTTTCCCTATCCATTAGGTTTGACCTTTTTCAAACTTCCAATTCAATTCCTCTTTTTCTTCAAAACCCTAATAGGGTCCTATTTTTACATTTGAACCTTAATTTCGCCCATCTAGAAATCGTAAAATTTGCCAATTTGTTGGGGTTAGCTTTGAAATAATCGTAATATTCATCCCCAAAAATTTCCTAAAAAGTTGGTTAGACCATGTGCATTCCTGCCATGGTCCTCGACTTTTTTCTCAAAATTTCAGGAGACTATTATGACTATATTTAATAGCCTAAATCCAGAAGATTGGCTGATTTTGTAGATTTTTAATCCCTCTAGAATAGAAAATACCTCCAAAATTCAACATTTCAAATTTCAAGAATTTTTTTAAAATTAAGAGGTTAATTATAATCTGCCTTGATTTTAAAAATTCTAATTTTAAAATTAAGTGGTATTCCCTTGGCCCTAATTTTAAAATTACAATTTCCTTTCATTTTTGGAAATTGTGTCATCCTCTTCTTCCGACAAAGTTCAAATTGTTTAATCAGTATTTTCTTACATTTTGCATTAATCAATGTTGTAAGCTTTGTTCCAAAATTCAAAATTTTAATTTTCCCTCTAGTGCATGAGTTTTACCACTATTAGTCCTACCTACACTATCCCCATTAGATGAAGCATTATAATTAAGGCCTCCCAAGGTTTAATTAGTGAGGAGATGTAGCCTAATTTGGGTGACTTTTTTAATGAGGATCATGCTAATTCTTCCCATCCTAATCATGTGCCTATTCACCCCATTGATGAATCCCATGATGAAGAAGAAGCTTTAACTAGGGTCTCTATAGATCAACTTTCCACATTGGTCAATCAATTTGATAACTTTCAACAATGGATGTTCCAAAAATACCCTAATAGTGAAGCTCTTCCATTAATTGAAGGCCTTAAGCGCATGATTCAAAGTGATAAGAATGAAATTGATATATTGTGTGGCATTGCACTTATTGTTGATTCTAATGTCCTACCTATCAAGAGTCATGTCGAAACCCTAGGCCATTCACAACCTTCAACACAAGTTAATCCTTCAATTCCTTTGACTACTCTTATGACTAGTATTCCTACTTTTACCTCAAACATCATGTCTACATCAACTCAAAATGTGATTCCTACAACCATTGGTCATGGGGGTAATCCCTCTTCTTCATTAAATCCTCCATCTTTACCTATGTCTTCCATAAGTATTCCTATTATTCCTCAACCAATCAATGTGACCCAAGGGGGCAATTCCTTCAACAACTTTGTTTCTCCTTTAAGTGTCTCTTTTCCTACCCAATCATCACCTATGCCTACTTATCATAATATCCCACCACCTTATTCTCAATCCATACCTTCCTTCAATAACATCATACCACCTTCTCAATCAACAATGTCTAACATCAATTCTTCTATCGAAGTGACAATTAACAATCTTTCTAAAACCGTGTCTTCCTTATTCCAACAAATTGCTTCTATGAGTCAATCAAAATTTAGTGTGCCCACCTTGGATGTTGCGAGCCCACTTTCTCTTGATATTGTTAAAGTCGTGCCACCTAAACATGTTGAGGTCCCTCACTTAGAACTATAATTGAAAAGGTGATCCTCTTACACATGTCAAAATATTTCAAACCTTGACTACCAATTTTTCTTATGATCAAAGATTGCTTGCAAAATTGTTTACAAGAACACTAAGAGATAAGGCTTTATAATGGTATTTCTTTTTTCCTTCTTATTCTATCACTTCCTTTCAACAATGGGCAAATGTTTTCATCCAACAATTTCAAAACAACATTGGTCCTAAAATCACTTTGACTGATTCAATGCGTTGTAAACAAGGTGTTAAAGAAAAAGTGACTGATTTCATTGGTAGATATAAGCATTTGTGTTCTTAATTTTATTTTCATGTACTTGATAATGATAGTCAAAGAATTTTCATTTCTAATTTATAAAAAGATATCAGGGAAAAGCTTCTTTTGTCTCAGTTTACTTCCTTTCCACAATTGTATGCAACACTCCATAATTATCAACTGGGTGTGATTCAAATGGAGCAATCCACTCCTATGGCTCCGAGTGATAAGGGGGAGAGTGTTCAATAAACATTTGCAAAGTTAAAACCAACAAAAAGCTTCATCAAGTTCGATGATATAATCAACAACAACAACGTGAATGCTACAATAGTTGTGCCTTCTATTTCTAAATTTTTCCAAAGAGAAAGATAATTTACTTCTTTCAATTTCATCACCAGCCTGGTCATGATACTGAGAAATGTTTCAAATTGAAAAATAAGATTCAAGATTTAATTGATAACAATACTATATCTATGGTAGGTGTGAATGATAAAGGGAATAAATTAGTAGCTCCTCCTAATTAAAATCTTAAGTTTTTCACTGATCCCTTTCCTTCTCATACCTCTAACGTTGTTGAGATTGTGCCTAATTATTTCTCTTCTGAGGAATTCACCTCTATGGCTCTAAACTTGGCAAATATGGTAGAAAAACAAGATATGCCTATGGATCCTTGTATTACATTTGACCCTAGTGAGACCATTAGAGCATCTGATTTCCCTTTATACATAGTTGCAAAGGTTAAGGATATCCCTTGTCGTGGTTCCCTTATTGATCCCTCTTGCATGGTTAATGTCATTGTTGAGGAGTATATTTTCACTTTACGATTGCATAACCTAATATATGATGCTTCTAATGTAGTTGTAAAGTTATTTGTTGGATTCTCTTGTCCTACCATTGGCTCTATCACCCTTCCTATTGAAGTTCATACTAAATCCATGGATGTTGACTTTGTTATCATACCCTCTTCTGAGCAATTCTGTGTGAAGTTACGCTATCCTTGGATATCTTCCATGAAGGCTATTACTTCTCTAATCTACAAGTGTCTAAAATTTCCTCACAATGGAGAAATCATAACCGTGAACCATAGCTTATTTTGTCCATCCGAAATAAGCCCCAGTGTTCCTATGGATTTCTTTTGGCCTAAACAATTTCAATCTCTTCCATCGAGGAGCGATGCTATTTTTCAATCTTATAAAAAATGGAAGAAAGATGATCTTATCCTTAAGTCAACCTAGATACCCAATAATTGCCACTTCTATTATTCTTCAAGATGAGGTTCTTCCCCTCAAAGATAGAACTACTCTCCCTCCTAAGGAAGATCGTCAACCTATTCCTATGGAGGTGACTATACCTTCTCCTAAGAAGAACAACAATAATCTTTCTAAGGTTAGACCTATACCTCCTCCTCATGATGGACTTGGTATCCTTCCTACACCTAATATTCCTCCTTTGTATAGCGCAGTTCCACCTCCTTCCTCTTATCGAGAGAAGAGACATGCTTCTCCTCTTGTTCAAGCATTGAGATCTTTTCTTGGTCTCTTTCATATTGACTCAAAAGGCATCCTCTCTTCCCTTTCTTCCAAGGTAGTTTCATTCTTTGGGGAATGATGATTATTATATGCATATACATACATGATATACATGAGTTATCATACAGCATACTGACCCCGAGGAAAAAAACTACCTCGTACCTCATGTTTTGTGTTCATTATCCCTGAGTTTATTCCTCAATTGGGGGATAAATCCTTGTGATAACATGCTTCCTCTCTGTGTTGACTTGAATTTCATGCTCAAAATGCTACCTGCAAGAAGTTAGTTTCACAAAATACAAAGGAAATGCTACAGGAAATCCAAATTCAACCAATGAAACTATATGAAATACATATTAAAATAAAACATTATTTTACCTTCATGATTTAAGTCTCATTGTTTCCTAACTCCACTATTCTTGGTTGCAGATGGTGTGCTCTCAGAAAAGCATTGATGGCTTCCAAGATAGCATATGAAGAATGGACTGATAACTAGTAGTTAACTGATACTATGATATGCAATGCTAAATGATTGTGCTATATGGTTATGCTATTTTCTTCAAGATTAAAACTCATGGATGCATAAGTTTTACAAATGATTGGCTTGCAAATTCACTTGAAGTCTAACTCTCTCTCAACTCAAACTCTTGATTTTATAGACTTTGAGAGGATAAGATGATGTGGTCTGGATCAACGGTCATGATCAGATCTACAGATTTGGGTGGATGTGAGCAAAGGTGAAGGTTGAGAGAAAGGGGGAAGGAGAAGACAAGTGTCACTCATCTCACCTTGACTGGGTTGCTGACTAAGGGAATCTAGGGATGGTTGGAGAAAATTTAGGCATGAGAGGACAAGTGGACTCAAGTCCTTCCTAATATGTAGGGATGTTGGAGAGAATATAGAAGAAGGTTATGAAATATGTGTACGTACACAATATTTCATTAAGTTTGGAGGTTGAAGATAAATGATGAATTAATATATAAGAAATATTAATTTCCTTAGCCACATGATGGATGAGTTGGCAAAGAGAAGATGAAGTGGAGATGTAAGGTGAGTTGAATAATAGATTAAATAATTTAACAAATCATTTAATATTTGAGACTATAGGATAGGAGAATAATCATTAAACATTAGATACTCAAATGATTGAAGGAAATAATTAAATATTTAGATATTCAATTAATTGATTAGAAGAATAATTAAATATTAGATATTTAATTAATTAGAGGAATATGATAGATGAATTAATTAATAAAATATTTCAATTAAATTAATTAATAAAAAGACACGAAACGAATTAAATAAATTAATCTTTTCAAATTAACTATTTAATAGAAGAATAATTATTAAATAAATATAATATATTTATTTAATCGCTCATAGCCATTTTTATGTGTATATATTTTGCCCCTCTATGAAATGATGTCGAGATAACATTTTTTCAAAGATTAAATCAAGTCTCGATAGTGCACCTGATGGAGATAAAAATCCTGATTGTGTGACCCTAAGGAAAGAAAAACAACCTCATACCTCATGTTTTATGTTCATTATCCTTGGGTTTATTCCTCAATTGGGGGTTAAATCCTTGCAATAAAATGCTTCCTCTCATTTCTCTCTCTTGGGTGTATCCTACCTTAAAGCAATCACTCCCGATAAGGCACGCACGATCGCTTTAACGTGGGGGCATACACTCCACTCATATTTTCCTTCTTGATACTTAGAATTACTAAGTAAACTTTGTTTTGATTTTTAATCTTTGGTATCCTTTCTTTCATGACTCATAGTGAGGAGAAATTTGCCACTTGTAGTCTTGGTTCTCCCCTTCTCGATCTTCCCTTTTACTTTGTCAATCAAAGTCGTAAGATCCTAAGTCCACTGGGGGCTTGGCACATCTTGCCTCCTTGACGCAGTAAAAGTATTTCAATCTTATTTCCTTGGTGTACGCCCATACTCCTGCTAAAGTGGGGGCTAAATCTAGTGTCATAAAATTGTGACCATATCAATTTTTGACCACATTAAGGTCCTCACGCATGCAAAATCAAATCCCCTAGCCTGATTGAAGACCAAAGACTGCTCAACCCTCAAAATCTACTTCTCCCTTGGCCTCCGGACCAACCTGTCTGCACTCTGCCCTAGAGAAAGGGGTAGGATAGGGGCATGGTGACCTTGTCCCCCTTAGGACAGGGCTGTGGTACCCCTGTCCTTTCCTTATTTTGGGGCAAGACCCTTTCCTAAGCTTGCATTGTAGGTTGTCTAGTGAGCGGGAAAACTTCCTCGATGTTGGCCTGTGATAAAAATATGTTTCATTAACTGTAATTGACATGCATTTAAGTTGCATTTTCCCACTAATTTGGATAAGTTGGAAAAGTGGGATGAGTGGGAAGTTTACATGGGATCAAGCATTCAAGAGCATTCAAGCATTCCTTTCCAACATTGAGCATTCTCAAGTCTCCCTTCAAGGCTATGTGTTGCATTCAAGTCAAGGATTCAACCATTGAAGAGGAGATTGATTCCAACATTCAATTCCCCACAAGAATTTCTATCACAACCTCCCTTGAGGTGATTTACATTACAATCTTTCATTTATATTTACTTGCAAGTACTTTCTTTCATTACTTGGTTAATTCCAAAATTGGGGTTTGACCTAAAGGCAAACCCTAAATCCCAACCCCTTTTCCTCTCTTTTATGTGTGTAGGTTGTAGGTGTGTAGCTATACTTTTAGATCTAGACTCCATTTGTAGAGGTAGAAAAACCCTTTTTGTTTGGTGGATTTTTCGGAGGACCGTGTACATTCCCACCACGGTCCAAGCAACTTTTCCTCAAATTCGCAGGGCGGCTTCGTCTCGACATATTACTACCAGATCCAGGTGCAAAATTCATCCCATACTCAAATCTCAAGTTATAATCAGTTCGTTGTCACTTTTGAACTTAGTTTCTATACATAATTCAATCAATTCCTTTCCATTTCAACTAGAAGAGGGGATTAACTTATCATTCTCATTTCATTCTGAAATTCTATCTTCATCTTTGGAGGTTGAATCTAGTGAATTTTCCTCCCCTCTTCTAATGTAATGCATGAAAAGTGTTTGAAGAGAAATCCATAGTGAAACTCTCATATCTCCTTCGTGGGAAAGGGTATTTTTCCTCTTGATCTCTCATTCACACATTTTTCACTCATATTTCTCATCTTTATACTTAGAATTACTTAGTGAACATTGTTTTGCTTTGTAATCTTTGTTATCCTTGTATTCATGACTCATAGTGAGGGGAACTTTACTACTTGCAATCATGGTTCTCCCCTTCTCGATCTTCCCTTTTACTTTGTCAATCAAATTCATAAGATCCTAAGTCCGCTAGGGGCTTGGCGCATCTTGCCTCCTTGACATGGTAAAAGTCTTTCTATCTTGTTTCCTTGTACTTTATCAACAGTATTGGCATACACTCATACTCTCGCTAAAGTGGGGGCTAAATCTAGTGTCATAAAATTGTGACCCTAGCAATTTTTGACCACATTAGGGTCCTCGCTCATGTGAAATCAAATCCCTTAGCCTAATCAGAGACCGAAGACTACTCAACCCTCAGAATTTGCTTCTCCCTTGGCCTCCGCACAACCCTGTCTGCACTCTTCCCAGGAGAAAGGGGCAGGGCAGGGGCATGTTAACCTAATCCTCCTCTAGTTGTTCCAACTTCTCTACCTGATCCTTAACCTATTCTTCCTGAAGCATCTTGTATTTCACAAACCCTTGGTAAGGAATATGATCTTGTTGAACAACTTAAAGCTACTCCTGCCAGGATATCCCTTTGGGATTTGATTCAAACTTCCTTGACTCATCATGGAATGCTATAAGATGCCTTGAAAATATTGAATGTCCCATCTGCAGTAACATCCAATAATATGGCTTCCTTGATTAACTTTATTACAACACGCAAGGCTCAGATTGTGTTTACACAAGATGAGTTGCCCTCTAGTGAAATTCAACAACAATATGATCCCTTAATGATTGTGGTTATTATAAATGATAGTGCAATAAGATGAACACTAGTGGATAATGGTTATGGTCTTAATGTATATAGCATTAACATGTTGCATAGGATCAATGTTGATACATCTCTTATTAAGTCTGATTTTCTCACTATATGTGGCTTCGATAATGTTTCTAAATCTTCACTAGGTATGATCACCTTGCTATTTAAGGTAGGTCCTATTACTTTACCCACACCTATCCATTTCATGTCTAGAGAATTGACATACAACTTGTTGCTAGGGAGACCTTGGATTCATATCATGCAAGTTGTTCCCTCTACATTGCATAGGAAAATTAAATTTATTTACAACAATACAACATATATCTTTCTAGGTGACACAAGATTCTAGGCTTGTTTACAAACATCAAATTCTAAATCCTCTTCAACCAATTCTTCCCCAACTATCTTAGATAATTCCTCTAAAGATTCTACTCCGATTAGTGTGACCACTTTATCAAACCTATCTCCTATATCTGAATCGATTCCCAATACTTCCTTAAATGGACTTAAGGTTCTTGAGGAAGAGTCTTCTCAACTTGACTCTACTACTGACGACACCTTTTCTCCTTAGAAGGCTCTCGTAGAATATTATTGGGGATCCCTTTATTTCAATCCTACTTTTGTAGGGAAATACATAATTCCCCCTAGAGAACCTAAGGTCGAAAAGAAAAAAGAAAAAGAAGAACCTAAAAATCAATCCACTTTGTCTAGGCCATTGAGTAATAACTTTGTGGTGGTTTTTCAGACTTCATATTCCTTAGTTTCTGGTTTAGAGGATTTTGATTCTTCACTTTATGAAAATCCTCCTTCTTCTTTGGAAATGACTAACCTTTATGGTCTTGGTTTTCACATCCTAGCTAGGTGCGGATATAATGGAAATTGATTTGGTGCTCAAGAACAAGGGATTAAGGTTCCCTTGAAAAACAACTTTCATGATATGACATTTAGGCTTGGTTATGATCCTTTCAAGTGTACTAAAGCCTCTAAGTGACCATCTATTAGTGTTAATGTCATTTATGCTTCTCTCTCGCTAAAATATCTTGAATATATTAACTGTGACCCTTCTTGTGTCTTTGCTTTGGATGTTTTTTCTACCAATGATTCCTTAGCTGAATTCTTGGGAGCTTATGACAACCTTCCTCGTTATCACCATAACTGCAGTTTTCCCTATTGTCTAAATTTGGAAGCTTACTTTGGGAAAGAAAGAAATAACAATGAGATAGTTAAAGAATTTCCTCAATTAAAAGATGCTCCTCAACAAAGAAATCTCCTAATAAATGACACCATTGATATCAGAATGGATCCTTGTGTTGAAGATAAAATCATCAAGATAGGGAAATGTCTTGACGAAGAAGAGCAAAAATAGTATGCCAAGTTGTTACATGAATTCGCTGAGATCTTTTCTTGGTTATATTTTGACATGCCTGGTGTAGACCCTAAGATTGTCAATCATAACATTGTCTTAATTCCCGATGCTAAACCTCTGAAGCAAAAGATTCAAAATATTCACCCTAAAGTGGCATTACTTGTTAAAGCTGAGATTGAAAAACTGTTGGATGATGGATTGATTCATCCTATCGATTATTCCCCATGGATTTCAAACGTTGTGGTTGTGGCTAAGGCTGAAAATAGGATTAGGATGTGTACAGATTTTTGTGATTTATACAAGGCCTCTTTAAAGGATGACTTTCCTCTCCCAAATATTGATATGATAGTGGATTTGGTAGCAGGGCATGCTTTATTATCCTTTATGGATGGTTTCTCAAGATATAATCAAATCTTCATTAATCCTCAAGATCAATATAAAACTTCTTTTACCACCCCTCGAGGTGCATTTTGTTGGATTGTGATGCCTTTTAGATTAAAAAACATAGGCACAACCTATCAACATGCTATGAATCTCATCTTCCATGATTGTATGCATAAAACCTTAGAAGATTATATTGATGACATCTTAGCCAAATTCGTTCTCCGTACAGATCATGTTAAGATCCTTCATCAAATCTTTGAGAGAATTTGTAAGTATAACATGCGTTTGAATCCCTGAAAATGTATTTTTGGTGTGGATTGTGGAAAACTATTAGGATTCATAGCTTCACATCATGGTGTTGAGGTGGATACGAGGAAGATATATGTTATTTTTAACATGCCACCTCCTAAGAATGTCTCCCAACTAAAATTTTTGCAAGGAAAGATCCAAGCTATTCATAGGTTCATTTCTCAACTTGCAGATCGTACCTTTCCCTTCACACAATTTCTTAAAAAGAATATCACTTTTCAATGGAATGAGAATTGTCATCAAGCATTTGAAGACCTAAAAGCCTATTTGGCCAATCCTCCTATTCTTCAACCTATTGATCATACTAAGCCTTTCCTTGTGTACATGGCTACTTCCCCTCAAGCTCTTGCATCCCTATTGGCATAATGTAATAAGGATGGTAGAGAATGCCTGGTTTATTACATAAGCTGCACTCTACTCAGTTACAAAGTCTGATATTCTACAATAGAAAGACAATGCCTTGCTTTAGTCTTTGCAACCCAAAGGTTGAGGCATTATCTCTTGAATGCTAAGGTCCCCGTTATTATTAAATTCGATCCTCTTAAACATCTTTTCTCCAAAATTGACCTTTCCAAACACTTAGCTAAGTGGGTTATGATATTGAAAAAGTTTGACCTTAAGTTTGTCTCACAAAAGGCAATAAAGGGTCTAGTGTTGACCGACCACTTAGTAGATACTCCTTCACCCTTCTCCCTACCTAATCTGGAATCCTTCCTGATGAATACATTTTTTCCACTGAGGTTTATGAGACTTGGGAATTGTACTTTTATGTCTCTAAGTGTCGTACAGGATCAGGGGCAGGGGTGGTCTTAATCTCTCCTAAAAATAAGCCTATTCCTTTATCATATCATCTCAATTTCTTATATACCAACAACATTGCTGAATATTAGTCTCTTATAGCTAGAATTAAAGCAAACTTGGCATTGAATGTGAAACATCTACATATTTATGAAGACTCTCAGCTAATCATAAGACAAGTGACATGAGTTTATCAAGCTAAGCAAGACAAACTATCACAATATAGATATCTATCTATATCCTTGTTGCAAAAATTTGATTCTTATACCATGAAGCCCATTCCTCGAAAAGATAATCGAGCTGTGTTGCCTCTCTTGTGTCTCTAGAGGACCCCTTGGTAGATCTTAAATTCACTATTCACAACCTCACTACCCCGGCTATTGCTAATAATCCTAGTCATGTGGCATTGTTGTATTATAGGTTCTGATGAATGGTACTCACATATCATGAGATATTTGAGTGATGGTACCTTTCCTGACTTTGCAAATAAGAATACTAGGGCTAGGATTCACAAATTGGTTGCTAGATACATTATCCTTTCTAAAATTCTTTATAGGAGGGGTTATAATGGTCTTCTCCTTTGATGCCTAAACAAGGCTGAAATCCCTCTTGCTCTTGAGGAAGCACATTCAGGTGCTTGTGGGGGGCATTTTTGGGGTAGATCTTTAGATCATAGATTGCTCCAAATGGGATATTATTGGCAAACCATAGAAATGGATTCCTTTTCATTTGTTAAAAAATGCCATCAGTGTCCACAACATAGGAATCTGATCAATGCCCTTGCCCAATAACTTTGATCGCAAGTGGCGTCTTGGCCCTTTTCTACATGGGGTTTGGATCTCATTGGTAAAATATATGTTCCTTCATGTCAAGGACATACCTTCATCATAACTGCCACCGATTACTTTATGAAGTGGGTGGAAGTAGTTCCTCTTCAATCTACTACCGCTGAAGTAATGTCAATTCATTTTGGAAAACATTATTTCTCTATTTGGGATACCTTCTGCCTTAGTTTTGGATAAGGGAACGTCATTCGAAAATAAGGATGTGAAGAAGATTCTTGAGAAATATCATATTCAATATAAATTTTGTACACCTTATTATCCTCAATCAAATGGTCAAGTTGAGTCTTCTAATATTATTATTGAACAAATTCTTCGAAAGATTGTAAACAAGCATGGTAAGGATTGGTATACTCAATTAACATATTCTCTTTGGGCCTATCGCATGAGTGTACATGTTGCTATGGGTTGTACTCCTTATAATATTGTTTATGGTGTTGATGTCATTATGCCTTTGGAGTTAGAAATTCCTTCTTTGAGAGTTTCTCTTAAGGGTATAGTGGATGATGATTCCTATAGAGAGAAAAGAATTCAACCAATTGAGATGATCGATGAACGACATATAAATACCCTCGAGCATATTCAAGCATATCATAAAACTTTGCAACAAAGCTGCAATGATAAGGTTATTCAATTTTCCTTCTCAGTAGGTGATTTAGTCCTTTACGAGAATCAATGCAACATGAATGTCTTACCTGAGGAGAAAGGAAAATTCAGCCCTAATTGGCTTGGACCATACATTTTTATCAAGGTCTATGGATCAGGTGCTTACAAGATAGTAGATGTGGAAGGTAAGCCTCTCAAGGAACCCATAAATGCTATGCACCTTTGTAGATACTATGCCTAGTTCTCTCTCTCTCTCTCTCTCTCTCTCTCTCTCTCTCTCTAGTCTACTTTCTATTCTCTCTCTGTATCTTTTCTTTCTTCAAAATTGGGTAATATGTTAGCATGTCTTCATTAAATTATGTAGGATTAAATGATGTTATATTGTTTGGTCTACATTACTTCATTCTTGACAAGCATGTTTCATTACTTTATTGTTTGTCTTGGATTCTTTTATGTAAATTTTAATAGATTTATATTTCATATGCGGTAGCATGTTATACAATTTCTTATGTATTAAGCAGAATTATATCATGTTGTGTTTAATTACAGTTAATTAAATCACATTAATCATATAGTTCTTAGACTTAATGCATTCTTCTTTTACATTGTCAAAGTAGCATTTAATTAAATACTTAGTTATTTAATTAAATCACACATGTATCAATTTAATCATGAAGCATTGAGAAATCAATCGCATGGAAGTTAAATTAGACATACATGTTCATCACTAAATATGTTAATTTTAATATAAGCAATGCATATATTATTTAAGCATTAAAATAACATATCCATGAGCATCATAATATATACATCAATACAACAAGATCATCTCCTACCCTAGGACTAGTAGCTAGAGGATGGTGGCTAGATGCCCCCTCCTGATCTGGTCGTGGGGGTGGCCCCATTGGGGTGTATCATGATATGGACCGCGACTCCGCAAGGAGCTCCTATGACCCTCTCCATCATAATCCCACGGTATGTGGCTACCTCTGTCTGTGATGCTGCTAGGTCACGTTCTGTCTATCATAATCTCTCTTGTAGGACCTCCATCTTCATCTTAATAGGGGAGAAAAGGTTCTCATGCCATCCTACACTCCTTTGGGATCTATGTGCTATCTATGAAGAACTAGGAATGTGTGAACTCACGATGAGGTCTATCACTACATTCTGAATAAGAGAACACCACGCCTGGATGGTAGCTGCAAGAAAGAGATTTTTATTAGTAACATTCTATATCATCAAATCTAAACAAGATACATAAGTTAATCAATAATAGGACACCTTACCTAGATCTCCCTCTCACCAGTAGAGATCATGGAAAGAGACCACCAGAGATTGGGACCCGCTAAGCTCTCTGTGCTCGTACTATCTCTGTACAATGGGTATGGGCCGATGGGGACTAGGATCGAGACCCCTTATAGGATCCTTCTCTGCCTGTAATGGGAGGCTCGATGGATTGAGGGCTATGGTATCCTCCCTGGAGTGATGACGAACTGCATCTAACTCATCCTCCTCCTCCTTATCCTCCTCTTCCTCCTCCTCCTCCTCATCATCATCATCATCATCCTCCTCCTCCTCCTCCTCTTCGTCCTCCTCATCATCTCCATCCCAATCTGCCTCTATGGTGTCAAGATCATCTTCATCTCCTTCTGCCTCCTTCTCTCCTGTATCATTAGCCTGATCATTTGAGCCCTACTCGAATGTATCGTACCCCTCTCTCTTGCCTATCTCTCTCCATGGTCTAGGGTTCCCTCCAAGGATGTTTGTTGGGAAGATGGCTCTAGGGTATGTCCTCCCCCACCAAGTGATGTACTATTGGTGCATCCCCGAATCATCTCTATAGTCTATCGCAATGTCTTGATCAGACCCATCTGAGTCTGTGATGTCGATCTCATCACTGGTAGGCCTAGGAATGGATCCTAGCCTCGACATCACACATGAGTGTTGGATGTACACAGGCACATCAATAGGAATGCACTGCTCGAACCCAAACTGCCATTGGTCTTGGTCAAAGTAGAAGGGAATGACTATGTGGCTATACTGCCCCTCTAGTAGATGGTTCCTCTGCATGCTTAACAATTGCCTGTGTATCCCTGCCCACATGTAGATCCTAAGGTAGGGTCTCCATATGACTCTGCCCATTGTCAATCTATCTAAGCTCAACCTCCAATGCAAGAGATTTTCGAATCACCACTCGCATGTAAGCGAATAAGAAAATACCCTAGGCTACTCTGGGACTAAGTCTTTAGGGGCTCCAAAAGGCCTTGTCCAAGTAATATGCTTGAACATCCACACCTGTAGTAGTGTGCATGTCATCAGGCTGCATCACTGTCCAATACATACTCCCCAAAGTCATGATAGAGATGTGCAAGCATACTCCAACCCCAAGAGTATACCCTTCGATGTCTCTCCATCACTTAGATAGCGTAGATGAGTCCTCCATGCATGTGTGTGCCGCATCCATTAGGGCACACAACTAATGCAAGGGTCACGATCATGAGTTGCCTCACTAATGGTACCTTGCCCGTAGGGTGTAGGAGCCAGCTAACCATGATATGACCCCTCGTCTCACCGAGTATCACTCTCCCCATAGAATACACCTACTCTCTCCTATAATCCTCCTCAATACAGTCGAATCAATATCTCACGCTCTCCCCCTGATGGGAAGGCACAAGATGTGGTATACATCCTCAAGGGTAACTGTCATCTCCCACACAGGTAACAAGAACATCGAGTTGTTTGCATCCCATCAATGCCATCAGCATTGCATAATGGAATTTGATGGCCAACATAGTCATCGCATACCACAAGACCATTGTATGTAGCAACTCCCTTTCCCCCACTGTCAACCTTGGGATCTGCTCCCAAAGGCTCTAGAAGGTAAGCTTGGTAGTATGCTCATAGATGTAGGGCAGTGTTTGCAAAAAGAAAAGCATCCTATCATCATCATTATCATCTAATCAATGCATTCATTCTATCTATTCTAACGTTCAATCACCTAATCTCATGTCACCACTGGTCGCCTTGAATAGGGACCAGGGCGCCCTGAGTGGACCAGGGTGCCCTACTTGGACTAAGGCACCCAGGTGGGACCGGGGCACCCTAGGAGGACCAGGGCACCCTAGGATCCCAAGGTGCATGAAGAGGGGGCCCGGACATGGTCTTAGCAATCACATCATTAGTGAAAGCATAAAAAAAAAAGTCAAAAGAGAGTCAATGGAAGGTCAACTCACCTCATTGAGTGGTCGATCGATGAGTACAGACTGGCACATGATCTCCATCCTCATAGGTTTCTCAGGTCGGCGTCGAGGCATGATGGCTAATATGTGAGCTCCTCTACAATGAATAGTGACAAATGAAGGTGTCACTTTCATATTTATGCGTTATGAACTTTTTCACTTAATGTTTTTAAGTTAAAACCCTAATTTATGCACTTTTTCTTTAATCTATCATATCTTGAGCTAGGAAGCTCTGATTCTTGCACCATCGGTGGCGTTGGAATTGTGAGTTCGCCTTGTCACTCCACATTAGTTCCACAATGTACTTGGATGAGTAATTAAGCATTGTTGTGAACTTTCTTCATCAAAATCTTTATCACAATTTGTTGTGGTAAACATGATACCCTGTTTCACCTCACTAATAAGCAAGCCGAAATAGGGGGCATATAGCTACCCATGAATTTCATCACCTTCCTTAGTAAGAATTAGGTGATTTTGTTATATAAAATGTGGTTTTGTAGGGTGTGGTTCCTAATTGTGTACTACAGATACCACTGGGGGCTTCGTCCAACAACTTATGGCTATATCCTTTTTTTTTAAATGTTTACTTTTATGTACTTTAGCTTGCATATGCACGTAGTGTCATATGACTGCTAAAGTGGGGGATAAATTTAGTGTTGTAAATTGTACACCCTTTCTAGGGTGGTACAATTTTACACTTAGGTTAGCACCTGCCTTAGTGTGTCTTGCATCTTGCATTTCTAATTCCCCTTTAAGAATTTAACTAATTAATTTAATTAAATCTAAAGTTATGTTTCATCACTTTACATGTTATAAAGTTGGGCCCTTTACCCTAAGCATGCCCCTTTTCATTTTATTCCTCCAACAAATCATTTAATCATAAACCCTAATTATGTCTTATTTCAACCGTTTAGGCCCGATTTCACATATCAAAACATCTCAAAATTAGTTGTAACTTTGGGATGCACTATAATATCATCATATCTAACGGCCCCAAAAATTTGGTGAAAATTTGGTCGGACCATGGTGGGAATGCATATGGTCCTCGACTTTTTCCCTGAAAGTTTGGGAGCATAATCCTATAATATAATAATGCTTAACCCCAAAAGACCAGAGGGAAATTAAAATCCTAGGTCGGCCTAAACATGAAATTAAGACCTAGGGTTTCATACTTAAGAGCTCTCTTTCTTTATTTGAAGGGGTCTTCTTCTAAGAATCTCAGAGTAGGTTTTTGGAGCATAAGGGCCTTCTTTGTAGGGAAAGAGTAGATCTTTGAAGTCTTCAACAAAATTCAAAAATGCATCCACCAAACACTCATCAAGCATCATTTTATTAATTGTGGGCTTTTGAAGATGTAGAAGAACAATAGGAGATCACCGACTGATGATTGGCTTGTACCTCTCCCTTGGGGTTGGGTATGGTTTCATGTTATTTTCATGTCTTTGCATAAGATTCATTTTGATTTATATTTATGCTTGAGATCACTTTTTATTATGGATTTAGAGCATTTACTTTGTCAATTATAAGAAATTAGGGTTTACTCTTTAGGGTTCCTCTAGATTGTTTGCTTTCATTTTAGGATCTTGCACACACATTTTCAGTACATTATTGGCTATTTGTAGAGGTGGAAATCACCAAAATAGGGGTTTGACTAATGAAAAATCCTATATGTCCACCCCAAACCCTATTTTTTAGCTTCAGGTATAGGTTCA
Source organism: Cryptomeria japonica (assembly GCF_030272615.1). NCBI lineage: Eukaryota > Viridiplantae > Streptophyta > Pinopsida > Cupressales > Cupressaceae > Cryptomeria > Cryptomeria japonica. The sequence goes on along the minus strand of NC_081411.1, from coordinate 424,439,832 downwards.
GATCCGAGTGTTGCTGGAAGCTTCGGGTCTAGAAGAGCACGTAGGGACAGTTCTTGGTTGCAAATCTTAGCAAAAACCCTAAGGACTGGGGCGTGGAGCCCTAGTCCTTCCTAGGAAAGTGGTGTGGCACCATGGTCCCACCCTCTATAAGGAGGATTTGGCAAAATAGTGTCTTGCAGGCTGCATAACTCATCCTATCAGTTGCAGCTCTAGACATGCAGAATCAGGATAGTGGCGTGGAACCCTGGTCCTGGGCATTTCTGCTCAAATTTTCAGACACAAGTGCACCGCTAAATTTTCCTTTTGATCTGTACTTTTTAGCAGTATATCAGTTGTCCTTTGATCTACATTCTCAAATTAAGGTTTTCTTGCTTACTTGCATTCTAGGTTAGATTGCATTTTTGCATCATTCCTCTCTCTCATTTATAGAAAAGGAATAGAAAACCTAAGAGGTAATCCATGACTCTCTCTTTCTCATAAGAAGTAGCCAAAGTATGTTACTTCCCTAGGCTCTTTCATATTCCATGAGTGTGTATGAGAGTATGATTAAGGTTTCCATACTTAGTCTCACTTTTTTCCCTACACATGAGCACAAGTGAATTTAAGTAATTTTAACTAAAAATTATTTTTAGTGAAACATATGGTCTATATAGATTCATTATAGCTAATTTATATATGGGCCAAAACTTTTCCAATTGGAAGTGTCTACTAAATGTATATTTTATACCATTTTGGGTCTTATAACAAAAAAAATAGAGAAACTCTATGTTTCAACAACTTCTACTTTTATAAATAATTTTTTTTTTAAAATGTAAAAATACCCTTTTATAGATCTATAAGTGAATTTTCCAAAATATATATATTTTAATATTTTAATAAGTTTTAATATTTTATATTTTATTTCTATTGAAAGTAGGTTATCAGCACTAAAATATAAAGTTGATTATCTTGTCAAGGAAAAATACTAAAATTTATTTTTAAAATTTGAAAAATATATGATGCAGTAGAGAAAAGAATCTGTGTCAAGATGATATAATTATTTTCTAATTTGGATAAATAATTAAGATAAAAGGTGGTGGCAATTGAAAAGTGCTATTTTTCAACATACACAACTTTTCAAATTTATTGGAAAATATATATTTATAAAAAATAGGAAAAAATATATCCATGCACTAAGGTTTCAAGTTATCAATATACACAAAAAAATTGAAAAAAAAAGTTAAAATTTAATAAATAAAGTGTTGTGGCTTGTGTAACTTCAATTTCAACATTTTATCAGCAACTAAATTATACTGTTTACTTTATTAAAAACTACATTCAAGTAATTTTTTAAATTTTTGTTAAAATTACAAACATAAAATAGACAAAAGAATATAAATTTTATATTATTTTACATCATTTCAAAATTCAAAAATTATATTTGACTTTCTATTGATTTAAGTTAAAAAGTTGAACAGCATTGGCCATTTTCTTTATAAAAGTGTGACACGGCTTTGTACTTTTACCTGAATAGGAGTCTAGGTAACCTAATGAGATGCTTAGTAGGAGATAAACCCAAGGGATGTGACGTGATCTTAACACAGACAAAATTTGCTTACAATAATTCTATCAACAAGAGCGTTGGTAGATAACCATTCTAAATTATTTATGGAGACAATCTAAGGACCACTTCAGAATTATGGAAGATGGACTACGAATAGAATACAAGTGGCGAAGTCGATGACTATGTAGAACACATCAAGAATCTACATGAAGAGGTGAGGAAGCACATTAACAAGATGAATATGCATTATAAGGCGAAAGCATATTAAAAGAGGAGGTATAAGGAGTTCCAAATTGAAGATGAAGTGATGGTCCACTTCAGAAAAGAAACATTTCTAGTGGGAAACTATGATAAGTTGAAGATGAAAAAGTTTGGTCCTTGTAAGATTTTTAAGAAGCATGATTTAGGGAATGCATATGAGGTAGAGTTTTCAAATGGAATCAATATTTTCCCTATGTTCAACATTGTAAATTTAATAGAGTATCATGAAGGTGGCACAGAGGAAGGATCAATAGTAGAAGAATGTAAAATCCCCGCACCTACTTCAAAGAAGAAGATTGAAGAAATCTTGGATATCTGTGTGGGAAGAAGTACTAGAAACAAGTAGTACAAGGAATATCTATTGAAGTGAAAAGGAAAACCTATGGAAGATTCATCATGGTTGTCTAAGGCAAAGGTTGATTGTTTGGATTTTCCTCAACTAGTTGAGATGTGATGGGGTTACTTCTCAAATTACCCTAGGTGTCTGGTGTAGGAGTATCTAGTGGTGTAAGGGTAATACTGCATCACCCAAAATATATTTCCTTCTGATAGGTTCTTTTCTTTCAATGTTTTTTGCATTTTTGGCCAGCCTACTATTTTAGAAAGTACAAAAATTTGTGGAAAAATTTAGAACAAAAAAAATCAATTTGGCAAAAGAATCAGGCCAAAATCATTTACTGTTTCAAATTTATTCAAGTTTCAATTTCTAAAAAATCCCCTAAAATCTCTTTTGAGTCAAATTTGAGGCACTAAATAGTCTCGTATGGCCCTAGAAATGGTAGGAATCAACATAGTGGATTCTTATCACATACTTCACTCTGAGAGATTTCCAACACTTCAAATAATGCACCAATCAAGTCACCAAATCAAAATTTATGGCTTTCGAAAGTTGGACAACTTTTTAAAAAATTTCTAGTTTTCAAATTTGGCTCAAATTTAAATTTCAAGTTTTCGCACCAGACCACCAAATTTTAATTTTTAAATTGTACTTTTGGCTCCAAGCCATCGGGAGGCTATTTAGGACCCATTTCAGGAAACTTGTAGCAGTTTTTGGGAGGGTAAAAGTTGGATTGTGAGAAAGGGAATTTTGCAAAAATTGTATAAGTTGTAATGTCTTGCAGCCTATATGGATTTCATCTTCTTCAATGTAATTGCATGTACTAAAAATAGGTTGCAAACAATAATAAATAAATCTTTTATTGCCTCATTTGCTATGTTTTTCTAAGCCTCAAGTTCTTCCCTCATTAGATAATGTTGAGAAATTTTTTTTTCTTATAATGTAAGGGGAAAAGTTAAGGTGACTTGGCAATTTGCAAGGTAGAAGGAGAAATCACCAAATCACCTATTTTCACTTTGGGAGAGAGATGCCTTTACATTTAAAAGAGGGGGTAAATCTACTAGATTCGGTCACTAATTATATTAGGACTGAATACTGAGTAGATTGATTAAAATGGAATGTGTTTGAATCTCTTTTGTAAGTTGACTAGTTGAATTAAGACCAAGTGCTGGAAATGAAGATAAATATGAGAAAATGGTGAGCTACAAATTCAAGTTTCAGTTGTGCACCTGGATCTGAGAATTTTGAGATGATTCAGAGATACTCTATGAAATCTACCAAAAGTAGCAGGGGCCATGTGTTTGGACCAGGTCACCCTCCTATCAGTCCTCTGAACTTTCTGCTTGTCAAAAAGGGTTTTTTCATCTCTGCAAATAAAGCTTAATTCCAGAAGAACAATTGTGCACCTACTTTTTGCACACATAAGGAAAGGGAAATGTGTTGGGAATAGGGGTTTACCTTTAGGTCAAACCTTAGTTTTGGAATTAACCAAGTGGTTGAAATAATATAATTGAAATGACTGAAAGTAGGAATTCTCCTCTTTGAGGGGATGTTGAATTGACTAAAAATGAAATGATTATACCTCCTTGTTAAGTTTTTGTTGCCTCCGCATGGAATTATGATTTGATGAAGTAGAATGATGATATCCTCTTCAATGCTTGAAATCTTGACTCTATTGCTGCTCCAAAGCTTGAAGGGATATTGAAAATACTTAATTGCTCTTGACTGCTTGAATGATTGATCTCTTGACTACTTGGATACCTAATTGAATTTTATATCATGTATCTGTCAAATGAAAGAGTAAATCCCTCTTATATACTTGCCTTTAGGTTGAATTGATTAATTTTCTAACTTGAGCCGACATAGAGGTTATTTTCCTACTTCAAATTTGAGATAGGTAAGGGGAGATATAAAAAGATAGGTCCCTATTAAGGGGGACCAGGGTGCCACACCCTAGTCCTACCCTAATTTGGGGTAGGATCAAGGTGCAAGTAGGGTGCATCATTGAGTTGAATGGTTATTTTGACATGTGTTAGCATAATCAAGTCTTTGATCAGGCTGAGGGGCACAAACACTAAGGTGAAGACCCAAATGTAGTAAAAAATTATAAGGGGTGAAATTTTAGGATGTTACATTTAGCCCCCACTTTAGCAAGAGTATGAGCTTACGCAAACACTCAAGGTAAAGTACAAGGAATTCAGATTGAAAGACTTTTACCGCATCATAGAGGCAAGATTCACCAAGCCCCCAGTGGACTTTAGGATCTTACAACTTCAATGATAAGGTAAAAGGGAAGATCATGAGAGAGAAAGAGAGAACCATGACTACAACTAGTAAGGTTCTCTTACTATGAGTCATGAAAATAAAAAACACCAAAAATTACAAAGAAAAGACAAAGATCACTAAGTAACTTTAAGTACCAAAAGAAAGAATCATGAGCAGAGTGTATGCCCCCACATTAAAGAGATTGCACATGCCTTGCCAAAAGAAATTGCTTTAAGGTAGGATACACAAAAAGAAGAAAAGAACACTATAGCAATAATTTATCCCCCAAGAAAGGATAAATCAAAGGTTAATGAACACAAAGCACAAAACATGAGGTGGTTTCACCTAACTTTGGAGTCAATATACTTTTTATGATAACCCATGTATATCATATTGTGTGTGTGTGTGTGTGTGTGTGTGTGCGTGCGTGCATAGAATTGTCTGCATCCCCCAAAGAAAGGAAACCACCATGGAAGAAGGCAACACATGTGTCTTTTGAGTCAACATGGAAGAGACCAAAAGAGATCTCAACACTTTTCATCATCCTCAAATAGACAACACTAGGGACAATAAATAGAATAATTGGGAAACAAATAGAAGAATATCACAAATAAGCAAGAGAGGAGAAAGAAAGAGAATCTACTGTGCTAATGAAGCCAATCAAGCATGTCATCCTCCCCTCGATCTTCCTAATCACTATTTCAGGAAGGTGGACAAGATGCAAGATGAGCCAAATCGAGCACAGTAGATGGATATATCAAAAGTTCCAAACAAGGACCATGCTCTAATGATGGATCACTTTGTTTGTTACTAGGAGCTAGGATTAATGCTTTTGAAAATTTTGCAAATAAATCATTGTCAGCATCAATATATTCATATTCATAATCAAAAATATTAGGATCAACATTTTCATCATTAACAACATTTTCACCTATTTTTTCATCAAGATTTATAAGAATAGGAGCTCTAATATGAATAGTACTTGAACCATCATTTGTTTTAAGCATTTTGTGTCTTGGAGAATTAGGTTGAACATCTCATTTAGGAGAAAATGGAATCATATCAACAATTCATGTTTTAAGAGAAGAAATTGTTCGGGAAGCAACTTTATGAGCTCTAGCATGTCATCTCCATTGACGTTCTCTTGCATAACGGTTTCATCTAGTTTTGGCTGAGGGTTGAGGAGGTTTAGGTTCATTAGGTATAGGCTTCATCTCTTCTTTTAGGGAAGGATGAATAGCCTAAGGTTTTTAGGTTGGAAAATAGGAGAGGCCTGTCTTTTCTCTCTATAAGATGGAGGAGGAACCACACCATATAAAAGAGGAATATGTGGTGTAGGAAGGAGACCAGATCCATCATGAGGAGGGATAGGTATATCCTTAGGAGGAAGAGTTTGATGTTTGGGAGGAAGAGTGGACTCATCCACGGGAGAAGGAATAAATTCTTCTTTAGGAAGAATAATATCTATATTTTTATTGTAATGATGGTTGATTTGGTTTTTTACCTTTCCATTTTTCACAACTCTTTTTGAGCTGCTCATCTTTTTATTATAATTTTTGTACTTTACTTTGTTCAAAAAAAATTAATATCTAAGTGTTACTTCAAAGACACATGACAGACGCATGCCAAAAATATCCATTAAATGAGCCACCTATTATTTGAATGGTTGAAATAGTTCTTGCCTCACACGTAAAAACAATTATTTGGAATGGTAAGCATTACCCCTAGTTGCAATAATTTTGAGTCTTGTTTTTTTGTTTTATTGTGAATCGTATTGTACAACTGTACCTTTCTAATAACTGGCCTTAGATTTTCTATCAATACATTTCTTACAATGGTGAATGTATTTATATCTACAAAAATTGCATCAATCAGTATTGCTAGCAAGTTTCTTGTATGCAACCTTGTGATTGCTGAGAATATCGAGCCATCATTTAATGTGTTGTGTTTTGCAACACATTTTTTATTTTTTACAGTTGTCAAAATAAATGCAAAGATCCTGATCAGATTCTCGGGCATGAAGATTCTTAGTTCTGGTGGGGAAATTCCACAATATAAAGTCTATCGGCTGATTAGGATAAATATTAGAGATGTGGATGCTACATGGGTTAGGCATTTTTGGGGAAACTTGTATGTTTTATCAGGCATTGAATAAATTTTTAATGCAATTGTCCCATTAAGGAGATATCTAATACTGAGAAAAAATAATACTAAATATGTAATTTAGGGCTCAATACAAATAGTAAGAACATGTTTTTAAGGAATGTAGTTAATTTAATATCATTGACTGGTTTTGTGTAAGCTCATTGTATCAAATAAAGCATATGAATAGTTTTCAAGGTTGGATTGTGTAATATTGGCTTATTGGCTAAGGTTGAATTGAGCATCTCTTGTAGGTTACACATTTGGAAGAACTAATTGGAATGTGTGGCTTCATGGTCCTCATTTTCTTACTCACATGGAAGAATGCAACCAGGGTGCTTGATGTATCAAAGGCCTTACATGCAAACTATGCAAATTTATTATAATATTTTTTCTTGACATAATACATTGATCTATATAGGTGCTTTAAGAAGTTATTTTGTTCTTATTGAGAGGGTTCTCCCAATATATATTTGGTGTTATCTTATAATATGCTTGTTAGTCTTTTACATTATGTATTCTAAATGCATGTTTTCCATTTCTTTCTCTCATGAGAGTATTGTGGAAATAATATGTTATTAATAATTTTATTTTCTCATAAAACCCACTAATGGAATGGCCAATGCCACAGAACATTGTTAGCTTAGACCTTGAAATATGTAGTGAATACATTTTTAATTCAATTCTCAAATAAATAATCACTTTACATATTAAAATGTAAAAAAATTGGAAAAAAACCTCTATCATTAAATAAAGCACACACTAAATAATAATGACCATGTAATTTAATTTCCCATTTCATAATGTTGAATTATTTTGTAACCTCTCACTAAATGTAGAATACCAATGGGAATAATCCATGGAGGTGACACCCTTTACACTAGGTAATATTCTCTAAATCATATATGGTAGAAACTATAATGATGTAATTTGGAATTAGGGTTTCAATTAAGAAAATAGAAGCACTAATAATCGAAATCAACCAAAACAATAGAAAGAGGGGTGAACCTAATAGATCTAGCCTCAATCCAAATAAGGAAAGAGTTGAAACTCTTATTAGATTCACCTGGGTTGGGGTTTCCTCTTTTCAAGGGCTAAAATTATTTAGTAATGGTAAATTAGGGGAAAACAATGAATAATTGAAGTAAATCATCGCAAATAGACTAGTACAAATATCCCACGGAGCCATAAACTGAGATCTAGGCAAAATATGTTCCCATAAGTTTGGCCTAATTTTTCAAGACTGGGAAGTATAGATTCACCTTGGTCCTCTTAACTTTCCTTCATTGAAAGTACAACTTGTTCATCACTGTCAACTTTGCCGAATTTCATGAGTATAGCTCTTGCACATGTTCCCTACACACAAAAAGGGACGAAATAGGTTAGGAGTAGGGGTTTTCCTTAGGTCAAACCTCGGTTTTGGAATTAACCATGAAATTAAAATGATAAATGTACTGAAAGACTATAACAAAATACTATCCTTTTGAGGAAAAGGTTGGATCTGAAATGAAATGCTAGAAATTGCAATGTTAACCTTGATGAAGTTTTATTTGACCTTCAATCAAAGGTTTTAGGGTTTCATGTAGAATTTCTTCATAAAATATTGATCATGGATACTATCTTCAATACTTGAACTTGCCTTCACTTCTGCTCCAATGCTCGATTACTTCTCACTTGATTTTAGTAGAGTGTAATTGAGATCATTAGATTGATTCGGTTTAAAATGAGAGGATAGACCTCCTTTTATACTTGACTGCCCAAAAATAAATTAAATTTCCAAAGTAGGCCAACAAGGGATCAAATATCCCGCTCATTTGAGATGATCATTGTAGAGCCCAAATTTGGGTTCCAATTAGGAGGACCAGAGCGTCTTGAAAATCAAGACTCCAACGCAAGGGGGAGCAAGTCAAAATGATGAAAGTGTGAGTCTAACAAATAGTGTGAGCAAAACCAACATTGCTATCAAACATCGAAAGCCAAAGTGCCGAGGTGAGGTCTAGGTGAGGACAAAATTGTATGCGAATACAATTTATGATGTTATATTTAGCCCCCATTTTAGTGGTAGTATGATGCTAAGTGTATACACCTAAAAATGGTCTGAAGATAATTAATTAAATAAGCAATTATTTAATTAATCCTCCTTCCCAATTTAATTGAATTCACTAAGAAATTTGATTAAATTTTCCCTTTTCATCTACTTATTAATAAATCTAAGGATTTATTAAATAGGTTCATTTAACCCCTTTAATTAATTAATTCCCTCCATCCAAAATCATTTCTTCTAAATCCCCTAATTAATTAAAACAAATCAATTATGAGTTGTTGAGATTAATTATCCTTTTCATATTATTTCAATTTTTAAATTCAAATTCTCCTAACTTCTACCACTCCTAAACCTAACCCATTCTACCTACCACCATGTCCCCTTTCATCCAACATCTTCTAGAACCTTTGTGACACTTGTCACTAAGTGTTCCCTTTCATCTAACCCCTTCTAGAAGCCTCTTGACACTTTTCACCATAGAGATGACAAATGTTCCCTTTAATCCAACTCCCTTTGCCAATCTCCTCCAATTTAACCATTGATATCTTCATATCAATCTTGACCGTTGATTCTTGCCACATCACCCATAGCCTTGGAAAATCCTATAAATAGACCTCATTTTGAGAAATATGGATCGCATCTCATTTTCTTCTTATGCACTGTTATTATAGGCATCTAGCTTATAGTTTATCAGTTTTTACAATGTTATCATGCTCAATTTTAGCTTAAATCTTAGCTTAGTTTTCTTATCATGTAGCTTAATCATGCTATTCTTTCTAGATCATGCATTTTCAGCATTCAAATCCTCCATCTTAGTGTAGTCAAGTCACTGGAGTATGCATAATCAGATCTGAGAGCATTTTTCATACTCGCATTTACTAGGAGGCAATAAGTGGATTAGCTATGGTTTTATCTTTCATTGTTTCAATTTACTAACCATTGCTTGTAATGATTTATTGAATGCATTGTGTTTGTAGGTACAGGTACACTTCACAGAGAATGATATTTTGGCGCCCACCGTGGGGCCGAAATCATCATTTTTGGCCTCTCAAGCTTCATCAATCTTCCTCTCTGATCGAGACAAAATCAGAAACTTGTATGAGCTCTCTTTGTGGCTTGTACGAACTTCCTTTTAGCTTCAGAGGACACCTCATCTTGACTTGTACTAGGTATAATTATGTGTCGTATGAGCTTTTATGTTGCAAATTCTTTATTCGTACTTGGTCTAAAGGTGTGTCGTACGAGTTTATTTCTTGCAAATTCTTTACTCATACTAGGTTGATCCTGTGTCATACAAGTCTATACTAACTGGAAAAGAATGTTGTACGAGTCTCTGGTTCTCTATGTTTTTCCATTAACTACAAATTATAATTTTCAAATTTGTCTATACGTTGGTAATTTGCATTTTTGAATGCCTTCTAGTCATTTTTAGCCCTTGAAAGCACATATTCTTTCAAAATCTCATCTACAACTCTTGGAGACCTTTCCAATGAGTTAAATGATTCATAATTTTGAGTCCCGAGTAGAAAGTTATGCCTATTTGAAGTTAGGATAAAATTTCATATAGTTTTTTCTGAAAATTTCGTAGTTCGGATCACTAATGCTAATCTTGTTATGTCTATGAGATGTTTGCAACCTAACTCTTTTCTGCAGGATGTTTGTCGAAGATACGCTTGTCAAAGACAAATTCAAAACACAATCATGACTACTAATGGATCTATTTTGCAAGTTGCTTAAGGATTCAACAAAAAACTTTGTGTATTCTTTAATATTTTTAGGCACACTTCAATTTGGGCTTAAAGAAATGAACTATCATGTCTTATGTGCTTGTGATGATAGGTGAGTATGCTCTCACCTTTCTTAGGTGATCAGAAAGCTAGACTCATCTTTTTGCTTTCTTTAGTGCATCTCTTTAGCAGGCCTACCCTCCCGAGGAGTTATTAACTCTTAGCCCTTAAGGTCGGTGAGAGAGAAATGACCTAAGTGGGAATGGCTAATGCCAAGTAATCCAACCCACTATAAAATAAATGTGTTTTTGATGAAAATCAAATCAATAGCAGTGCTTAGGAATATCTCTCCTCTGTACCTTTGGGTTTATCAAACCTTGGTTTTCAAGGCTGGGAGACCTCTTAATTGAGTTTATACCTCGATGCGCCGAACGGATTCCTTACTAGTGCCGGTTAAAATAGAAGCTACCCGATCCACCTCCGAAAGGGTGATAATCTTTGTGCAAGAGAGATAGTAACTCTCCTAAGACACTTGCCATATCATGCCCCCATTAGCATTTGGAGTCGGATAATATGACATTGAGAATCCATTGCGTGAGACTTAGCGGCCATATTCTGATTAGCTATTGGGTGTGTACCTAAGTCAGCAAGCAAAGATTTTCATTCTCAACCAACTTCCTTAGGGTTTAGCTTGATTGAGAGTCATGTATCACATCATGTGTTTGTTGTGTATTCATCCCTAAATTGAAAAATCAGACACTTAAAATTGGTAAACCAAAGTAAAACATCAAAATTCAGTGATCAAAACTTAAACAAACACTTTTTACACCTGTTAAAATACCTGTCATATGAGTCAAGATATTATGTCGTACTGCTTGATCATTTGTCATACAATTCAAGATTCTATGTCATACGAAACACTTCTTTACACATGAAGTCACTAGTCTGTCATTCTGTTTTGTATCTCTTGTCACTCTATGCTGCATAATCTGTCGTACAAAACTCTACATCCATCAGTCCAAAGTTGTGTCTTGCATGCTTGTTTCAGATTTATCATTTCTGCCTGATCAATTTCCAGTAAGCATAAACACCTGTTATCTATCAATCTGTGCTTAGATTGTCTGCTTGATTTTCTTGGTCAAGTATCATCCATCAAAATCAGACTTTAGAAAATATACACCTCAAGATTTTCAAGTGCTTACCCCCAACAAGTTCAAAATCTAAACATCTCAAAGTGCATTATCACCCTCTTTGATAAACTGATCATTCAAACATAGTTTCTCATCAAGATCAATCATCCTTTATCATGAAACTAAAATGTTTAGTCAGGATAACCTTGTCCCACATTGTAGGATAGATCATTCCTACTGGACTTGGTTCTTATCAAATCATCACCATTGCACTCTTAAACCGAAGATCAAAAAACTTGCAATCTTTTAAACACTTGAATTCTCTTTTAGTGTCATATCACTCTATTGCCTTGAAATTGACCATTGATCGCCTACCCAAAACAACCTTTTGGACAATCAAATCCTAAGCAAAATAACACGTGTATGCCCATTCTAACTAGAGCTCAGAGACGAAGGATCGCAGAGACTGAAATTGAAACATTGAAAACATTCGAAGAGCATATAACCATGGAAAATGAAGATGAAATTCAAGTTGAAGGAGAAATAACAGAACAAAACATCAGAGACATCAAGAAAGATCCCCAATTCGACAAATTCATGCAGAGATTATTGGAGGAAGAAAAAGAAAAATACTTTCTAATGTTAGCCAAATCTGGTGCTACACTTCCCCAAGATTTTGATGTGAATAAATTGACACAAAAGAAAAGTGACCCTCCTCCAAATAACAAACAATATGAGGACATCTTTGGTCTCCACATGAATGACACATCAATTCCCAATACCACCAGGACCAATGAAGAAACCAGCATACCTAGAAGAGATGAAGTAGAAATCCTGAATAATATTCAATTCAATGAGGATACAAGAAGAGCTAGAGATGAAACAAGAAGAGATCCCAATCCTCCTAGAATGCAAAATCATGGTCATGCAAGAACAAATCATGTTGATAATCCTATCATGACTCTCACACAACAACTGCAAGCAATGCAAACACAAATCCAAGAGATGCAAAGAGGAAATGTTAGACAATACTCACTTCAATAAATTTGTCCTTATCCTTTCGACAGAAATCTAAACATGATACCATTTCCTATAGGTTTTCAAACCCCGAGATACGAAAAATATGATGGAAGCATTGACCATCAAGATCATATAAGAGAATTTTGTACAATGAGTATGGAGTTTCCACATGAGGATACCTACTTAATGAGACTATTTCCAAAATGCTTAACTGGATTAGCTATGGAATGGTTCTCCAAACTTACACCTGGAATCAGATCATTTTCAGAGTTGGTGGATAAGTTTGTTTCACAATACTCCTATAACATACAACATGAAGTAACCATGCTAGACCTATGTAACACTAAACAAAATATTGGAGAACCCTTCATGACATTCTTACAATGATGGAGATGCCTAGCATCGTGGTATTCTCATACATTGCCAGAGTATGAAAAAATGGACATATTCATTGACAACTTAAATGATCAAATGAGTTATTACTTAAAAATGCAAGGAAATCAAAACTTTAGAAAAATGGTTGATAATGGAATCAGAATGGAGGAAGCTATGATAAAGAAAGGTGAGTTGAAAATATGCAAAGAAGGAGTCCATCCTCCTAACAACAATAATAACAACAATCACAATGATAAACCAAAGTTTTGGAATAGAAATCAAAATGTCGTCAATGATGGAATAGTAGATAACAACAATGTGAAACCAAAACAACTGATTTTCATTTTATCTTCTCACTCAACAGCAGCACAACAAAACAACAATCAACAAAGACCAACTATCAAAAATTTCTTTCGAAGACAATTCACAAACATTGGTGAACCCCTTGGATCAGCACTAACGACACTTCTCGCAAACAAATTGATCACTTTACCAAAAGAAAGGAACTACGAACCTCAAATAAAACCACCTTGATGGAACGATAATCAGTATTGCAATTTCCATCGAAACAAAGGACATCTTACAGATAATTGTCAAAAGTTGAAACATGTCATACAGGACTTAATTGATACTGGTGTAATAACTGTGGATGGACATACAAAAAATGAATCTCATACTGCCTTTAAAACTCAACTTCCAAACTATGAGAAAGGTGAGTCATCAATAACAAACAATGGTAAGGGTAAAGCAAAGGTAAACTATGCGCATACATATGACAATGTGGTGAATGTGATTGTAGTTAAAGAAAAACAAAATCAAAAACATGCTTAGGCTATCACAAGAAGCAAAGCCAAAGTTGTTTTATTGGGTCCTACAACAAACACATCATCCACTACAACAAAATGATACAATCTAGTGGAACAATTGTAGAAAACACCTACCCAAATATTAATCTTGGAACTTCTAAAACTTTCACCTGCACACAAGGAGATTCTTGAACGAGCATTAGTAGGTACAACCTTATCCAAAGATCTTGATATTGATCAATTCCAAACCATGGTGGGATACCTCACAACCCCTCATTGCTTATCACTCACTGACAAAGATGACATGTCCTTGCAACACCCTCACAATGCTCCCTTACATATTGAAGTCCTTATTCACAAAACACGAGTCAAACATGTTCTAATAGATGGTGGAGCTGGCCTAAATATTTGCTCATTCAGTATTGTTTGTGCCTTAGGATATTCAGAAGATGTAGTTGATGTATGGAAAAGGATCACTATAAAAGCCTATGATGAAGAAGAACGTTCCTCCAAGGGAATTGTGATACTACCAATCAAAGTGGGACCTCTACAAAAAGACACAGCATGCCAAGTTCTAGACTTGGACCTATCATATAATGTGCTCCTAGGGAGACCATGGATACATGACTTGCAAGCTGTCCCATCAACCTATCATCAATGTGTAAAATTTCCCTATGAAGGACAAGAAATCACAATATCCGCAGATGCAAATCCATTCCAATATTGTAGTAATCTAAAAATGGGTCAAGAAGTAATTGTTCCACATAACAGGGAGGTAACATCTTTGAGCACACAATCTAAGGAAAAGTCATTCACCTCTATTCTATCAAGTATGGAAAAATAAATGCAGCTAAGAGATTGAGGGAACGGAGAATACTCAATATCACAATTACCACTTTCTCCTAAATCCTTGGGAAAACCATCAAGCTCTAAACAACTACCAATTGTGAAACATCTTCCGATATTTGATGGAGCATTTATTAGTGTTGGAACCTTATAAGAGGAAATAGAAGACAAAGATGTATTGCAATGACTATACAAAGATGAAGAAGTTCAACAAAAGATCAACAATGTCAGAAAACCTACGAAAAAATATGGAAAAGGATTCAACATTCTTTGAAGGATGGGATACACTGGGACAGGCCCTATAGGAAAAAGAAAGGAAGGTATCTCAGAACCTATTTAGCCTCATACTCAGCAAACTACAAACAAAGCAGGTTTAGGGTATGGACAAATCACTATACCAGAAGACACATCTTTTAGTCAACAACAAAAGGAATATGAAAACAGACAAGAACAATTGGCAATTGAAAGGGAAGAAAAATTAGTTAAGCAACAAGCACAAACAAACACAAAATGGCAAAAGAAGCAAGCTTCAAATCAACAAGAGAAACAAACTAAAAACATCTCTCAAGCAGCATTAAATATCAATCAAAACAAGAAAGAAGCTAATATAAGTTCAGGAGAACTCATAGAAAAGTTGACAAAACTCAATCTCAATTCTGAAGAAGTTGAATATGAAAGAAGGAAAAGTATAGCCAGAAAAGAAGAAGAAATGCTATATGACCAAATCTGTAGACTACAAGCTGCAAGTGATACAGATTCTAATGAATGGGAATGGGATTCCTATCACTCTGAAGAATCAACTAAAGAAAAATGCTTTGAAGGAGATATAGAAGTCGATATAGTTCACATGTATGCAGGACAAACATCAGGAACTAGTTCACTTGAATTAGAATCACATTTGGCTAACTTGGACTTAACCGAGGACAATCAGGAACTTCATACGCGAGATCATTCTAATGAGAGTATCATTCTAGACATCGACACACATATTGAAAACTTTGATACCTCCATCATGACCCTTGAAACCCTTGAAACATACCAACTTGAAGATCCCTTACCTCTAATCCACCTCGAGCTTATTGATTGGGAAAATGAAGGACATACCGCCATTTATACCTTTCCAAATGACCATGCCATATTTGTATATCTTAACGCAATCAAACCCGTAACAACTCTCGCCAAGAATTTCAGCAATGCATCTTCCAATCAAGTGGGTGCCAAATCTCCTAGTCGCAAAAGTGAAAATAAAGAAAACAATATTAGGTCTAATGCTAAAAACCATTTATTGGCAACATTAGACCAGGAAAAAGTAAAAACAAAGGACGCATCTAATGGTGAAAACCTCCTGGAGGCACCGGAAGATGGGAGATTTGACACTTTACATGAGCACTATCAAGAAAGATCATCCATTTTGATCGAACCAATAGAGGCAGTTAACATTGGCACAATAGAACAACCAAAGATTCTTCATCCAACAACATCTTTATCAGAGGTAGAAATGCAACAATATGTGGAATTCTTCAAACGATGACAAATCAATTTTGCCTGGTCATATGTAGACATGCCAGGGTTAGATCCAAAGCTTATTATGCATCACTTGAATGTTAATCCAAGAGATAAACTAGTCAAACAAAAATTAAGAAAAATGCATCCTCATATTGCTCTTCTAGTCAAAGTAGAACTAAAGAAATTACTGGATGTCAGATTCATCAGACCTGTAGCATATCCTCAATGGGTATCTAACATTGTTCCTATTTCAAAACCAGATAAAAGCATCAGAATATGCACAAACTTCAGATAAAAGCATGTCCAAAGGATGACTTTCCTTTGCCTAACATCGACATCATTGTAGATTTAACTGCTAGACACTCCATGTTTTCTCTAATGGATGGTTTCTCTGGATACAATCATATCAAAATAGCACCCGAAGATCAAGAAAAGAAAAATTTTACATGCCCATGGGGTACTTTCTGCTAGAACGTCATGCCTTTTGGATTAAGGAACATAGATGCTACATATCAAAGAGCTATGACAACTATATTTCATGACATGATGCATACATTCATGGAAGACTATGTGGATGACATATTAGCTAAATCATACAATAGAGAAGAACATATAGAGATACTAGAAAAGATCTTTGACAGGTTAGAACAATACAAGCTAAGGCTAAATCCTAAGAAATATGCCTTTGGTGTTACTTCAGGAAAGCTATTCAGATACATTGCTTCAGCAAGAGGAATCGAAGTAGATCTAGCTAAGGTAAAAGCAACCATGGAAATGGCATCTCCCAAGAATATCAGTCAACTAAGATCAATACAAGGAAGACTCCAATCAATCAAAATATTTGTGGCTCAATTAGCAAATAAATGTCAACCATTTACTCACCTATTGCACAAACATGTTAATTTCAAATGGGACCATCAATGTGAAGAAGCATTCAACAAGATCAAGGCATATCTCATGCAACCACCTATTCTAATGTCACCAATTCTAGGAAAACTATTATTACTCTATGTATCAACTACCAAAGCATCATTGGGAGTTTTGCTCACACAAGAGGATAAGGAAGGAAAAGATTGAGCCATCTACTACATCAGTAGAACACTAGTGGGATATGAGATTAACTATTCATCAATAGAAAAAGCATGCTTGGAAGTAGTTTTTGCTTCTCAAAAACTATGACACTATCTACTATCTCACTCCATCAAGTTGATAGCTAAAATTGATCCTCTGAAGTATTTGCTCAGCAAAGCCACATTGACAAGATGACTAGCAAAATGGATCATGATTCTAAGCGAGTTTAATATCAAATATGTTGACAGAAAATCTATCAAGGGACAAGTCATCACAGATCAACTAGCAAAGACACCACTTCAAGATAATCATCCTCTACAGATTGAATTTCTTGATACTAATATCTTAACAGTTACAACAAAAGCATGGCAACTATACTTTGATGGTTCATATACACAACACGGATCAGGAGTAGGAATTCTTTTCATCACACCACAAGGGCATACAATCCCAAAAGCATACAAATTAAGCTTTCCATGCACAAACAATATAGAAGAGTATGAAGCATTGGTAACAGGTATCAAAATGGCTGTAGAATGGAATATTAAACAACTTCAAGTCTTTGGAGACTCTCAGCTTGTCATTAATCAAATCAATGATGACTATCAAACAAAAGATGACAAACTCATGCCTTACAAAAAGATGGTGGATGATATCAAGAAGTACTTTGTAGAAATAAATTTTGAGCAGATTCCAAGAAATGTTAACAAAGTAGCAGATGTGATGGCTACACTTGCTTCTATATTGCAGACACAGGAACATCAACAACGTTATGAATTCCTAGTTGAAGAGTTGTTTCATCCCGCTTATAATTGTCCTGATTCCCAAACCATCTGTCAACTTATTAGACACAATTCCTCCCGCTATGGCCAAACTTACACATACTTGAAAGATAATATCCTACCTCCTGACTTATCGAAGAACCAAAAGAGAAACTTTATTCGCTAATCATCTCATTTTACTCTCATCGCGGATACCCTATATAAACAAGGTCTAGACGGTACTCTTTTACGATGTCTCAAACAAGAAGAATCTGAGAAGGCCTTACATGAAGTCCATAATGGCATTTGTGGCACTCATTCAAGTGGTCTTACCCTTTCAAAAAAAATAATACGCTTGGGCTACTATTGGCCGACTATGGAACGAGATTCTTTTAAGATAGCAAGAACATGCAAACAATGTCAAATCCATGGGAATTTGATCCATGCACCAGCACAAGAACTACATGCTTTAGCAACATCTTGGTGTTTTTGTCAATGGGGACTTGATCTGGTAGGAAAGATAAATCCTTCCTCATCTAATGGACACAAATTCATTCTTGTAGCTACTGAATATTTCACAAAATGGATTGAGGCAGTACCTCTCATCAATATCACGAGAAAACAAATTGCTGCATTTATCCTGAATTACATCATCTATCACTATGGAATATCAATGACCATTATCACTAATAATGGGTGACCATTCAAGAATCAAGATGTACAAGAGCTATGTGAGAAGTTCAAAATCCAGCATAGATTCTCCACACCATATTATCCATAGGGAAATGGGCAGGCAGAAGCATCTAACAAAACTATTCTGAAAATCCTCAAAAAGACAGTGAACAATGCTGGGAAAGATTGGCATATCCAACTAAACCCTGCTCTATGGGCCTACTGCACCAGTATTCGCACACCGAAAGGTGCCACACCTTTCTCTCTTGTATATGGATCATAAGCCATATTGCCAATCGAAGTAGAGATACCCTCTCTACGTGTATCACTAAAAGGTCTCATCCCAGATGAAGAACAACGAGTATCTAGACTGCAAGAGTTAGAGCTGATCCAAGAACGAAGACAAAATGCCTTTTATCATCTAAAGGTATATCAACAAATAATGTGCCAAAGCTATAATAATAAGGTCAAACCATGAATCTTTCAAGTGGGAGAACTAGTGCTAAAGGAAAATCCATGCAACTAGGCAGATCGAGAAAAGAAAGGCAAATTTGAACCAAACTAGTTAGGTTCGTTTGTGGTCACAGTAGTATTTGGGTCAGGAGCATATCAGCTATCAACACAAGATGGAGATCAGCTCGAGGAACCTATCAATAGCATGCACTTGAAGAAGTTTTATGTCTAAAAACTCAAGAAAAAATCAAAAATAGTGAAAAAGCAGAAAAAATCAAAAACAGTGAAAAATAAAAAAAAATCAAAAACAGTAAAAAAATCAAAAAAAAAAAAGGGAAAAAAGCAGAAAAATCCTAAAAAAAAAAGAAAGAAAAAAAATCAAATATTAGAAGAAGTGCAATAAAAACAGATGGTGAAAACCTGGCAAACAGGCACCATCTGTCAGCTAGCTCTTCCATCTATTAGTTCATGTATCTTTCCGCTTGCATTCATTTTCCATCAGCGTTGACCATCATAAACATTTGTACATATGTAGACATCCCAGGTGGCTTCTTGCCATGGTTTGGATCATTGGATATATCACAATGACTTTGTTTCTAGGCTTGGGGAAAAATCCTACACCTAGCTGGGGGCAAACTCTTGATCAATTTTGAGCTATATAAAATACGTAGAACAAACAGTTAGACAATTCTTATCAAGCGAAAACTGAGACACATCCAACATTGAACACAAGATCAAACTATCAACTATCAGGCTATCACAAAGTCAATCTAAGCACATCACACACTTTTCAGTGGATAATATCTTTTTGAATAATGATTGTGACATGATTGTTCAAATTTTCTATATTGTTTTTCGCTATCATGATTTCTGAGTGACTCCAGGATGTCATTGACTAGAGGAACAAGGAAGAAACATGATAATTTTCTTGTCTACTGTCTGAAAATTAATCATTAATATGTGCAAATTTGTCTCGAGACATGATCATCGAAGTATCATTGAAGACATTTTCAATTTGCGTATTGAAATGATTAATACTACCTGTTTTACGCAAGCAACACTTAGGTCATCTCGGTTCAATTATACCTCGATGCTTGTGTTAACTTGATATATCAAAATAAAGGAAAGAAGTGCTCAGGTCATCATGGTTTAATTATACCATCGATGTTTGCACTCACTTCCCACATTTCAAAAAGCTCAATGATGACAAAAATGCAAAATAATCCAGTGACTGGTCCAGTCATAGCTTTGCATTTCATTTGCATATTAGCTTGCATTTCATTCTTGTATGGGATCCTGAAAGCTCCTTTTATCCAAGGTTAAATCTATCATAGGAATCATCAAAGTATCATCATAGGTGTATACGCAATCAGAATGATGACTCATATCTCTCATGATATCATCAACCCAGCCAACTCTTATGCTATCTTTCTCAATAGAACCAACATCAGCATATCCAAAATTTATGTAACTTGATATCAACAAACTATCAGTTCTTTATCAATCAACCTTATCAAATCAAATCAAATCAATCAATCAAACCTAATCAATTCCGAATCACGTCTTATACAGGATGAATCCTTCCTGAAACCAGACGATCCGATTCTGATTCATGTCTTATATAGGATGTATCCTTCCTGAAACCAGATGTTCTGATCATGTCTTATACAGGATGAATCCTTCCTGAAACAAGATTCTTTGATCATCATTGTCTTATACAAGATGAATCCTTCCTGAAACCAGACTGAATCTAATCGATCAAGATTTTTCAATCTTATCAATCTAAGCAATCAAGCTAATCGAAGACCTCACATTTTCATCAAAACACAGTTGTAGAAATCAAATCAAATCTATCTGGATATCAATCTTGCAAAAACTCCAAAGGTCAATTATCTCAATTGATCTCCCGAGGGGGCATCATCATACCAGGATTTAGCAATCAAGAGCTAGGGCATCCTATCAAATCAATATGATCATCAAAATGAGATTATTCTTTGAATCAATGTGTCATCACACCTCGCTTCAAAGAGGGGCAAAATGTATACACCTAAAAATGGTCTGAAGATAACTAATTAAATAAGAAATTATTTAATTAATCCTCCTTCCCAATTTAAATGAATTCACTAAGCAATTTGATGAAATTTTCCCTTTTCATCTACTTATTAATAAATCTAAGGATTTATTAAATAGGCACATTTCACCCCTTTAATTAATTAATTCCCTCCATCCAAAATCATTTCTTCTAAATCCCCTAATTAATTAAAACAAATCAATTATGAGTTGTTGAGATTAATTATCCTTTTCATATTATTTGAATTTTTAAATTCAAATTCTCCCAACTTCTACCACTCCTAAACCTAACCATTCCTAAACCTAACCCATTCTACCTACCACCATGTCCTCTTTCATCCAACATCTTCTAGAACCTTTGTGACACTTGTCACTAAGTGTTCCCTTTCATCTAACCCCTTCTAGAAGCCTCTTGATACTTGTCACCATAGAGATGACAAATGTTCCCTTTAATCCAACTCCCTTTGCCAATCTCCTCCAATTTAACCATTTATATCTTCAGATCAATATTGACCGTTGATTCTTGCCACATCACCCCTAGCCTTGGAAAATCCTATAAATAGACCTCATTTTGAGAAATATGGATCCCATCTCATTTTCATCTTATGCATTGTTATTATAGGCATCTAGCTTATAGTTTATCAATTTTTACAATGTTATCATGCTCAATTTTAGCTTAAATCTTAGCTTAATTTTCTTATCATGTAGCTTAATCATGCTATTCTTGCTAGATCATGCATTTTCAGCATTCAAATCCTCCATCTAAGTGTAGTTGAGTCACGGGAGTATGCATAATCAAATCTGAGAGCACTTTTCATACTCGCATTTACTAGGAGGCAATAAGTTGATTAGCTATGGTTTTGTCTTTCATTGTTTCAATTTACTGACCATTGCTTGTAATGATTTATTGAGTACATTGTGTTTGCAGGTACAGGTACACTTCACAGAGCATGACACTAAGAATACTCACGGTAAAGTACAAAGTTGCATTGAAAAAAATTCACCAAGATACCAAAAAGACAAGACGCACCAAGCCCCTAGGGACTTTAGGATCTTACTACTCTAATATCAAGATAAAAGGGACAACATATGAAAGGGAAAGAGAGAGCATGATTGCATTGGCCTAGTCAAATTTGCTTACTAAGTCATGAAAAAGAAAAATACCAAATTACAAAGCAAAAGTCTCAGTTAGTAGAGTAACTTGAGTATCAAAAAAATGTCATGGTGTGTGCATAAGGTGTAACATTAAGTGGAGTGTATGACCCCATGTTAAATAAATCTCATATGTCTTATTGGGGAAATTTATTTAAGGTGGAATGCATCTAAAATACAATCACATAACTAGCACAATGAGACACCCCCAAGAAATGACAAATCAAAGTATAATGGTCACAAAATATATAAGAAAGAGCACATCATCATAACTAAAGTATACCAATAATAGTTGTATTTAATTGACCTCATCCCCCAAAGATAGTGGAACTATGAACACAATGGAAGAAGAGAACAAGAGAAAACAAACAAATCTCTTTTTGAGTCAACATGGAAGAGATCAAAAAGAGATCTCAATGTTTTGCATTGTCCCCAAGTACACAACACAAGACACATTTACAAGCAATAGCACATGTACAACATAACATAGAGATGACATAAAGAAGAATTCCGATATAAATAGAGGAATGTCATAATGGATTAAACCTCTTTATTACCTTGAATTAACAAAGTAACAAGGGTCATCCAAAGAGAACCTATCATAACAAAAAAATATGTCAAGCAACACATCATGGGAGAGACACATTAGGAACAAGCAAACACACAAAAAAATAATCCACCACATGAATGAAGCTAATCAAAAAAATAATCTACCTTCCAATCTTGCAAGTAACATCATTTAGGGATGGTGGACAAGATGCAAGAGGAGCCACTTCAACCATAGTAGATGGAGCTACTACAAGTTCCAAACAAGGACCATTCTCCAAAGATGATTGATGAGTCACTTTGTTTCTTACTAGGAGCTAGGGTTAATGCATTTGAAAAATGTGAAGATAAATCATGATTAATGTCAAAAAGATCATACATATCATCATAATCATTAGAGTCAACATTTTTAGCATGAATAACATCATCATCCATATCATCATCTAGATTAATAAAAATGGGATCTCTAACATGAAAAGAGATTGAATGATCATTTTTCTTAAAAAAAAAATATTTTTTTGATTTGAGTTTAACTTTATCCCTAGGGTTAGGCGAAAGTTGGACAAATGGGATCAAGTCAACATTTGGTATCTTTGGGGAGGAAATGGTTTGGGAAGAAAGTTCATGAGCCTTAGTAGAACATCTTCATTACAATTCTCTCACATAATGATTCATTTTAGTTTTAGTCAAGACTTGTGAAGGTTGAGGATCAATGGACATAGATTTATTGTCTTCCCTTAAAGGGGGAGGAAAAGAAGAAACTCAAGTAGGTTGAGATATAAAATAGAAGGTGTAGGAAGAATATGAAGACCATTATGATGAGGAGGAATATCCATAGGTGTAGGGTGTCCAGGCTTACTCAATCACATGGTCATCTAATTTTTCCACTTTTGATAAGATAAGAAAAGAATGTCACTTCGAGGCTTAAGAGGCTCAGGTTGTTTAGGCTCAGGTTGTTAAAGGCTATGATATATTGTTATGATAGTGCATCTTGAGGGAATTTAAAACATTTATGAATTGTAGAAGGGATAGCTTTCATGAAAAATAGCCATGGATGTCCCAACTTCACATGAAATTTATCCAAGGTAGGAATAATAGGAAAGGTGACATCTAAGAACTTAGTACCAACCTTAATGAGGAGAGTAATATAACCAATAGTAGAGAAAGAGAAACCATCATACACCTTAACCATAACATCAAATTTATCATATTTTACTTATGTAATTGTTGAGTATAAGGTTGTTCTTTGTTCATCACATTCACCATACACATTGGATCAATGAGCACCCCTTGTGAGAGTTTGTCTTTGATCTTCGTAGTGATACATAATGGTCCATCAGGTGCAACAATAGTCTCACTAGGATCAAAAGTAATGGATAAGACTTTAGGAGGTTAAAGTTTTTCAACAAAGTTCACAACATTATTATATTCTACACCAAGATCATTGGGAGAAAAAGAAAGAGACCCGAACTCAACAACATTGGTAGAGTGATAAGGCAAAGGATGAGTGAAGTTCTGGAGATTTTGAGTAGGGGTTGTGGATTTATTTCCTTTGTCAATCACACTAGCTATAGATATAGTATTATTATCAATGAAGTCTTGAATCTTATTCCTCAAAGTATCATTTCTCAGTATCATGGTTGGGTTGACACTGAAATTGACAAAAAGACTTGGGATCATGGTATGGTGGCAATGGTTTAGAAGTGTCAGTTGGTTCGATGGGAGGAAGTTGCGACACATTAGTAGTCATCAACCTCAACATTATACTATGCAAAGACTTAGAAAGAGGAGTTAATTTATTTCTAAAGTATTTGGATGAAGGGGCCACATTTAAGGTCACGAATTCCACTTGAGTGTTGATGTTGTTATCTATATTGATGTAAGATTTGTTGGGTTTGCACTTCATAAACAATTATTTAGCATTCTTATTCTTATCAAGTAGAGCCATTAAAGAGGATGATTCAAATTTGTGAGATTTTGCCAAGATCAAGGGCACAATAAAAAGCACAAAAGAGAGACAAAAGTATGACAAGAAAAAAAAGTATTCTCATCAATATACAAATGATCAATTGGATTAACCAATACAATGAATATAGGCCTACATATATAGGCAAGGCCAAATGGATATGTGAGCACACAATCATGGCATGTGTCTCAATGAGAAACAAGGGTAGGTAAGAAAAAGTAGGAGTAGGTAGGAGAAATAATATAATATTCCACAAGAGGTGGATGATCCACCGAATGTGGAGTGTAACAAGATAAGACCACAAAAGGTGGAATTTAGCCTACAAGAAACATCTCTATGTGCACACTTCCCTAAGTGTCTCATATCCAAACTATGATGAAATGCATTATCCTAAGTTAGCTTAAGTGTAATTATATCCTATGAGAATAAATAATTACACCAACACCTCCCCTTAAGTGAAAATTAGGGGAATGAAGAGTCAAGTCAACAATGCAAGATGGGTCTCAACAACTAGGCCATGATAGGTACCCATGTACAATATGTAAATGCAAGAAAACCTATGCAATGAAATCTCTCACAAACGGAGAAAGAGAGAAACCCCAGTGGGAAAAAACTTCCCCCCCCAAAAGAGAGATAAATGAACAAAAGAATCTCAAAGAAGAAGTACAAAACCTCAAAGAGGAAAAAGTACCCCCCATAAGAGAGGAAGGAGAAGTCAACTAACCCCCCCTAATGAGACATCCTGCACCCCTAAGAGAGCTCGCAACTACCAGAACTTACTCTCAGTGAAGGGTTTGGTGAAGATATCTGCAACCTGCTCCGTTGTAGGACAATACTGCAAATCAATGACCTGCTCCTGAATCAACTCTCAGATGTAGTGCATATGAATCTTGATGTGTTTGGTCCACTGATGTTGAACTGGGTTCTTCAAGATTGCAATGGCACTCTGATTGTCACAATGTAGAACTATCGATCGTGGACTGGAGAACCCAAACTCTGTGAGAATATGCTAAAGCCAAATAGTCTCAGTCGCTATGTTAACAACCCCTTGATACTCAGCCTCAGTCAAAGAGAGAGCAATAGCATGTTGCTTCTTGATCTGCCAATAAATAGGGCCCGAACCAAGGTGGAAGATGTATCCAAAAGTAGACTTATGATCATCAAGATTGCCAGCCCAATCAAAGTCTGTATAACCAACCAAGATAAGTCCTGTGCCTACTGCATAGTGAATCCCATAATGATGTGTACCCTGGATGTAGTGTAGAATGCATTTGGTGGCTTTCAAATGAAGCCCATGTGGTTCCTGCATGAAGCAGGAAACCATGCCAACCACAAATGAAATATCAAGACGTGTGTGAGTCAAGTATATGAGACTACCCTTAAGCTGATGATATAATGTGTCATGAACTGGTGGAGAAGAACACCTAGCCTCAAGCTTGACTCCTAAAAGAAAGGGAGTTGATGCAGACTTACAATCGGCCATATGAAAGTGTGCAAGTAGATAAAGAGCATAATTGGGTTGTGATAATGTAATCCCAGAAGATGGCCATGAAATCTCTATCTCGAGAAAGTAGTGTAAAAGACCCAAGTCAATCATAGAAAATCTATCATGCAAAGTAGATTTGACACTGCTAATGATGGATGAAGTGCTCCCTGTAATGATCAAATCATCAACATAGAGCACAAGTATCAAGTGTGAATCATCTCGTTGCAAAATATAGACATTCAGATCATAATGACACCTAGTGAATCCTGCTGAGAGAAGATAGGAATCCATCTTGGCATACCAAGCCCTGGGGGCCTTCTTAAGGCCATAGAGAGATTTCCTTAGTCTGCAAACCAAGGAAGAATCCTGGATGAAACCCTATGGTTGCTCCATATATATCTCCTCATCAAGATCCCCATGAAGAAAAGAACTCTTCACATCCATCTTATGTACAGCCCAACCATGAGCAACAACAATAGCAAGTGTCAAGCGAATGGAGTTCATCTTGGCTATAGGTGCAAAGGTCTTAGTATAGTCAACACCTAGAACCTAAGAGAAACCTTTCACAACAAGTCGATCCTTATACTTATCCACACTACCATCCACAGAAAACTTGGTCTGGTAGATCCACTTACATCGAACCATCTTTCTCCCCTTAGGGAGAGGGACTAACTCCCATCTGTTGTTCCTCATCAAGGAACTATACTCCTCCTCCATAGTGTGGTCCCACTCGGGAACTCCTGATGCTTCTTGAAATGTCTATGGATCGAAAGCGGTAGCAATGTATGCATGTGGAAGTTCTTGATGTTGTGATCAAGTCCTCTGTGTATCTAAAGGATCCCCAATAAGAGAGCCCACTGACTCAAGTGTCTGTCGAGCCCAATGAGGTCTAGGTGGAGGTGGAGAACGAGGCTCATCAACTACAAGTGGACCCTGTGAGTCAGAGTTGAAGGAGTCTCACCATCTGAATCACTCTCATCACTATCCACAATGGAGGAAGGTGGAGGAGTAGGGGAGGCTAAGCTAGGAGAGATTTCCTCAAAATGAACACTCCTCTCAATAAATACTTCTTGTGTCTCAAGATCCATCAATCGATATGCCTTAACATCCTTAGGATATCCAACAAAAATACAAGGCGGACTCTGAGGTTCCAATGCCTTGCATTTCTGCAGAGGAATTCAAGCCCATGCTGGACACCCAAAGACTTTGAAATGTCTGACAATCAGTTTCCTTCCAGCCCAAGCCTCAAAAGGAGTAATACATGTCAAAGCTTTATGAGGAACCCAGTTTTGGATGTGTGTGGCACAACTGATAGCCTCTTCCCAAAAGGCAGGATCAAGAGAATGTGCATGTATCATACAACTAGCCATTTTTTTGAGAGTTCTATTCTTGCATTCTACAACTCCATTTGGCTGTGGAGTGTAGGCAACTGAATGCTGAAGATCAATCCCCTCAAATGTACAAAAATCCTCAAGTCCTTTGTTCACATATTCCCTTCCATTATCTGTGTGAAGAATCTTGACCACCTTCCCTGATTGCTTCTCCACATGAGCCTTGAACTCTAGAAATTTTTCAAACACTTCACTCTTATGAACAATAAAATAGACCCAAGTGAAGCAGGAGTAGTCATCAATGAAGGTGAGGACATAGCAGGCCCTACTAAATGAAGGTGATGGAAATGGACCTACTACATCATTGTGAACAAGTTGAATAACTTCCAAAGATCTCCAACTTTTCCCCTTATCAAACTTATCCTCGGGATGCTTGCCCATGGAACATCCTGAACATACACCCTCTAAAAAATTTATTTGAGGTAGAAATGTGACCATGTCTTTAGTGCTAAGCTACTGAAGATAGAGGCAGTTGAGGTGAGCAAACCACTCATGCCATAGCTTACTTTTTGAATTTGAATGAGTAATCAAGGCCCTAGAATGAGAACGTGGCACAAAGTGGGAGAATGAATAAAGCCTTGAGTTGTCATTGACCTGTCTCACTGCTACCAAGGCATCATTATCAAGTTACTTTACCACAATGGAATCAAGTGTAAACTCAACCTTTTTCCCATTCCCATAGTGAGTGATTTGGTAGATAGAGAGAAGATTGGTAGACAACTTAGGAACATAAAGAACATTCTCAAATGTTCCATCATCCATGTCAACTGAACCTTTCCCTTCAACCTCAACTTGAGTATCATCACCTATGTAAATGTGAGGTACCTTTTATGGCTCCAATGAACAAAACTGCTCCTTTGTACAACCCAGGTGATAAGAGGCACCCAAGTCAAGTATCCACTATTGTGAAGAACCTATTTTAGCCACAAATACTTGCCCTTTTCCCTTAGACTGTGAAGAAGTGGAAGGAGATGAATCATTCTTGTTGTAGGATGAAGGCAAATTGATGTTGTTCTTCTTAAGGAGATGTGTCAACTCATCAACTTGATTGGTGTGGCATCGATGCTCATCATGACCATGCTTCTTGCAATAAGAACAAGTTGGTTTATCCTTCTTAGGTGGATTTCCCTTCTTGGAAGAGGATGAAAAATCGCCTTGTGATGGAGAGGATGATTTTCCTTTTTCCTGTTGTGGCTTTGACTTAGATTGCTTCTTCTTCTTGTTGGAATCTTTGCCTTCACTCCCTTGACTCCCTTGATTAGCCACCAAAACCTTGGACTTTGAAGACTTGAGAATCCCCATGTTCAACAACTTAGATTGTTCCAACATCAACATTTCTGTGAAAGCGTCAAATGAAGGCATAGTGTAGGAACTCCCCACTATCAAACGATGAGTTTGGAAGCTAGAAACAAATGCTGCATATTCAGGTGAAAGCTTGTCCAACAAGTTGAATATCAACTACCCATCCTTTTTGTCAATTCCACAATCCTTAAGCTTTGCTCTTAGCTCATTTGCTTTGGTGACATAATCTTGGATTGTATCAAAAATATTGGGATCCAAGTTGGTGAGCTCATTGTCAATCTTGTAACCTTTGATTTCATCAACTTGACCATACAATTTTTGAAATATTTCCCAAGCCTCTTTGATTGTAGAACACTTCTCAATGTGAAAAATGAGGTCATTTGATACATACTTACGCAAAGTTCCAAGAGCCATGAAATTTTTAGGGAGCCATTCTAACTGAGCATTAAGATCAACCTTAGGATCTGGTGGTGCTACTATTGTTCCATCTATGTAATGCATGAATCCTTTTTCCATTAATTTGCTCCATGCTTTAATTTTCCAAGATGCATAATTATGTGGAGTTAAAGGTGGAAATGTATGTGGACTCATAGAAACAAAAATGAAAGAGCACAGGGAAAGAGAGGAACAATCACACAAGACACCCCCCCAAATTCACTCAATCAAAGAACTCCGCCCCCCCAAAAAAAAAAATGATGATTTGGCACTTTATATTTAGTGCGTGTACAATGGGCCTCTTGCAAAAAATGACAAAGTGGAATTTTGATTTCAACTTTACATCTACCTCAAAGAGGCCAAAGGCAACTCAAACTGATAATGCAAGATATCTAAACTAAGATCCAATAAAATTACAAGTACCAAGTAGGCTAGAAAGGACAAATGTCTAAAAGTACAATATCCACTCAAAATCTCTGAAAACTGATCATAGATTATGAAATTAGAAAAAAAAATATGCACTTCAAAAAAAGCGGCACCTGAAAAGGAGGTCATATGAGCCCAAACGAGGCTTTTGAAGTTGCAAAATCAAGGATTGGATAGGTACAACTGAGAGAATCTGAAAATTTTGAAACACCTATGCACCAAAATCAGAAAATAACCACACCACTATGGAGAGCACAAAAAATTAGCCCAAATAAAAAAAAATTGCACCTAAAAAGGAGCAAAATTGAGCAAGTTATGAGCCTCCAAAGTTGACCCAAAAAAACCAAACTGCTCAATGGAGAGGGGTCTATTTTTTTTTTAAAAGTGCTGGCGCAGACTGATGTCAGCAAATCACTGTGTTAAATTTGATGGTTGTATGACCGTCAAAATGGTTGTCGCAACCCCTAGCTAACCGTATAGAAAACTGGCGTGGCATTGTTTTTCCATAGGCCAGTAGCCTCTTGCCATGTGGCAGGCATGGATTCGTCGAGAGATGACGTGTTCAAGATGGAGGTGAGATTATCGGTGGCTGATGGTGACTAGACCGCTGACAGGTGGCCAGACCCGGCGGAGCCCAGTGGTTGGTTGAAGCTGGTGGGATTTTCGAGCCCGACGGTCTGGAGGCGACGGGGCCATCAGGGCCAAAGCTATGGTGGTTGGTAGTGTTCTGCAGGTAGATGGCGCTGCCAAGGACAGTTGGTGGTCAACACCGCCGAGTACTGTCTACCAACTTCTACAGACACGACCGTATGGACTACTTTGGGGGTGGGGTTAAATAACCCCCTCGAAATAATTTTATTTTTTTTCAAATAAATAAATAAATATTTTTTCGAAAATCCATACCATATCGCCCAAATTGGGCAAAAAATTCCTCCAACACCCAAAATTTGACTTTTGCCAAAATAAGTTGAGTTTATACTCGATTTTTATGGAAATGGCCTCTTGGATGCAATAGTGAGGTCGAAAATGCTCTAAAATATCTTCAAAGTGTGCATTACCTTAGATCCAAAAAATAGAAGCCTTCCAAGATGTCTCCCAAAACCAATCAATGAAGCCCCAATGGATCTGATACCATGTGAGATTTTTACAAGATCAAGGGCACAATGAAAAGTACAAAAGAGAGACAAAAGTATGACAAGAACAAACTGTATTCTCATGAATATACAAATAATCAACTAGATTAACCAATACAATGAATATAGGCCTGCATGTATATGCAAGGTCAAATGGATATGTGAGCACACAATCATGACATGTGGCTCAATGAGAAACAAGGGTAGGTAAGAAAAATTAGGGGTAGGTAGGATAAATAATATAATATTCCACAAGAGGTGGATAACCCACCGAATGTGGAGTGTAACAGCAAGATAAGACCATAAAAGGTGGAATTTATCCTACTAGCAACATCCCTATGTGTACACTTTCCTAAGTGTCTCATATCCAAACTATGATGAGATGCATTATCCTAAGTTACCTTAAGTAAGGTGTAATTATATCCTATAACAATAAATAATTATAACAACAAAATTGACTCACTTGAAGTTGATAATTGTGAAGCACTGCACATAATTTCATAAAAGAAGCAAACTTAGAAAATAAAAGCTTATCTCTAATGTATTTTGGTAAATTAGCAATAAAAATTCTTTGAACATCAAGATCAGGCATAGGATAAACAATTTATGAATGCAAATGTTTATATCTACCAAAAAAATCAGTCACTTTTTCTTTAGCTCCTTGTTACAATGAATCAAATTAGTCAAAATAATCTTAGGACCAATATTATTTTTAAATTTTTGAATGAAAGCATTAGCCAATTGTTGAAAAGAAGTAATAGAATAAGGAGTTAAAAAACAATGACATTGCAAAGCTTTATCTCTAAAGATTCTAGTAAAAAATTTAGCCATAAGTCTTTGGTCATGAGAAAAATAACTACACAAAGTTTGAAATATCTTAACATGAGTCAAGGGGTCACCTTTTCTATTGTACAACTCTAATTGAGGAACTTTCATATGCTTAGAGGGAACCACATGGATAATGTCATCAAATAATGGGGTTGCTACATCAAATGTTGGAACATTGAACTTGGATTGAGCTATGGAAGCCAACTGATGTGGTAAGGATGCAATAGTTTGGGCTAAGTTATTGATGGTTTCTTCAATGAATGGATTGAAATTAGACATATTGGATTTGATGGAGAAGTAACATTGTTGTATGGAGAAGTAACTTTTGAGGAAAGAAAATGCTAATGCTATGGATCAAACAATGTCAGAAACTGTCAATAAAGTTAGCAAAATTGAGGAATGTCTCAAAAGTATCATAGAGAAAAGCTTAAACATTTTGAAGGTCTCTACTGGCAATACCAAAACCCTCATCAGCAAATTGGATGAGGAGAAGGACACTTTGGAAATTGACCCTGACATCGAAGGCACAGGAGATGTTCAAGGACCCAGAACAATAACTAGAGGAAAAAAGAAGGAGAAGAAGCCAAATAGAGACCTGGATGAACTCAAAGCTGTTGCAGCCAACTGCGACCAACTGGCGATTAAGGCGGAGGACCTCCTGAAGACTCTATAACTGTGCAGTGTTTTCTTGGTTTGTGTTGTTTTGTTGTTTCTATCTTTTTCTGTCCTTTCTATTTACTGGCTTTAATGTCAGACGTTTTATAAGCCATTTTTATATGGTCTGGATACTCTATGATGATCTTTTTTAATCTCCTATGTTAAAGGTTTCGGGTCCTGAAAACCTGGTTTTCTTATTAACGAGAACATTGTTGTATGTAGGTGGAGGTTGAGAATAAGGAGAGGGAACATTATTGTATGGGAGATGATTGGGATACAAATGGAAGACTCACATAAGGAAGTATGCATGAATATTGATTAATAGGATTGCCCCCATGACTAACATGTGTAGGATTAACATTTTGTATGTATGCAGTCATGATAGAAGATGTAAATGTAGAAATAGAAATGGAATGGTTAAGTTGACTAGTGGGTTGAGATTAACCAAGTACTTCAACACAACTTTCAAGTGGCATAATATTAGTGTTAAAAATATGAGCAAGGCCACACAACAAATCCACACCAATCTTATCACTTTGCACCATTCTTTTTAGTCCTTCAATCAAGGGGATTGCCTCACTTTCTGAGTATTGTTGACCCATCCATTGTTGAATATTTTCAAATTCATTATTAATCTTCTCTAATTGGTCAATAGTGATCCTAGTTAGTGATTCATCTACATCATGACAAGTATGAGGAGAATGGGGATAAATGATTTCATTTGTTGGGTTGGAGGAAGCACCAACATTCTCACGGAACAAGTCATCCAACAAATGCTCCATATCCTTGGTTTTTAAACCTTGCTAAGCCTCAAGTCTATAACTTCTTCTCACTAGAATATTACATGTATGACTAAGGGTAACAAAACTCATGCACAAAGGAGAGAAATTTGAATGCAAAAATTGAAAACTATGATTAAACAATGCATTTTTTTGTAAAAATGATTGATTAACCAATTAATTAAGCAATGTAAATTATGAATTTGAACAATAGATTCTTTTAAATCATAATATAACATGTCATAATAATTAGATCCAAAAGCACACTTGAAAAATTATGCAATCCACAAGTTAATTTTAAAATAATAAATTAGGGTTTTTGTGAATTTTACCTCTAAATTTATGTAATTCAATGGGAAATAAAATCTATGAGTACAAATTTGAATGTAAAAATGCATACAAATCAGATGCGAGACAAAAAATTAGAAATAAGCATGAAATATGTTGGGTTCACCAAAATGTAATGGTGTAATTTGGAATTAGGGTTTTAATTAAGATAATAAAACCATTAATAATCCAAATTAACCAAATAAATTGAAAGAGGGGTGAACCTAGTAGATCTAGCATCAATCCAAATAAGGAAAGGGTTGGAACTCTAAGTAGATTTGAACCTGGGTTAGGGTTTCCTCTTTCCAAAGGTTGAAATTGATTGATAATTATAAATTAGGGTAAAACAATGAATAATTAAAGTAAGTCATTGCAAATAGATTGCTATAGATATCCCAGATATACCACTAAGCCACAAACTAAGATATGGGGAAAATCAGATCTTGAGAACCTATTCCTAGAAGTTCATTTTCGGGACCAAGTAGTACAAATTCGCTCTAAGTTCTTTGAATTTTCCTCCTTCGAAAGTTGAACCTGTTTGTCATTGTTGACTCTTCTGAAATTCCTGAATACAAGTCCTGCACGTATTCCTTGCAAACAGAAAGAGAGGAAATAGGTTGGGAATAGAGGTTTGCTTTAGGTCAAACCTCAGTTTTAGAATTAATCATGAAATTGAAATGATAAATGTAATGAAAGGCTATAAAAAAATAATTTCTTTTTAAAGCAAAGGTTGTATCTAAAAAGAAATGCTTGCAATTGCAATGTTTACCTTGATGAAGCCTTTTTTGACCTTCACACAAAGGTTTTAGGGTTTCATGTAGAATGTCTTCATAAAACATTGATCATGGATGTCAATTTCAATACTTGAACTTGACATCACTTCTGCTCCAATTCTTGATTTCTTGCTCACTTGATTTTGATAGTGTAATTGAGTTTGATAGAGTGTAATTGAGATAATTAGATTTCTTAGGTTCAAATGAGAGGGGTAGACCTCCTTTTATACTTAACATACTGAAAACAAATTAAATTTTTGGAGTAGGCTAACACAAAATCAAATTTATTTCTCATTTGAGATGGCCATTGTAGGACCCAAATTTGGGTCCCAATTAGGAGGACCAGGGCGCTAGGCACCCTGGACCTGAAAAATCAGGACTCCAACATGAGGGGGAGATAGTGAAAATGATGAAAATGTGAGTCTAATAGGTGGTCTGAGCAGAATCAACATTGCTATCGGTCATCACAAGTTCAAATGACAAGGTGCGGTCTAAGTGATGTCAAAACTATATGTGAGTACAATTTATGATGCTACAAATTCTATAACGTAAGTGAGATGAAACATCCTATTGCATGGGCATCCTTTCAACCATGACAATGATGCATTTATGTGACATTGTGAATAAGGGTGTCTATGAGAATAATAATAAAATCAAGGGTTTACACATCCATAGTCTACTTGATTATAGATACCATCTTTACATCATGAATAGATTTTTGGGCTAGCAATCTATATTTACAAGTTGGTTCTTGGTGAGCTCCCACTTTAACTTTGAGAGAAACTTTGCCTCTAACTTGAAACACCCTTGAATTGGAATAATTATAAATTTTTATAGTAATGTTTTCTTGGCAAATATAAGGGAACTTCATGGTTGTTATATAGGTATCTTTATTAGTTGAGTACTCATAATCAGAGACCGGCTGCCAGACCTAGGCATGTATCGGGAAATTGCGTGCTTCTTCAAAAAATTCTTAGGATTTTCATAATCCTTCTTTTCTCTATCTAGGTCTATATCTGTGCAAGTTGTACCAGATATCTAGAAAGCTTCAAAAAAACTGGCCCTATTGATGGTAACTAGGGCAGATTTATCCTTCTTTTGAATTACCCTAGTTATAGGGTAATATGCCTTCACCAGCTCTCTAACCAGGTCCACATCCATGTATACATCAGGCACAACTAGTTTAGCCATGTTCATGTCCCAAGGATTAGACATGGGCACTCCCTTTACCCTATTGTTCCATAAGTATGAAAAATAGATAAGCACCAGAAATATCAGGGGTCTCCGAGTTCTACACAGGCTGCATGTGTCTTTCTAGGCATACTCATTCATGAACAATCCATTAGATGTCCTTGGAAGACATTCAATAAATTCTTCTGAATACTCCATCTCTCTAGTTCATTTCCTCCCCAATGCCTGAGAACTGCTACTACTCATTGTTCTACTAATGTTCTTAAAGAACACAACTTCAAATTCTGCATAATTACAGCTATACCAGAGAACTTGACACCTTCACAACTCTGGGGCCTATAGCTTGTAGCTGCAAAGAGAAAGCTACCACTCACACCATCAACACTTCGACCAAGGCTCATAAATCATTGCGAGTGTGCAAAATCCTTAACACAATCCTCCCTTTATAATTTTTTGGTCTTGAAATAACTGGCCGTCATCTCGGCCATTAATGCTCATGCATTCGGCCATTAAAAATTTTAAACTGCAAACTAGCCATAAAAACAATAATGTCAAAATGAGTTGTATGCAAAATTTAGAAACTATCTTAGAATGAAATTTCACTTTATTATTTACTCAACAAAATGCGCAAAAAGAATCCACATGTCAATTCATTTGTCTTGACCCTTTGTTTCCATACACCTCAATAGTCCCCATTAAGTCATTAAAACACGTGGCACACAATCATCAGCCCTCTGCCTAAAAGACTACCCATTAGAAAATATTGTGACCTAGCGAGAAGCCCTTATGACTTTATCTCCAGCTCACAAGCTTAAAATACTAAGCCTTCATAACCTCAAGAGGTAGCGACTGAGGGCAACTGAATTGCCACTCGCCAATTCTTGACCTCAAATTGTTAAGCCCTCATCACCGCAGCGACCTGGAGATAGTGGTAACTTTAACCCTTATCGTGTACTCTCCAACATAAAATTGTTTATCTCTTAACTACTAGCACTTCACTTGCAAGCTCGCGGCTTGATCATGTCTTCAAAAATTTAACCTCGCGAGCTGGCGATAACCATAAAACTTAATCACAAACTATTTAGTTGCTAACTCGTGGCCTGAAAATGCTAACATTAAACAAACATGAGAGCTAGCAACAACTATTGTGGCAAGCTAATATGTACGAGAAATTTTTATGGCTTGGATGTCAAGTCATTCCTGAGGGACTAGTTTGAAGGTTTCTCCTGAGTCGAGGTTGATTAGACAAGCAAGGACGACGGTTTCAGAGGCATAAAAGGATTGGATAGCTTCTGAGTTAGAGATGAGAGATCACAGATTTCTTTGAGAAATCAGAGGTTGCTTGTTCTTAGGGATTTTGAAGAAGAATTTGTACAATCAAGGAGGAATAAAATTAGAACAAAATCGTTCACATAAGATGAACCTTAGCAGGATGTAGTGGATTTGATAGGCATGACTTCTAGAGTCTGTAGCTGGTAGGGTGAGTTGAAAAGCACTAAAATGATTACTTTTCACGTCAATGAGCATCACCAGATGAAGTGTTAAAAATTTATAAATACAATGGGGTGGTGACTTAATTGGTAGAAGAGAAAATAAACCTTTTTCATTTTATGGGAGTGGTTTTTTCCTCAGAAAGGAAGATGATGTTTGAGCAGGATCATGCATGGAGTTGATGTGTGCTCTGTGATAATGGATGGGTGTTTTTTTTTCTCATGTGTGAGTTTGTTTATTGTCAAAGGGGTTGTGAAATTGAGAAGGATCATTAGAGGGGGCATGAAAGCCTTTTCTTATCAAGAAAGGCCACACATGGCACATCCTCTGCTTCTACTCTGCCACTGGATGGTAGGGGGTTCGAAGAAGGAGCCCGCAAAGGAATAAACAAAGGATTTGTTTGGGTGGGGAGTCACAGCCAGTCAGCTTCGCAATAGCATGGAAGTTGTGAACCCTCCCCAACATATTATCTTTTTTCCTAAATCTCCTCTTTCCACTTTCTCTGATCCTAGGCATGAAGGTTGAAGCTCCTCTTCTCTTTTAGAGGCGACTTTACTTCTTGCCAGGACCCAGTATCCCTTTCAAGAAGGGAAACATTATGTTGGACAGAATGTAACATCTCACACTCTATCTAAATGCATCAGGGTGATAATGGCATGGCTCAAGTAGTTTTGCTTCTACCAATTTTCAGTTGAAATTTTTGATTCACGGGTGCCAGCGCATGGATAAAGAATATTTTTTTAACAAAATTGCATATGGCCTTTTAGGCCTAATTAATGAGAGTAAATCTTTTGTTGACATGTGTCTCTTGGCCTGAAGATTATTGCTCCCTTTTCTTCTATATAAAGGGAAATCAAGGCCATTAGCAGGGTTCCTTTTTGGGAGGTCTCTTGAGGGTTCCAAAATTCTGGTGCCTTTGGGGTTCCTTTTTTGGTTCTAGTAGTGAGTCTAGGTGAAGGGAGAAAGTTGTAAAGTCATTTACAGAGCAAATGAAAAGAATTTAGTTCCAAGCTTTGTGCGGGTTCTTGAAGGAGTTATATGTAAATTTCTTTTGTAACAGAAGTAGTAATTTTATTCAATAGAAATAAAATTCTGATATATTTCTCTCTAGTGTATAATTCTATCATCTTTGAAATGAACAGAATAAAGAGTTTTTTAATTTGTTGCATTGTTATGGTATATGTAATTTTTCATTTCATGCTTCGATCTAAGGGGTCGATTAAATGCTTGAGTGGAATTACAGAGTGGTAGGGCTTATGCAAGGATTTAGATAAGTAGTTCAGGTTGGGATTGCAGATGAGATATATTGTAAGGCAATATTGTCTTAGATTTTATACTATTAGATAAAATTTTGTCACATTTTCACTTTACATCTTATAACTTCAGGTAGCCAATGGAGTAAGGCACTAATCACATCTTATAATTGTCTTTAAATATTAGTTTTGTTTTCAATTTCATTGACAAATAGCTATAATTTGTTGAATATCAGAATACATTTCTTTTCATGTCTATTTTTGTCTATTCTACCCGTCTCATGCTCCGATTAGGTTGAGGATAACTGGAGGACTTGCCATCCTTGAGAATTCTCCATGTCATTGAGCCCGAATATGAGGTCATCTGCCTTGTTTTAGTGAATATTTGAGTGTGGTGCAGAGATCATAAAATTTGCTAAAGGGATCACCCTCTCGGGTTGTGCAGATCCCAAAGTGTAGAAGGATTTGTAGAATCCTTGTTAGTTGGTCCAAGTTCTTGAGGATTTTAATAGTTCGAGTTGGCTTGTCCATAAATATTTGAAGAATCGGCTTGGTTTTTGCCTCTTGTAGTGTAAATCCATCTGGGAACCAATAATTGGAAGGTCACTTCTTTTATGACATCTCCATATTGATGCAAGTATCATGGTATAATAGACTATATATGTGATCTCTTATTGAGACAATGATCATATAAAAAAGAAAACATTCTCATCCACAATGAATCAACTATTATATCAATTGAAGGATCACTTCTATTGTGACATATCCCTATTTTTATTACTTATGGAGGTTGTACTTATTCACAACTCACTGATTTGACACAAAGGAGATAAATAAGTTGCAAATCATATTTGTGTTGATATGATATAATCACTTCCATCATACAATGTTCAAAGATTCAAAAGTTGCAACTCAAAGACTCGAAGAACACTATTCATACTTCTATATTTCTCTATAAAATTATAAATAGCTACAAAATACTTATGTTACCATGTATCTTTCCTATCAATGACTAAGACCTATGAATAAATATACCTGGATGTTACAAAATTTCTCAGCCCCTTCCTAAGTGATCATGGTATTCCTTTTATAACCAAGGAACGCAAACAAGCTACAAATCACTTAGGAAACTGGAAACTGGAGCAACAACTAAAACTTTGACTTGGTGCCTTTGTCTATAGGTATTTAGGATAATGTATTTAACTCAATGAAGGTCATCCGCAACTGTCATAGGGAAATCAAGATGCCTTTCCAAACACTTATCCTCCATGTTAGCATCACTCAGATGCTAGGTCATTCTACTCCTCATAACAGACAAAAACAAAATAATCATTCAAATTTCAGTTTGGGCCCTTTTTCCCTTGTTCATAATTATTTCCCATCTAGCTACTTCTTTGTCTATAGGCCAGACAAACTTCTTAACCTCCTCTAATCGTCCAATGTCCTCATTCCATCAAGCATCAGTTATAGCCCGTTCATCAGCAACAAACTTTTAAAAATCCACCTTAGCCTTATATAGTGTGTCCAACACTTCATTAAAACTAGGAATATCTATGTCATTGCCTAGGTGGAGTAAAGTCTCTGTATTTTCTACTATCATCTCCAATTGATATTTCCAAACATCCAATTGCTTCAGATTTCCCTCTCTTGTCATATATGGCAAGAACAAAAACACTATAGCCATCAACAAATTTATGCAGTTTTTCCTTTATTAGCTGGTCCTTGCAATTGAAAAATGAAAACAAAGAGTTCATAGTGCCTACAATCTCCTTGGTGTCAGTTATTTTCTCTGGTAGGTCATCCCTATAAACTATAGAAACTTCCAATTTATCCATTAATTTGTTCCTTCCTGACCACACATTGAATAATGGTTCCAAAAATGAAATGGTAGAAAAACACACATCACCAGCTTCCTTAAGAGAAATGTGAAAGTTATGAACATCTTTAATTTGACCTTTTAACTTATCAATTCTATGTTGGAGAAACTCCAACAAAGAAAACACCCCTTTCTCATTTCTGGTTTCCTCCAACATCTCTATCCTCCCAGTACACTCCTCAAGTTGAATCTTGATCTGGTCAAGAAATGCAACCTCAGTAGAAACATGAACAAACTCCTTAGGTACATTGGTGGCAACATCCACCATCTCTCTAGTATGGTCATGTGATGTACTTTGCATATTGGCCAATTTTTCAGTCAGCTCCTTGATTTGTTCCTCCATCGCTACACTCTTCATTATCTCTTCTTCATACTTCTTTGCAATTACAAATAGCTCCTTATATGTTTCAACATTTATTTTCTACAAGTCCACTATTTTAGCTTTATTCATATAGGAGTTATGTGTCATTAAATATGCAATTTCATTATCCCCAATGTCTTGTAGATTCCAAATTAATCTGTCTCCCCTTCTCTCCCCTTGAATATTCATGAGATGGGCCTTATGTGTGGCAGGGGCAAGTGACTAGATTGCAAGTCTCTTGGATTTGGGATCAAATCCTGATCGTCTTACCAAATCTCCTACATCAACCTCTCATCTAAAAAGAGGATCCGATTGCCTTCTAATTTGATCAATAATGAAGGTGGAGTGAATGTCCCACCCAAGCAACAACAACATTCCACTATTTTATACAAGGAATCTTGCTTGTTCCACCGTTAAATCCTCACTGTCAGGATCATACAACTGGAGGGTTTGAATAATTTGTTCATTTTTCTCTTTACCTCCCTCTCCCAAATCTAATTCTTTTCTCAATTTATTCAGCTTAAGTTTGATTAGGAAACTTTTGAACTCATCTATTTTTATGAAAGAACAATCTTCCATAAAAGACTTTGATAGCATAATCCTTTCATCCATGTGAGTAGCCAGAGGTAAATCAACTTCTCCCACTTCTTCTTTAGTTGGCTTCTACCTAAGCCTCTGTCTGATAGCTTGAAAGTATTTACCTTTCTCAAAAACCACTACCTTCGTAGAGTCCTTCCTTACCAATTCTCCCCATTACTCAACCTTCTTTCTTTTCACAGGTGGTTCCCTCACAGATTCCACCTTATCACCACTCTCAACAATGTCAACATCCATTACCAGGTCATCAACAGGCGTATTGTCTTGAGAAAACATTTCATCCTCTAGTTCTTGTGGCTCCTTTTGTCCTGGAATTTGAACCATTAAGTCCTCATAAGCATTGAGAATCTTCTCGATTCTTTCAAAATAACCCTCTTGATGATAAAAACCAACAAAAGTGGGGTCACTCTCTTTGAATTCTTGTTCTAACCTCATCAAATTACCCCATTTCCTTATTCTCTCTTGCACAATAGTCCTTTCCATCAAATTCATAACTACATCCTCTTCATCAAGAGGCTCATGATGTTTCACTTGTGCCCAAGGTGTCATTATCTTTAGTGGAAGTTTTATAAATTGCTTAGGGTCAAAAAACCTAGAATAAGAAATTACCATTCTGTATTGTTTTAACCAATTATTAATTTCATATAAGGCTCTTTTGCCAATGGTAAAGTCGGGAACTACCCACAACCTAGGAAAAAAAGTACCCTTTTTGTGAGTTAATAAATATTCTTTATCAACTAAGGTGAGCTACCAAATGAATTCAATTATGGCTAATCTCACTAGAACAAATTTTGGTAAAATGTGTGGGGGTTGAGGACACCCATATACCCTCATGACAATAAAATTATCAAAGAAATAAAAATTCCCCAGTTATGAGTAATGGGCCAATTAGGGACAAACTGTTGTGGCCTCAAAAGCCTCCTCACACCTAGGATAAGTCTTTCTTTCTTTGTTCCTAACATATCTATGATAGGTAAAACAATCTAATTTTAAAAATAAAGAAAAGAGGAATCATAAGTGTATACACCTAAAAATGGTCTGAAGATAATTAATTGAATAAGCAATTATTTAATTAATCATCCTCCCCAATTTAATTGAATTCATCAACAATTTGATTAAATCCTCCATTTTAATCTACTTATTAATACATCTAAGGATTTATTTAATAGGTTCATGTCAATAATCCCATTTGATTAATTAATTCAAATTAATTAAGTCTTCTCCATCAAAAATCATTTCTTCTAATCCTTGATTAATTAAAACAAATCAAATTTATGAATTGTTGAAATTAATTAGCCTTTTCTTATAAATTGAATTTCTAAATTCAAATTCTCCTAACTTTTAACCACCTAACCCAACCATTCCTAAGCCTAAGCCATTCTACCTACCCTCATGTTCCCTTTCATCCAACCTCTTCTAGAAGCTTTGTGACACTTTTCACTAAGTGTTCCCTTTCATCCAATCCCTTCTAGAAGCCTCTTGACACTTGTCACCATAGAGATGGCAGATGTTCCCTTTAGTCCAACCCCTTTGCCAACCTCCTCCAATTTAACCATTGATATCTTCAGATCAATCTTGACCATTGATTCCTACCACCTCACCCCTAGCCTTGGGAAATCCTATAAATAGACCCCATTTTGGAGCACAAAGGGTCCCAATTTTATCTAATTTGATTCATATCATTTGCATTCAAGCATTGTTACTATAGGCATCTAGCTTCTAGTTTATCATTCTTAGCAATGTTATTATGCTCAATTTTAGCTTAATTGCATCTTCAGTCTAGCTTACTTTCTAGAATAATCATGAACTCATATAGCTTAATCATGCTATTCTTGCTAGATCGTGCATCTTCATCATTCAAATCCTCCATCCAAGTGTAGTCAAGTCACTGGAATTTGCATAACAAGATCTCAGAGCAAAATTCATACTCGCATTTACTAGGAGGCAATAGATCACTTAGTTATGGTTTTGTCTTCCATTGATTCAAATTCATTAACCATGCTTGTAATGATCTATTGAGTGTTTTGTGTTTGCAGGTACATGTACACTACACAATAACATGACAATAAGTGCTACTATTCCACACCTGTGTCCACCTTTGTATTGGCATAGGCATGTCAAACTCCACTCTTTCCAGTACCAATTCTTTGTCCATCTTGTCTGCACTGTAGTACAAAATCAGGTGCATCAATATGGAATAATGTTTGAAATTAATGACAGAAAAATTCTTTTGGATGTCCACCAAGGTATCATGGATGTGCTACACCAAATATCCCACATAATCATAATTTGTATTGACTTTTGGGTGCTAGATGTTCATTGCCATCATCAGCAGCTTAGCTGGCACCATACTGCTCCCATCCATCCCCAACACCTTACATAATCCATAAACTGTGCACTTCATATAGACTTGGAAATTACTCAAATCAAACGACTCCTCCACATTGTCAGGAATTAGAATCAGAGACCGGCTGCCAGACCTAGGCAAGTATCAAGGAATTGCGTGCTTCTTCAGAATATTTTTATGATTCTCGTAATCCTTCTTTTCTCTATCTAGGTTTATATCTATGAAAGTTGTGCCAGATATCTAGAAAGCTTCAAAAAAACTGGCCCTATTTATGGTAACTAGGGTAGATTTTCCCTTCTTTCAAAGTTACCCTAGTTATAGGGAAATATGCCTTCGCCAACTCTCTAACCAGGTCCACATCCATGTATACATCAGGCACAACTAGTTTAGCCATGTTCAAGTCCCAA
The DNA here is from genome assembly GCF_030272615.1 of Cryptomeria japonica. Lineage (NCBI taxonomy): Eukaryota > Viridiplantae > Streptophyta > Pinopsida > Cupressales > Cupressaceae > Cryptomeria > Cryptomeria japonica. Next base: position 424,396,079 of record NC_081411.1, on the reverse strand, counting down.
GGATTAGACATGGGCACTCCCTTTACCCTGTTGTTCTAGAAGTATGAAAATAGATGAGCAGTAGAAATATCAGGGGTCTTCGAGTTTCTACACTGGTTGCATGTGTCTTTCCAGGCATACTCATTCATAGACAACCCATTAAATGTCCTTGGCAGCAATTCAATAAATGCTTCCAAATACTTCATCTCTCTAGTTGATTTCCTCCCCAATGCCTGAGAACTGTTGCTACTCGTCGCTCTACTCATGTTCTTAAAGAACACAATTTCAAATTCTACATAATTACAACTATACTAGAGAACTTGACACCTTCACAACCCTAGGGCTTACAACTTACAGTTGCAGAAAGAAAGCTACCACTCACACCGTCAAAACTCGTGCCAAGGCTCATAAATAATTGCAAGTGTGAAAAATCCTTAACACAATCCTCCCTTTATATTTGGCCTTGAAAGAACTGGTTGTCATCTCAGCCATTAATGCTCATGCATTTGGCCATTAAAATTTTAAAACTGCAAACTAGCCGTAAAAATAATAACATCAAAAAGAGTTGTATGCAAAATTTACAAACTATCTTAGAATGAAATTTCACTTTACTATTTACTCAGCAAAAGACGCTAAAACAATCCACATGTCAATTCATCATTTGTCTCAATCCTTTGTTTCCATACACCTTAGCAATCCCCGTCAAGTCATTAAGACACGTGGCACACAGTTGTCAGCCCTCTGCCTGAAAGACTGCCCATTAGAAAATATCGCAACCTAGCAACAAGCCCTTATGACTCTATCTCCATCTCGTAAGCTCAAAATTCTAAGCCTTCATAACCTCAAGAGCTAGCGAATGAGGGTAACTGAACCGCCACTCGCTAATTCTTGACCTCAAAATGTTAAGGCCTCGTCACCGCAGCAACCTGGAGATAGTGGTAACTTTAACCCTTGTCGTGTACTCACCAACATAAAACTGTTTATCTCTTAACCACTAGCACTTCACTCGTAAGCTTGCGGCTTGATCACATTTTCATACATTTAACCTCGCAAACTGGCGATAACCATAAAACTTAACCACAAACTGTCTAGTCACTAGCTTGCGACCTAAAAATGCTAACATTAAACAAATATGAGAGCTAGCGACAACTGTATGAAATGACTTACTCGCTAATTTTTGTGGCTATAATGCATGACATCAAACCAACCTGAGACCTCATGACCAAAGCAATTTCATTAACAATATCCAGCTCGCTAACATAAAATGCTAACACCTAAAAAGCTAGAGACCTCAAGATCTAAACCCAAACCAACTTGTCGCCAGCTCGCGACTTGATCACGTCTTCAGACATTTAACCTCGCGAGCTAGCAATAACCATAAAACTTAACCACAAATTGTCTTGTCGCTATCTCTCAACCTAAAAATGCTAACATTAAATAAACATCAGAGCTAGCGACAACTATATGAAATGAGTTACTCGCTAACTCTGGTGGCTATAATGCATGACATTAGACCAACTTGAGACCTCGCAACCAAAGCAATTTCATTAACAATCTCCAACTCGCTAACATAAAACTCTAACACCCAAAAAGATAGAGACCTTGTGATGTAAACCCAAACCAACTTATCACCATATTGCAACTTGATCACCTCTTCAGACATTTAACCTTGTGAGCTGGCGATAACCATAAAACTTAACCACAAACTGTCTAGTCACTAGCTCGCGACCTACAAATGCTAACATTAAACAAACATGAGAGCTAGCGAAAACTATATGAAATGACTTACTCGCTAACTCTCATGGCTATAATGCATGACATCAGACCAACTCAAGACCTCGCGACCAAAGCAATTTCATTAACAATAGCCAGCTCGCCAACATAAAATGCTAACACCCAAAAAGATAGAGACCTCACGATTCGAACCCAAACCAACACGCGCTAACTCACCACTTAAAATGTTAAACATGAAATTGATCTATGAGTTACAGATGAAACATAAAATATGTCTGACCGACCATTTGACCACCCTTGACATTGACATGGATAAATAAAGAGAGGACAACTAATATTTTCAATGCACGACAACTAACCAACAAACGCAAAAAAAAAACACAAAAATATAATCGCCATGAACATGAACAGAACTTGGGATAAGACACTTCCATAAAACCAAAGGATAAACCCACAACATGAATCGAAGCTCGACATGACTTAACCAAAAAAATTGCAGTCCTAACAGGTGTGACCCTTGAAGTTAGACAAACTTTGTCTAGTCTTCACGATATGAACAGTATTGGGGATTTTTGAATTTGGACAATTTGAAGAAGGGAATATATCATATTTTAAGATGAAGACTATGATCACTAAGGACATTTTGAGTCTTGGAGTCGGCATTTTGGAAAAATGGAAAAAATGTTGTTCTAACATCATGTTAAGCATTTAATGTAGAAAGGTTCTAATAGTTATGCAATATAAATAATTTTATAGATCTTGTGACATAAAGTGTTGCATTTCATATTAAACATAATGTGGAACCAATTTACCAAAGATAATATATATTCAAGAATCAAACTTCATGCAAAACTAAATATATTCTCTTGGCTCTAAGAGTCAAGACTCTAAATTTCTTAAACTAGAACTAAAATATATAGTAACAATCAACATGCAGTTACAAACAACTATCAGAAACTAAATTCTAATTGTTTACTAATAATTCAAATTCACAATTAAAAATATGAAATAAGTATTTGTTCTGATTGATAATTTCAAGGAATACAATATAAAAAATCATCAACAACAACTATAGTTTTGTTACTTGTAAATTGTAATAACTAATATGAATCAATAAGTGCAGTATAAATACCTAAGAACTAACTGTGAATTCACTTCAGTGACTCATTCTAGACTCTGAGGCTTCTACATCCCAAATGGACTCAAGATCCTGAACTTGACTAGTACTAACAAGTCCATCTTCATTCTGAGTGGGGTATTAAAAAATTTCTTTGTCTTCAATTTCATGCTGACTCTGAGATCCATCATTTGTCTTAGCACTAGTAGTAGCACCACCAGCTTTTGAAGTGTTGTCTTTCGGGCATGGAATTCTAGATTGCCTATGCCCTATCATAAGGAAAATCTTTGACATTATACTGAGTTACAAACAACATCAAGCAAGTTTCCAAATTTTTGTCTAGTTTGTTTTTGATCTTTGATTTCAAAAGCCCTAATGCACTGAAAACTCTCTCATCTTCCACCGACCCTAATATCATTGTTTGACATAAATCAACAAGTTTGAAATATTCTAGTATTGAAGTATGGAATACTCCACTCTTATCTATCCTTATCCAAAGCCTTGTTATTGATCCAGGTTCAAATGAATTCTCAAAGTTTTCCAACTATTGTTTCATACACAATGCAAAGCGTTTACATTGTTTTTTAAGATGATTTGAATTTAAAATTCCTTCTATTGGTTGTCCATTGCAATATGCACCTTTTGAAAATGTCAATATCAATTCCTCTAGTTTTTTATGAAACACCTTTGCATCATTTGGATTATCTCCAAATGAATGCCAAAATTGAGAATACACACAACCCATGGCTTCAAGTATTTCTTCTCAAGGGAATCTTTCATGAATCTCAGCTGAAAGTTCGTATGCAATAGACTTCATATTATCACTAACAAATTTAACAATCCTGTCAAAATATTCCTTTTTAACTAGTAGTTCTCTGCCTCGCTTGCTTGTCTTAGATTGGTGCATTGGTATCTGAAATACTTTTACAAAGACACAACTCATTATTTGCATTGAAATGTAAAAAAAAATCAGCATGATTCAAAATTGTAATTATTTGCCACCTAAAAAAGTTTAGGCTTCGCCCTATTAGATCTGAATATAGACCATCCAGGGCCAAGCATGTCATTTTACATAGAGTTCTATACTCATTGATATACATAGTTTTGTCTTGGGCTTTCTTAACAAGTTTGTTCATTGAATCCAACATGAAGAGAAGACTAGCTAGAGTTAACAGAGTCTCTATATCACTTACTTATGTAAGAGATCAAAAGCTTTGTCTACTGTGAAGCATTACTCGTACATTAGTCCGATCAATGATTGATATTTTGTTAGAATGTGTTCTACTAGTCCATGCGAGGAGATCCATCTGGTCTCAACATCCCTGAGAAGCTTGTTTCCTATTGTTACTCCCTCTGCAAAATTCTAAAAATTTTCAAAATGTATAGGACTTCGACAGAAGTATGAGTGGAGCTCATGGACCAGATCTTCAGCTTTTGACACTGTAGGGAAATTGCTTACAATTCTATATGCTAAATTCATTAGATGGGCCATGCAGTGAATGCCAAGCATGTATGGTGCAATACTAGTTTGTAATCTTGCGCAAAGACCGGTCCTTTGACCTTGCAATATTGTAGCTCCATCAGCTCCAACACACACCAACTTCTTGGAAATTGTCAAGTCATCCATACTGGCAATTTCATTCAAAGTTTTCTTAACTTCCAAAAATAAATTTTTTGTTGTTGAATTGCCCCTCATTTTATGAACATGGAGTAGATGAGCTCGACGGACATGTTCTTTTACGGTATACACATGCATATAGACTCAAGCAGTGTTATCTACCGTAGTAACTTCATCTATGGACAATGAAATGAATTTTGACTCTTTTACACTCTCCTATAAATTTTGATTTTCTACCTCAATGAGACAGTTTGCCATTTCCCATCCAGCGTTTATTGACCAATGTGACATAGGATAGTGAGAAACATTCAAAAAAGATAATAAATTACAATATTCTAGGAAATCTTTCATAGGACTCCCTCTCGACAAAATATGAAAAATAACACTCATTTGAATAGTCTTTGCCAAGTTTTCATCCTTCACTGCATGTTCAAGCACAACCTTGATTGTATTTCCACTATTACCAATCAATGTTATTTTGTAGTTATGCTCTTCATATTCCGCGACATACTTAACATGAAGACATTCTTCCTTCGATTTCCATCTTACTACTGGTGTTTCCTTTTCATCTATGATCTATTTTTCATAAACCTTACCAATATGTTTTTCTATGGTGTCAAGCTTTAGCTGCAACTTCTTCTCTCTTTTAGTTTTCCAGCTACAAATCTTACACCTGCATTCTGTTGGTTTTATCCTTATTTCTTATTTGACTTGAGGCCTTTCCATAAGATTCTAATAGCTGGTTTAGGTGAGTTTCTTCCTTAACTTTTTCTGCCCCCAAGAGGAGATTATCATCTGCAAATTGCTGGTGAGTAACTGAAATTTTTTTGGTTACTTTGATTCCCTCTAGTAGGTTATTAGTATGACTTGTTTTGATTTCCCTTCTCAAAGCCTCCCCCATTATAATATAAAGGAAAGGAGATATCGGATCTCCTTGTCTGATTCCCCTAGATGAAGAAAAGAAGCCTGTTGGCTTTCCATTTATCAGAATTGAAAAATTAGGTGTTGAGATACATTCAAACACCCAATTGATCCTCCACTAGCAAAATGGTTTTGTCCCTGGAAGACAAATTCTTCACTCTATTATAATTGTCCATGAGAAAATTCATTCTCTTTTTAGAGCTAAGAAGCAGGGTCTCATCCTCAAGCTTGATCTCTCCAAGGCTTATGACCGGGTTGACTGGCCTTTTCTTGTGAAGGTTCTTATGGCTTATGGTTTTTCCACTAGAGTTATCGACCTCTTTAGCCAGCTTATCACCTCAACCTCTTTTGTTGTTCTTGTCAATGGTTCCCCTTCCCCCTTTTTCCAAAATTCTAGAGGACTAAGGCAAGGGGATCCCATTTCCCCCATCCTCTTCATCATTATGGTAGAATGTGTTGGAAGGTCCATGGAAAATATGGTTATCCAAGGCTCCTTGAAGGGACTCCAACCTTCTTTTGTTGACCTTATTTGCTCACACCAACAGTTTGTGGATGATACTATTATCATGGGGGAATCTAGTATCTTTGAAGCTAAAATCCTGAAGAGTACTCTTTGTAAGTTTGCCTCAACTTCTGGACAACTTATTAATTGGGTCAAAAGCGAAGTTTTTTTCATCAATACTCCTGAGAGAAGACAACAGAGAATCAATAGAATCCTGGAATGTAGGATTGTTGATCTTCCTGCGACCTATCTTGGCCTCCCCATGGGCATTTCTCCTCTTGATCCTTTTTGGAGCTCACTAGTGGACAAATTTCATAAAAAACTAGCTAGTTGGAAAGGAGCCCTCCTAAGTCAGGCTGGAAAGCTTCAACTTCTAAAAGCTTCTCTTCAAAGTATACCGATTTATGCCCTAAGCCTTTTCAGAATTCTAGTTAAGTATGCTGATGCAATTGAGAAAATTTAAAGAAAATTCCTATGGTCAAGGGTTGAGGACAAGAAAAGAATGTCACTAGTGGCCTGGGATCAAGTTTGTAGACCAAAAAGTAAAGGAGGTCTGGGCCTGAGAAGAATCTGAACCTTAAATGAAGCTCTCCTATCCAAACAGGTCTGGAGAATGTTCCATTCAGACACTGAATGGTGTAAAATCTGGCGAAGTAAGTACTCTCTTCTATCCTCCTCTCTTTCTACTTTTATCAATTCAGAAATCAGTATTAATGGGTCCCATATATGGAATCATGCCTCTAAGTGCAAAGAAAGCATTGGTAAAGGAGTGATTTGGAAAGTAGGAAATGGTAAGAAAGTTAAATTTTGGGAAGACCCTTGGCTTTTTGATAACCTTTGACTGAAATCCCTGAATGGACCCCTCATGATCCCTACTGTATTAGAATTTTTGGCCCTTTAGTTGCAGAGTATTGGTCTGGCAATAAATGGTAGAACATTGAAAGTATCCACCCTAGCCTTACTAAGCTCAAGATCCATCTGTCTTCGGTTTGGTTGAATGAAGAGGAAGACTCCCTTATTTGGAAACATGAATCCAAAGGTATTATAACTGTTTCTTTAATGTATGGGGTCCTTTCCTCCACCCCTCCTATTAATCCTTTCTGGTCTAAAGCTTGGATTAAGGGTCTGACCCCCAAAACCAAATTTTTTGTCTTTCACCATCCTTCAAAATAAGATCTTGACCCTAGACAACCTCAAGGGCAGAGGTTTTGCCTTCCCTAATAGATGTGCTTTGTGTCTTCAGGAGGAAGAGTCAGTAGACCACCTAGCCATCCATTGTTCCTATTCTACCTCAGTCTGGGAAAGATTTCTTAAAAGTTTTAGCATTGATTGGGTGTTTCCAAACACTATCAGTGATCTATTCTCCTCTTGGAATTTTCATTGGACTAACTCCTTTTTGAGATCTCTGTGGCAGCTATCACTTCCTCACATCCTGTGGGGATTATGGAAAGAAAGAAATAATCATATCTTTAGGGACATATCCCTCAATCAGGATATTGTGTTCCAGAAAATACAATGGGCGATTGTGGATAATATTGGAATCATTGAGAGTCCTTGCTTCTCGACCAACCCTCTGAAATCCAACATTTTAAGCTCCTGGAATTTTAAGATTGCTGGCAGTTCTGACCCTAATCAAAATAAAAGACTCGAAGCTAGGTGGCAAACCCCCCCTCATGGTTGGTTCAAAGCCAATTTTGATGGTGCTGCAAAAGATAACCTAGGCCCTATGGGTTGTGGAGCTATTCTTAGAGATGATAAAGGTATTTGCAAGGAAATGGTTGTTGTCCCAATAGGGAGCCAAACAAACTATAAAGCAAAAGCAATGGCAGCTCTCCAAGGTATTCTCCTTGCTAAAAAATGGAATTGCCCCTACATATGGATTGAAAGGGATTCAAACAATATCATGAAATGTCTCAAGGGGACCTCTAATCCCTTATGGTCGATCAACAATATCATAAAAGCTGCTAGAGACCTTATCAGCACTTTTGAAAAAAGTTACATATCCCATATCTACCGTGAAGCCAATGGATCTACTGACTAGGCAACCAACGCGGCGGTTAAAAAAGATGAAATGATTACGTGGACAAGAGAACAAGGACTCCTTGAGGATGTCAGACTAATCATTTTTAATGACCAATATAGAAGCACTCCAAAGATTTTTGATGGACAGAATAATAATGAAAAGGACTAAATGGAGAACTTTGAGTTATTATAATAATGCCAGCCTCATTTATTATAATACTTATTCTATCACTTCCCACACTTTTTGGGTTAAATTGATAGTTCTGATAAGCTTTCTGGTTAATACTCTTTGCAAGTTTCAAAATTTGGCTCTGAACAGCAAAAATATGGGCAAAAACAAATGACAATACAAACCTAGCAGCTGCAAGGAATGGAAACAGAAGGAGGCGGTCTGGAGCATTTTGCACAAGGGTGGTTTTTTTAAATTTATAAAGAGACTCCACAGACGGGATGGCACAGTTACCAATTTTTTTCTGCAAAAACTGGAGAAAGTATGTGTTGAAAATGGGAGACCAGTCTGTTGTAATTGATGAAGACCTTATTGCCCAAGCCACGGGCCTCAAAAGGGAAGGATACAACTTCTATAGAGATAGAAAAGTTAGTAAGGAGGCCATTGATAGATATCTGGAAACCGAAAAGGAGAAAAAATGCCTAGTGAAGTTAAGTAAAACTTACTATCCCCCTAGGGCTTTTGTTAAACCATGGTGGGAGGTCCTCTTTGTTTTAATGTGCTACATTACTTTGGATGGTAGGTTTACTAAAGTTTACGGCTACCATTTTGTTTTACTAAATCATTTTAGGCATGATGAGAAGGTTAATTTTCCTTATTTTCGGTTATGCTCGATGAATGCCACTATTAAGGCCTAGAAAGAGAACCCTATGGGGAACACTACCATGCATCAAGGCTTAATGGTCCTTATTTATGACCATCTCAAGACCAATCAAATAGCCCGCCCACAGCCCTTTATAGAGTCTGAGGAGGATGGGTCTGACTCCATCTTTTCAGTGGATGAGGATTCTGACAGTGACCCATCTAGTGATTCTAAGGAGAGCTTGGATGTTTTGGATTTTAAAAATGGTAAGAAGAGGAAATATATGAAAACAAGACCTTCTTCCTCAAAGGGTAAAAAACCTAAAGGCGGAATCCTCCAGATTAGCTCTTCCTTGGAGGAGGAGGTCTCTGAAGACTCGGAGAAGGAGAAACCTCAGGGTTCTCTGAAAAAGAAAACTAAAGTCCACACTCAAACTAGAAACAAGCATAAGAGGAAGGAGGAGAATGTGAAGGAGCTGGAGGTTTATAAGTAGGAAAGGACTTCGGAAGCTAAACAGAACCTGGAGCAGGTGACCACTGGCAAGGCTCTTAGGGTTGAAGACACGGATACTATTCGTGATACTCCAAAAAAGGAACAGGAAATCCCCGATAAGACTGATCCTCCCCCTAACCCCCCTCCTGAGGGTATGCAAGGTTTTATGGACACTATGGAGTGGCTTATAACCGGTTACAAGAAAGTTGTGGATGTCAACAAAAAGATCAGCAACAAAATTCAAATTCTGGAAACTATCAACACTGGGGAAGGGAAGACTATGGCTGATTACATTGAGGACCTAAAAAACACTATTGCAAAAGCTGAAAACATAAGAGACTCCTTCAACCCTAGATTTGAGAAAATAGAGAAAGACCTGCTAGAAAGGAAAACTCTTGCTGACACTAATGATCAAACTATTTCGAGCACTACCAGTAAAGTCAACAAAATCGAGGATTGCCTCAAGAATATTGCAGAACAGAGTTTAAGCATCCTGAAGATTTCTGCTAGCAACACTAATACTCTCATCAGCAAATTAGATGAGGAGAAGGAGACTCTGGATATTGACCCTGACACTGAAGGCATGGGAGACGCTCAAGGACCCAGAACTAGAACCAAATGCAAAAAGAAAGAAAAGTAACCTAATAAGGACTTGGATGATCTCAAAGCTATTGGGGCCACCTATGACCAGTTAGTGAAAAAGGCGGAGTACCTCCTAAAGACTATAGCTATGTATTGCTTTCCTAGATTCTTTGTTGTTTTTTCCTTAGCTATCTTTTTGGTTTGTTGGCTTTCGTGATTGTTGAAAATGGAGATTGATGATGAATTTATAGATTTTTGGAGAGGATTGATTGAGAGGTCAAACAGAATGATCAAGAGGTGGAACTTAGGTGAGCTCACATGCTGATTGATAGATAAACTACTGATTTGGAGGTGGAACTGAATAGATTGAATAGTTAATTGAGTTAACTGATTGAGAAAAAAGCTAATTGAAAGATGAAAAAGAATGATTGGGGATAATTAAAGAATGATGCAATTAAGAAATTAATTGAATTGATCAATTAAAATAGATTGAATAGCTAATTGATTGAAAGCTTTTTTTGAAAAAAAAGCAAAGTGGAAGATAGAAATAGAGATTGGAAATATAATTAATTAATTGAATTAATTAATTTAGCATGTGCTTGCACTTTGACTTTGATTTTGAATTTAAACTTTGCATGAGATTCAATTCAAATATTGAATTTATTTTAAATTCAATTTGTTATTTGAATATATTTAGAACTTTACTTTGGAATTCAATTTGATTTTTGAAATCATGCACATGTAACTTAAATTAAATGGAATTAGGAGAATATGAATTTGAATTTGAATTTGGAGAATTGATGAAATTTAATGAAATTAGAAGAATTAATAAAATTAGATGAAATTGGATTGAAAAATTAATTAGCTAATTAAATAATTTAAATAAACTATTTAATTATTTTAAAAATTAAATTAAATTAAATAATAAAGATTATTTAAATTAAAGGATTAAAATCATAATTAATTAAACTAGCACATATACCTTAAATTTTAATTTAATCTATATAAAGTACGCTGAGAGAAATCCTTCTGGAGGTGCCTATTTTTAATCAATTTTACACCTTAAAGTAAAATAGGTGCCTCGAGAAGGATATCTCTCGACATACTTTATATACATTAAATTAAAATTTAAGGTATATATGCTAGTGGCAGTGTCGCCACGCAACATGGAAACATAAAATAAATCAATATATGATTATATAGTATCTATTATGCAAAGATATATGAAATTTTATATTTCTATTTATACTATATTTAATAATATATATGGGTTGCAAGATCAAAGAAAGTACTAAAATCTAAGATATGTAAAACTTTATTTAATGGAAAGTATTATGGTTATGATTAGCATTATGGTTGAGTTTGGTGTTATGGACAAGGATAAGGTTTACATCATGGTTCGGGTTAGGGTTATGATTAGAGTTACGTTATGATAATGGTTAGGGTTTATATCATTGTTAGGGTTAGCATCAACGTTAGGGTTTAATTTTGGTTTTGGTTTAGGATGATGGCTATGGTTAGAGTTATGGTTACAGTTTAATATTAGGGTTAAATTTATGGTTATGGTTAGGTGCTAGGGTTACAATTATGTTTAGGGTTTACATCAAAGGTAGGATTACGGTAAGCATAAATACACTTAGGGTTAGGGTTAGAATTATAACTACGGGTATGGTTAGGATTAGGATTTGGTTTATGGTTGTGTTTTGGATTAGAGTTTTAAAAGGTTGGTATTATGGTCAAGGTTAAGGTTTACATCATGGTTAGGGTTATGATTAGGGTTAGGGTTTAAGGTTAGGGTTATGGTAAGGGTTAAGGTTTATATCATGATTAGGATTACCATAAGGTTAGGGTTTGGTTTTGGTTTAGGATTATGGTAAGGGTTAGATTTTAGTGTTAAGGTTAAGTTTATGGTTAGGGTATAGTGTTAGGGTTCTAATTATGTTTAGGGTTTACATCAAATTTAGGGTTATAATTAGGGTTATGGTTCAATTAAATTAAGGTTAGGGTTAAATTAGTATTAAAGTTCAATTAGGATTAGATTTTGGGCTAGATTAAGGTTAGGAATAGATTAGGATTAGAGTTTAATTTGGGTTAGGGTTAAGATTATGGTAGGATTATTGTTAGGGTTAAGGTTTAGGATTATGGTTAGGTTAGCATTTATGGTGTTGGTATTATGGATGTGTTGCATTAGTTTTGTCATTGATGTCAACACTTATCCTTCTGGAGATCTTTGGTTATGTTGAACTGACACATTGTGTTTACCGGCAAGTTCAGTGACTTATGCACAGTCACCGGTATATTGTTCACCAGCAGGTTATTTTGTTCACTGGCACTGATGATGACTTGTTATCATCTAGAGATCACTTGATTATGTTGAAGACATGATTTCAATACTTGGTTTTGGAATTCTAGTTAATGGTCTAATCGGGTTGACATATTTGTTGTTACCGGTAGATTGGTCTAGGTTATGGATCGATATGCGTTATCTATTCCAGATCAGCACGGCATGTTATGGAGATGATTTATTGATTGGATATTTTTGTTAATATATTGAGCCGACATGATGCATCGCATCTTGACTTGTTTGTAATTGATTTTATTGTAATATTCTTAGCGAGCCGACCTACACATTTGGTCTTCGGTTTTGTATATATGTAAGATCTCAATTGATGAGATATAGGATATGGGATATGGTATGTAAGGTTATGGTATTGTAACATGGTATGTGCGAATGTTGAAGATCATATGAGCAAACCATAGAGAAGGTTCAAGGAAGGTTTGAAGGTGATTATCAGAACTTAACCGGTACTGAATCCAGCATTGGAGATGCTATTTTGAGCAGTTATTATTCTAGGATTTAACCATCCTATTGTAGTCATTGCGAAACCAATTTGAGCAGTGTGCTCTAGGCGGTTGGTCTTTCTGCATGTGCAGACCCCATTTGTATACACATACTATCTGTAGTAGTATCATTTGATTGTGGGTAAGGCTTCCCACCATGGTTTTTCCCCTTAGAGGGTTTCCACATTAAATTTTTTGTGTTGTGTTGTGGTTGTTGTTTCTGTTTCTATTTCATGCATTAAGTTTCATCGGTATTGATATTAACTGTTAATCTGTTAACCGGCATTAAGTTTGGTTTACCAGTATTAAGTATCATGTTTAATTAAGTTGTATTTGGAATGAAATTCATAGACAACTGATTCACCCCCCCCCCCTCTCAGTTGCCTTCTGGGTCCTAACAATTGGTATCAGAGCAAAGTTCTCTTTTATAGAAGCCTAATAGCTTGAGGAGATCCTATGGCAACAAACATTTTCAAGAAGGACAGTTTGAAACTTGATGGAACTAACTATGGTATATGGAAGATCAGAATGGAGACATGTCTGAATTGCATTGGAAGATACATATGGGAAGTTACAAAGAATGGCTATGTTGGTCCTACACCAAATCAACCTAATCCACCAACATTGGGTAAAGATCAGGAAAATGATTGCAAAGCAAGAGAAGCGCTTTTGAGTGCATTATCAGATCATCAAATCATGGGATTATCAAAATAATCTACTGCTAAAGCTATTTGGGATAAATTGGAGACATTGAATGAAGGAGATACCATTGTCAAAATTGCAAAACTGGAATGTTTCCGGGTCAAGTATGAAAATTTGAAAATGGAAGAAGATGAAAGAATTTATGCTTTTATGGAAAGAGTTAATAAAAATGTTTTAGGAATACAATGTGGTGGAGGATCCTTAAGTGAAGACAAAATTGTTTCTAAAGTTTTAAGAGCATTACCACTAGCATACAAAATGAAAGTAACTGATATTAATGTGTTGATAACAATGCCTAATACATATGTATCTAGAGATACCTTGGTTGGAAAACTTTCAGCATTTGAGCTTGAGGAATTTGGTCTTGTTGCTACAATTAAAATAGATTTAGCCTTCAGAGCATCATCATCATCATCTGACAAATCTGATTGGAAAGCATTGTATGCAAGAGAATGTGAAGATATCATAAAGGAAGATGAAGAACTGGAAGAACTTGAAGCACTATTTGCAAGGAAAATGCCTAAAGGTCTAGTTGGAAGTAAGTATGAAGGTAAAACACCATTTAAATGTTTTAATTGTAATAAATTTGGTCATATGGCATCTAGATGTTTGACAGACATGCAAGATTGAAAGAGGAAGCTAAAAGAACATATAAGCCTAACCCCGAATATCAGAGATATAGATTTAAGAAGAACAAAGACAAATATTGTTACTATGTTGATGAAGAACCGACAAACAATGGATGGGCTTTTGTTGCAATAAAAGAAGATCAACCGGCACCTACTATTCCACCAATAGAATAGGCCCTGGCAGCTAAAATTGAAGAAAAGGATGAATGGATCATATATTCTGGATGTTCACATCATATGAGTGGTGATAGAAGTAAATTCTTATCTTTTCAAGAATATAGTGGAGGTCTAGTAAGATTTGGCGATGATAAAGCTTGTTTGATCAAAGGTAAAGGCACTATATCTTTGGGTGGTAAGCACAATACTGACAATGTTTATTATGTTGAAGGTTTGAACCATAATCTTTTGAGTGTTGGTAAATTAGTTGTAAAGGGATTTCAGTTACAATTCAAGAATGGTAAATGCAAAATCATGAACAGAACTAGATTGGAGATTACAACCAATAATCAAACTAAAGGTAATATCTTTTATTTGAAAAACAGTGATAAGACATGCTTGATAGCACATATTGATGAAAGTTGGTTATGGCATAAAAGACTGTCATGTAAATTTTGATTGCATTGTAAAGATTAGTTCAACTAAGGCAGTAAGGGATCTACCTAAGATTGTGAAACCACATAATCCAGTATGTAAGGAATGTCAAATGGAAAAGCAAGTTAGAACAACTTTTAAGAGTATTTCTGAGAAATCTAATAATGTTCTTGATTTAATTCATACTGACTTGTGTGGTCTGACAAGAACAAGAAGTCTACAAGGAGATAGATACTTTATGCTAATTATTGATGATTATTCTATAATGTGTTGGGTTACTTTTCTCAAGGAGAAATCAGAAGCTTTGGGTAAATTCAAACTATTTGAGGCAATGGTAGAGAATGAAACCGGTAAGAAAATCAAATGTTTGAGATCTGATCAAGGAGGTGAATTTACATCTAAGAAATTTAATACATTCTGTGAAGTAAATGGAATCAGAAGACAACTATCAGCACCCCGGGCACCTCAGCAAAATGGAATTGTGGAAAGGAAGAATAGAACTATTCTGGAAGCAGCTAGAAGCATGATATTGGAAGCAAATCTACCTCATGTGTATTGGAGAGAAGTAGTAAATACAGTGGTTTACACTTTCAACAAAGTTCACATGAAAGGTGAAACCGGTAAGACCCCTTATGAACTATGGTTTGGTAATACTCCTACTCTTAAATACTTCATAATTTTTGGAAGCAAATGTTATATTAGGAGAGATGAGTATATTGGTAAATTTGATCCTAGAAGTGATGAAGGAATATTTCTTGGTTATTCATCTAAGAGCAAGGCATATATATGTTTTAATAAAAGACTACAAAAAATCATTGAGAGTGCTAATGTGAAGATAGATGAACAATTTAGAGGAAATTCAAGGTCCGTAGATTCTGAACCGGTAGTTGAGATGATCATAAATGAACCTATATAGAGTGCACCAGTACAGAGTGTTGATCCAGTCACACCGGTATTATCAAAGAATTCCACAGTGACTGAAGAACAACAGCATGTGAATAAACCCAGGTATGTAAGACTGAATCACTCAGAAAATCAATTAATTGGGGATAAGTATCAAGGTGTTATGACAAGAGGAAGACTAGAAAATGAAGAGGTATGCTTAATTTCTCAAATTGAACCAGCATTTGTTATTGAAGCTTGTCAAGATGAACATTGGATTAAAGCAATGGAAGATGAATTAGAACAAATTGAAAAGAACAATACATGGACATTAGTTCCCCAGCCTAAAGACAAAAATGTAATTGGAACTAAATGGGTATTTAGAAATAAACTTAATGAAGATGATAAGGTAATCAAGAACAAAGCAAGATTAATGTTTAAAGGATATTCACAAAAGCAAGGAATGGATTATAATGAAACCTTTGCACTAGTAGCTAGAATTGAGAGAGTCATATTATTTCTAGCATTTGCAGCTCCTATGAACTATAAAGTATATCAAATGGATGTAAAATGTGCATTTCTGAATGGTGATCTTGAAGAGGAAGTTTACATTGAACAGCCTAATGGATTTTCATTAACAAATGATAAAGATATGGTTTGCAAATTAAGGAAAGCTTTGTATGGATTGAAGCAAGCTCCTAGAGCTTGGTATGCTAGATTGGACAGATATCTTTTAAAACATGGTTACACTAAAGGTAATGTAGACAACAACTTATATTTCAATGTGACTAATGATGACATCTTGGTTATTGAAGTTTTTGTTGATATCATTTTTGGAGGAGAAGATGGGTTGTGTAAAGACTTTGCTAACAAGATGCAGGAAGAATTTGAAATGTCTATGATTGGGGAGATAAAATTCTTTTTAGGATTGCAGATTTCACAAACTGATAAAGGTATATTCATATGTTAAATGAAATACTTGAAAGAACAATTGAAGAAATTTGGTATGGAAAACTCCAAATCGGTAAGTACTCCTATGACTACAACTGATAAATTGACATTGAAGGATGATTCAGCTCTTGTTAATCCGACAAGATACAAATCTATGATTGGAGGTTTACTATATTTAACACAAACAAGACCTAATATAATGAATGCGGTATGTATTTTTTCAATATTTCAGAGTAATCCTAAAGAAAATCATGAATCAGCATGAAAAAGGATTTTCCAGTATCTACAAGGCACAACAAATCTTGGTTTATGGTACCCTAGAGATGAAAATTTTGATTTATGTGCATACACCGATGCAAATTGGGAAGAAGATGTAGATGACAGAAAGAGCACCACTGGTGGAGCATTCTTTCTTGGTAGCAGATTGATTTCATAGTTGAGCAAGAAGCAGAGTTGTACATCATTATCAACAACAGAATTGGAATATATTGCAGTAGCAATTAATTGTACTCAGGTATTATGGATTAAGCAAATATTGAAGGACATAAAGGTAAAATGCAAAGAACCTATAATCATTTATTATGATAAATCAGCAACAATTGATATATCAAATAATCCGGTATTTCATTCTAAGACTAAACATGTTTCTATCAAATATAACTTTCTGAAAGAGAATGTTGAAGCAAAAGAAGTGAGATTGGTTTATGTGAATACTAAAGAGAAGATTACAGATATCTTTACTAAACCTTTGCCTAAGGAAACTTTTGAATATCTCAGAGAGTAGCTTGGGGTAATATCCTCACCGGTAGAGACTTAGACAGTTGAAGATTGGCATCAAATCGGCAAAAAATAATAGAGAAACATTTTTCCGGCTTTGATGGAGGAGAGCTACTTCACAGGGGGGGTAGTTGTTTATATTAATTGGTTATATTAACTGGTTGTATTAGTTGGTTGTGTGTTCTGGTATTTTTTTTATTGCTTTGGTATTTAATGTCAAAGGGGGAGAGATATCTATGGAAAAACTTTGTATTTAGGAAACATTATCCTTGGGAGAGAGAAATATGATTTTGATTTCTAGTATTGATATATTCTGGAGATTATTGGTTTTTGGTTTTTGGCATTCGGTTTTAGCACTTAGATATTTTTCCATCTAGTGTTCGCATCAATGCTAAAGGGGGAGATTGTTGGTATTATGGATGTGTTGCATTAGTTTTGTCATTGATGTCAACACTTATCCTTCTGGAGATCTTTGGTTATGTTGAACTGGCACATTGTGTTTACCGGCAGGTTCAGTGACTTATGCACAGTTACCGATATATTGTTCATTGGTAGGTTATATTGTTCACTGGCACTGATGATGACTTGTTATCATCTGGAGATCACTTGATTATGTCGAAGACATGGTTTTGATACTTGGTTTTGGAATTCTGGTTAACGGCCTAATCGGGTTGACATATTTGTTGTTATCGGCATATTGGTCTAGATTATTCTTCATCCCATCTTTTTCAAACTTTTTTTTCTTTTTTGTTATTTTCTATTGAGTTGGGAGGTATTTAATTTATCTACATTATTTAATTATTATTTAATTATTATTTGATTTTTCTAGCATATAATTATCTAAAAATAATTTTTTATTTT
Source organism: Cryptomeria japonica (assembly GCF_030272615.1). Lineage (NCBI taxonomy): Eukaryota > Viridiplantae > Streptophyta > Pinopsida > Cupressales > Cupressaceae > Cryptomeria > Cryptomeria japonica. Next base: position 424,378,066 of record NC_081411.1, on the reverse strand, counting down.
TTATCCATATCCATTATATATATAGAAACTTGCTTGAAAAGCATGGTTCATAGATGAAAATAGCAATTAAGTTGCCTTTTTATTTGCAGTAAACATTGGGATTTTGATTTAAAAGAAACATTCTACCTATTATATTGAGGTCTTTTTCTTATTATTATATTATTTGAGTATTCTTTATATGTAGATTTTCTGGAAAAAAGAAAAAAATATTATTATATTGATATTTGAAAATATAGAAAGATATTTGTCTTAATTTATTTTAAGTAGTTAATATGATTCTTATCACTAAGCAATTCAAAACTATTATTTACTTTATTTTCCAATTTTCATTCATTAATTCTTTGTTCCATAATCAAACTAAATTGGAATAAAGTAACTTAAAATATATAAAAACAAAATAATAACATTCATATAGAATCCAATCTCTAAAAAATAAATAAATTAAATAAATATTTTTTAAATAATAATTAGAAAGTGACTTCTTACCTGTAGCAAATTTTTGTTACATAAAATTTTATAGCAAAGAAAATAATCATTTATCTCTTACATTACATTTTCATCATTCGAATTTCAAGCAAGAAAAGGTGAAGATGAGCATCTCAACAGGAAAATAGCAGATTACTCGTAAACACTTTGTTTGCCCTTCTTTTGCATATCTCATAGAAAACATAAGATCCGACATTTTTCAAAGAAATAAGAATACTTGTTTGTTGGACTGGCGGAATATTTCCAGAAAAGTTTAATTGTACCTCATTTCTTGGAAAAATAAGTCATTGATCGTCTCAAAATAAGACATTTTACCATCCTGAATAAAACAATAAAACTAATTCATTGATAAGAGTTCAATAGTATCTTTTCAACCAATTGTATTTTTTTATTTTTTGTTTTTAAAACAAAACGCATGCTATCACAGTTTGCTCTCAGAAATCAATCTGTACAAAAATACCAAACCGCCTTAAGGAATCTTACTATAGTACATAATAAATTCATTACTTGTGGATATGGATTCAACACAAATACCAAACTAGAGACTTTAAAAGAGAACTCAACTCATCAACTTTTGGAGCCTAAATTCATCGATACTTACAATATGAAAAGAATGCATGACACGCGTGATTTAGAAGATATTTGTAGGAATACATCAACCAAAGCTCTTAAGTCCTTGTGAACTTGTTTATTCAGAATAAAGTGCATGCAAAAAAAGACTTTGTACTCACATTTCCCTTGCTTGAAGGACAGAGATTTCTCTTAATTGCCACAACTTCATTTTTGCCAGGCAAAGGGGATAAGTATTTGCAAGCTATAATACACAACACTTCAATTAAGTCATTGCATGCATGGTTAGACAGATATAATCATGAATATGAAAAACCTAACAAATCAACCTATTGCCTTCTAAAAGATGTGAGTATAGACTTGCTCTCATACTTGTATAAGCAATACCAGTGACTAGACTACACCAAGACGAAGGATTTAATCTATATGAGCACAAGAATAAGCTAAATGTATGCAAGATTAAGCTAGATGATTGAATATTAAGCTAAATGTATGTAAGATTAAGCTAAATGTATGCAAGATTAAGCTAGATAAATGAATATTAAGCTAAATGAATACAAGCAATAACGATTAAACTACGTATGCAAAAAGCTAAACTAAGATGCAATATTCTCAAAGCACAATATCTTCAATGACTCCAGAGTAAAAACTGCACAATAACAATAAATCTCCAGGGTGTTTTGAATGAGAGATGAAGGCTGAATTTATAGAGACTCAAAAGAGAGACCAACGGTCAAGATTGATTAGCAATGAGCGGTTGAAATTCCTCAAGAAAAAACACAATTCCCTTTTTTATAAATTAACTCTCTTTTTTAATGATTAAATGGTAAATTTATTTATTAATTAAATATGCTAAGATATTTAATTAAATAAATAGGATAATTGATCAAAATGATTTACTTGGAATGATTTAATTAATATAGAGTGATTTATTTGCCATCTAACATTAATGATTGGAGAATCAATTAATTAGGTGCTCAAGGTTGATTTAGTTGTCTTTGGTTAGGACCTTGGTGATGTTGTCGAGAGTAGGGGCCCATGATTTAGGTGACCATTTTTAGGGTATTACATTTGCCCCTCTTTGAATTAATGTGCGAGCAGTTAGTTGGTTCAAAGAATAGTTGATGTCAAATAGATATCAGTTCTGAACTTGATGGATCACAAACCGATGAAGAGCGAGATGTTCAGCTTGATTTGAAGCAATGAAACTGAACAGATTTGATTAAAGCAATACTGATCCTGAACTTGATTGAACAAAAATTGACAAAGAGCGAGATACCGTTCTTGAACTTGATGGATCAAGAAACGAGCATCGGTCTAGAACTTGATTGAACTAGATTGAGAGAGAGACGCAGCCGATTCTGAACTTGATTGAACAAGAATCGACTGAGCAGAGTGAGATAAAACTGATTCCGAACTTGATTGAACAAGAATCGACTGAGCAAAGCGAACCGATTCCTAACTTGATTAAACAAGAATTGATTAGCAAGAGAAAATCTCCAGCTTGATTTGATGTGATGAAACTGAACATCGATTTGAAGATTGATCCAAATAAGGACAAAGATTGATATGCCCCCTATAGATTTCTTTATTTGACATCGAAGAATCTCAACTTGATACAACGTGATTTAGTTAAGATGTCCCTAGTAACAAGGTTTAATTGATTTTTTTTGTTTGAAAAGATTTTTGCTTCACTTTAGATGAAGATTTGAACAATTTATCAACTTTTGATGATGATGATGATGACTGAAAAGGTGTAATGAGTAAGCCCCCTTGGGAGCGAAATCAAAAGATAGTGATGATACAATGATTTTAGGCCAAAAAAATTGCGATGATAACTATTTTAGGACGAAGATTGATGTTGAAGATTAAAATCAAAGTTGATTTGAGAAATTAAAATTGAGATTTAGAATTGAGCACAAAATGATTCAAAAATGGACTTGAGGATGAAAGTACTAAGTGGTCAACGTCGTGAAATTTTGACTAGAAAATTGATGTCTAATTTTGATTTCGATCCTGAAAATAGACTCAGGACAGTCGATTTAGCTTAGAGTACAAGTTTTACGTCCATCGGAGCAAGTTTAAAATTAGGGTTTAGTCTATATAAGGGGTTCAATGTGTCATTGTCAATTCATTTTTACCTCTCAAAAAAAAAAAAATTGAAAAACCTCTTGCGAAGAAAAATGGCAATTCTGATTCAGGAGCATCGATTCAAGCGCCAGAGACATCATAATCGACCGCAGAACTACGACCCAATAATATGTGATCGGTCTTTATCCTTTACATTTCTTAATTTTAGTTTTTGTTGAATTTTTGCATTTTTAATTTTGTTTCAAGTCATTTATGTCATTTTGTCGTGCAATTCAATACCATTTCTCATACGAGTATCTGTCCTTTTGTGTTTTATTGTTTGAGCAAGTAGGGTTTGTCGTCTGGTGTTCACCCATAAATCGTACTAAGTGTTCTTGATAGTCCATTTAGTTGTGCAATGAGTATTAAAGTGTCGTATGATAGTGTTTACTCATGCGGGGCCTATTTTTTACTCGTACGATTTTTTATTTGTCTGTGAAAACTTGTATGGAAAACAGCTAGTTTTGAAGGTGTAAACAATAATTTTTTATTTTGAATGTTGTATATTTGGATTCTATAGCATGTTTATCGCATTCTTAGCACAAATTTGATCACGTACTGACGATTGGTATGTTCAATTTTGTAGATTCAGTTTAATGATATTCTTTTTTGATGTACATTTCTGCTGACGATGAGGTTGGTTCGTGAGTTATCAGACGTAGATAGAGGTCATATTGGTTTGTGTGGATTCGGATACCTATTACAGATGCCTGATATCCGTGTGGATCACGGTATGTTGACTGCTTTAGTCGATCATTTTCATTCGGAGCATAACACCTTTAATTTACCGGCTGGAGAGATGACCATCATGCCAAAGGATATATACAGGATTTTGAGGATTTCGTTTGCAGGAGATAAGGTGGATTATGATTCTACTCCACGACCTGGTATTTTGGCAGTGAGATGGATATTCCATGATGAGACTATTCTTGATTGTGTTATTACTTGGAATGATTTGATGAGTAGAAATGGTGTGTAGTATCCTCTGGCTTGCGTTTTGGCAAGTATGATTGGTTGTTTTGTGATACCTAATAGAGGACAACAAGGATTTTTATGTGGTTGGGGTAGAATGCTTGAGAGGTTATTGACTCATCCAATGAAATTAGGGTGGGGATCATGTTTACTCGTGCACATGTATCATGAGATGCATGAGATTGTGTATCGGGAGGGGAAGAGCATGGCAGCATGTGTTTTTGTTCTACAGATATGGGCATGGGAGCATATCCTAGTATGCAGATCTATTGTAGATGATTCACGGGAAGCGCACCAGCCTATCGTATGTTATTATTCAGGTTATGTTACTCAGCCCCACCTAGGCAAGATTGACTATTGGAGGAGGCAGTTGGATGATTTGATCGTTGTAGTATGGAGACCGTATAGGGGTCTAGAGATGTGGGATGATTAGAGAGCGCAAAGGAAGGATATGTTTATGACTCAACCTCTTATTGGTAGATTGGTGTCTATCATTGAGCGGTTTGTAGTATCTAGGGTGATGAGGTAGTATGGGAGACCACAGAGTATATCCCAAGATTTCACGGCCTATGCTCGATATAGAGAAGAGGAGAGATGAGGATGGGCACCGAGACTGTTGTTGAGTTGAGACATTGGCATATTTTTATCCTTAGAACTCTTGAGCTTTTGTCATATTTTGATTTACATAGTAGTAATGATGTATCGGAAGTTTACTATATGTATTTCATATGTTAGCCTGAACCTATTAAAGCATGTTTTGTCTTTGCCAGTTTATTCCTGCAGCCATGTGATTCATTCTTGTTGCCATGCATATTGTTTAGGGCAATATCATGTGTGAAATTAATAGATGTCCTGATTAAATAAAATATGTATGTATGTTCTTGTATGTTATTTCTTTTGAAGTGCAGGGAATAAATTATGTTGTGGTGGAAGTCCGCCTATCATGTCAGTTGCAAGAAGAGACATTCTAGAAGATGACTGAAAGATCAAACAGCAAAAATATTGAAAAGTGTAAGGAACGGAATAGGAGAAGCAATCACGTGATACTACTGATGTCTAAATCAAGTGGAAATTGGTGTTGTAAATACCGCCATAGTATGTTATGACTGTGGTTCAGTTTAGATCCACATTTTTCAGTAGCTTAACTCCAGCTATCTCCTTTCTTGATTAGTTATCCGCCTCTTCTCCTCGACGTGATTTTTTTTTATTAGTAGATGATTTCTTTTAAAATAAGCTCTTCATCTCTTTTCAGAGGTTAGATAGAAAAAGAGAGAAAGTAGAGCAGAGGATTTTCACAAGTTTTTTTGAGTTTCTTTTCATGTTGAATCATGTAATGACTTCCAAAGAATGATGAATAAAAATATGTTATTCTGAGCACTTAGAATTGTTTTTGGGAAGCTTGGAATCACTCACCCAAGGGGGCTCACTTGGTGAGTGTTCCTGTGCATTTGTTAAGATTAGTTTTCTTTCCTTAGCTGCAGTAGACGTTCTTGCATTGACTATTCTTGCAGCCACTAGAAACAGATCTACTGATTGTTCCTACAGCCAAACCAAAACAGAGTAATTTTTTTTTATCAGCATTGAACTTAGCCAGTATTGTTTGAATGAATTTATGTCAATGCAGAAGTTTTCTATAGCCTTTCAATAGTTTCAATTCTTGCTTATCTTTTCCGCATAATGTTAGTTGTTGCAGTAATGCAGAGTAGTTGTTGTAGGAACTTAGTGCATATATAGTGTAGACCCATTTCAAGTATTACGTCCCTGGGTTGACAATCAAATGAACACTAGCTATAGAAATAGTGGCTTTACCAAGTGAATGTCCAAACTTCGGGTTGAGACTTCAACTAGAGTTATTATTCTTATTGTTGGGTTGAACATTTTTGGTGTCATTTCCGGGGATGGTGTCAAACTAAGAACCTGTTATGGTTATTGTATTTTCAATTTTCAGCTAATTGTTTTTCTGGCATTCTTGATTGTTCGAAAAAAAAATCATGAATTTGCATGCATAAGCGAAGAAGAGATGTTCTAGGTAGATTCCTACCCAGTCATCCTAATCATGTAGAAATTATTTCCCCAGATATAAATCCTTTTGTTGAACTATATCAAACCCCAGAGAATTTGAACCACCTTGAATTTGAATTTCCAGAAGGCAGTCTTCAGTTCCTATTTGGACCCCCAGAAGAAGAATTTCATATAGTAACTCCCCCCACAAGTCCAATGCAAGGAAACCCACCTCCCGGTGGAAATAATCCACCACCACCACCTTTGGACCCAACGTTTGAGTTCCCCATATCTGATCAACATTATAATGCTAATCTCAAGAACATTCCAGCTTCTTCCCTCCCTAAATTCTATGGATTAGTGACAGAGGATCCAGACACATTTCTGTTTGAGTTTGATGTTCTCTGTAGGAGTTTTGGTTATACTACAGATGCCCATAGACTCAAAATATTTCCTACCACTTTGAAGGAATCATCTTTAAGATGGTTTATGAGCTTGGGTAGTAGCACAATCAATACATGAGATGAGATGAAACGATTGTTTCTTGCAAAGTATAAAGATAATTGTAGAGGCACTGATCGTCATGGGGATGATATCTTTAGAATGACACAAAAAGAAGATAAGAGTCTTGAAGATTATCTGGAAAGGTTTATGTTTAGTGTCAAAAAGTCCAAGCATAGTACTCCAAATGAAGATTCCCTCAAATTGATATTTTTGAGAGGAATCAGTGATGAATGCATTGATTCTTTGGATCTTATGGGAGGAGGTGATATTACCCAGTCCACATGGAATGAAATAGGAAAAATTTGTAAGAAGTATTCCAGATCTACTTCTAAAATGAACAAACGTTTCAAGTCAGGAGTGCTTTCATTAGCATCTGGTATTGGAGTTTCTAGAATGGAACTTAGCCATTTATTGAAGGACTTTAAGGAAGACATCATAAACAATATGGCTACTCAGTTGGATACACTCTCAATTAAGAAGAAGCATGAAGAAGCTGATGCATTTCTTGCAGAAATCTGCCCTCATTGTAGACAGCAGAAAAAGGACTGCAAATGTAAAATGGTTGCAAATCTTGAGGTTCTTGACTTCAAGCCAACACAAGGTAAGGATGAGTAAGTTTTCTCTGTTACTCAAAGAAGGCCAAATTTCTAAAGACAAGGTTTGCCTCCGGATCCACTTTCTTTTTTTGGTTATAGTGGAAATTCTTATGTACCAAATAATCAATGGTGTAGCATCCTAAAATTGCGACACTTGCAATTGCGACTGCATTTCGGTCTTCACGATGGCGACGCAACACGGAACCTGAATGGAGACCCTGAAACTTGCTCACGACATCAAAAACTGCATTTTTCCAGCACCCTGCCTGATCCCTCCTTGCACCCTGCTGTCCCGGGAGGTGGGACCAAAGCGCCCAGCGCCCTGGTCCCTCAGGACTAGGGTGCCCAGCGCCCTGGTCCCCCAAGACCATGGCACCTAGCGCCCTGGTCCCCCAGGACCATGGTGCCCAGCGCCCTGGTCCCTAGCCCTATTTTTGGGCACGGTCTCCTATGGGGCTTCGGGTCTTTATGTTTGCAAATTGGAAAATACTCTTTCCTTGTCGGCCCAAGGTCGGAAAAATCAGTCTATCAACCCTAATTGACAAGTATATAAACTACATTTCCTCTCTCATTTTAGAAGATGGAAAAAGGTGGAAACGATACTCAAACATTCAAACATTCAAGCATTCAAGCATTCAAGCATTCCTTCAAGCAATTGATCATTCTAAGTGTTGCATTCAAGACAAGGATTCAACCATTGAAGAGGAGATCACATACAACATACAACATACAACATACAACAACATCTACACCTTCGCATGTAAGAATACAAACATTCTTACAACAAGGTACTAGTACTTGTTTTGCATTACAAACATTTACATTTACAGCATTTCTCATTTCTTGGTTAATTCCAAAACTGGGGTTTGACCTAAGGGCAAACCCCTAATCCCTAACCCCCCAATCATCTTCACTTTTCTGTGTGTAGGTTGCAGGTACGCGGCTGAAATTGAAGATCTGGAATCCTTGTGCAGAGACGAACAGATCCCCCTTCGTTTCGTGGATTTTTCGGAGGACCGTGTGCACGCCGGGCGCCATCGTCCCATCAACTTTCACTCAAATTTGCAGGATAGCATCGTCTCGACATTTTACTGCTAATTCCAGGTTCGTAGCTTCATCCTATATCCCTATCTTTGTTTATAAGCGAATCTTTCTCACTTTTCATGCATTCCTAGCTTAATTCTTCTATCTACATTCTTTACAAAAGAGGGTAGCCTTGTTGTCTTAACCCTTGAAACTCATTTAGAATCCAATCTTGCATTGTGTGGGATTGGATCTTGTGGGTTTCAACCCCTCTTTTGAATGTAAAGTCTCCCCTAAGTGAAAATCGTCAACCCTAGTAACCTCCCTTCTCTCTCCTTGGAGTTGGAAGAGGGGAGAGCAACTAGGGTTCGATTTTTCTGCTTTACATTTTGGTGAACCCAACGTGAACATCCTTTCTGATTATTCATGGTTAGATTTGAAAATTGGATTCCTTAATTACATTTCCATGTTTGATCTTTTGCAAATTTTAGAGGTTGATTGCATAAAAACCCTAAATTTTTTTTTTGAAAATTGAACTTGCGAAATGTTTAATTGTTAATGCTTGTTTCAGATCTGCCCTTCTATTGCAAATTATCAATTCATATTTGTGCTTTAATTCTGAAAATTAAGTGGTTAAGTGTCAAAACCCTAATTTTTGAAACCCTCTTGATTCAATCTTTGTCCGACAATTTCACTGATCAAAACATCTCCAAATCAGCTGTAACTTTGGATTCCGCAATAAAATCATAATATCTTTCATCTCTGAAAATTTGGAAAAAAGTTGCGAGGACCGTGTGCACCCCGAGCGCCATCGTCCCCGACATTTTTTCCGAAATTTCGGGAGTTAGATCTTACTATATTTTTCTACTAAAATCCAGAATTTTGGCTGATTTTATCAATTCTAACACTTTCAAGATTACAGTCAAAGTTGGTCTAGTGATTGCTTGGATTAAGGCTCCTAATCATTCAAAAATTGTTGAAATTGAAATTTTGTGTCAAAATTGTGTTCTTACTGTCCTAAATCTGAAAAGTGTGTTTGCATTCATTCGAAATTTCAGTGCTTTATTCAAATTCTTGCATTTTGTGACTTTTGAAATTAAGTGTTTAATTGAAACAACTTTGATTTCCGCTTTCAAAATTGAATTTTGCGTGAAATTGAGTCAACTTTTAAATTTCAAAACTTGCATTGCTTTTGGTATTCCCTCTAAAATCATAAAATTCAAAATTTCAGTTTCCCTCTCTTTTTCAAAATTCAAATTTTGCATTTTTCGACAATCTAGGTAAGGTTCAATTTTGAGATTGCAACTTTAATTTGGCCTATCTATAGATCGTAAAATCACTCAATTTTTTCAGATTAGCTCTAAAATCATCATACCTTTCATCCCTGCAAATTTTGAAAAAAGTTGCGAGGACCGTGTGCACTCCGAGCGCCACGGTCCCTGACATTTTTTCTGAAATTTCGGGAGATTGTCGTGATTGCATTTAACAGCTTAAATCTAGACGATTGGTTGATTTTACTGAAATTTGCTACCTCTAAATTCAAAATCTTCTCTCCCTCTCTAGTGCATGAGTTTTACAACAATAAGCCTTACTTACACTATTCCCGTTAGATGAAGCCTGAGAATTAAGTCTTTCCAAGGTTTAATTACTGAGGAGATGGAACCTAATTTGAATAGCCTTTTTAATGAGGACATGGGTAATTCCTCTAATCCTCTTAATGATGAAGAAGCTCTCCATGAGGTTTCTGTAGAACAACTTGCGAAATTGGATAACCAATTTGACGATTTTTGACAATGGATGTCTCAAGAATACCCCGATAGTCAAGCTCTTCCTTTAATTGAGGGTCTAAAACATATGCTTCAAAGTGATAAGAATGGAATTGATATTTTGCGTGGTATTGCACACATTGTGGATTCGAATGTGATGCCTATGAAGAGTTGTGCCGAAACTTTTGGTTATACACAACCTCCAACTCAAGTCAATCATTCTATTCCTTTGACAACTCCTATTGCTAGCATACCTACCTTTACATCAAACATAATGACCACTTCTATACAAGACATTCCACCTATGATCACTAGTCATGGGGGCAATCCTTCCTCTTCAGTTAACCCTCTTCCTTCATTCATTCCTTCAATGAGTGTTCCTATTACATCTCCACAAATGAACATGACGCAAGGGGGCAATTCATTTAACCATTCCATTCCTCCTTGTAGTGTTCCTCCTTTCCAATCATCTCCTATGACTAACTATCATAGTGTCTCGCCACCTTACTCTCAATCAATACCTTCTTTCAATAACATCATACCTCCATCACAATCTAACACATCTAATATGAACTCTTCGACTGAAGCGACCATTAACAATCTTGCACAAACTGTCTCTTCTTTACAGCAACAAATTGCCTCTATGAATCAATCTAAGTTTAGTGTGCCCACATTTGATGTTGCGAGCCCACTTTCTCTTGACATTGTTCGAGCTATCCCTCCTAAACATGTTGAAATCCCACATTTGGAGCTTTATAATGGTAAAGGAGATCCTCTAACACATGTTAAGACTTTTCAAACAATATGTACCGATTTTGCTTATGACCAAAGGTTGCTTGCAAAACTATTTACTAGGACATTAAGAGATAAAGCCCTACAATGGTATTGCTTGTTGCCTTCTTATTCTATTACTTCTTTCGAACAACTTGCAAATGCTTTCATTCAACAATTTCAAAACAATATAAGTCCTAAAGTAACTTTGATTGATTTAATGCATTGTAAACAAGGTGTTAAAGAAAATGTGACTGATTTCATTGGTAGATATAAGCATTTGTATGCTCAAATTTCTTTTCCAGTGCCTGACAATGATATTCAAAGAATCTTTATTTCTAATTTACAAAAATATATTCGAGACAAACTTCTATTTTCTGAGTTTACTTCTTTCCAACAGTTGTGTGCAACTCTTCACAATTATCAACTGACTGTGAGTCAAATGGAACAAGCAAATCCTATGGCTCCGAGTGATAAGGGTGATAGTAGTCAACAACCATTTGGGAAGTTTAAACCAAACAGAGATTCCATCAAATTCAATGAAAACATCATCAACAACAATGTGAATGCAGCATCAGGTGTGCCTCCTATTTCTAAGTTTTTCAAGAAAGAAAGAAAGTTTACTCCTTTGAATGAATCATTGCATAGTATTATGAATAAGTTATTGGAACAAAATGTGCTTACTCTTCCTCCTATAAGGCAAATAGATCCTGCAAAGATTAATTCACCCTATTTTGATAACAAATCTTTTTGTCAATTTCATCGTCAACCTGGGCATGATATTGAAAAATGTTTTTCTTTAAAGGGTAAAATTCAAGATTTGATTGATAATAATACTATCTCTGTTTCTAGAGTGAATGATAAAGGCAACACATCTGTAGCTCCCCCTAACCAAAATCTTCAGATTTTTACTGATCCATTACCTTCTCATACCTCTAATGCGATTGAGACTAATGATTCCTCTTTCTCATCTGATGGTCTTGTGTCTATGACTCTGAATGTGATTAACTTTGTAGAGCAGCAAGAAATCCCTAAAGAACCTTCCATCACATTTGATTCTAGTGAAACTATCAGGGCACCTAATGGTCCTTTATACATAGTTGCAAAAGTCAAGAATACACCTTGTCGTGGAGTGCTTATTGATCCTTCGTGCATGGTTAATGTTATTACTGAAGAATTTCTTTTTACTTTGCAATTGAATCAAGTGGTCTATGACAAAACAGATGTGATTGTGAAATTATTTGATGCATTTTCTTCTCCTGCAATTGGTTCTATTACATTACCTATTGAGGTCCATAACAAATCCCTTGATGTGAGCTTTGCTATTATTCCTTCATCCGAGCAATTTCATGTGAAGCTTGGCTATCCTTGGCTATCTTCCATGAAAGCTATTGCTTCTCCTATTCACAAGTGTTTGAAATTTCCCCATAATGGTGAAGTTGTTACTATCAATCATAGTCTCTTTAAACCAGCTGAAAGAACTTCTAGCGTTCCTATTGATTATTTTTGGCCTAAACAATTCCAATCTCTTCCTCCGCGAAGTGATCATCTTTTCAAATCTTATCAAAAGTGGAAAACAGATATGATCCTATCTCTAAGTGAACCTAGAACACCCAAACTTGATATTCCTATCGTTCTTGAGAAGGAAGTTCTTCCTTTGAAAGATAAAACTAATGTATTTCCTCAAGAAGATTCCCAACCCATTCCTATGGATGTGACTATGTCTATGCCTAATAAACTTTCTAAAAGTAGACCTATACCTCCTCGTCATGATGGACTTGGTCTTCTTCCTAAACCAAATATCCCTCCTTTATATGGAGCAGTTCCTCCTCCTTTTTATAAAAAGAAGAGGCCTTCTTCTTCTCCTATTATCCAGCCTAAGAGACCACAACCTAAACACCCAAGTGATAAGGATGAGAACATTCCTCCTCCTCAATCTTCTCCACTTCCTACTAAGACTAGATGAAATTGTTCTGCACATGAATGCCAACGAAAGCGTCATCTTAGGGCTCAAGCAGCTGCTTCTCAAACTTTGCAATCTCCAAGAACACCTTCAACAAGCATTATTCCATTCTCTCCAAAATCTCCTAAACATAAGATGCATGATGGTCTTGATCCTGTGCGAGTTAAAGATCCTATTTTTATAAATCTTGATGATGATATAGATGAAAATGTTATTTATGATGAAAATTTTACTTCTCTTACTTCTGATAGTGAATATGAACTTGTTGATATTGATAACCATCTATCTAACGAATTTTCTAAAGCACTTATCCTAGCTCCTAGACAAGAACAATGTGGCTTGGAACATGAACATAGCCCTTGTTTGGATCTTGTGATAGCTCCATCTGCTGTGTTGGATGTTCCTCCTCTAGCGTGTTCCCTGCCTTCCCGAAACATTGATCAGCAAGATCGGGGGGTAGATGACGTGCTAGACTAGTTTCATTAGCATAGCAAATTCTCTCCTCCTCTCTTTTGTTACTTCTTCTATGTGTTATCCTCATTCTTCTATTTGTTGTCCTTAGTGTTGTCTACTTGAGGATGATGCAAAGCATTGAGATCTCTTTTGGTCTCTCTCATGTTGACTCAAAAGACACATGTGTTCCCTTCTTCTAGGTGACCTTCCTTGATTGGGGAATGAAGAACAATTATGCATACATACATATGATATACATGAATTATCATACAGCATACTGACCCCGAGGAAAGCGAAGTCACCTCGTTCTTTATGTTTTGTGTTTATTATCCTTGGGTTTATTTCCAACTTGGGGGCTAAATCTTTGTGATAACGTGCTCCTTTCCCTTCTCATTTCTTATGTGTATCACTACCTTAAAGCAATCACCCCCGTTGAGGCGTGTGCGATCGCTTTAACGTAGGGGGGAATACACCCCATCTATCCCTTCAGGATACTTGAAAATTTCTTGGCGAACTTAGCTTTGCCTTGAAAATTTTTGGTATTTCTCTTACATGACTCATAGTGAGGGAACCTTACTACTGACAGTCATGGTTCTCCCTCGTGATCTTCCCTTTTACTTTGTCAATCGAAGTTGTAAGATCCTTAGTCCACTGGGGGCTTGGTGTGTCTTGCCTCCTTGACGTGGTGAAAGTCTTTCAATGTTGTTTCCTTGTACTTTACCGGAAGTATGAGCGTACGCTTATACTCCCACTAGAGTGGGGGCTAAATGTAGCGTCCTAAAATTGTGACACTTGCAATTTTGACTGCATTTCGGTCTTCACAATGGTGATGCAACACGGAACCTGAATGGAGACCCCAAAACTTGCTCACAACATCAAAAACTAAATTTTTCCAGCACCCTGCCTGATCCCTCCTTGCACCCTGTTGTCCGGGGAGGTGGGACCAGAGCGCCCAGCGCCCTGGTCCCTCAGGACTAGGGCACCCAGCGCCCTGGTCCCCCAGGACCATGGCACCCAGTGCCCTAGTCCTCGGCCCTATTTTTGGGCCCGGTCTCCTATGGGGCTTCGGGTCTTTATGTTTGCAAATTGGAAAATACTCTTTCCTTGTCGGCCCAAGGTCGGAAAAATCAGTCTATCAACCCTAATTGACAAGTATATAAACTACATTTCCTCTCTCATTTTAGAAGATGGAAAAAGGTGGAAACGATACTCAAACATTCAAACATTCAAGCATTCAAGCATTCAAGCATTCCTTCAAGCAATTGATCATTCTAAGTCTCCATTCAAGGCTAAGTGTTGCATTCAAGACAAGGATTCAACCATTGAAGAGGAGATCACATACAACATACAACATACAACATACAACATACAACAACATCTACACCTTCGCATGTAAGAATACAAACATTCTTACAACAAGGTACTAGTACTTGTTTTGCATTACAAACATTTACATTTACAGCATTTCTCATTTCTTGGTTAATTCCAAAACCGGGGTTTGACCTAAGGGCAAACCCCTAATCCCTAACCCCCCAATCGTTTTCGCTTTTCTGTGTGTAGGTTGCAGGTATGCGGCTGAAATTGAAGATCCGGAATCCTTGTGCAGAGACGAACAGATCCCCCTTCATTTCGCGGATTTTTTGGAGGACCATGTGCACGTCGGGCGCCATCGTCCCATCAACTTTCGCTCAAATTTGTAGGATAGCATCGTCTCGACATTTTACTGCTAATTCCAGGTCCGCAGCTTCATCCTATATCCCTATCTCTGTTTATAAGCGAATCTTTCTCACTTTTCATGCATTCCTAGCTTAATTCTTCTATCTACATTCTTTACAAAAGAGGGTGGCCTTGCTATCTTAACCCTTGAAACTCATTTAGAATCCAATCTTGCATTGTGTGGGATTGGATCTTATGGGTTTCAACCCCTCTTTTGAATGTAAAGTCTCCCCTAAGTGAAAACCGTCAACCCTAGTAACCTCCCTTCTCTCTCCTTGGAGTTCGAAGAGGGGAGAGCAACTAGGGTTCGATTTTTCCGCTTTACAAATGGCAATCACCATATGCTCAAAATTTTGGTAATTATCCAAACTGGTATGGTTCTCAAGGCCAAGGGCAGCATTTTGCCAATCAAATACCACAGTGGCAGCAGCCACAGGGGAATTGGTATCCACCTCAGGGCCAAGGAAACTAGTTTCAAGGGAATTGGCAACGTACTCCTCAATGGAGGGGGAGTCAGCCATGAACCACCCAATCTTCTGGTTATGAACAACCTACTTAGCAGCCACAACCACCTACAATAATGCCTCCCCCTGCAGCCATTGTTGTTCCACCTAAACCAATGTAGTTACCCACTCAACCAATGCCAAATCCTAATATTAAATATCAGCAATGATAACAAGTTTATTCAGCTGACCCTAATCAATACCCAACCTATTCTCTATCTATAAGTGATATTCACCTCCGATCTAGGACAAATCTACCTAATCCATCTCCTCTAGTTATCACTGAGGTACAAGAAGAACAAGAAATCTCTAATCCAACAGACACAATACCTCAGAAGCAGATATTACCACCATTTCCCCAGAGATTGCAAGAAAAGGAAATTCTTACAGAACAGGAGCAAGGTTTTGATATCATCGATCAACTGAAACATGTATGTGTTAAAATTATTTTGTTGCAAGCAATAAAAGATGTTCCTATATGTAGTAAGGCACTTAGAGAAGCATGTCTAAAAAAACCTGGTAGGAAGAAGAAGGATCTACAAACAGTGCATGTGATGGGTCAACTGGTAGATATTAAGTTAGGAAAGGTTTCCATTCCTAAATATTTTGATCCTAGTAGTCTTGTAGTGAGTATAGTCATTAATGGCAGCCAAATAAGGAATGTTTTAGTTGATTTAGGTGCAACCATTAATGTGGTGACAAGAGAAGTAATGTTGCAGCTTGAAATCAATAGTCTAAGGCCTACACCCACAGTTCTACAGCTTGTTGATAGCTCTACAGTGTGACCTGATGGTAGGATTGAAGATGTGGTTGTTAATTTGGATTCTTGGAAATACCCTGCAGACTTTATGATTATGTCTCCAAAGGCAACACTGGGGGGATATCTGGTGATTTTGGGCAGACTCTGGCTTGCCATGACTGATACATATATTGGATGTAGATCAGGGGATATGACTATTTCAGATGGGAACTCCACCAAAACATTAGCTTTGTATTCTCCTGCATAGCCCCAATTTGATCAACAACAAGTTGTTTGGCCTACTTTGGGAGAAGAATCTGAGGGAGTTGACTCTATTAATCACCTTATGATGATTAATTGAGGGTCATTCATGCAATTACATGATAAAGACTCAATTCTTTATTAAATTCTAACAAATGAGTTGACACAAGAACAACAATTGCAGGAGTTGGTACCAAATATTGCAGATTTAGACTTTCCTGCAGCCACTGATATATTGCATACTTTGTTGTCGCAGGAAGTCTGTACTTCCCATTTTTCTGATATATCCTAGGTTGATCTTACTATCAAAATATAAGTTGATTTGCATAAATGCTTGAATATCAATAGTGATCTTTTAGATACTCAAAAGGTAGCACTAGTGGACTTGCTTAAATGTCATAAAAATGCCTTTGCATGGGATTACAAGGACATGCATGAAATAGATCCAACAGTTTGTGTAGACGTATAAAAATGACCATATTCCTAAATGAATATTTTGTGTTCATTTCTCTATTTAATTAAATCCAATTTAATTAAATTACCCACATTCCTCTATTTAATTAAGTAAATTACTCAATTAAATTCACTATACCATTTAAATGGATAAATTCATTTTATTCAATTAAAGCCCTTGTCCACTTTTTAATTAAATTCAAATTTAATTAAAATAGTTATCCTAAATTAAATAAATCTAATTTATTTAATTGCAACCAATTTCAAATAAAGCAATTTATTTTGAATTAATTCTATTTCCCCTTAACCACTTGCAAAATCCTACACCTCCCACTTGCATCCTAACCCTCTTTCTAACCTCTTCTAGATTCTTCTAATCCTGATTAATTAACCCAAACCCATCCATTATCCCTTGTCCCTAAATTTGAGGAGGTCACTTCTCAAATTTGGAGTAAAGTCTTCAAAAGGCATTAAAGCCTTTATCCATTCAACAAGCTAACTTGTTGAATACCCCCAAATTTGGAAGGACTCTTACAAATTTGTCCCCAAAGTCTTCATAACCATTGATGGTTAACTCAACCCTCTTACATGGTTAAAGAATTTCCATAAAACCAACCTCCATGTAACCCAGGGGTCTCATCAAGCATTTATTGCTTTGACCATGGTTATTCTTAATCCTTTGCACAAGAATTTATCCTTTGGATAAAAGCTTTGGCCAATGGGTAATCTTAACTTAACCTTAACCCTTAACCCCTAGGGTAACCATGAGGTCCTCTCAAGCATTTAATGCTTCTTACATCTCCTCTCAACCAACCTTATGTTGACAATTGTCACCATTTCATTGGTGCCAATTGCAAACATGGATTCCCAACTTTCAAACTCAACCCTTGATTAAATCTTTCAATCCTGGCCATTCATTGCCCTATTTTTGCTATAAATAGAGCTCTCATTCCTCCATTTTTATCATCCAAGTCTTTAGCATCACACTTATACTAAAATCCATTCAAGCTTTCATATATCATTTATGCTCATCATTTAGCCTCTCTTTTAAATAGGAATTAATCTAAATATACAAATTTAGAGTATGTTCCTTATCATTTAGCTTAATCATAGACTAATATAGTATGCTAGGATAGTCTTGTTTACTAACCTTGTCATCTTATAACTAGTTTATTGCATTTATAGGATCATGCATAGCTTAGGATGCATCTCATCTTAAAATCAACAAAAGCATCCCTCGTTCTTGCATTTGTCATCCCTAAACCATTTTTCTCAGTGATCTGAGAGCAAAAACACTGGTTTGAGGGACCATGTAAGATAGAGAACCGTGGAACCAACCTTGGGAAGTTGAGTCATACTTTATGACTCCATAGCTTGCACCAAGAAGTCTTGTGGGTGTGTGAGCAAGGTTCCCTAGAGCTCCGTTTTTCACATTTTGAGTTCTATCGACCCGCTTTTCTCGCATACATTTCTGGCGCCCACCATGGGGCATCACCCCATATATCAAATCGGTTTTTAAATTTAACCACTTTTGCAAGTCCACGGGAAACAAGAATCAGCGTGTGGGAAACATTCCCTAGCGCATCTAGTCAACAGCCTAGCGCATCCAGTTTACTGTTCAGTGCGTTGGGTCCATCATCTAGCGCGTGAAGTCTTTTCCTTAGCGCATCATAATACTAATAATTTCCTATAGGTTTCGATGCGGGAGAAAAACAGAGCAGCGCCTCCAGAACACAGAGTAGCGCATCCCAAAAATCGTATAGCGCATCTCTGATTTCTTTTAGCGAATCACTGTTATTTTGTAGCGCGTACAATTTGTTCTATAGCGCATCCTAGATAGACAGAAATCAGAAAATTAAAATCTGTAACCAAGGGTAAAAATTAGACTTGTTGAAGTCCACCTGTTATCTAACGTCTTTCACTTGTTATTTTGCAGGGTTCTAACAGTTTTGTTGCAGACAGGAGCTTAGTCTTAAGGTTATAAAGATAGTTAGAGTTTTAACTAACTTAGTTAAGTTAGTTTAAAATTTTGAAATTCTTTTCTTCTTAAAATTGAACTCACTTCTTTTGGGCTATAAAAAGAACCACAAACCATAAAATTTCTTGCTTTCATAGGAGAAAAACTTCATTTTGGAAGCTCTAAAAAGAACAAGCAAATTTACTTTTAGCAAGGCTAAAACAAACTTCACCTTCCTTTGGTGCCTAAAAGGATGAATCTCAATTCATTACAAAAGGAAAAAGAACCTCATCTTCATTTTATACAAAACAAAGAGGGAAAATTTTCCCCTATCGACTTTAATTTTGTTGACCAACATCACGATTTACTTTGTTGACCATGTTTATTTTTCAAAAGTTTTTGGAAATACACACTTTGCTATGAAAGGTTAAAAAGAACAAACAGCTTGTTGGAGCAACATCTCCAAGTAGAAGTTAGTAAATCTTTGTCTTGAAGGCTAAAAAGAAGATTGTTTGCCTTGTCTCGAAAGTGGAAGGTATATGCTCTCCCCCTAACTGGGTGATCAAAAATCCAGACCACTCTTAAAGCTTTCTATACTTCAAGCATTATACAACTTTTAGCAGGCCTGCCTTCCCAAGGAGTTGGAATCAACTCTTAAAGCCATTTATGGCCGGTGTGAAGGGAATGACCCAAGTGGGGAATAGCTTTGATGCCAAGTATTCCAAACCACTATAATCAAAAGTGAAAAGTGACGAAAGTCCTTTTCAATGGTTGCGCGCAGCGATTAGCCTTCCTCCAGTATCCTTGAGATACGTAAAGCTTTTGTTCTAAAGGTTGGGAAGCCTCTTGAGGGAGTTTATCATTAACAGCCGAACAGGAAGCCTGATTATAAACCATAGAAATAGAAACCTTGAGCCAAGTCAGTAACCAGACATTTATAATATCATAGTGCAAGGGTGGGGAAGAATCCGCCCCCAAGATCACTCACCATATATCTCCCAAGATAACTACTCAATTGTGAAGCAATTCACTTTGAGTTAATTTCTGGCAAAAAGCAAAAAAATGGGTGCCCTTTAGGGGGTGACACGGCTATTTGAGCTAACGGAGTATCGAGACTAGTGGGCTATGATGTTATTTATGACCTTTGAATAAAGAGTCTTCTTGATGTGTATAATTTGTATCCAAACCTGTTAAAACATTGGGGATTTGAACACATCCTCGTAGAACATACACTTTTTGTTAGATTAGGCAAAATGGTTGTCTTTTTTGTGCTGTGCTTGCATTTACTACTTCAGAAAATCATACATCACAACTGAAAAACTCACAACAAAAATCCAAAAATTACAAGAACTAACCAAAAGAAAATATTAGGATATTTTAGCGCATGTGGTACATTTGTTAGCACATCAGAACATCATGTTAGTGTGTCCAGTCAAAACAGTAGCATTTTTCCAAAATTTTGAAACAGTGTTAATCAGTTAGCGCATCCGGAAAACAACCTAGCGCATTGAAACATCAACTTAGCGCATAGGAGTCAAACTTTAGTGTGTAAGGTTTAGTGGTTAGCACGTAGAAGGCCCATGTTAGCGCATAACTTTCCAAGCTAGCCAGAAAACAAGTTTTAACAGTTAAAAACTTTAGCGCATGGCTGGAGGCAGCTTAGCGTGTGTCATTGTTTATTTAGCGCATGAAGTAAATTTGGTAGCACATCTTATCTCTATTTTAGCATGTGACCAAAACCGGAAAAAGAGAGGGCAAAGCAGTGAGGAATATTGAAAATTTAGAAAACATCTTTGGAAGCCTCTTTTCATCAGCATCATTTTTCGTCAAAACAGAGTAGCAAAAACGCAGCTTTAAAAACTATTTCTTGAGCAAAATTTGTGTGAAACAAACGTTGTAAAAATCTAAAGCTAGTTGCACGATAAAACATATCTATCCTATCAAAATCAGGAAACATCATCACAAGTAACAAAAGGATCCTTTATCATCTCATGGATTTTATCTTAAAATCACTTGCTTAAAACCTCAGGTTGTCAAATCAAGTTTCTATATCGGGAGACATTATCCACATCATTTGACACGCTTTGTCGTGAAGGAGCATCTAAACCTTCACTTTGATAAAGTAAAAACTTGAATTTTCAAAGCAAGATCAACTGAATCCAAAACAAATCAAAAGGAAACCATTGATCACTTATGCATGACTAATCCCCATATTCTGAGAAGAAAGAATATTTATCATAACACCACGTTGAAGAAACAACAACCTAGTTTTTCCAAATTTATCAAAAGAAATAAATTTTTATACAACAATCGTCAACTCTTCAAATCTCATCGAACATTCCTTTATCACATTACACTTTATATCCAAAACAAATCTAACAAATTTGACAAAGAGCCTTTAAAGACTAGGGCATATTGTCAAAAATCTGCATTTAATCAAATCATAAACCGTGGAGGAAAGATCAATCCGGCATTCTTTCTCGACAAGTGCATCACTTACAACACACCCCGACTTGAACCACCAACTCCCAAGCGACATATCGAAGAGGATTTTGTCCCTTTCATCACAAAAAGTTTCTACTAAAATGACTGTTACTCGATCTCAAAACAAACAAAGTGAGGCACAAACAGAATCCAGTAATCGAAGGTTATCAAATCCTTTTGAAGGTCCACACCTAGAGGATACTGAAATTTCTAAAGAGCTTCTTCAGGAATGCCAAGAAAGTGCTTCATTCCAAAAGCTTGTAGAAAGGCTCATGGAAAATGACAAGGAAAAATACTTGCTCATGCTCACAAGCAAAGGAGTCAAACTCCCTGAAGACCTTGACGCATATGTGTTTAGAATGAGACCTCAACATTATGAGTATCAAGAATGACAATGGGAAGGGGAAGCATGCGACCCTGAACAAGATATCCCCGACCAAAACATACCAGAACAACATACACCAAGACAAAACATCCCCGAGCAAAACATACCATTCCATACACCGTTTCAACCTTGGATCAATGCAAGGGAAGAACTCTTCCCTCGGCAAAACAATACACCCTTGGTTGCCCTTACGCAACAAATGCAAACATTACAAAGACAAATGTAAGACATGCAACAAGGGATGATAGTACGGTACTCATTAAACAAAATATGTCCTTATCCCTTTGACAAAAGATTGTACATGATCCCTTTTCCTCCAAACTTAGACATGCCTAAATTTGACAAATACAATGGAAAGAGTGATCCCCATGATCATGTCAGAGAATTATGTACCGTGAGTCTTGAATTTTCTCATGATGATACCTATCTGATGAAGCTATTCCCCAGAAGCTTGGGAGGACAAACAATGGAATGGTTATCCAAAATTACACCGCCTGTCAGATCGTTTGATGAATTGGTTAACAAATTCATAACACAATATTCCTATAACATTCAACATGCTATAACCATGCTAGATGTTTGCAACACCAAATAGAAAAATAATGAAACATTCATGATATTCCTTCAACACTGGCGACATATGGTTTCATGATATCCTCAAAACATTCCTGAAAAGGAGAAAATGGAAATTTTCATTGACAACTTGAATGGTGAGATGAGTTACGAGCTCAAACTCCAATGCATACCATCCTTTGCTAAATTGATTGACAACGGCATTCAAGTAGAAGAGGCATGTGTCAAAAAGGGAATGATCAAATTCTTCAAAGAAGGAACAAATTCATCAAATTACAATAACCAAAACAACAACAACTTAGACAAGTCTAGATTCTGGACTTGAAACAAAAATGAAGGCAGTAATGAATGGCATGATCCAAAATCTAAGCAACCAGTGCTTGCATTATTAGGAAATCCTCAAGCTACAAAGAATCCTAAAGGTGCTAACCTAGACGCTAACACATACGCACCAAATACCAATTCAGGTCAACCCAATGCAAACAACACCAATGATACTCAAAACAAAACCACGAATCAAGCACCTAATAACAATTCGCGCAACAGCACTAACAATTTCCAAAAACGTGTCTTCACACCACTGGGACAATCACTAGAGTCAGCATTCAGAGAGCTCCTAGCAAACAAGATTCTCTCTTTGCCTGCAATCAGCAACTATGAACCCCAAATCAAACCACCTTGGTGGAATGATTCACACTATTGTGATTTTCATCATAACAAAGGTCATCAAACGAACAATTGCATGAGATTGAAAAACATTGTTCAAGACATGATTGATCGAGGTGATTTAACGGTAGATGGTCTCAAAACAAAAGGTGACCATGGAGCCTTTAAAAATCCTCTTCAAACTACAAAGATGGAGCTTCAACCTCAAACGATACACGTGGATCTCATATCAACCACATCTACAATAACACCATCATGTAAATGTCATCACAATCCGAAACCAGCATAATCATGAATCTATCAATGTAACAACCAGAGCTCAGAAATATGTCTTGAAGGGACATACAGCACCGACAACCACTACACCAAAAATCCAATATGATTTAGTCAGCCAACTACGCAAAACTCCGGTTCAAATATCTATACTAGAATTACTAAAATTGTTGCCAAAACACAAAGACATATTGGAACAAGTGCTTTTGGAAACCAATGTACCTCAAGATCTGGATGCGGACAAATTTCAAGCCATGGTTGCTCATATGACAGGGCCTCATAATCTCACCTTCTCAAAGCATGATAATACTTCCTTAAGTCATCTGCATAACACACCTCTCCATATTGAAGTCATCGTTTATAAACACCAAGTAAAAAGAGTATTGATAGATGGAGGAGCTAGACTTAATATATGTACCTTAAAACTTATCCATGCATTAGGCTTCTTAGAAGAGTCTATTGATGCACGTAAAAAGATTACCATAAAGGCATATGATGATGAGGAAAGGTCATCTAAAGGAACTGTGATGTTACCCATTCAAGTTGGACCAGTGCAAAAGGATACTATGTGTCAGGTCTTAGACATAGACCTCACCTACAATATTTTATTAGGTCGACCCTGGATACTTGAAATGCAAGCAATGCCTTCTACGTATCACCAGTGTGTCAAATTTCCCTATAACGGATAAGAGGTCTCTATATCTGCTGATCACAATCCATTTCAACATTGTAATGCAATGGGGGCAGCCAAGGATAGTTTGGTTCCCCATAATAGGAAAAAACTAAGATCCTCAACATCAGACCTACAAAAGGCAAAGTCTGAATCATTACTTGGAGATTTCAAGCAGAAAATGCAAATCAGAGATCAAGGTATGGGAGAATACTCTTTGGAACCCATGTGTTTGGCCTAATTACCAACATCACCCAGATCTCATGGATTACCCACTACATCAACACATTAGGTAACTCAGCCCATCACCAAATTTGATGGTACCTTCATCCAACTAGGCACTCTAGCACATGAATCAGAAGATAAGGACATTCTTAGCTGGCTATACAAAGATGAGGAAGAAGATAATAGAGTAGCTGCTCTAGATATAGTCCTACCAACACACCTATATGGAAAGGGCTACTTAATCATGCAGCAAATGGGATATGACGGTAAAGGACCTATTGGAAAATGCAAAGAAGGAGTCACTGAACCCATAGACCTTCCTTCACAGCCCAGTAAAGACAAAATAGGATTGGGTTGTAAACTCACTTTCCTATTAAGAAAAACACCACGCATAACTCCAAAACCTCAATGGGAAGCAAAGAAGAAGTACAAAGAAGAGTCCTGGCAGGAAGCACTATTTGAGTCAGCAGAAACAATCTGCAAGGCATGTGAAGGTCAAGAACAGAAACAACATCAGGCAAAGCTCCTCATTCATAAGAAGGCCATATTTGCAGCAGTAGCTCATATTCAAACACCAACATCTCAAAAACCAATAGAATCATCTCCTGATATCATTATTCCTCCCCAAGGAGGCACAGTCTATGAACAAATACAAAAAGTAGAAGCGGGATCTGACACCGAAACAACAAAAACTATCAAACTAGTATCCATCATCAAAGATCTATTTTCACCATACAACATACCTGTTTACAACACTGATAGAATTTGGGATGATGCCTCAGAGACTGATTCCAATGAATATGAATGGGGTAGCTGCTCAAATGCTACTAGAGATGTCACTGACAATAATGGTTCCATATCCCTTTTTCAAGGAGAGCTTAATGTAGAAGATAGACCTCTTGAATTTGGACCGCAGAATATCTATGACGTAAAGGAAAGCGAACAGAAACATTATGAACAAGTCTATACGGAAGATGATACCATCGAAGACCTCAACGAAATCCTTGACTTCTTTGAAACCAAGACCACTCATGATGAAACCTCTATCTTGACACTTACAGTAGCAGAACTTGATCCACCAAATGATTCCTTGCCGCTTGTCTTTCCCAACCTCATTGACTGGGACGAACCCGAAATACATGATATACCAATTTTCCCAGATGATGAATCTATTATTCACTACCTATGTACCATTAACCCAAAAATAGGCTCTACCAGTGAACGAAGTAATGATGTCTGCAAACCAGGGAATGCCAAGTCTCTCAGTCGCAAAAATGAACCAAATAAAATATCTGATGCTAAAAACCAGTCAATGGCAGCTCTAGATCACAAAAAAGTAAAAATAAAGGACGCATCTGAGGTTAAAAAATCTTTTTAAGGCACCTAAGGATGGGAGACTTGACACTCTTCCTAAACATTTTCATGACCGATCACCCATATTGATTGAACCCATTCAATCAATCAACATTGGTACTACAGAAGCAGTCAAAAACATACACCTAGCAGAATCTCTAACAAAGGAGGAAAGATCGGCATTTCTCATCTTTTTTAAAGAAAATCAAATTAACTTTTCTTGGTCATATGTAGATATGCCTGGGATTGATCCACACCTAATCATGCATCACTTGTCCATCTCTCCAGGAGTTAAGCTAGTCAAGCAAAAACTATGAAAGATGAATCCACAGGTGGCACCCATGATCAAGGCTGAACTAAAGAAACTATTAGATGTCGGATTCATCCGACCCATCGACTATGTAGAATGGATCTCCAACATAGTACTAGTATCAAAACCAGATGGCAATATCAGGATCTGCACTAATTTCAAAGATGTCAACAAACCCTGTCCAAAAGACGACTTTCCTCTGCCTAGTATCGACATAATTGTAGACCTCACAGCAGGCCATGCAATGCTCTCACTAATGGATGGTTTCTCAAGCTATAATCAAATAAAAATAGCCCTAGAGGATCAAGATAAAATAGCATTCACCTGTCCTTAGGGAACATACTGTTGGAATGTTATGCCTTTCGGCTTAAAGAATGCAGGGGTTACTTATCAAAGAGCAATGACAATAATCTTTCATGACATGATGCATACCTTCATGGAAGACTATGTGGACAATCTACTAGCTAAATCCTTCACCAAAGCAGAACATCTCAGCATCCTAACAAAGATCTTTGACCGATTGGAGAAATTCCAAGTCAGGCTCAAACCTAAGAAGTGTGTCTTCGGGGTTACATCAGGAAAGTTACTAGGCTACATCATCTCAGCTAAAGGTATTGAAGTGGATCCAAAAAAGGTACAAGCCATTATGGAGATGCCACCACCAAAGAATATCAGTCAGCTCAAATCTCTACAAGGACGACTCCAATCAATCAGGTGATTCATTACTCAACTAGCCGATAAAAGTCTACCATCAATCATTTTCTCCATAAGAATGTACCTTTCAGATGGGAAGCCAAGTGTGCAGAATCTTTTTATCAAATCAAACAGTATCTAATGAACCCACCAGTTCTAGTACCACCAGTTGCAAGAAAGCCCCTTATTCTATACATTTCAACAACAGATATATCACTGGGGGCACTATTGGCACAAGAAGATCAACAAGGAAAGGAGCGATCCATATACTACATCAGCAGGACATTGAATGGCTATGAACTCAACCATACATTCATTGAGAAGGCTTGTCTAACGGTAGTCTTCGTATCTCAAAAGTTCTGACATTATATGCTAGCACACACAATTAAGCTAGTGGCTAAAATTGATCCTCTCAAATATCTACTCAGCAAGGCAGCTCTTACCGGCTGGTTGGCTAAATGGGTCATGATTCTTAGTGAATTTGACATCCAATACATAGAAAGAAGAGCCATCAAAGGACAAGCAATTGCAAATCAACTAGCTGAAGCACCGCTACCAAGAAAACAAACTATGGAGATTGAATTTCCAGACAGAGATGTTCTTACTATTTCTACCACACAATGGACCCTATACTTTGACGGATCCTACACACAACATGGTTCAGGTGTTGGCATTCTATTCATCACTCCTGAAGGGCATACCATACCAAGATCATATCAGCTTATGTTCCCATGCACAAATAATGTGGCTGAATATGAGGCATTAGTTATAGGCATCAAAATGGCCATAGAATGGAAAATCACAAAGTTAATGGTCTATGGAGATTTGCAACTAGTCGTCAATAAAATCAATAATGACTATCAGACAAAGGATGACAAGCTACTACCCTACAAGCGAATGGTGGATGACTTCAAACAATATTTTGTATGCATCAACTTCGAGCAAATACCAAGGTTGAACAACAAAGCAGTCGATGCCATGGCCAATATCGCTTCATTACTACAAATTCTAGAGCAACAAAGTCATTACGAGTTCCTGGTAGAGCAACTGTTCTCCCCAACCTATGACCACTCTGAATCCCATGTTGTCTATGCCTTAACCGGTTTGGATTCTCCATTGTATGGACCAATATATGATTATCTAAAGAACAACATCCTACCCATTGAGCAATCTCATAACCAAAAATGTAATTTTATCCGACAAGCCGCCCGTTATACCCTTACTGCTGATACTTTGTACCGTCGAGGTCTAGATGGTACTCTTCTTCGTTGCCTTGATTGGAATGAATCTGATTCCGCTTTACATGAGCTTCATGAAGGTATTTGTGGCACACATTCAAGTGGAACTACTCTTGCTAAAAAGCTTCTAAGAATGGGATACTACTGGCCTACAATGGAAAAATATTCTTACCACTTCACCAAGAAGTCTCCTAAGTGCCAAATCCATGGCAATCTAATACATGCACCAGCACAAAAACTGCAGCCATTTACAACATCCTGGCCCTTTTTTCAGTGGGGACTAGACTTGGTCGGCAAAATTCATCCTTCATCTTCAAATGGACACAAGTTCATTATAACTGCCACAGAATACTTTACCAAGTGGATAGAAGCAGTCCTCATGACCACAGTAACTAGAAAACAAATTGCATCTTTTATCCTGAACTATTTGATCTGCAGATATGGTATTCCAAGTTCCATCATCACCGATAATGGATGACCATTCAAAAACCAAGATGTCCGAGAACTATGTGAACAATTCAAAATACAACATCGGTTCTCTATGCCATACTACCCCCAGAGGAATGGTCAAGTAGAAGCATCCAACAAAACAATACTGAAAATCCTCAAGAAAACAGTAAATGATGCAGGCAAAAATTGGCATGTACAACTCAATCCAGCACTTTGGGCATACAAAACTAGCATCCGTACACCTACAGGAGCCACACCTTTCTCATTGGTCTATGGATTAGAAGCTATTTTACCACTGGAGGTAGAAATTTCGTCTCTCAAAGTCTCTCTAAAAGGCTTAATTTTGGATGAAGAGTATCGAGTCAACCGACTGCAAGAACTGGAACTATTAGATGGAAGACGTCAGCATGCTTACACTCATCTCAAAGCATATCAGCAATGCATGTGTAGAAGCTACAATCACAAGGTCATCCCTCACAACTTCAAAGTTGGTGACCTAGTCCTCAATGAAAATCCAAGAAATCAGCAAGATCGAAAAAAGAAAGGGAAATTTGAACCTAACTGGTTGGGTCCCTATGTCGTCATATCAGTCTATGGATCAGGTGCTTATCAGCTTACAACTTCAGAAGGAGATGTGCTTGATGAACCAACTAACAGCATTCATCTGAAGAAATACTACACTTGAGTAGCCTAATGTACGAAAAAACCAAAAAACCAAAAAAAATCAAAATCAAGAAAAAGCAAATAAAAAAGTACAATAAAAGCAACTGGTGAAAACCTGGTAACAGGCGCTATTGTGTGAGGACAACTCCTTCATCTATATCTATACCCCTACAGTAAAGTACTATTAGCCATCGCCCGACACTTAGCAAATATCCAGTCAGGACATACTTAGCGTAGTCACTATCCTGGTTTATCCATATATCCTCTCACCACATTTTACCATGGCTTGGTAATCACTGTACATATTCACATCAAGAGGCACACTCAGCTAGGGGAAATAAATTGTCAAAACTTGCAGTATGTTCAAAACATCAAGACTATTTACAAAACTCGGAAACATCACATCCAAACAACCAAACACTTCACTCCATCGCAGAGCAAAACATTGGATCGCTAAAACAAGAAACAAAAAAAAAAAAAAAATACTAAGATGGATGATTTTCTGAAGTACTAAATATTGCATTATTGCATAAAGTCTTGACTATTTTTGCATTTGAACTTTTTAGATTATTGGATTCTCTACATTTTCTCAACAATGCTTCAAAGCTAGAGATCATGGGAAACTTCCAATATTTTCTTAGTCTTTTGTCTAGGAGGCGATCACTTGTACTGTGTAAATACTTGTCTCGAGACGTGATACATTGAATATCACTAAAGACATGATTCCACTTTATGCATACAAATGGTTTAATCTTGTCTATTTATACGCAATCTGCACTCTGGTCGTTCTGGTTCAATTATACCTTGACGCTTGTGCTATCTTGCAAAATCAAACATCATGTAAATTTTTCTCAAGTAATTATGGTTCAATTATACCATTATGCTTGTATAAATTTTCAACATATCCAAAACAAATCAATGCTCAATGATGATACCTATATCAAAAGCAAATAACATATGGTTATATTGAGATGACAAATACAGAATGAGGATGCTCCAAAAACAAATAGTTGCATATAATTTTAAATTTTTCATTTAGTTGCACATCATATCAAATCATACATCTCATTTTCAAGATACATCTCACATCATTATCAAATCATACATCTCATTTTCAAGATACATCTCACATCATTATCATTATCATACATCTCATTTTCAAGATACATCTCACAGCATATCAAATCATACATCATACATTTACATCATGCATCATATCATCTATCTAAAGGATTGCATCATCATAAAGTAAAGAAAGAACATATAAGAACATGCATCCATAACACATCACATGATCAAAGAAAATGGTGTCATATATATATATATCAAAAATGATCAAAATGTACAAAATATGTCATGTATGTGCCCAGTACAAACAAAACAATGATCCAAAAATACAATAGAGATGTCGTCTCTCAAGTATGACTATCTCCTGAGGGGGATGGTCTCGCAGCTGATGTCCCAACTCCTGGATCTCCAGGAGGATCCTGTCTGAAGGGCCCTGTCATGCCTCTGCTCTCTGACTATGACCCAGTCTCTCGAGATCGACTCAATCTTGCCTGCATAAAGCTCTACACTCTGCACTCCCTGGGCATGGCATTCTCATAATGGCGTCGATAATACTCCACCTCCCTCACTCTCAAGGACAAATCTCTCATGATGTCCCTCATCGGACCACCTTCTACCGCTCTTTGAATTCTCCCTACCAGCTCCTCCGCTCGACCGCGCCGCTCTATCTCCGTATCATGCTCTAGGGTTAGCTGGGTAATCTGATGTTGCTGCATCAATAGTTGTGCCTGCAGCTGCTGAACTATTAACTATAGCATCCTAATCTGAGCGTCCTCCAC
This sequence comes from Cryptomeria japonica, assembly GCF_030272615.1. Taxonomy (NCBI): domain Eukaryota; kingdom Viridiplantae; phylum Streptophyta; class Pinopsida; order Cupressales; family Cupressaceae; genus Cryptomeria; species Cryptomeria japonica. The sequence continues at coordinate 424,347,372 of NC_081411.1, read as the reverse complement.
ATGTATCAGGACCTGGACCCATAGGGGCACCTGTGAAGGGGTACCCCCTATCCCTATGCCTATCCTAGGTGTTGGTGGAGGTAACTCATCAGTCCTCCTCCTCTGTGCTGGTCGTCTCCACTCATCCGTCCCTCCCACCACTGCCATCACCTCTCCCACTCTCCCCTCCTCCCCTGCTCCAATCACCAACCCTCCTCTCCCTCTGTCCATCACAGCTCGTCGAACTGCTCTCTCCACCTGACCTCCCCCATCTCTACCCTTGTCTCCTCTCCTCCCCCGATATCCTCTCCCCCGTCGTCCTCCTGCGCCTCCATCATCTCCATCATCACCATCTCCCCCAACCTCCTCCTCATCATCATCAAAGGCAGGCCGCATCTCCTCAGGATCCGATATCCTGGACACAGCACGAGCTACAAACAAACCAATGAACTCATGTGTCATCCCCACATCTAGTATCTTGGGAGCATAGTCCCATATCTGACCCGCTAAGCTAGAGAACTCCTCTATAGCTACTCCGCTATCAATAGTAGGGCCCCAATCCGGTATGTCCTGTCTCCGGTGTGCATACAAGCAGGTCCCCTGTGGTATACCCTACTGCCGACCATACTGCCGCAAAACCCTGCCCCACCTAGAATCTCTCAATCATAAAGGGCATCCACCCTATCAAAAACTGACTCATGAAAACAAAAAGCATCTCTAGCCCATCCTCGGCCCAGACCTCACAATCTATATACGGTTGCCAGACAACTGTATCTATGTCATCTACTACCCTCCTCCAGTGCTCCAGTTTGCCCAGCTTACGTTGGACAGCTAGACCCCTGTAACGATATGTATATGCCCGCCCAACAGACCTGTCTCTATCCACCAGTGGCCTCGCTGCTAGAATGTGCTCCTAGCACCATACCTGTAAGAGTGTCACGCCAGCTGACAAACTGTCGTAACCTAGATACACAACCTCATGTAGGTCCCTGTACAAGTGAGCTAACATGGCTGATCCCCAAGCAAACCTGCATCCCTGGGTCACCATCTCCTCGAGCACCAATCCCCAACCCACAGAGAATCCCTTTGACCTACGGTTGGGACAAAGGAATCCACCGATGAAACCTGCTAGTACTGACGGGAGAGGTGCATAGTCCAGATCCAGGAACTCCTGCCATGGGATCTCATACCCACACACTGTCTCATCATGAAAAATGCATCGTAGTTCCTTAGTCCCACCCTCCTCGCTTTTCTCATACGGCAATAAATCACCTACTATGGGAATCCGCAAAATCTTGTAACAGTCCTCTGGAGTGACCGTCATCTCACTAGTGGCAAAATGAAAGGTGTTTGTATCACTATGCCATCTCTCGGCGAGCGCTGTAAGTAAACCCCAATTCACAATGAACCGAGGCATATCTAACAAAGATGATAAGCCGCATCTCTCAATGACATATAGGTCAGCCTATGCCAACCATGGTATCAATGCCCAAGGTCTGGGGAACCACTCTTGTGACTGAACCACTCCTAATCGCTCTTGTCAAAAAGCAAAACAAGTCCAATATCAGTTTCCACATCAAAACAAAGATATCAAAATCAAAATCACATCAAAAACATGAAACAATTTGCAAATCCTAATCAAGTTCCACATCATATCATTCCATATCAACTTGTAACACAACTCAAGTTTTCAAAAACCATATCAAAACTTGTAAAACAACTCAAGTCTCCACATCACATAACCTTGTAAAACAAACCAAGTTTCCCACCCATATTAGCTTGTAAAACAACTCAAGTTTCCAACCCATATCAGCTTGTAAAACAACTCAAGTTTCCAACTCATATCAGCTTGTAACACAAATTAGGCTCCACACATATGAACTTGAAACAATGCAAATCAAATCATGGTTCGATCAAAACAATATCTACATCAATAACTTGAACAATCACAAATTAAACCAAGTTATATCAATACTCATATTGGACAAATTATCAAAAACATGACAAAAGACATAGCAAATGGCAAAAATCCATCTCCCCAGGCAAAACTAACCTTTTCCTATGCAATTTTCTACATTCAAAAATCACTAACCCTTGCAAAACCCGATCCATGCGCTAATTAAATTTGGCTAAATGCTAAACTATATCCATGCGCTACCCTATTTTCTCCACACGCTATTCTATCTACCCTATTGCTAGACTAACTCTACGTGCTATCCTTTTTTCTCCATGCGCTAACCAATCTACCCTAAGCGCTAAAACTGACCCATGCGCTAACCTATCCCATAATTGTGCTACCTATTTAACCCTATGTGCTAGGTCTAACCTACGTGCTACATCCCCCTACCCATGCGACCCCCTGTGGACCCTATGCACTAGGTTTAGCCTATGCGCTACCCTTTTGACCCGAAGCGCTACCCTATGTCCATCATGCGCTAACCTACAGCCATGCGCTAACCTATGCATTTTCGAATGCTACCCTAAAATGCTACCCTATGCGCTACTGAATTTTTCATATGCGCTAAACTAAGACTTTTATGCACTAAAACATTAAAACTGCATTTTAAAAATAAAAAACTGACCAAAAACAATCAAATAAAAAATCCAAAAGGGGTCAAAAGGGTTGACTTACCGATACGTGGCAGGCCTCCGATGCCTTCGAATGCACTCGAATCGATGCGTAGAATAGGGAATAAGCATTTTGTCTTCTCTCCAAAAGTCTCTTTCTCCAAAGTCAACAAGCACAAATGAGACAAAACAATGCACTTTTTCCCTTTTATAGGGTAAAATGAAATTAGGGTTAGGAAAATGAGCATGTAATTTTCTTGTGCAATCCCTCATACCCTCGCACACATCAATTATCGGGAGATGAATCAATTTAAACATTTCACCTAGCCAAAATTTTGCACCGCAAACGCAATTATCAAATCAAATAAAAATTTTCAAAATTTTGATTCATCTCCCGAGGGGGCATTATCACCATCGTTTATCAAATCTGGGGCATCGCACATCAAATCTGGGGCACAACATGAAAATCCATAAAGACAACATTGATCATAAAATCGCAACGACACATCATTTTCTTTGAAATAACATGTGCACACGCGTCACTTCAAAGAGGGGCAAAATGTAGACGTATAAAAATGACCATATTCCTAAATGAATATTTTATGTTCATTTCTCTATTTAATTAAATCCAATTTAATTAAATTACCCGCATTCATCTATTTAATTAAGTAAATTACTCAATTAAATTCACTATACCTTTTAATAGGATAAATTCATTTTATTCAATTAAAGCCCTTGTCCACTTTTTAATTAAATTCAAATTTAATTAAAATAGTTATCATAAATTAAATAAATCTAATTTATTTAATTGCAACCAATTTGAAATAAAGCAATTTATTTTAAATTAATTCTATTTCCCCTCACCCACTTGCAAAATCCTACACCTCCCACTTGCATCCTAACCCTCTTTCTAACCTCTTCTAGATTCTTCTACTCCTGATTAATTAACCCAAACCCATCCATTATCCTTTTTCCCTAAATTTGAGGAGGTCACTTCTCAAATTTGGAGTAAAGTCTTCAAAAGGCATTAAAGCCTTTATCCATTCAACAAGCTAACTTGTTGAATACCCCCAAATTTGGAAGGACTCTTACAAATTTGTCCCCAAAGTCTTCATAACCATTGATGGTTAACTCAACCCTCTTACATGATTAAAGAATTTCCATAAACTCAACCTCCATGTAACCCAGGGGTCTCATCAAGCATTTATTGCTTTGACCATGGTTATCCTTAATCCTTTGCACAAGAATTTATCCTTTGGATAAAAGCTTTGGCCAATGGGTAATCTTAACTTAACCTTAACCGTTAACCCCTAGGGTAACCATGAGGTCTTCTCAAGCATTTAATGCTTCTTACATCTCCTCTCAACCAAACTTATGTTGAAAATTGTCACCATTTCATTGGTGCCAATTTCAAACATGGATTCCCAACTTTCAAACTCAACCCTTGATTAAATCTTTCAATCCTGGCCATTCATTGCCCTATTTTTGCTATAAATAGAGCTCTCATTCCTCCATTTTTATCATCCAAGTCTTTAGCATCACACTTATACTAAAATCCATTCAAGCTTTCATATATCATTTATGCTCATCATTTAGCCTCTCTTTTAAATAGGAATTAATCTAAATATGCAAATTTAGAGTATGTTCCTTATCATTTAGCTTAATCATAGACTAATGTAGTATGCTAGGATAGTCTTGTTTACTAACCTTGTCATCTTATAACTAGTTTATTGCATTTATAGGATCATGCATAGCTTAGGATGCATCTCATCTTAAAATCAACAAAAGCATCCCTCGTTCTTGCATTTGTCATCCCTAAACCATTTTGCTCATTGATCTGAGAGCAAAAACATTGGTTTGAGGAACCGTGTAAGATAGAGAACCATGGAACCAACCTTGGGAAGTTGATCCATACTTCATGACTCCATAGCTTGCACCAAGAAGTCATGTGGGTGTGTGAGCAAGGCTCCCTAGATCTCCGTTTTTCACATTCTGAGTTCTATCGACCCGCTTTTCTCGCATACAGTTTGTACCCATCGTATCAATATAAAAGAAAAATGTTGCCCACTTAGACAGCCACAAAGAAGAATCAATCCTACATTAAAAAAAATAGTTAAAGAGGAATTGCAAAAGTTTTTAAAGGTTGGGTTTATCTATCCTATCTCTGATAGACAATGGGTGTCACCTTTGGTAATAGTTCCTAAGAAAGGAGGAAAATGGAGGGTATGTGTTGATTATAGAGCTTTGAACTTAGCAACAAGAAAAGATCATTTTCCATTGTCATTTGTGGATCAGGTGTTAGACTCTTTGGTTGGGAAGATATATTTTTCATTTCTTGATGGATTCAGTGGTTACAATCAAATTCAAATAGCCCCAAAGGACCAAGAAAAGACAACATTTACTTGTCCTTGGGGCACATATGCATATTTTGTTCTTCCTTTTGAATTGTGTAATGCTCCAGCCACTTTTCAAAGAGCAGTGATCAGTATCTTTTCAGATATTTCTCAAGACATCATGGAAATATATATGGATGATTTTACAGCTTATGGTTCTGAATTTGAAGAAGCATTGGGGAACTTGGACAAATTTTTGCAATGATGTGAAGACTATAGTTTGTCATTAAACAGTGAGAATTACTTCATCATGATGCGGGAAGGAATAGTCCTTGGTCATCATTTCTCTATAAAAGGAATACAGGTTGACCAGCAAAGATTGAAGTCATGCAGAATATCAATGCACCGGTGAAGCAAAAAGATGTAAAAAGTTTCCTTGGTCATGCTGGATACTATAGAAGGTTTATCAAAGATTTCAGCAAAATTGCAAGTCCCTTACATTCTCTTCTTACCAAGGATATGGAATTTAGATGGACTTCTTCATGCAATGAAGCTTTCTTGAAGCTTAAGCACGCTTTGACCCAAGCACCCATTCTTAAAGATCCGAATTGGTCTTTATCATTTCAAATTCATACAGATGCATCTGATTATGCAATAGGAGTAGTATTAGGATAGAAGATTGATAATTTGGAAAGTGCAATATATTATATTAGCAAGAACTTGCAAGGGCCTAAGTTAAATTGCACAGTCACTGAAAAGGAAATGTTAGCAGTTATATATGCACTCAACAAATTCAAGCACTATATCACAGGGTGTCCCATATTTGTGCATACTTATCATACTACAATCAGATATCTCATGAATAAGCCTTCAATTACCGATAGATTAGATCGTTGGTTATTGTTGATGTAGGAATTTGATATCATAGTCGTTGATAAACCAGGGAAGTCCAATGTGGTTGCAAATTATCTTTCAAGACTTCAGTTATAGGAAGATTCTATAGCCATAGATGATGCTTTTCCAGATGAACATTTATTCCTTATACAAGCCCACACTCCTTGGTATGCTGATATTGCTAACTATTTAGCTGCTGCTAAAATGCCACTTCATTTCTCTCCTAAAGAAAGAAGGTTGTTAGTAGAGAAAAGATTTAACTTATCATGGATTGTTGATTGTTTGTCTTATACTAGACCTGACCAAGTCATGAGAAGATGTGTAAGAGAAGATGAAACATATGATATCTTGCATGCATGTCATGATGAGCTGTGTGGAGGACATTTTGTTGCTAAAAGAACAACACTCAAAATATTATATACAAGATATTATTGGCCCACATTATATAAGGATGCAGCACAATCTACAAGAAAATGTGACAGATGCTAGCACATGGGGAGACCTACTAAATCTGATGAGATGTCATTATATCCACAGATATTGGTTGCACCATTTGATAAATGGGGATTAGATTTTGTTGGCCCAATTGATCCACCTTCTAATGGAAAATCCTACATTTTAGTATGTACAGATGATGTAACCAAATGGGTGGAAGCTCGTGCCATGACACATGCAAGAGATAATAAAGTGGCTAAGTTTCTGTATGAGGAGATATTTACAAGATATGGAGTACCAAGGGAAATTGTATCAGACCAAGGCCCACAATTTACTTCAACATTGATTGCAGCCTTGGTCAATGAATACAATATAAGGCACAGAAAATCTACTCCATAGCATCCACAAGCTAATGGATAGGTAGAAGTTACAAATAGGGAGCTTGAGGCTATTCTTACCAAGATAGTAGTTGTTCGTAAAAAAGACTGGTCTCAAGGCTTACTGAAGTAATTTGGGCATACAGAACAACTTGGAAAACACTAATTGGTTTTACACCTTTTGAGATGGTGTATGGGAAAACAGCAATGATGCCTATTGAGTTTGAGCATAAAACTCTGAGGATAGCTTTATAATTAAATATGACACTTTCTGAAGCACAAAAGGAATGTATTCAACAATTGAATGCTTTGGATGAATGGATAAAAATGGTTGTCCAACAGACAGAACTGATACAAAATCAGAGAGCAAAGTGGCATGATAAATAGATCAAAGATAAAAAGTTCAAAGCCGGTGACTGGGCAATATTGTATGACTCCGGATATAAAGATACTATGGGAAAGTTGCAAATCATATGGTTAGGTCCATATGAGATAGAGGAAGTTTTCAACAATGGAGTTGTTCGTTTGACCACAATTGACCTAGTTTGGTTTCAGCTTTTCATAAATGGTCATCGATTGCATCTTTATCATAAGTCAGCCACCAAAGAGGAGTTCCTGCAGCACTTTGCTAAAAAGGATCAAACACAAGTTCCTACAACCACTGATCAAGTTCCTACAGCCACTGATCAAGTTCCTTCAGCAACTAAGAAAAGTAATGGAGTTAAGGTTCCTGCAGCCACTGCAGTGAACAAGCTTGCCACTTCGTAATTCTCCTCGCGTAATTTCACAAAAATATTTCCATGTCTTATGGAAATATTCTTCTCCAAAAATAAAATTCCCATCCACGTCATCCCGTATCATTTTCTTGTCCGTCATTTCATTTCATTTTGCCATTCTTCTCATACAACTGCAGGTATGTACATATTGTATTTTATTTTAATTATGCATTTATGATTTTATTATGATTATTGTCTTTCCTAAATCCGCATACACTTCCCTATATCCTTTCCGCCTATGAGGACACGTGCCAAAGTAAGTTGGGGAGGGTGTTTTATGGTTCGATTTCCAAAATTAGTAATTACTCATCCTTTTCGGTACCTTTATTTGATTACTTGCCATCATTTATTTAACAAGATATTCTTTGGCATAAGAAAGTAATACTCTGCTGCCAAATTTGGAGATATGTAAGGAAGTTTCAATTTTCAGTTTCAAAGAATATTTTGGTTCTCTATTTTTTAGCTGCAAAGTTTGCTACATTAATAGAGTAAGAAATGGGTGGAGATCCAATCTACCATGAATTGATAGTCCATGATGCATTGCTATAGGATGCTCTTTGTGAGCATTATTTTAGGTAGCATGGTTGGATTGTTTACTTTCTAAAAATCAGGGATTATAATGAAGAAATTATCGTGGAGTTTATGCATTCATTCAACGAAGGAGAAGCTATTGTTAAAGGATTAAGGGTCATTGCTATGAAGTAGCGGATAGATGAAGTTACAGGGTTGCTGCAGGAAGGAGAATTGTTTCCAAAATCAAAAGACACCAGAAGTGCCAGAGCAGAGTTTACACTTCCCATAGATGGACCTCTAACAATGGACAAGCAAGGAACCAGGAGGGTTTCCCTAGTAGCAGAGTGGCCCTAGGTGGCTTTATATGTAATGAAATACATTACTTGTGAAGGGATGTATTCAAATTTACATTCACCCCATTTCGAATTGCTTAGTCATTCACGGCATGGCCGCAGAATGAATGTCCCTAATTTTCTATACCACCTCATTTCCATAAGTGCCAAAGAAACACGGAAGAACAGAAATTGTTTTGTCAGCCATCATGGTTTGATTAAATTGCTTGTAGAACGTTCTCTTAGAGATGTTTCATAGATGGAATGGGGGGTATTTGAAGACATATTGTAGTTTAGGGTTGAAGATGCTCTTGTTGCAGATGATCCAGTAGTTGAAAAAGGAAATATTGAAGAACCCTCTTCTCCTATAGTTTCTGCAGAGACTGGATTGCTCACCACTAAAGGAGTTGTGGCTATTATGGAGAAAGAGATGGTTGAGACAAATGTGGAGCAGCCCTCCACTTCTCTTCAAAGAGAATCGCCATCTTCTAAAAGAAAAGGGAAGGAATTGGAAATTATTGATGCAGATGAAGAACCTATGGTTCAGCCGTAGGCAACTCAAGTTTCTCCTGCAGCCAAGAGGTGTAGGTCTAAAATAAATACTCCTATAGCAAAGCCATGGGTAGAAACCATTCCTGTAGCCACTCCAAAGGTTTATGTGAGAAGGACTCGAAGTAAAACCCAGAAGGCTCATCCAGCAGGTGATCCAACAGAGGTTATTTCAATGGAAACATCAAAAGAAGGGAGCCCTACAGATGTTGAAACTCACAAGGAAGATGTTGTTGATAGACTCTCAAATCTAGCATATGTGGTAGAGAAGCTTGAGGAACCTATTGAAGAGATTATGTGGCCTACGGTAGCACCTATTAGACCTCCATCATCCCTAAGCAGTTTATCTATTGCGTTAACATTTTATAGACAATGGGAAATAGATCAGGCTAGATTGCAAGGGGTTATCGACAAATAGCAAAGAGAAATTGAAAAGAGGGATAACCAAATTGAAGAATTAGAGGCTAAAGTTGATACAATCACTAGTATGGTCCTTGAATTGATGCAATGTAGGGCACCACCAAGGGTTTATGCTCTGCATTTAAGGGAGTAGTATTTAAATTTCAAATTGAACTGCATTGTCAAGGACCTTAGCCCCTCTTTAGAAACCCCTGAGGAATTATATGATGCTTACCAGACTTCTACAATAGTTGTGAAAATTTTGTTATGTGAATTGTATTTACATAATTATGTTGTAGCTTTAAATAGTGGGTGGAATCCTTTGTTATATATTGGTGATATCCATATAAAAGCTTTAATGTCATGGATTCAAAATGAGATCAGCATGGGGGCACAAGCCAGAGCATACAAGGATTTTGAGTTTGATTGTCCATTGCCATTGAGGAAGGAAGCAAAAGAGCCAAGAGTTCTTTATTATGAATGGCAGAAATTACTGGTAAGGCAAGATGTTAGGAATCTAGTGCTGCCAATGAGGGAAGAAATATACCAAGCATATGAGAATTTAGTCCAAACTGAAAGTGCAGTTGTAATTGATGGTTTAACTCAGTGCTAGAATAACTTGCTAGAAGAATTGAAGTAGGGAGAACCTCATTCATTGCCAAATTTCCAGGCAACTATGCAAAGAGCCCCTAAATATATACAACTGGGCGGAGAGAAAACTAATAATTGGGTACCTTTGATCTTTCAGCCTCCTATTATTATGTGGCCACTATTGGGATGTAAAACTACAGCTAAGCCCTATGAAGCAGTGACAGAAGAAGCCAAATGGTCCAGGTTGGAAAAGATGAAAGGATTTTACAGGAATTTAGCTTTAGGAGGAACAGGTCAAGGAACCATTGGTGACCTAAGAGTTAGTGCAAGAATCAAAAATTTTCCTCTTGCTGGAGGATCAGTAAGATCTTAAAGTTGGGGGGCATGATGAGTTGAGACATTAGCATAATTTTATCCTTAAAAATCTTGAGCTTTTTTCATATTTTGATTTACATAGTAGTAATGATGTATCGGAAGTTTACTATATGTATTTCATATGTTAGCCTGAACCTGTTAAAGCATGTTTTGTCTTTGTCAGTTAATTCCTATAGCCATGTGATTCATTCATGATGCCATGTAGATTGTTTAGGGCAATATCATGTGTCAAATTAATAGATGTCATGATTAAATAAAATACATATGTATGTTCTTGTATGTTATTTATTTTGAAGTGCAGGGAATAAATGATGTTGCGATGGCAGCTCGCCTATCATGCTAGTTGCAGGAAGAGACATTCTAGAAGATGATTGAAAGATCGAACAATAGAAATTCTAAAAAGCATAAGGAATGGTATAGGAGAAGCAATCACGTGATACTACTGATGTCTAACTCAAGTGGACATTGGTGTTGTAAATACCGCCACAGTATGTTATGATTGTGATTCGGTTTAGATCTGCATTTTCAGTAGCTTAACTCTAGCTATTTCCTTTCTTGATTAGTTATCTGCCTCTTCTCCTTAGTGTGATATGTGTTGTCTAAGTAGATGATTTTTTAAAAAAATAAGCTCTTCATCTCTTTTTAGAGGTTAGATAGAAAAGAGAGAAAGAACAACAGAGGATTTTCACAAGTATTTTTGAGTTTCTTTTCATGTTAAATCATGTAATGACTTCCAAAGAATGATGAATAAAAATATGTTATTCTGAGCACTTAGAGTTGTTTTTGGGAAGCCTAGAATCACACACCCAAGGGGGCCCACTTGGTGAGTGTTCATGTGCATTTGTTAAGATTAGTTTTCTTTCCTTAGTTGCAGTAGACATTATTGCATTGATTGTACCTGCAGCCAAACCAAAATAGAGTAATTTATGTTTATCAGCATTGAACTTAGCCAGTATTGCTTGAATGAATTTATGTTAATGCAGAAGTTTTCTTGTAGCCTTTCAATAGTTTCAATTCTTGCTTATCTTTTCCGCATAATGTTAGTTGTTGCAGTAATGCAGAGTAGTTGTTGCAGGAACATAATGCATATATAGTGTAGACCCATTTCAAGTATTACATCCCTGGGTTGACAATCAAATGAACACTAGCTATAGAAGTAGTGGCTTTACCAAGTGAATGTCCAAACTTCAAGTTTAGACTTCAACTAGAGTTATTATTCTTATTATTGGGTTGAACAACTGTCATATGCGCTGAGCATGCATAAGTTAGTGGGTTTATAGCTGTAGAGATGGGATTATCTAGAGGATGTAGCAGACACGAGGGTATTGCCCTAGTATAGAGATTGGTTTCAGAGACATCCATTTCCTCAATTTACAGATCCCGGAGAGTATGCACCTCTTATAGAGGAGGTTGAGGATGATGCACCAGCATAGGCACAGGTACTAGGTCAGGTACAGGGATGAGGATAGGTATAGGGACAGAGAAATAATGCACCTAGGTGGACAAGAGGTGAGCCTCGTGCTAGTAGCAGTAGGGTACTAGTGGGAGGTAGACAACGACAGAGAGGGGAGGGTGGATCCTTAGGAGTTGTTGGGGTTGAGGCTGGAAGTGCTAGGGTAGTAGAGGTTGGGGTTGAGGAGGAGAGAGAAGCTCCTAGGTAGGTTAGGCAGTGGAGAGATAAGCAAGGAGGTAGAGAAGGGGATATTGGGAGAGAGAAGGAAGTACCAGATGTAGTACAGTCTTTGAGGACTAGGTTGACAGGTTTGCAACCACAATTGATAGTGGTGCAAAGCAGCTTGTAGATCTAGACTGAAAGCTTGTTGAGATCAGAGTTGAGTGTGATCGACAGCTTGCAGAGGTGAGAGCAGAGCGAGATCAACAGCTTGTAGATGTGAGAGTAGAGCCAGATGCTCTTCAACGAGAAGTTTTGCATCAGATGAGTCGTGCAGCTTATTATATCATAGCTTATAGCATAGAGGTCTCAGTAGCACAATAGGTTATTCTGTATTCTCAATATATGGCTTGATTTGAGGGAGCTAGGGCATCGAGACAGGACATTGGTTAGCAGGCACCACCTCCTCCACCCGGCGATGACGGAGAGCCATAGAGCTAGATTTTCTATATCTCCTAGATTTTGGTATATACCCCAGTTTTATAGCTTATACAACTCTTTCTCTAATGAGACATTGTATTTGATAGTTTATATCATTTGTACTCTTGGACACTGAGATTATGATGAGATATATGAGATATACTGAGATATACGAGTTTCTATATCTCCTAGATTATGTTGATTGATTATGAGATGTCTTTCTATATGTATGCATATCTTTTCAGTATGGATGTATGTAATGCAAATGAATATGGATGTTGTTGTTTGTTTGTTTTTTTTCATTAGCAAATGAATAATGAAAATGAGTAACTAGTAATGCAAATGTTTATTTTTCATGCAATAATATGAATGCAAATAAATATATAATGAAATGTATGGATCTATATAAGATGCTCATGTATGTAGCTAACATCTCAATACGCAAGTATTCAATTGGAGAAACGATGATGAAAAAGAGACCACTTAGCTGAGAAATGATGGTTTCTTCAAACTCTCATTCAAAAGATAAAGAGATCATTGTTATCATGCTGAAATCACTCGAAATGCATAAAATTTAGAATGAATGCAACTTAAACTTAGTCACTAGATTTGGTATGCTTAATTTTCATCACTGAGAATTTTACAAACATGGCAGGCAAAATAGAGTTCCTTTCTTTTCATATGCAATATTAATTAGCTTGTCCGCAATGACCCTTTTATCATTCATATCCTTGGATAGATTACACATGCATCCAGATTGGACATTAAAGAAATTCCCTCAAATAGACAAAGAAATGACTCCAACCTCCCTATAGCATACAAATAAGCGGGGTTGAGGTATGTGTGGCAATTTCACCTTGATGTGAATGAACTTATCACAGACACCCAACTGATTAGATGTTTTCAAATCATCGGAATCATTCCTACAAGAAAAAAACAAAGAAAAGTATTATGACCCCAATCCTTTCTCCTCTTAGTCAAGATAGACTTCCTCAAGTTACTCAAAGGGAATAATAATCGAAAACCAATTAAAAGATAGCACACAAAGAAAATTTCAATCATATCTCAAATAATTTAGTGATTGTTTTCAGTAGTCTTGTTTTTCTTGTTTACACAGTGATAAAACTCAGCAATAGTTTGGAGACAGGTGACTGACTCAGAGTGGATGACCTGGTATGATCAACAGAAAGATGACTTGGTTGATACTTCTTAGGACATGTAAATTGATCAGTTGATTACCCTAAGACTAGGACATTGATCGGTTTCAAGCCATGAGGGTTCCAAAAGAACTAGGATGTCATAAAAGCAACCAAAAGATATGTACAAGTGAAATTAAAGATGTAGGAAAGCGGGAATGAAAATGGAAATACCAAATTTGCGTTGATAGATGGAGTGCTTGAGTACAAGAGGCTCATGTTTTCTAGGTTTTCACCTGCTTGGCAAAGATCCTCTTTTTTTTTGGTTACCAAGGTGCCTATTTACAAGGTTTTCACCAAGGCATTTGAATTTTTTTTCTTTTTTTTTCTTTTTTTCTTTTTTTTTTATTTCTTTTTTTCTTTTTTCTTTTTTTTAATTTTTTAATTTTTTATTTTTTTTTCGTTGTATAGGTTACTGGAGAAAAGAATACTAAGTGAATAATTTCTTCAAGTGGATGGTATTGATCGGTTCATGGATTTGTTCTCCTTCAGGGGTTGAGAGTTGATAGGCACTAGAGGCAAAGACTGCAGTAATGATGTAGGGACCCAGCCAGTTGGGTTCAAACTTCCCTTTATTGTCTCGATACTATTGATTTTTTGGATTTTCTCTCAAAACAAGGTCACCAACCCGAAATTCTCTTTGTCGAACTTCCTTGTTATAACCTCTAGACATTCGCTTTTGGTAGGCTCTCAGATGATCAAACGCCACTTGTCGACGTTCATCCAGCAACTCGAGTTCTTGCAATCTAGATATTTTGTAGTCTTCATTAATACAAGACCTTGCAAAGAAACTCTCAAAGAAGGTATTTCCACCTCAACAGGAAAGATTGTTTCGGATCCATACACCAAAGAAAAAGGTGTAGCCCCAGTAGGTGTTCTGATACTTATTCTATAAGCCCATAGTGTAGGATTGAGCTATAGATGCCAATCCTTTCCAGATTTATTTACTGTTATGTGTAAGATAGTCAGCAGATTTTTGTTAGATGCTTCAGCTTGCCCATTACCTTGAGGGTAGTATATGGATGACCAGTGATTTTTTATTTTGAACTATTCACAGAGCTCATCTAGATCTTTGTTTTTTGAACTGCCCTCCATTGTCACTCACAATGCAAGAAGGTATCCCATACCTGCAGATGACATAGTTAAGGATGAATAGAGCTACTTGTTTACCAATTTCTTTGATTAGCGGAACCGCTTCAAAGCACATAGTGAAGTACTCAATTGCAGTTATGATAAATTTGTGTCCATTAGATGATGCAGGATAGATTTGTCCAATGAGGTCAAATGCCCATTATTGAAAAAGCCAATGTGTGATTAAAGGTATTAGATCCCTTGCTAGAGCATGTAAGAGGTTCCCATGTAGCTGACACTTCTCACAAGTTTTAGAAAATTTTATAGCATATTTTTCCATATCTAGCCAGTAGTAGCCAACCCTTAGTAGTTTTCAAGCTAAATTTAGACTGTTTGAGCCACAAATACCTTCATGCACTTTAGATAATGCACATTGAGACTCTTCAGTTTCTAGACACCTAAGAAAAGTACTATCCAAACCTCGCCTATATAAATTGTTGGTGATGATGGCATATTGTGAAGCATTTCGAATAAGGTTTATTTTCTCATTACGGGTAATATTAGCAGGAATAATTTGGTCACACAAGTAAGAGTAAATGTGGCTATAGCGAGATGAATCATGTCCAATGATAGAATAGACCATCTGGGACTCAAGGGAATCATAAGCAGGATAATGTAACTCTTCCACTAGGAATTCATAGTGGAGCTCAGATTCTTGTAGCTTTGGTATAGATGCTAAGGTATCCATAGCATCTGTTGCTCTGTTTGCTGATCTAGGAATCTACTAAAATGATACAAAGGTAAAGTACTACTTGAGGTCATCAATAATTATTTTATAGGGCATCATTTTCTCATCCCAAGTCTGATATATATCATTAATTTGGTTAATAATCAGCTAAGAGTCTCCATAGATGTGTAACTCAACAACCTTTCATTCAATAGCTAGCTCGATTCTATTGACCAAGGCTTCATATTCTGCAATATTGTTTGTACATGGAAAGAGAATTGTTGAAGCCTTTGGGATTGAATATCTTTGAGGAGTAATAAAAATTATTCCAGCACCAGAACCTTGTTGAGTGAAAGACCCATCAAAGAATATTTTCCAGGATCGCTGAGTAAGGTGCATGATGGATTCATCCAGAAATTCTATGTAAAGGTTGATTATCTTCGAGTGCAGCATCAACAAGTTGATCTGCAATGACCTGTCCTTTGATAGCTTTGCATTATATATATTCAATGTAAAATTTTGCAAGAATCATGACCCATTTAGCCAATCTCCCTGTAAGTGTTCCTTTGTTGAGAAGATATTTGAGCAGATCAATCTTAGCCACCAGTTTGATAGAATGTGCTAGCATGTAGTTTCTTAACTTCTATGATGCAAATACCAATGCCAAACAAGCTTTTTATATGATGGTATAGTTAATCTCATAGGACACTAAGGTCTTGTTGATATATTATATAGCTCTTTCCTTTTTATTCTCATCCTGTTGTGCCAAAAGTGCCCCCAGTGATGTATCAGTAGCTGATGTCTAGAAAATCAAGGGCTTGCCTTTAATTGGTGGCATCAATATAGATGGATTAGAAAGATATTCCTTGATTTTCTTTAGATGTTGTTCACAATCTTCATCCCAGTTGTATGTAGCTCCTTTTCGTAATGCCTTTGTGAATGGTTGAGCCTTATCTGCTAGCTGAGAAATAAAGTGTCTTAGTGATTGGAGTCGCCCTTGCAAACTTCTCATTTGATTGACATTCTTTGGAGGTGGCATTTCCATGATAGCCTTAATTTTTTTTGGATCCACTTCAATTCATTTCGCTAAAACAATATATCCTAGGAGCTTACCAGATGTAACCCCAAATGCACATTTATTGGGATTTAATCTGAGTTTGAATTTTTCCATCCTGTCTAATATTGGACCCAGTTCTGATAATTGTGTTGATCTTTTCATAGATTTAACTAGAGTATCATCAACATAATCCTCCATGTTTTTGTGCATCATATCATAAAAAAATTGTTGTTACAGCTCTTTGATAAGTAGCGCCTATGTTCTTTAAGCCGAAGGGCATTAAATTCCAGTAAAAGGTTCCCCATGCACAGGTCAATGTTGTTTTCTCTTGATCCTCATGTGAAATTTTGATCTGATTGTATCCAAAAAAACCATCCATCAAAGAGTACATTTCATAGCCAGTAGTCATGTCCATGATCATGTCTATGTTGGGTAGTGGAAAATCATCTTTTGGACAAGCTTTGTTTAAATCTTTGAAATCGGTGCAAACATGGATTGATTTGTCAGGTTTAGAAATAGGTACAATATTAGATATCCACTCAGCATAATCAATTACTTTGATAAATCCATCTTTTAGTAATTTTTCTAGCTCAGCCTTAACAAGTAATGCAACATGAGGATGCATTTTTCAGAGTTTTTGCTTAACAGGTTTAACTCCAGGAGTGATAGAAAGATGATGTATTATGAGGTCAGGATCTAGACCCAGCATATCAGCGTATGTCCATGCAAAATTGATCTTCTTTTTTGTGAAGAAATCAGTAAATTCTTTCAGTTCTTCAGTTGACAAGGATTGAGCTACATGTATGGTGTGGTGAACTTCTTATGTTCCAATGTTTATTGGTTGTGTAGGTTCAATATCGCTCTTGAAAGTGATCAAGCAAAATGTCAAGTATCTCACCTTCAAGTGCCTCAGAGAGGTTTTCACCATTAGGTACATCCTTTATTTTTACTATTTTTTATTCTGACACCGCCATAGTGTGGTTTTTGCCATCAAAACTCTTATTTTTCTTTTTTTGATTTTTGCAACTAAGATACTTGATATTTGCTGCTATTATGTTCTCACTTTTTTCACTGGTGGAAGAGTCCATTGGTTCAACTGCATTAAGATAATAGGCTAATGTATAGTCATTGGAAAAGGTAGGTATATTCAAAGGTTGATTTTGGAGAGTACAATCAATAAGCTAAGGATGTACTATGGATAAAGATTTAACAGGTTCAAGGGAATTCATGATATTGCCATCACAAGCTCGGATCGATGAGTCAAGTTCTAGAAGACTACCTTGCGTAAGTGTCTTGAGACTAGGAAGAGTTAGAACACGATTATCGAATTTTATGTTAGTATTTAGGGAATCTAACCCAACAGACCTACCAATAGCATCTTCCTCTACTTCGGACTAGACTACATATCATGGTTCAACAATAACAGGTTCAACAGATAGAGTTTCGACATTCATGACGAAGTAGTCATAGTTTGGTGTCGAGTAGATAATGTCATAAATAGAGCTTATGTCAGAATGATCAAAGTCAAAAGATGAAGCCTCTGACTCTTCTTCAAGTGGCTTAGTGAAAGCATGTATAGTATCAATAGCTACATCTTTGATGTTGCAAGTTCCTTCATGATTTGGTTCAATGATCACTTGTATTTGACATACTTGTTGACATATTCTTGATGATTTTGTTAGTCTTCGTCGTCTTTTCCATTCATCTTCCTCTGGACTAATGATTGGCCCTTCTTCTATAGCCTCCAATTCTTCATTTGTAGTGCCATACCTGATTTGCTCTATCTCATTAGAGGGAGATATAATAGGTGAAGAATTTTCTTGTGCTCTTTCTTCTTTCAACTGTTGTTCATAGTCTTCTTGTCTTTTAGTCTGATTTCTTCTATTTCCTTTTGTAGTTTCAAGTGCACTATCTCTTGTGCTTCATCTATGATATCACTAGGTTCTTTAGGAGTTTCTTTAATAGATGCATCTGACAGAGGTTCTGGACCCCATTCATACTCATTTGATTCAATTTATAAATCATCTACTTGCATTCTCCCTGTGTATGTGACCAAAATATTCAGTGGTGCAAACAATTCTTTAATTCTTGCTATTTTTTCTCTCATATCTTCTAAGACTTCTACTTCTTGTAATGTTACTGCTGATACAGTTGGAACTTGATTACAAGTTGCTTTTTCTCTCTTGATTGTCAGTTCTTCTTGTTCTTTTCCATACTCTTCCTGAGTTTATTGAGTATTTACTTCCTGTGATGTTGGAGGTAGTATCTTTTTCCTCCATTTAGACTGATGATGAGAAGTAAGTTTCTGATCTGATGACTCCTCTAAATGGTATCCAAGTCTAGCTTTATCATTTGTAGACTTAGTTTGTAGCTGAATAGGTTTAACAATACCTTCTTGATGCTTTCCCAAAGGACCAATACTTGAATATCCCATGCGTTGAATCATCTTATAGCCTGGACCATATTGTGCAAGGGAAATTTCATAGTGTTGTACTTCTTTATTTTCACTATCTTCTTTGAAAATCCATTTGACAACAACCTCTCCTTCTATTTCATCTGCAAGAGAAGTAGAAGATTATACAAAAATGCCATCATAAATGACATTTGGAGTTGAAGTTTGTGGTTTCATAGCCTCTCATGGTTTTCCAGACTGTCTTGGCGATGGAGGAAGAGACATTAGTGAAAGTACAGGTTCGATCTTGTATCCATCCATGCTAGTACCTGTGATTTTCAATTTCTTTTCTAAGTCTTTCATCAAAGTTTTTGAACTTTCAACTATAGAGGCTTCTCTATTATGAGGAACAAAGGTATCGGTACACTGCTTCAATGCATTACAGGTATAGCTTGTATCAACAAGAATACTAACTTCAACTCCATTATAAGGAAATTTCAAGCACTGATGATATGTAGATGGTACTGCTTTCATTTCGTGAATCCATGGCCTACCCAGCAAGATGTTGTATAAAAGAGGAAGATCAAGCATCTGAAAAATAACATCTCTCTCCACAGGTCCTACCCTAATCAGCAATAGCACCAGACCTTTAGAGGTTCTCTCTTCTTCATCATAAGCTTTGCTTATTATTTTCTTTGTTGGATCAATGACATTTTCAAAAAATCCCAACTGTGTCAGTAGATTGTAGGTAAAAATATTCAACCTAGTACCTCCATCTATCAAAACACATTTGACTCAGTGTTTATGGATCATAGCTTCAATGTGTAATGGTTGGTTATGTGGGTGATTCAGTGAATTTTCATCTTCTTCAGAGAAGGTGAGGTAATAAGGTGAAGTCAGGTGACCCACCATAGATTGAAACCGATCTACATCTAAATCTTTAGGGACATTAGTAGTGAACAAATCTTTGTCCAGGATCTCTCTATGAGCATAAGAGATCTTAAGCAGTTCAAAAATGGAGATTTGAGTGGTAGTACATTTCAATTGTTCTACAATGCTATAACCAGGAGAGGATGATGAAACCAGTTGTTTATATTTAGTTGTGATCGTATCTGGTTGTCTATTTGAAGAAGTTGGTAGGTTTGATGTTTCTTGATCAGGATTTGAGGAACTAGCTCCTTTTAGAGTAACCTTCTTTTGAGCACAGGTTACAGCATTTGCAGTTTGTGTTTTATGTTGTTTATCTTTGACTATGATCACGTTGAAATGATCAAGTTGTGAAGATTCAATCATGTTGATCACATTGTCATTGTTAGCATAGGTGTAATTAACTTTGGCACCTCCCTTGGATTTTGAGGAATCACCTTGCTCATAAGCAGGCAAGGGATCTTTAAAAGCTTTGTGATCAATGTTAGTCGTGTGATTTCCAACAACAATTTTGTCAGCGTCGATGACGTCTTGAATCTTGTGTTTGAGTGTCACGCAGTTATTTGTTGTATGACCCTTGTTTCAATGGTATTCATAGTATTATTTTTCCCTCTACCATCTGGGTTTAATTTCTAGATCATATGGTTTAGAGTTATTAGGTAATGTGATCAAATCATTTGCTAATAGAGTCTTAAGAGCTAATTCATATGATTCTTCCAAAGGAGTGAAATCGCATTTAGGTTTTGAAAGCCAAGGCTTCTCTTTAAACCACTCTTTTGATTTCTTCAGAGGGTTTTTTGTCATAGTTTCAGCCGCTTTGAGGGCTTGTGTGTCGCTAGCTAGATTAAATATTGTGAGTTTTGATTTAACAGTGTCTACTACTTCATCATTAACATTTATGTTGTTATCTTTGTAGTATTTCCAGTATTTGTTCTTTTCTTTGGAACCAGAGCCTTGTTGTGTTTCTTTCCAAAGTGATATATCTCCTTTCTTTATAAGCGCATCTTCCATTCTGAGAGAACTATCTACCATTTTCTTGAATGAAGGGTATACTTGCATTTGTATATTGTATTTCAATTTAGGGATCAGGTTATTGACAAAGTTATCCATCTTCTCAGAATCTGGAATAGGTCGTGAATATCTAGAGAACATCTTTCTCCAATGTTGAAGAAAAGTGAGGAAAGTTCTCTTATTTTCTATTTGGTATTGCAAATCTTAATCATAGTGACTGGATGACGAATTTTATAGGAGTATTGTTGGAAAAACAATTCAACTGATTCCTCAAAAGTTTTAATTCCCATAGGTAGGATTGAAAACCATTCTATAGCTTGTCCCCCTATACACCTCAGGAAAAGGCACATGAGATATGTTTTTTTGTGCATGAACTCCATACATAAAGCACAAAATTCTCTGACATGGTCTTGAGGATCTGCATTACTGTTATATTTGTCAAACTTAGGAATCTCCACTCTTGAAGGAAATGGAGGCATGTAAAGGTTTTTGTCAAATGGGAACGGGCAGATCGTGTCTAAAGAATACTGCTTTGATGATTTATCCTTGTTTTTCATTTTCGTGATTTCAGTCTGTAATGCTTGCAATTGTTTGTTTACCAGTGCTAAGGGTGTCTCTTCCTCTTTAGTGATAAGGGTTTCAATGTTATAATCAGTAGGAAGTTTAGCGCCTTGTTTTGCTAGCTTTAGAAAATAGTCTTCTTTTTCTCTAGCCATGATAATCCTCGTCATTTTTCGGAAATCTTTATCCTTTTGGCATCTATTTATAACAACTTATGTAGGTTCAAAGGCTTCAGACTCACTAGATGAGGAATCACTGTCATTAGAATGGGTATTGATATTGTCATAAGTATTGTGTTTAGCAGCTTGTCTTTCTTGCCTTTCTCTACACATTATGGGAGATAAGGGTTGATCAAAAATTGGTATATTTGACGATGAAGTTTTATTAGAAGTAGGGTCCTCTATGAAGAATGGATTATCTTGTAATGAAAAGGATGATCCTTTACCTTTGGTATCTTTCTTGTGAGAACTTCTAGTTCGAATAGGCATTTATAACTGATATGACTGAGAGCTAGATGTGATGTAGAAGTCAAGATCAAATTGAAGCTAGTTGTTTGTTTGACGTAGTGATTGAGAAAAGTGACTAAGACTCAGTCTGGTAATCTATCATGTATAAGACATGATCTAAGTAACTTAGTTTGATTTGAGAGAAGTGACTAAGACTCAGTCTAGTTTTAGGAATGATCTATCCTGTATAAGACGTGATCTAAGTAACTTAAGTTTGATAAGTAGTTGATTGAACTAGTTGAAAGATGATCGACAAAATCATTCAACACAATGACAAGGGTACACTATCAAGATTGTTCATGCGCAAAATTATGATGACCAGATTTATGCTCATTGTAGACTGATTGGGAAATTAGATTGATTAGACAAGTATGACAATTTTGGAAAAGTGTGTAGGCAGACAAGTTTATGGACTAACAAAATCAAGAATTCGTATGACATATTTTTATGACCCAGACGATAATATAATAGTTCCCAGATGATAGAGAGTTTCTCGTACGAGTTGTTGCCTAAACTCACACAACAGTTTAGTGGTCTCTAGATGACAATATTATGAGTATGATGATTATTCATACAACAATAAACTAAAGGCCAGACGACAATTTTCTAGTAATAGAATGACAATTTTGTATACCTGGATGACAATTATGACAGGGCCAAACTATAAACTGATGGGACCAATTAAGACTCGTACGACAATAGGTATATCCAGATGATAATTCAGTATACTCATATGACAATGGACTGGACACAGACGAGATTCTGACACAGACAGAGTTTTGAGGACTAAAAGAGACCAGATTTTAACTAGGACTGAGTTTTGATGACCGACAGAGACCAATTTTTAGGTAGGACAAAGTTTTGATGACTGATAGAGACCAGTTTTTGACACAGATAGAGTTTAGATCACTGAGTTGTTTATTGTTTTCTCCAGTTTCAATATTTTAGTTTCAATTTCAGGGATGAAAACACAATAAACACACAAAATGTATAATGACCTCAAGCACAGCACGCTAACCCTACGGAAGTTGTCTTAGAGAAGAAAACCTTTGCTTGCAGACTTAGGTACCCACCCAATAGCTAATCAGAATACAGTCATTGAGTCTCAAGCAATGGATTCTCAATGCCCTATTAGCTAACTCCAAATGCTAATGGGGGCACAAAATGGCAAGTATCTTGGGAGAGTTACTATCACTCTTGCACAACGATTATCCCCCTTTCAAAGGTGAATCGGGTAGCCTCTATCTTATAGTTCTTAGTCAGGAATTTCGTTCAAAATTACCCCTTGAAGTCATGCAAGCATGATTGAGGCCTATAGCCCAACAAGGTATCAAAATAAGTTGTAGTCACGTAAATGTGATTGAGACCGCGAGGCCCTATAAAATGCTCGATATGAGAGATCTCAAAGAGAAAACTCAAATAATCTCGTCCTTTGAGACTTTAATCACTAGAGGCCTATTTATTATAGTGAGTTGGAATGCTCAGGTCCAGTTGTAATCACTTGGGTCATTCTCACAGGGTTATTACTTTTTCCCACTGTGACAGGCCCACTTAAGGTAGACAAATCTCAAACTTAGAAAAAACTTTGAGGGTCTGGATTTCTAATTGTCTGTGCAGACAAGAGCATACTCTCCTACCTCTTAGATTTTTCTTAAAACACAAAAGGCAGATTTGTTCATTAACCAGATAGAAATTTACGTGCCTAAAAATAAATTTAAAGAATACACGAAGTTCACTTGAATCTCCTCAGGCAACCTACAAAAACAACGAATCAATAGTCATATTGTTTTTGTGTGACAAGCATATTCTTCGACAAGCGTTCTGCAAAAACTAGTTAGGTTGTCAAAAAAATTTAGGCAGACAGAAAACAATCCAAGGTCAGCATTAGTACCATAAAATTCAATAAGAAAAACACTAAAAATGCAGTCTGCTTTAATACCAAAAACCATAATATCGTACGAGTATTCTCACCGAGTCATACGATAATTCACGAAGGACAGTACGATACCTACATTTTTTCATTCGAGCCTCTATGAAAACTCGTACGAGTTATTGCAGAAATTGTACGGAAAAAATCCAAAAAATAAATCTAAAAAATAAAAGTAAGCTAATCTGCGAGGCTGAAAGATGTAGTCTTCTGCCCCATGGTGGGCGCCAAAAATGTGTGTGTGAAAAGTGGATAAGTATCTACAAGTTCTAAGACATGACACTTCAATTAAGTCATTACATGCATGGATAGACAGATATAATCATGAATATGAAAACCATAACAAATCAACCTATTGCCTTCTAAAAGATATGAGTATAGACTTGGTCTCATATTTGTATAAGCAATACCAGTGACTAGACTACACCAAGACAGAGGATTTAATCTATATGAGCACAAGAATAAGCTAAATGTATGCAATATTAAGCTAGATGATTGAATATTAAGCTAAATGTATGCAACACTAAGCTAAATTTATGCAAGATTAAGCTAGATAAATGAATATTAAGATAAATGAATACAAGCAATAATGATTAAACTAAGTATGCAAAAAGCTAAACTAAGATGCAATAATCTCAAAGCACAATATCTTCAATGACTCCAGAGTAAAAACTGCACAATAACAATAAATCTCCAAGGTGTTTTGAATGAGAGATGAAGGCTGAATTTATAGAGACTCAAAAGAGAGACCAACGGTCATGATTGATTAGCAATGAGCGGTTGAAATTCCTCAAGAAAAAGCATAATTCAAGATAATTGAAATAATTGAGAGATCAGATTAAGTTAATCTTGAGATAAATTTCAATTATAGCTTGATTGAATGCATTCAGATTATAAGTCTGAGTTTGCATTGGAGATTAAATTTAGTTGATTCCATGCACTTGAAATAACAATAGGTGATTCCATGCACTTTCCTTTAATTTGCTCAAGATTTTTATTTAGAAAATTTTTATATAGAAAAAGCCTTTTCAATGCAACTTAACTTATTTTCTCAAAAGCTTTGAGTTTTATTTTTAGAGAAAATGATTAATTCAATTTAATTATTTTTTGATTTTTCAAGTTATCTCAATTTTAGAAAAAGAAATATCTTAAGTTTGATTTCTTCTCTCAATTTAATTCTTTTCTTTTATTTTCAATTTAACTCTTTCTTTTGCAGATTAATTCCTCATTTGTGATAAATCTCTCTTTGTAAATTAATTCCCCTTTTTTTTGTAAATTGACTCTCTTTTTTTATGATTAAATGGTAAATTTATTTATTAATTAAATATGCTAGGATATTTAATTAAATAAATAAGATAATTGATCAAAATGATTTACTTGGAATGATTTAATTAATTAAATAAATATTTAATTTATACAAAGTGATTTATTTGTCATCTAACATTAATGATTGAAGAATTAATTAATTAGGTGCTCAAGGTTGATTGAATTGCCTTTGGTTAGGACCTTGGTGATGTTGTCGAGATTAGCGGCCCATGGTTTAGGTGACCATTTGTAGGGTATTACATCCATCACCAATCTTTTCATCATTGTTGAAGTTGTTGGAAGTGGCACAGATCTCAGCATATAGAAACTCTCGAGCAGATTGGGTTGCCTTCCAAAGCAATTTGTTGAACTCCTCATGGCAATGCTGGCAGATACAATGAGGAACTAGTGTTCTAGAAGATACAATGGGGAATAAAATCAAAAATGGAAAGATAACCCTTCTCATTGAAGCTAACAAAATAACTACCTTAAGAAAGGATTTCGATGTTACAGGCTACAACTGTTGAATCTTCAACCAGTTTGTGGGCTTGCAAACAAATCAATCACAGAATACAGACAAGAATTTTTTAGAATTAAAATGGACATAACTGAAGAGTGGAACTAGTCCTCAGGCCAACCACAAACACAATTTATAATATAGTCACCACAACCACTTCCTCTTCCATTATCATCAGTTTCTTAAGCCAATGAGTTGTGACAAAGGATTTCATTTTGTAAATTGTAGCCGCTGCCATATTGTGTTTGTAGTCATTTGGCATTCACCATTTTTGCATTTGTAACTGTCGGAATATCAATCACTTCTTTTTTGTTTACACCGACAAAATTGGGTGGGTGGCATTGTAGGTTACGCCTCTTGATGTACTAATTAATATTTAATTAATATTTAGAAAAAGGCTAAATGATTAATTGATTAGAAATAGAAATAGAATAATTAGTAAGATGATGAATAAATATGAATTTAGATGAATATAATTAATTAGCTTAATTAAATAATTAAAAAATTATTTAATCAATTAGACGAATAATTAGTACATGATCAATGAGACATTTTTAGTTGTCTACATTTGCCCCTCTTTGAGACAATGTCGAAACAACATTGTTTCAAAGAACATTAAAATATTTCTTGCCCCAGTATGCCCCAGTGATGCTTAGGGTGTAATGCCCCCTCGAGAGATTGTTTATGCATTAAAGGTATGAATGATCTCTCGAATGAAGAAGAATGTGAGATAGAAGAATAATTAGTTGATTAGAGATAGAGATAGGTGATGTGAAGATGATATTGAGATAAAATATGAGAGAATGAACCTTAGAATGAAATAGAATGAAAAATGAGAATTAGAAGCAATTGAGGATGATTGATATGAGATGATGGATTGATAATGATAGACTAAAAAATGAAGATGATGGTTTTCATGAACTTTTGTGCCTTTATTCATGGCTCAATATATATTCATCATTGAGCCTTATTATGTAACAATGGATCTTTACACATCAGGGTATAAGAAACCAACATGTAAAGATATCGCATTGAAGAAACAAACACATAGTAGACAAGGAGTGAACCCTCCATTTTGGGAATAATTTCAGGGGTCGAGGTATGTGGGGTAGTCACAAGAATAGTTATCCTTCATGGGATACTTGCCAAATGAATGTACCAATTACAAACACTCACTGGAACTATTGCCCCAGAACTTCATTGGTCCACACCACAAACAACAAACAAAGAAAAGGATCATGCCCATCACAGCTCCTCTAGTCACTTGTGGACATCCTTGAGTAGCATAGGTACATAATATGTCACCAAATGATAAAAGATAAAGACTAACTAGGACAAAATTCAGCAGCCATACTAATTTGTTTCTTTGTTTTGATTGCTTGATGTGATGGTTGATAATGTTTGCTCTTAAAAAGTTGTGGACCCCATTTAAGAATGACTTGTCTAGTTTTGAGTATATCCTCTTTTGTTTAAGACAAGATAATGATCACTTGATATGGATATGATACGATTGATAAAACAGTTTGATCAATTATTTACAATGTTTGAATGGATAGTTGTATCCTTTGTTAACTTTGTGTGAAGCATTTGCTGGATATCTGCTAGCATGTTTGATTCTAGCAAGACATTTTATTGCAAGTTTTTTTATTGATTTTTATTTTTTATTTTTTTTAGTTCTTTTCCAAGAGCTTTTTTGATGTTTTAGGATTTTGTATTTTCTCAATGTTTTTGGATTTAGAAAGATTTGTTTAGGATCATATTCGAATGTTTTTGGATTTTGATGATCGTATTTGTATGTTTTTGGTTGATTTTGTCCTTTTTCAATGTTTTTGGATTTTGTGGATCGATATGAATGTTTTTGGATTTTCAGAGATGAAACATGATCTGTCATCAATTGATAAAGATAAATCAATAAAAGATAAAACTAACTTGACCAAATGAGTCAACAACCATATTTATCTTCTTGCCAAGCATAAGTGTTTCTTGATTGGACATTTGTTTGATAGGATGCCCATTGTGGGAAATATGTATCTGTTAGGACATGATATTTGATAGGTACCTATTTTAGGAATGATGTATCCGTAAAGGCACGTTGTTTGATAAGGATGCTTAAACTGATAGGCAATTGATCAATTAAGATGTGGACTAGCTTGGGAGTTTGTCTATTGATACATGATTTGTTAAGTGTGAGGCCCTACCCCAACTCATCCTATCATTTCAGTGATTTTCATGTTGAGACTATTATGGATGCTTTATTTTTATGCATTAAGGATTTAGAACTTATATGATTCAATGATTTGGATAACATTGATGTATATTGATGCTTCATTTATATGCATTATGGATATAGAACTTTATATGATTCTAGAATAGGATAACTTTGAGATGATGAATGTCATTATTAGATTTGTAGGACTTTATTATAATGATAGAATAGGATGCATATCTTATGAACGGATCAAATTATGAGGATTATGATAATTGCTTATGTGGATTAATTGGGATATATGAGATATTGATTTGTTAATGTCAAGTGTATGCAGAGTGTTTGATGTGTATTCTTATTCATGTGTTTAATGTTATATGAGGTTATTTGGAATTACTAATGTGTAATTGAGATGCGTAGGAAAATTATCCATGTGACCATGGAAATATTATGGAGATCCAAACCTAGATCTATGTACGTTCGTAAAACCAGGGGTTGTCTATTTGGAGAGACAACACCCCGTATGTATTGTATTTTATTTGTGAAATTATATGTTGCATGTGTTAAAGTGTAATTTATTGATTTGTTTAAATCCAACAAGAGACAATTTCCATGTGTAATTTTGTAATGTATTTTATTGTGTCACTTGACACGTGTTGATTAGTGTCACTGATTTTAACTTGTCTCTTGGAGGGAATTATTTTATCCAAAGCCCTTTTCAAATATTTGAGTGTGGTCCCAAATTTGCCTTGGGTAGAGAGTCTTTGGAGTGGTCAACTCAGGTTTGACCCGTAGGTTAACTTTAGATGGGTTTCTAAGGGTCAAATGGACTCCTAGGGGTAGTTTAAGGGTTTTTCCTAAGGTCCATAAGGTATACCTATGGGTTAGGGGTATTTTTAAACATGTGACTACTCCCATGTGACTGTTTAGTCACCCCAAAAAGTGGTTTTCCCAAAATGAGCGAAAATTCAACTTAGAAGGTTCCACCTAGGTTAGATAACCTCCCCTTTTGATGTCAATCTCTCTTCCCCACCTTCTCTTACCTTTTCTCTTTCCAGTTTTAGTAACTTGTAAGAGGTTGGGAAGACCAACCAATAGGGAACTCTCACTCTATCCAAGAGGTTGGGAAGAGTGGGAGAGACCTTTTTAGGCAAGGATGAGGGACTTAGTGAGTAATCACCCACTCTCCATCTTTGGAGATCTTGATTTTTTGAAAAAAGAATAGTCTTAGGATTGAATTTTGGCTAAGTGTTGGAGGAAAGTATTGTGGAATTGGGTTTCTCTTCCTCAAACTAGTTCTAGCAAACCTTTGGGCAGATTGAAGGTTGGTTCATGTTCTTCCCTTCATGTTGCATATTTATGTTTAAAAGATTGCTTGTATGTGAATGTTGTTTTCTTGAATTCCTTTCTGTGAAAATATTTTGTGATCTTCTTTTTATTTCCTTTATGCATTTTTCTTGTGATTTGGGAGTATCCAAGACCTTCTACTCTTGGGAGAGTAGAATGGTCTTGGGGTGGAAGGAGTTTGACAACCTTAAAGTGAGAGGCTCTCATTATGAGAGTGATCTCAAGGGTTGTTTATGTGACCCTTGCTGCATAGCCTTCTTTATGCATTTGGGGTCATAAGGAGAGAAAGTATGGCATAAATGCCTTGGGGGGCATAAGGATATGGGGGTTAATGAACTTATGTTATAATTTTGTTTGCCATGAGATGGTTTGTGATCTACCTTTCTTGCAGTCTCCTCAAGGTATTTGGTCCACTTCCACCCTTGTGAAAGCACCACATTTTGTGGTGAAGTCTAGCCTTGGTTGGGAAAGTGTTTGTTGAGTGTTTTCCCTTGCTTGTTGTGTTTGTTTGAGTGTAACCTGTCTAAGGCTTGGTTCTCCAAGCTCGGGGTGGCTTCTAGTAAGCCTAGGCTGGGAGGTGAGCTCTCCATGGTCATAGCCTTATGATTTGCATGCAGGTTGCTTGGAAAAGAAAATAAAAGACAAGCTAGGAGTTGCTAGTTTTACTTGATTTGCAGAAAAAGATTAGGGAATGGGATATTATATTTTAGTTGCAGCAATGTAAAGGAAAAGCTAAATGTTGTATTTATTTTGAAAAAGAAATATATTTATTTTATTTAAAGTCCTCATTTAATAGAAATGAGAGACTAGTTGGGTATCTCACCCATTTGTAATGTTGACTATATTGTATTCTAAATATGGTTTAAAGAAATGCATTATTCTATTAAGTTATTATTGCAAAAATGAAATGTTTATTTTTGGACTAAGTTCCTATAGTTATTGAAATAATATATGTTGTAATCATGTTATTTTTTAAAATGAAAGTTCATTTTATCTTTTTATGCATATTGAAATAATGGAAATGAGAAAAGTAGTAAGCTTGCATGTTAGTAAGAGAAAAGTAAGCATTTTTATTTCCATTTACAAATTATGGTTAAATAGATTTAACATGTCTATCTCTAAGGTTAATTTAAAGGAATTCTAGGCTAATGTAGTTGTTGTTGAAATTTATTAAATTCTATCTTTTTGCCTTTTATTTATTGCAGAAAATAAATCCAGAATTAATAGTCTATCTCTAAAGTTAGCAACTAGATTTGTCAAAAGAAAAAGAAATACATTATTTAAATCTGATAATTTAGAAAGCTTGTTGTTATGTGTTTTAAAAAAATATATACAGATTGTCTTAAACAATGAAAAATAAAGTATTCTCCACTATGCTAGGGTTAATGTGCAAAGGAAATAGTTATTCATATGATTTGTATTAAAAATGAAAATAAGGACAGGATATAAAGCATACATATTAATATAAATATTACCTAAGAAAAAGAACACTGCATCTATTATCATGATGTCAATATTTTATTAATTTCTACATGATTGAAAAAGTTAGAAAAAAAAATAGATTGCTTAAGTGTGTGTGTGTGTGTATATATATTCTTTGCATTTTAAATATATATATACAAAAAATTAAATAATACAACAAAAAAAAAAAATAGCATTTGATGGCCCTTGGCCCCTATGGATTTACCTGCAAGGCGGGCCGGCCCATGCTGTGGGCGGCGACCCCCAACAACGGCCGCAGCCGCACTGTGGGCCACAACCCACAGCAGGGAAGGCTTCCGCCATCCCCCTATGGGTAGCGCCCCATAGTGGCGGTGGCAGCCGTGTTGTGGGTCGTGACCCATAGGCACGACTATGGCTGTCCCTACGGGGAGCCCCCGTGAAGTCCTCCACCACCACCCCTGCACATAACCACCCCCCCCCCCCCCTCCCCCCGCGGTCGCTGTGTGAAGTTCCGTCGCCAAAACCTTGGTCGCCGCCTCCCTCCCTTGCCCCTGCAACAAAACACACACACAAAAATAACTTAGGTTTTTTTTTGGTGGCTTCTTTAAAAAAAAACATATGCAACCCTAACCCAATTTCGGGTTAGGGTTTGCATAAAAGCTCATAAAGAAGAAAAATAGAGGTAGTTTTATAACCTTTAGGTCATGGGCATTATTTTTTCTTATTATGTTTTATTTTATCTGATGGTTTTAGAAATGGGGGGGGGACTTATTTAAAATTTGAATAAGGCAACCACTTTTCTATTTGGTGTTAATGGTATCTTTTGTTTAAATGTTTATGACCTTTTAATTTTATTTATCTTTTTTTTTAGGGTTATTGAGGTATTTCTATCCTAAAAGTTGAGTGTAGATATATTTCAATTCTTTAACAATGATTCTATAAAATACATAAATATTTATAAAGATTGGATTTTAATTCTATGGGGGTTAAACCTTTTAGAAATTGTATAACAATTTTTGTAAGTTTTTTGGCTGTGGTGGATTATTTTTAATCCCCCTAAATTTAGGCTTTTTGAGATTAAACTTTATAGGGCAATTTCCATTATGGGTTTAATTGGCCCTTTAGTCAAATTTTAGACACATTATAATTATTGTTAAAATAAATTATAGGATTTAAAAATCTAAGTGCTAGAGTTAATTTAATTAATTCCTACAACAAATGAAAGGTTATTTGAGATTAATAATCTCTCTTGTCAATTAATTTAGAGCTTTTATTTTAATTAAATTGTTTATTAGAGTGGATGAGACAATAATAATTCTTTTGGAGAGTTAATATTCTGCAATTAATTTAGATTATTTTTGCTTACTTGATTTAGTTGTTAGATAACCTCAAAAACATAGTTAAGACAAAACTTGTTGTTGCGGTTCATTTAGCAAATCTAGTTATTAGGATGTTATTTTTTTTAAAAAAATTATTCTGTTTGTGCCCAAAAGTTTGGGCATGACATTAAGCTCAATGTTTTGATCCGTTTTGATGGATGGTCTATGCTTTCTTTCTTTTATTTTCATTTTTTTTTTCGATTTTTAAGGGCTTTTTTCCTTTTCTTTTTTGCTCATTATTTGATTTTTTTTGGATTTTTAAAGGACATTATATGATTCTTTTTTATTTTTTCAGGACAATATTTGATTTTTTTTGGATTTTTTAAGGATATCATATGATTCTTTTTTTTTTTTTTAGGATATTATTTGATTTTTTTTTTGGATATTTTCAGGACATTGTATGATTTTTAGGATTTTTTCAAGACTTCATCTGATTTTTAGGATTTTTTCAGCTATGCCCCCAGTGTGCAAACCTATTATGATATGATGACATAGGCGATGCATATGGAGACAATGTATTTTTTAACATGATCTATGTTAATGCAATATGCATGATGAAGATGAATTTCCTATTTCAACAAGGATGACTATGTTTGTTTAGCATTTTGTAATACACCAATTGACTTGGAGGTGCAAAATATTTTATACATAAGCGGTCAATTGATCCTCAAGGTCCTTTGGAATATCCATATTAACACATTTAGTGACTAGGATTTGTAAATGGAGATGAGTCTAGAAAACTTCCCCATTGCTTCTCAAAACTTTGATCTTCTTGTGTCCATGTGTGTGCAAATGAGTTAATTCCTACTCTTGTGTTCATTAAAGATCCTTAGCATCTTATATGACTAGCTATGTGGATTATTCTAACTCCAAAAGCATCTCGGATAGAGCTTCACTGCCAGCAAGCTTTTAGGGCTCCGACAAGGTTAAACATTGTAATCTCTCAAATATTGCTCCATTGTCAGTAGGCACTTATTTGCATGTTCTCATAGTCAAGCTTTTTGTCGCACTTGTATGCATCATATTTCAGTTATATATCATTGCTCTTTTGCCTTGAGATGGATATTTGGCATAACACTTTTTCTTTTTATTTTCTTGCCTTGACTTGTATGTAATGAAACCTACTTGGGTGTGACAATTATAGAGGCCTTGAAATAGAATATTGGATTTTTCACTAGTCATATGATCAATTAGGTGTCTAGAATGAATTAGAGATTTTGTTAATGTGTTTGATATATAGCAATTGATAGATTTTGGGTTAACAAGTCTCAAATAGTGAAATTACTACCCAACCACACGTAAATCGTCGTCACAAGATAATGTTGAAAATAAATGACCTTAGGATCTCAAAGACTTCATGTTTGAATATCAGCTAAGAAAGGAGACGACCCTTGTTTCTCTTGAATGCAAATGGATGATAAACTTGGACAGTTGTTTTGTTTTATTGATGAAGAATTTGTGCAAAGGATTGAATGGGAAGGATGCAAGGATACAAAAGAGGTGTTGGATGATAGATAGGATGTTGGAAGATTTGAGCGATAATGGATGGAAATGTCTTCAAGATCAATGTTGGCACACACCTTAAGAGGTGGTGAAGTGATGGAGGACAAGTGTATTTTGGATTTAGAGATTTTTATGGAGTGGATGTGGAATTCGGGACATAAGGACCCAAAATTGATAAAGGAGGTGATGAAAGAATAGATTTGGGAAGTGGAAGATGTGTAGATGGACGATTGAAGAAAGATTTTGGAACAAGAATTATAGATGCCACTTTTGATTTTTCTTTAGGATGCAATTCTTTTATGGGAATCCACGTTGATTTTGATGTTTCTTTTCCTTCTGGTTCTTTGGAACGCATTGCTTCTATAAGAGACTTAGGAACCCACATAATTTTCAATTTTTCTTTTCTCATAATGAGCCTTTGTAGCCTTTTGAATATTGCTTTTCTCTTTTGGATCAAATTTTTCTTTGATTTTACATGTCTTTTAGATGGGATATGTTGATCTTTTGATGGATATGAATTTTTGGACTTGTGGAATTTATGCTTGACATCCAAATTGCTTTCAGAGGGAATGTAATTCCTAGATGAATAAGAATGATATGGAGGTCTTTTAGATGGGTTTATGTAGGAAGATGGTTGGAAGGTGCTCCAAAATGTGTACCTTTGTTGATCTTGATTAATGATAGGGTAGCTGGATTGTGAGCTAAGGGTCATATGAATAGGCAATGGAGGAATGTAGGGTCCTATGATGGATGGAAGGGAGGAAAACTTTCATTTTGGAATAAAAAGACCCAAAATGGATTTGAAGGACGAATAGATATGTTTAGGTTGGAATTTAGAAGAAATGACAATTTGATTTTCACATGGAAGGGGATCATGAAGTAGACCTGCTTGAATGAAAGTGGAGGAACCCATTTGATAGTTAAGTGGTTCATGAATAGCTTTGAAAGGAGTGATGGGATCTTGTGGAAGAGTAGGAGGATTATGACATGGACATGAACGGAATCTATGATCTTTATTTGGAATAGGATCATTGGAGTTTGTGCTTTGCTCTTGATTTTGAATTGGATCATCAGAGTTTGCGCTTTGGTCTTGATTTTGAATTGGATCATTGGAGGATATGGAAGGGATATCATGATCTTGCTTAGGAATTGGATGTTGAATGGGACTTGGAGAGGCACTTTGCTCTTGAGATGGAAGGGGATCATTGTGAATGGAATACAAAAGGATGAGGGGATCTTCATGAGATTCTTCATAAGTGGGATCTTGATCAAAAATTGGATTAGATGAAAGAGCTTTTTCTTGATCTTGATTTATTTTAGGAGTCATTTCTTCTGATTTTGGATTATCCTCTTGACACGGGGTAGGAGTTAGGATATGCATGGGAGAATCTTGGAAGATTTTAACACTTTTTTCTTGATGAGAAAGTATTTTGAATGGGACTCACTATAATAGGAGTATACAGTGTGAATGGATCTTGAATTTCTGAAGCATGGAAGGCACTAGTATCATGAATTGTATTATCTTGGAAACTTATTGTTGATAGTCCTTGGGAAGTTGTGTTATTGGATAGAGATGGTGTGGACTACTCTTGTGTGACTTCAGGGTATGAAGAAATGGTGGAAGATATGGAGACTACTTGAGGTATAAAGTCTTGATGGGAAGAGCCATTGCTAGACATGGGCAGATGACCTTGTTGCATGATAGGTGACACATTGACCATGTTCGATTGATGTCCAAAGGGTGACATGTTTGTAAATACACTTGCATTCATTTGGTACACCCTTGGTGATGTATTTGAAGACATAGGAGGATATTCACAGACGTGTGATGTGACTGAAGGAAAAATTGATTGTGTAATTGTGTGTGACCTTGGTAGTGGTTGACTTGTTTGCACAATTTGTGGTGCTAAGAGTTGTGTTGTTTACTGTATTGGTTGTTGGACTTGCATTGTTGGATGTGTTTGTTGTTCATATTGGTTTCTCATGTTTATTTGTGTGAGAATAGTTGGTATGTTTGATTGCATAATAAGAGCTCACACATCAAATAGCTCTAAGTTTGTATTGGGTCTTCCAACTTTTTGAAATAGTTTGAACATTTGGGATCTACTCTCTTCACTTTTTTTAACCTTTTGTTCCAAGATCTCTATTTATCGAGCTAGTTTCTCTTCAAGTGGTGGAGAAATAGGTATGACACTTGTTTGTTCCTGATAAGTTTGATGCATGTTTTGGGACATGTATATGTTGGATTGAGATGATTGATTGTTTGGTTGCAATGACATGGTCCAATGAGTGTTGGAAGTTTGATAAGGGTATTGTTGTCTCCTAGAAGTTTGAGAGCTTGTTTCAACCATTGCAATATATGCCATTTTTGGGGGATTTTTGAAGTTTAGGGATGAAATGCAATCCAACTAAAGGATGAAAGTGCAACTCTATTTTTTTTTTTGGATTTTGAGAATTTTGAAAATGGACAATGCAATTAAGGATGACAAATGCAACCTACGTTTTTGAATTTTTTGACAAATTGGATCAAGGAATTACAAGATGAAATCTTAAAGAATGACAATGCAACTAATGAGGATAATGATTTGACCCTATGTCTTATGAGGATGAAGACTATGCAAGGACAAAAAATAAGGATTATGATAACTGTGCAAGGACTTATGCAAAGATTACGACAACTATGTAAGGAGTTATGTGAAGATTATGATGACTGTACAAGGACTATATGTGAATATTATGATGGCTATGCAAGGAGTTATGTGAAGATTATGAGGACTATGCAAGGACTGTATGCAAAGATTATGAGGATGCTAATGGGATACAAATGAGGACTTTATAAGGACTATGCAAGACTATGCAAATACTTGTGTAAAGATTATGACAATGTATATGGGAACTCCATGAAGACATAGATAAAGAATATGCAAGGACTTTAATGCAAGGACTGATGCAAAGCAAGGACATAAATGAGAACTATAATGAGGACTATGCAAGGACTATAATGCAAGTACTAATGCAACGTAAGGACGTAAATAATGAGGATGATAATGAGGACTATGCAAGGACTATAATGCAAGTACTAATGCAAAGTAAGGACATAAATGAGGACTATAATGCAAGTACTGATGAAAAGTAAGGACATAAATGAGGACTATAATGATGACGATAATGAGGACTATGCAAAACCTAAGGACTCTTGAAAAACCTATGGTCACAAGTATGTAAAATTTTGGACTTTGTTGGATTGTCTGGTGTTTCAAGATAGACTCTATTTCAACTAATTTTATTTGTAGGACAAGTCTTTTTTCAATTCTGAGAACACTGTCTGAAATTAAGTATAGCTAGATAAACTATGTTTTGACAAACTCTGAGAATTCAAAGCTACGTAAGGTAGGGCCTAAAATAGCCCAAATGCAGACTCAATATTGGTCTAGCACAATGATACATACAAAAAAAAAGAAGACAATCTTAGGCTGGATAACTGTGGAAACCATTCAATGGAGCCCTAGTAGCAAAATACCGAAATAAGATGGACAGATAGAGAGTCTGGCAGCACTGGCTCCACTCCACGGCACAAACCTCTCAGGCATGCCAATTTCTCTTACCCCGAAGATCCTAAGATCTTATCACCAAGGATTTTGTGTCTCATCATGCAAGGTACATGGAGGATATCTATGGGGTACGATCCGCACACTCAGAATAAATAAACGTGGGATTTGGGCTACTAAGTTGGTTCTTATTGTAAGTTTTGAGGGATCCCAATCCAATGATGTATTCTCAAAGCAAGCCACTTAAGTCTTTAGTTAAGCTTATTGATGCAAGGAATGTTAGGCCCAATATGGAAAACTAATGTACTGAGAGGGGAGGGGTGAATCAATACTTCAAATCCTTTTATTAACAATATCTTTACTATTATGCATAAACCAAAAGCTATTGTAACATAACATAAAACAAATAAATAACAATCATACATGATTCACTCCATAATATATATTTTGGTTACGCAGAAACTCTTGGTTAGAGAGAAAAACTGCGGGGGGGATGGCACCCACAACTTCACTACTGCAATAATAAAGGTTGCTTGGTTAGAGCTACATGTTTAGCTATTTCTGATAGCTTACCCTATTAGGAGTATCAAGATCTGTTAGATCTACCTTGCTAAAGGATTTTACAACACTTAATCTAAATGTTGCACCTAGTTAGAGGCTTTACAATTTATAGACTTGATTAGAGTCTTTTACCCTGTTAAAGGTTTCTCTTAAACTTCAAAATTTTCAATAAAATCTTTACAACTATCTGCAACTTTACATCTGGAATGTTATAGCAGATTCTATGTGCTCAAAATAAGATGTTATACCTTGCTTATAGCGTACCTCAGTAACCCATAAAGTAACTCGGTAAACCCTTCTGTTTACTCTGTTCTTTGACTATTCTTTGAAATCCTTCTCAATGACCTCTGTGTCTCTGTAACAGTCATAACACTTAGTGCTTTCACATGTATTGCTTCATATATTTCTATATCTTCCTTTCTATCATACTACATGTGTATTTTTTATATCAATCCATGTTGTATAAATAGATCTCTTATGTCGGTGATCCATTCATTGCTTCGATCTTACAAACATGTTTTATCGAATAAATAACCATGCAAAATATTTCACTGGTTAGATGACCTCAAAATCATACACAATCTTTAAGTGCAATTTCCAATGTGATAACGGTTCTATGTTCCTTGATCTTGTAACACGTTTCCATATGTATGTCTAGGTTCAATGAATCTGGTAACACGTTTCACTCGGTGTATCATCTTTGCTGCTTGGTAGACATAGAATGATACTCGGTAGATAGCTCGGTGCATACTAGGCTCTGTGACTACTTTCTTCTATAACCGACTGGACTATGCATACCAACTGAATATTTTGGTAGAGGTAACCGACTAGAGTATATAGAATAACTTTGAACATAAAACTAATGGCAACTTGATAAGTAGTAATAATCTCCCCTTTTGACATTAGTTGAGATGTTTGACAAAAACTACTTTCAAAGTTATAACTCAAAAATCTATATACTTGCAAAATTTGACTAAATTGGCAGTATATACATTAGTCAATAAAATAGTATACCTAGATATACTCCCCTTATCAATATATTGTACAAAACTCTGATTTTGTATGCTTGGTGATCAATGATCAGTGTGTTGCTCTTGTTCTTTTCTTACTGCTATATTCACTGCTCAGTTCACTACTCTTGGATACTCTTCTCACTCTGCTCGATATACTCCCCCTGTATACTACACTCCTTTTGTTTAATACTATACTTTGATGCTTCGAATACTATATCACTCCCCCTTTTTGACAAACATCAAAATTTAGTTACCATTCGGTGGTGGCAACTGGTCAAAAATGGATTTGTCCTTTGTCTGTGCTTCGGTGAGAGTTGCAGAGAGGGCATCCTTTACACTTTCCATTAAATAATTATGTGCTTGAATATCAGCCAATAATGATATTAAGCCATCTAAAGTGCTTCCCTCTTGTGTAGTAGATAAGTATGTGGCTCGGTTGATCTGTTCTTGGATGGATGAAAGATGAGGAAGGAATAATGTCTGAAGTGTCATTATGTCCATCCTGATCTTGTGTTCTTCATTTCTTAGGTCCAATTGTTGAGCCATGAGCTGTTGTAACTTTGTATAGAAATTCTAAACTGAATTGGGCTTTGTGATCAACTTATTTGAGAGATCGGTGATCTCTTTCTCAATTGCTTCTATTTTATTTTTGATGTCTTTAATGAATAAAGAAAATGTACAGAGTTTCTGAAATAAATAAAGAATGTGCTTGAGTTGAGGGGACAACTCAGCAATAAATTTGACAAGTTTAACTTTGCCAATAGCTATAGCTTTCTATACCTCTTCTATCATTTTTGCAGTGAGCTCTTTGTCTTTTAGCTTGCTCAAATATTCAGATGCATCTACTCCATATGTCTCTATCTTGGTTAGGAGTTCATCTAGTTGAATGTGGATGGCTGCATCTTTGGTTATTGTAGCTTCAGGTAGCATATCTGTTAAGAGGGCTTTCACCTTCTGAAGTACTTTATTTTTCTTTTGAATAGCCATTTGTTTTTCTTGTTTGGCCTTTGCTTTGCATACTTCACCGAAATCAATGAGTGCTTGCCCCTTTAATTTGGATATATCAACATTGGGCAACACTATTGGTTTTGACAAATCTACTTTGAAACTATGCTTTTTCATCTTCTTTTCTTTTCCTTTCACCGATTGAACTAAGACAATGGCTTGTGAGGCTTGATGACCCTCAGTAGGTTGCTTGGTAGAGGCAACGCTTTGGTTGGTTTCTTTAGCCTCTGTAGTGTCCTTTGGTGTCTCAGTACTTGGTGTCTTGGTTGCAACATTTTCAATGCTAGAAGGATCCTGAGAAGTCTGTTCTTGAGTAGTACCTTCTCCTGCTATAGACTTGTGACCTTCGGTGCCTTGATCTGTATCCTGAGGGGCTTCGGTTGAGACAGGTTGATTGACCGGTGGATAAGGCTAAACTTGTTCCAAGATTGATTCACTGGATACAAGTTTTGCATATGCATTTCCTTCTATCATTTCCTATTCAGGTGCCTCTGTATCCATGATATCTTCATCTATTTGAATGGTGTCAGCAGGGTCTTGCTCAGTAACATCAAGATCTTGCTCGGTGACATCAACTATTTCAACTTCAGCTTGCTCACCAACATCCTTGTTTCTAAAGATTTCCTACCACTTTTCTTTTGTCTCATTTTCCACTTCAATATACAGACCATTCATCAGTTTCAAGGCTTTTTGTTTGACGAGGAACTTTGTGTGGTAGGTTGTCAGATGTTCTTTTATTTCAACTACCGACATGTCAAGAAAGAGATGTACCAGACTTCTTTCTCTGATCTATTTCTCTGAGTCCAGGGCATATTGCCACCTGTTATCAATATGTGCATATAATTCTTTTGGAAGAGAATTAGAGACTTCCAATGGCACCAATCAGAATTTTAGAAGTGTGCAGATGACAGCTTCTTCTATTTGTCTCTTTTCATCATCATTTCTGGATTCATACTTAACATATCTGAATCCTCCAAATCCACCATATTACTTCAGATTAGTACAAAAAATTTCAGCACTATGTACATTTACCTTCTTGCTCTTGACAATCTGAAATTTGCTTGCATCCTTAGATTCGGTGTCACTAGACTCTTTTACCAAAATGAGTCTCCAAGTAGATTTCTTGTAAGTTTTTGTTACCTTGGGAACAATAACACTCTTTGTTTTCTTACTCGGTGAAGCTGCAGATGCTCTTGTGTTAGGTCGCTTTGCTGGAGGAGTCAGTGAGGCCTTTGATGTATCCTGTTTCTTTTTTTTCAACACTTTTCCTTTAGGCAATTCGGTGTTCAATGTTATAGCTGCCTCTTGGGCTTCAGATTCCTCTTCGGTAATGGCTATAGTGTCTTTGATAGGTGTGGAGGAAGAATCTTCTCTGAATTTCTCTGAGAATGCCTTTATCATCTTTGTTTCCTTTCTTGTAGCTTTGGGTACTACAATGCTCATTTTTACTTTTTCTTTCACTTCTTCATAGGTTCCATACCTCAGCTCGGTAGCATGCCTTGGTAATGTGAGAAATGCATCAATTTGTTGTTGTGTGATGTCAAAATCAATCTTGTAACCCATAGGTGGCAAAGTTTGAGTTCTTGGTTCCACAGCATTCACATAACAGTAATCAGTGTCTACTTCAAAACATATGTCATCTTTGTATTTCTCCACTAGCTTGGGTAGAATCTGGTACCTGTTATGCATTTACTTTTGAAACTTATTGAAGTAATCATCCATAATATCATTAAAATTATCACCTAGCTTCTTGATGAAGTCATTGATCTGATGGGTGATTGGTCGGTGTAGTTCCCAAACAACTTTACCGATTGATGGAAAGAATTTTTTAAAATAGAAAAACATGCATACAAGTAGTCATCCAAACTTTAGTGTATTAGCCGAGTTGTTCTTCTTCGGCTTTCTAATGGTGTTCAGATTCTCAAATGGGTTTTTCAGCAACACCTCACATAGATCAATTTTCATGCCTTTCTTCACAATTTTATATGTTAAGTCTACTGCTGCACAGGGTACACCATTTTCCCTTGCCAATTGGAAGAAATAGTAACCTATTACTCTAATGGCAACTTTTAGTTCTGCATCAGTGACATTGTTCAATTTTAGTCCTCTGCAATCTGATTCTACTTCGGTTAGACTGATCAATTCCTTTTGTGATATCATTTTCTGAGCTCGAGCATGATCATAAATAGGGTAACTGGTAATCAAATGAATGATTTCCTTGGTAATCTTAAATGGTTGCTCTTCTAGCCACATGAAGTCATCATGAACTCTGCTTAGAACAAACTTGACCCACTGGGGTTTGAACACACGGGGATAAGTTAGGGCTTCAGTTAATCCCTTGATCTTAATGTGCTCATACTTGCTATCCATTTTACCATCGGTGCACAATTCATCATATGTGTCTTTGATTTCAACGTGACCGAGTTCTTCAACACAACATTTGGTGAAGAATCTCACATCCTCAACTAATAACACTCTATCTGGGATGAGTGAAAATGCGGTTTTGTCATCCAATTCAAATGCAACTTTGGGAGTTAACGAGTATTTTAGTGAGGGCTTTGCAATATTCTTAACAACAATGGGATCTTGGATCTTAGGTGCCATTTGGAGATTTCAGATAAAAACTAACAAAAGATCCTTAGGGTTTGAGGATTTTCAAACGGTAGACACTTCACATTTAGTAGATAATAATAACTTGATAAGATCGATAAACAAGCTTAACAATGCATTGAGATTAATGTAAATACCTTGAATTTTTCTTTGTAGGAGGTTTGATCACCTTTGATTTGCTTTGCTCTGCTCTCTCGAAAACTTGGTAAGTGAAAAATGACCACGTAAATGCTTTAAGTACACAATATACCTTATCAAGCTCCGTGCAGGTTAGGTCAAAAACATTAAATGCACTCGGTTCCACTAAACTTTCTTTCCTCTTTTTTTGCTTTAACCAAGTAACCAAACTTCTTTCATTTACCGACTTGATAGGCTTCCTATATTCACCGACTTGACAGGTTTCATGCATAGTGCTCCAAAAGACTTTGATAGAATTTCAAACTTACTACTACATCTTAACTATGTAGATTTTGAAATAAGTACATAATAAAGTAGGAACTGTTAAGATTTAACCTTGAGAGAATGTAGTCCCTTCATACCTTTACTGATTAATTTGGAATAGGAGCACCTAACTTGGTAGGTAAGGTGCTTTCTTCATTTGACACAATTTCCTTATTTTTCCAAATCATCTTTAATTTTTCTTTTATTTCCTCAGTGTCTTTTCTAGGTTGATCTCTACAATCTCCAACCAAGTGTCCCACTTTGTGACAATGAAAACATGCCATACCAGGATTTCTCCATGATCCTCAGTTGTTCATCCCAAACCTTATAAAGCAATTGGCATTTATATGTCCATATCTTCCACAACATTCACACTATATCCTTGTATTGTAATCCCATGGTACTGCAGCATATTGTCGGTTAAGATCTTTGTGGGTTCATTAGCTTCCAATATTTGCTTGGTGTGCATACCACATATAGTTCTTTTGCTTATACCAACACTTCTCGGTACTATGTCCATATCTATTGCAATTTTTACAAAACCCTTTGAATTTTGCCTTCTGATAATTGTTAACAGATTTTGTCCTACATTGATTAGATGTTCTTCTTGATTCTAGCTTGCTTTGATGATTCTCCTCTCTCGGTAGTATGGATTCCCTTCTCGGTAGAGTCTTTTCCTTTGTAACCAAGTCCTGCATCTTTGTTGGGTCGTCTTGTATTCAGTTGCTCATCCAACATCTTTGATGCTTCATAACTCTTCTTCAATGTTTCTTTGGATTTCTTTTCTATTTCAAGTTCATCGGTCAACCTTGATACTTCAAGTTTCAATGCTTGATTCTCATCATCTTTTAGATTTGCTTCATGATGTGCATAACCTATTTGATCTGACAGGTTTTGTTGAATCCTAGTCATTCTTATGATTTCATCATTCTTTTCAGATACTAAGGCTTCAAGTTGTTGTTTCTCTCTTTCTAGATCTCTTACTTTATCCTCAGCTGTCCTCAATGCATCAATATTTTCAGTCATCTGTGTGCTGAAATGTTCATGTTCTCTTTTCATTGCTTTTAGTTGATCAGCCAGTGCCTTGTTCTTTTCTTTCAATGCTCCAATCATTTCTTCAGTCTCTTTAGATATACTATTCTCAAATGATGCCTCAATTTGTTCCACTAACTCTTGAGAGTCCTGCAAATCATCAGATAATCTTCTTCACACTTTCAGAGATTTTTGCATTTGCCTTTGCATGTCTGCAATCACTTGATTAGCATGATCCAGCTCTTCTTGCAGATACATAATCCTCCGAGATTGTTTATAGCCTTCCATTGATAAGATCTTTCTCTTTAAGTAGTTAAACCCTTTTCCAAGATTGTAGCTCTGATACCAATTGTTAGGCCCAATATGGAAAGCTAATGTACTGAGAGGGGAGGGGTGAATCAATACTTCAAATCCTTTTATTAACAATATCTTTACTGTTATGCATAAACCAAAAGCTGTTGTAACATAACATAAAACAAAAAAATAATAATCATACATGATTCGCTCCATAACACATATATTTTGGTTACGCAGAAACTCTTGGTTAGAGAGAAAAATTGTGGTGGGGATGGCACCCACAACTTCACTACTGCAATAATAAAGGTTGTTTGGTTAGAGCTAC
Source organism: Cryptomeria japonica (assembly GCF_030272615.1). Classification (NCBI taxonomy): domain Eukaryota; kingdom Viridiplantae; phylum Streptophyta; class Pinopsida; order Cupressales; family Cupressaceae; genus Cryptomeria; species Cryptomeria japonica. The sequence goes on along the minus strand of NC_081411.1, from coordinate 424,303,252 downwards.
ATGTTTAGCTATTTCTGATAGCTTACCTTGTTAGGAGTATCAAGATCTGTTAGATCTACCTTGCTAAAGGATTTTACAACACTTAATCTAAATGTTGCACCTGGTTAGAGGCTTTACAATCTATAGACTTGATTAGAGTCTTTTACCCTGTTAAAGGTTTCTCTTACAACTTCAAAATTTTCAATAAAATCTTTACAACTATCTGCAGCTTTACATCTAGAATGTTATAGCAGATTCTATGTGCTCAAAATAAGATTACCTTGCTTATAGCATACCTCGGTAACCCATAAAGTAACTCGGTAAACCCTTCTGTTTACTCTATTCTTTGATTGTTCTCTGAAATCCTTCTCGGTGACCTCTGTGTCTCTGTAACAGTCATAACACTTAGTGCTTTCATATGTATTGCTTCATATATTTCTATATCTTCCTTTATGTTATACTACATGTGTATTTTTTATCTCAATCCATGTTGTATAAATAGATCTCTTATGTCGGTGATCTATTCATTGCTTCGATCTTACAAACATGTTTTATCGAATAAATAACCATGCAAAATATTTCATTGGTTAGATGACCTCAAAATCATACACAATCTTTAAGTGCAATTTCCAATGTGATAATGGTTCTATGTTCCTTGATCTTGTAACACATTTCCATATGTATGTCCAGGTTCAATGAATCTGGTAACACGTTTCACTCAGTGTATATCAACTCGGTGTATCATCTTTGCTGCTCGATAGACATGGAATGATACTCGGTAGACAGCTTGGTGCATACTGGGCTCTGTGACTACTTTCTTCTATAACCGACTGGACTGTGCATACCGACTAAATATTTCGGTAGAGGTAACCGACTAGAGTATATAGAATAACTTTGAACATAAAACTAATGGCAACTTGATAAGTAGTAACAGGGAAGGCCCCCACATATGTCAAATTTACTCAACACTCTAGCCGCCTCACTAGTATATTTATATAGCGAATCGAAAAACCTACTCGAGAGTACGCTGAGAGAGATGATATCCCCAACGCATCCCAATTAGAAGTACCTTTGTGGGGTGATGAAATCCCCAGTCAAAGATACCCCTCACAACTAAAAAGAAAAAGTGGGTGTTTTTATCACCTTTCCCTCTCTCCCAAGACCTTGAAGGCAGGTGGAAAGATACTTAATGAAACAATATGTCCACCCAAGACACAAAAAAGTTATTTTTCTCTTATATATCGTAATGTGTGATTTTTTCTATTCATAAGGCAGATTCATGTCAATTTTAAAGCCCAAACTGAGGTGTGAGATACGCATGTGCATGTCTATTTTAAAACACCAAAGTGAAGTGTGAGATCATGCATGTCAATTTTAATCCCAAGATTTATTTTAAGCACCAATATGAAGTGTGAGATTATGCATGTCAATTTTAATCCAAGATTTATTTTAATCACCAAGATGAAGTGTGAGATCATGCTTGTCAATTTTAAACCTAAAATCTAAAAGTGAGTTAACACTAAAGGATCCTGCAATCAAATTATCAGTAGTCTCAAAATAGTCTATGATAATCAAGCCTTCTCTCTACTTTTGCCACACGCTGCAAACAGACCATTAGTAGTAGAAATCAAAATGACAGCATATATAAAAAAAAAAGTTTTATTTTCAACCCCAAAATAAAATTACAAAGAAGATACCCCTAATGAATTTCTATGAGCTTTCCAAAAATGTAAGAATTTTAGAAAAAGACATTAATTTGCACCTTGGAGAGTATATTTATGGAAAAATGTGAATTGTTAAAGATCTAGCTTTACGTTAATTATTTGGCATCAAAATCAAGTGTAAGCAAGATAACCCCTATGAAATTTAAAGAGATTTCCAGAAATGTAAGAATTTTAGAAAATTCTCTGATTTTGTGCCCAGAATTCAAAATTTATTATAAATAAATAAAATGGTCATATCTTGGTCAAAACGTATGGTACCAATCCAAAAAAATTATTGTAGCCATTTATCATGATCCTTAACCTTCTGTAAAAAAATCTCACAAAAATTCGTTTATTTGCTCCAAAAATCAAAGATTTATGAAAATGATTTCAACTATCATATCTTACTCCAAAATGATGATCTAAGGTTGATTGTTTCACTGTAGAGTCATGAGATGGTCATTAACCTACAATAAAAAAAATCATGGATAAATTCACAATAATTTAGAAGATATGATAAAATCTTTGAATAGCCTGCAATCTTGCTTGGAACCTGATCTGTACAATGTTAGTCTTGAGATTTTTGAATAAAACACCAATTAATATCAAAAAACCTCTTAGAATATGAATTTAAAAGAGAGGTGTAGTTGCAAGATCCAATACCTATACCTGCAAGCATACACAAAATTCCAAATCAGAGTGTTGTTGGATTCACATCAGGTTCATCAAAATGTATATGCTTAAAATCATCATTGCTAAATAGGAAATAAAGAAAATCATGAATTCCTTAACTATTCAAGCAATCCAAACATAAACCAATGAAATAGATGCATAATAGAATCAAATTAAACAAAAACTCCATGTTATGCATCATGGTTTCCATTGTTCTTCTCTTCTTTGTGGTATGATGGCTCTCAGATATTGCACTGGTAACATGCAAGTGACACAAAGATTCAAAGTTCGTGATTGTTGAAAATGGAGATCGATGCTGAATTTATAGATTTTTGGAGAGGATTGATTGAGAGGTGGAACAGAATGATTAAGAAGTGGAACTCAGGTGAGCTTACATGTTGATTGATAGATAAACTACTGATTTGGAGGTGGAATTGAATAGATTGAATAGTTAATTGAGTTAAATGATTGAGAAAAACATTGATTGAAAGATGAAAAATAATGATTGGAGGATAATTGAAGAATGATGCAATTAATCAATTAATTGAATTGATCAATTAAAATAGATTGAATAGTTAACTCAATTGAAAGCTTTTTTTTTTTTAAAAGCAAAGTGGAAGATATAAATAGAGACTGGAAAGATAATTACTTAATTAATTAATTAATTGAATTAATTAATTTAGCATGTGCTTACACTTTGACTTTGATTTTCAATTTAAACTTTGAATGAGATTTAATTCAAATATTTAATTTATTTTAAATTCAATTTGTTATTTGAATATATTTAGAACTTGACTTAGGAATTCGATTTGATTTTTGAAATCATGCACATGTAACTTAAATTAAATGAAATTAGGAGAATATGAATTTTAATTTGGAGAATTAATAAAATTAAATGAAATTAGAAGAATTAATAAAATTAGATGAAATTAGAATTTGGGGATTTGGAATTGGAATTTCAAGAATTAATTAGCTAATTAAATAATTTAAAGAAACTATTTAATTATTTTAAAAATTGAATTTAATTAAATAATAGGTTATTTAAATTAAGGATTAAAATTATAATTAATTAAATAATTAATATTTAGAAAAGGGTTAAATGATTAATTGATTAGAAATAGAAATAGAATAATTAGTAAGATGATGAAGAAATATAAATTTAGATGAATAGGATCAATTAGCTTAATTAAATAATTATATAATTATATAATCAATTAGATGAATAATTGGTACATGATCAATGAGACATTTTTTAGGTGCCTACATGGCAGTCAATGTGGCTGGAGAAGGAGGGTATAGAAAAAAGAAAGAAGGGGACATTTTTGCCCCATGTGACCAAATGTGAAAAACATTTCATAGGATCAAATGTTATGGAAATGTTACAAGGCTATCTAAAAACAAACTATTCTTTGAAATCTGGTTTAGAGAGAATGTGTAACCTAGAAGGTCATATCAATTCTATCAGTCGATCCATCACTCATGATGTACTAGTACAAGAAGATCTGGTCAAAAATTGTGTGACATTTCAAGAAATTGTTCAAAGGAGAAAGAAATGGCATATTCTGATGAAATTAGAGGAGGACAACAAGAAGAAAGATCCAAACTTGCTTGGTTTTTTTTAAGATGAATTGAAGAAAATTGATTCAAGTACATAAATAATTATGAGAAATTATATAGAAAATCAACATGTGATGGGCCCTCACCAAAAAAGTCCAAATTACCACCAAAGAAACCCCAAGGGGTTGTGATCCATGATGTATCAAATAAAGAATCGGTGCAAGAATCCTCACCTGTCTCATCCCCATCAAAGAAACAAAAGAAGAATGACCCTGAGCCCCTAATGCTATATGAGGAATCAGAAGGAGGAGGTGATATTGATGAGGCTATCAGTGCATTAAGAGATTTGAAAGATGATGGAGGGGAAAAACAACTTCACACGTGTCTCTATTGAGATATGAGGCAGAGGTACATGGCTATGAAGCCCAAGTTGAAAAAGAGACAGAGCTAGTGAACCATGTGTATGAAAGGGTGGCCATTTCATTGAGATTCATAGAGGATGATAAATTCATCAGTACTCCTGAAGTTAAGGAATTTTGGATCATAATGAAAATGAAGGAATCGAAGAGAGGAAGCAAATGAAACTGATGGGAGTAGATGAGTCAAAACATGATGAGGTGACAACACAAACTTTTAAAGGAATAAAGTTTGATGAAATAAGGATTACTCAAACAGAAGCCAAAGAGATGCTCATGAAAAGAAATATGTTGATTGTGCTAGGGATAACATTGAATCAAATATTTTTGTTGGATCAAGTAAGACATCAAGAAGACCCCATGTAAGTAGAAGAATTTGATTGAGAAGAAGGAGTGAGCGGCATTGGGTATAATCCAAGAACAGAGGTCCTTGCTAAAAGGGTGAATTTCGAAAGCACTAATAAAATGAAATTGTAGATATGGTCAAGGAAACAAACGGCACAACCATTTTGAAAACTCTAAAAGACACCTCCCCACTAGAGGCGACCACAATGACCATGCATTCTGCTATGTTCACTAGGGATGCAGTGAAAAACATGCAGCAAAAGTTAATGGAACTTGAAAAGGGACATGTTGAAATGAAAGATGAAATAAACAAGTTGTATGTTGAAAATGTTATGCTAAAAGATAAGATTAAAGGATAGTCAGATAACCAAAGTAAGGCCATTGTCTTGCATAAACATGCTACACCTAAACCAGTAGAGGGCACTGAAGAAAATAAGGAATGGCTTGAGGAAAGAAAAAAATATGAGAAGAAAATTAAAGAATTAAAAGGAGCCAATGGAGAACTTTGACAAAGGATGCCACATCAGATCCTAAGTACTTTTGAGAAGACATTAACATGTAGAGAAAATTTGGTTCTTGATAACCTGGATGATGTTTATAAAAGCTATGATTCCTTGTTAAAGATGTTGGATACATTCAAGGGATATAAACCCATATTAGAGACATTATCAAAAAGGTGGCAACCAACTTATCACACTCTTGTTACTTTGTGCAAAGTTATACACAGGGATCCAACTACCCCTCCTGGTATAAAAGGAACTAAGAGAGCAATAAATATGGTCACTGAAGAGCTTAGGTATATTTCCAGTGAAGAACTAAATGTGGAGGCCAAAATAGATTATTTTCATACATTCAAGTACTGGACCATACCACAAATCATTGACAAGGATGAACACATTAGAGATTTCAGTGATTGGAGAAGTGACTTAGATGCCAAATGGTGCCTAGAATCATATCACACATGAAGGAAGAGAAGGATGTAAATGTTTAGAGTTTCAACTTATTCTTGAACATAATCATCATATTGGATGTTGGATATACAAAGTTTGTCATAGAGGCATGAGTCATGCTAGATAAAAGGTGGAGAGATCACCTAGCGAATGTGCCTACTATTCAAAACTTCAAATGGCCAAGCGATTATAACATCTACCAGTGGGAGAACACCTATTTTAAAGCCTTGAAAGACTAATGTAGCAAAAAGACCACCGGTGGATATGGAGAGTGACCTTACTTAAAGTAGAACCTTGCTAGACCCATTGGTCATGGGTTGCTACTCACAAGATGATGATAAAGGGATTACTTATATCCACCAGCTATTCTCATATTTCCATGTTATGTTTCATTTTAAATGCATGTCACAAAATGCTTTGTTCAATTAATATAATTTTAAATGTTTTAGCTAAGTCCTCTTTTAATTTATGAAATTGTGTATCCTTTAGTTATGAATGGTTATAATGCAACGATCTGAAGCTTATTGCTTCTCCCATTTTGATATATAAGGGAGAAACCAAGACCGATAAAAAGGGAGGAGATGAATATAGAAATAGTGGTGGCAAGAATTTTTTTGTTATTTCCTGTCAATGGCAAATACATAATGCAAAAATCCATATTTTTACTCTCAGTTACTTGTTTGATTGTGGATGATAAGTGTTATATGGTTGTCTCCAGTTTAGTATTTTCCTATTTGTTTATTCATATTATCAAAGATATTTCTGATTTATCAAAGTGGTCTTTTTTCTCTGTGTAATTTGGTTAATTGGTTTCTATAAGGCAGAATTAAATTCCATTTAATAGAGTTACAGCAAATTGGAAAAAATTAATTGGATTAAAAAGAAGAACCTACTAACGGGTAAGTGCATAAAAATGGGGGACCAAAAAGGGGTCTTAAGATGCCATGTTTTTTTTGAAATCAACAAAGTATGAACTTTGATGAGAAATTGAAGATAGGTACACTCAGAATTTGAAGATGCAACAAGAACAAAAGTTGAAGTTCTCTGAATTTACTTTCTAAATTACTAATTTGTTTTGAAAATAGAGGAGATTAAGGGTTTCAAAAAGGGGCACCACATTTATTGGTCATGTTTTTTCAAAAACAAATAACATAGCACGAAATGTGGTGCCCCTAAAATGTTAACTTTTTTTATAAAATTTCGCAAATTGCTCAAGTGAGAAAGTAGCTAATAGATTGAAGTTTATGCCAGATTTCTCGGCTAATTGTTTTATGAATATTTGATTTTTTACAAATTTTAGAAGTGGACACATCCTAAAAAGCAGAAATTTGAGCATGCTCCCCCCAAAAATTTCTGCAACTAATAAAAATTTTTAAAAAAAATTTAAATTGTGTAGAATGGAGTCTAGTTTCTAAAAATGTAATTTATTTTAAAATTCAATAAACGGATAAAAATCTATGGCCAAAATACGACATGTTGGTTTTTGACAAAAATCAGACACACTAACAAAAGAAATTATGGGTGAAGACCTTAACATTATCAAAATGTGAAAATAATTATTTAGTTGGATAGCTAAGAGTGAGCTTGACGATTGTATGGTGTTTTTTTAATTACATTGAAACAAGTGCAAACTTGATGAAGACAACGAACAAAAAAGTTTTAAAAATTTCAATATTTGTTGGAAAACACGTCTCAAGCCTAAGAAGGGCGACCAAGCCTTGGGCTTGGTGTTTTCCAATGCAGCACATTTGGTGCACACCAAATTTGGTGTGTGCCAAATGGAAAAAATCCAAAATTCCATCTAGTGCACGCCTTATTTGGTGTGTGTCATATTTGGCACACGTCAAATAAGGTGTGTGCTAAATGTATTTCACAACATCTTTCATCTTAGGATGCATAAAGCGTATTTCTATTTGTCTTTTTTCTTTTCTTATACTTTAAGTTATATTTTATGTATATATTAGTAGGATGTTTGAGAGTGATTCCAGATCTCTAGGAGTTATAATGTAGATTCTAGTTTTTTGAGTATTCCTATAAATTTCAGTGAGACAAATTTCAGTAATCAGCATGCTCATATCAGCATTATCTCTCTTGTCTCTTCCCTGCATTCCCCCTCTCTCTTCCTTAATCCCTACCTTTCTCTCTCTTGGGTCTCTCCCTCTCTACTTCCTTCCCTCTCTCAGGTATCTCTCCCTCTCTTTCCCATCTCCCTCACCCTCTCTCTCTCTTTCGTACATCCCTCTCTTTCCCTCTCTCACTTGGGATCTCTCTTTCTCTCCCTCTCTCAAGTAACTCTATTTCTCACTCTTTCCCCATCTCTTTGGTGTCTCTCTCTCTCTCCCATTCTCTCCCTCTCCCTCCCCCTCCCTTTCTCTTCCTTTGTCAAGTATCTCTTTCCCTCTATCTCTCTTTCTCTCTCCCCCTCTTGCTCCATTTCTCTTTATCTCAAGTCTCTCTCCTTCTCTCTATCAAGTCTCTCACTATCAACCTTTATCTATCTATCTTTGTCTCCTCTTCTCTCAGATGTCTCTCTCTTTCATTATTTCTCTCTCTTTCCCTCTAACTCTTTTTCCCTCTCTTTGTCTTGTTCCCTCTCTCTCTCTATCTCTCTCTAACTCTCTTTCCCTCTCTTTCTCTCTCATTCTTTCTCTCTTAAGTCTCTCTCCCACTCTACCTCTATCTCTCTATCTCACTCTCCTCCTCTATCAAGTGTATCTCTCTCCCATTCTCTCCCTCTCCCCCTCCCCCTCCCTTTCTCTTTTTCACTTAACTCTCTCCCTCTCTCCCCCTCTTACTCTCTCACCATCTCTCTTTCTCTCCCATTATTTATCTCTTAAGTCTCTCCCTCTCAGCCTCTACCTCTCTATCTCACTCTCCCCTTCTCTTAGGTGTATCTCTCTCCCATTCTCTCCCTCTCTCTTCCCCCTCCCTCTCTCCCTTTCTCATTATCTCTCTTTCTCACTCTCTCCCTCTATTCACCTCTCTCTCTCTAGTCTCTTGTACTCTCCTTCCTCCCTCTCACTTAGGATCTATCTATCTCTCACCCTCTCTCTCTCCCCTTCCCTCCCTCTACCTCTTAGGTCTCTCTCTCACCTTCCCTCCCTCCACCTCTTAGGTCTCTCTCTCTCTCAATCTCTCCATCCCCCTCTTAAGTCTCTCTCTATCTCTCACCCTCTCTTTTTCTCTCTCTCACTACCCCTCCCTCTGCCTCTTAGGTCTCTCTCTCACCTTCCCTCCATCCACCTCTCTCTCTCTCTCTCTCTCTCTCTCTCTCTCTCTCTCTCTCTCTCTCTCTCTCTCTCTCTCTCTCTCTCTCTCTCTCTCTCTCTCTCTCACTCACTTTATCTCTATTTCTCACTCTCCCTCTCTTCACCTCTCTATCTCTCTAGCCTCTTGTAATCTCCTTCCATCTCTTCCTCCCTCTCACTCATGATCTCTCTATCTCTCTATCTCACTCTCCTCCTCAATCAGGTGTATCTCTCTCCATTATCTCCCTCTCTCCTCCCTCTCTAAGGTTGTATGGTATCCTAAGGGATCATATGGTGTCCTAAGGGGCCACGCATGTGTTAAAATACCATATGACCCCTTAGAACACCATATGACCCATTAGGACATCATATTGTCCTAAGGGGTCATATGGGGTCCTAAGGGACCAGGCAAGTGTTAGAACATCATATGACCCCTTAGAACACCATATGACCCCTTAAGACACCATATGACCCCTTAAGACACCATATTACTCATTAGGACATCATATTGTCCTAAGGGGTCATATGGTGTCATAAGGGGTCGCATGGTGTCATTAGGGGTCATAAGGGGCCAGGCATGTGTTAAAACACCATATGACCCCTTAGGACACCATATGACCCCTTAAGACACCATATGACTCATTAGGACATCATATTGTCCTAAGGGGTTATATAGTGTCATAAAGGGTCACATGATGTCATTAGGGGTCATAAGGGGTCCTAAGGGGTCATGTCATGTACTAGGATGTTAAAAGGGGTCATGTGGTGTCCTCAGGGATCATATGGTATCCTAAGGGGTCATATCATTTTTTAGGGGTCATATGGGGTCCTAAGGGCCCATACTTGTGTTAGAACACCATATGACTCCTTAGAACACCATATGACCCCTTAGAACACCATATGACCCTTTAGGACACCATATGACCCCTTTTGGACATCATAAGGAGTCATATGGTGGCCTGAGGGGTCATAAGGGGTCCTAAGGAGCCAGACATGTGTTAGAACACCATATGGACATCATATGGTCCTAAGCGGTCATATGAGTGTCATAATGGGTCATGACATGTATTCTAATGTTAAAAAGGGTCATATGGAGTCCTTGGGAGTCATATGGTGTTCTATAGGGCCCATACATCTATTAGAACACCATATGACCCCTTAGAACACCATATAACCCAGTAGGACATCAAATTGTCCTAAAGGGTCATGTGGTGTCATAAGGGGTCATGTCATGTTTGGGATGTTAAAAGGGGTTATATGTTGTCATCAGGGGTCCTATGGGGTCCTAAGAGCCCACACATGTGTTAGAACACCATATGACCCATTAGGACATCATATGATGTTCTAAGGGATCATATGGTGTCATAAGGGGTCGTGTACTAGGATGTTAAAAGGGGTCATATAGTGTCCTCAAGGATCATATGGTGTCCTAATGGGTCGTATGGCTTTATTAGGGGTTATATGGGGTCTGAAGGGCCCATACATGTGCTTGAACACCATATGGCCCCTTAAGACACCATATGACCATTTAGGACACCACATGACCCATTAGGATATCTTATGGTGTTCTCAGGGTTCATATGGTGTCATAATGGGTCATGTCATGTAGTAGGATGTTAAAGGGGTCATATGGTGTCCTCGGGAGTCATATGGTGTCATTAGGGGTCATATGGGGTCCTAAGGATCCACACGTGTGTTACAACACCATATGACACCTTCGAACATCATATGGTGTCATAAGGGTTCATGTCATGTACTAGGATTTTAAAGGGGTCATATAGTGTCCTAAGTGGTCATATGGTGTCGTTAGGAGTCATATGGGGTCCTAAGGGCCCACACATGTGTTAGAGAACCATATGATACCTTAGGACACCATATGACCCATTAGGACATCACATGGTGTTCTAAGGGGTCATATGGTGTCATAAGGGGTCATGTCATGTACTAGGATGTTAAAAGGGGTCATATGGTGTCCTCGAGGGTCATATGGTGTCGTTAGGGGTCATATGGGGTCCTAAGGGTACACACGTGTTTAAAAAACATATAACCCCTTAAAACGCCATATGACCCCTTAGGACACCATATGACCACTTAGGACACCATATGACCCATTAAGACATTATATTGTCCTAAGGGGTCATATGGTGTCCCGAGGGGTCACATGGTGTCATTAGGGGTCATATGGGGTCTTAAGGGGTAAAACATGTCTTAGAACACCATATGATCCCTTAGGACACCATATGGATATCATATAGTC